>NC_091667.1:0-1200000 GCF_042453785.1 Malus domestica | reverse complement strand
ATCATTTGGAGCTTCATTACGCGGTACAGCCCCAGAAGACGAAGGCAATAAATGCCTTTGGAACAAACCCACAAATCTCTGATGATCAAGTAAAACCTGACCATCAGATTCCTTCATCTGGTCAAGCTTCCTCTTCATGTTTGTAGCATAGTCATGTGCGAGCCGGTGCAACTGTTTATTCTCATGCTTGAGCCCTCTAATCTCCTGTTTGAGACTCATCACTTCAGCCGCCAATGATTCAACTTGGCGGGTTCGAGCAAATAGGCGTTGGGCCATATTAGACACAGAACCTGCACACTGAACACTGAGAGCCAGAGAATCCTTAACAGACAACTCATCAGACCGTTTGGAAAGTAGTCTGTTATCTTTGGGAGTGAGAAGGTTCCTGGCCACTACCGCAGCGGTCATATCATTCTTCATCACGGAATCCCCAACGGTAAGAGGACCAGTAGGGGAGACGAAGGATGGGCGCCATATGTTGTCTGGAGAAGGCGGGGCTGCCTCTTCAACAAGGTTCAAGTCAAAACGACGGTCGGAGGGGCCAGACATTTTCAAAGGTGTTGAAGAGAGAAGAGGTCGGACAAATCAAGATCTTAGAAGTCCAAGAATGGAGCTTCTACTGGTGGATAATCAAGTGTGCTTTGGAACTTAATGTCAGCCCCTATAAAAATCTGCACTCGACAAAGCTTCAGAAATCGAAGAGGCGCCTGCTCAGAAATCGAAGAGGCGTTTGCTTTCTCAAAAGCTGGGCTGCTCAGAGACCACGAAGGTCGATCTCAGAAATCGAAGAGGTGTTTGCTTTCTCAAAAGCTGGGCTGCTCAAAGACCACAAAGGCCGATCTCAGAAATCGAAGAGGCTTGCTTTCTCAAAAGCTGGGCTGCTCAGAGACCACGAGGGCCGATTTCAGAAATCGAAGAGGCACCTACTTTTCCAGCCTTGTCAGCACCTGTCACACGCACACTCAGCTTTGCGGAAATTATGGGCATTATGTCGAAGATTTCTGGCGAAGTAGAAAGCACATGAATCGTATTGTTCAATCACCCACTTCCCACACGCAACAGTAGCTCATGGGTACCACAGATAACTTTGCCAAAGTTCTCTGACAAAGTTGAGACACGTGAAGCTTGCAGCTCCCACTACATCGCTCTGACCAAGAAGGGTAAAAGAATTGCAAAGAAACAACACTAACAAAGTTTAGACACATAAATTTTGAAGGTCTAGCTACCATATTATTACCCACAAGGGTAAAGGAACAGTACCACTGCTGGATAATTGGAAAGTCCCGGTGTGTCAACCTCTGTGCTTCGTGGCAAGGTAGACTAGCAAACATGCCCAACCTTTACTCACATTCGAGAAAACACTCCTAACAAGATTGCTTGCTCCAAAATCGAAGAGGCACCGCCCTCCGAATCTCGAGAGCCAGACTCCCAACATGATTACTTTCTAAAAAATCGAAGAGAGGGTAAAGGAACAGTACCACTGCTGGATAATTGGAAAGTCCCTGTGTGTCAACCTTTGTGCTTCGTGGCAAGGTAGACTAGCAAACATGCCCAACCTTTACTCACATTCGAGAAAACACTCCCAACAAGATTGCTTGCTCCAAAATCGAAGAGGCACCGCCCTCCGAATCTCGAGAGCCAGACTTCCAACATGATTACTTTCTCAAAATCGAAGAGAGGGTAAAGGAACAGTACCACTGCTGGATAATTGGAAAGTCCCTGTGTGTCAACCTCTGTGCTTCGTGGCAAGGTAGACTAGCAAACATGCCCAACCTTACTCATATTCGAGAAAACACTCCCAACAAGATTGCTTGCTCCAAAATCGAAGAGGCACGGCCCTCCGAATCTCGAGAGCCAGACTCCCAACATGATTACTTTCTCAAAAATCGAAGAGACACCGCTCTCCGAATCTCGAGAGCCAGACCCCTGACAGGTCTGTAATCTTCACACGCAACATCAGCTTTCCAGATACCACAAACCACTTTTTCAAAGTGCTCTGACAGAGTTAAAACATGTGAAGCTGGCAGCTCCCACTACCGTGCTATAACCAAGCAGGGTAAAGGAATAGCATTATTACTTGATGTTAGGGAGACTCCTATATATGTCGACTTCCATCCCTAACGGACAGGCAGACCTGCAAAAATGCTCAACCCTTTCTCTTATCTGAGAGGGCACTCCCAACAAAGCCTTTCGAAATATTCAGCTTTCTTTCCCCCCGATAATACCTCTGTAAACAAGCTATACTAGAGCAAGAATATCTCATATCATCAGGGTTAAAAGCAAGAGTATCCCATATCATGCTTTTTCCCTGTCTTTTCCTTTGGCCTTGTTCTTACCTGCAAGACAAGGAGAAAGAGAGCAATCAGTCAGCATTTGGAATCAAGCTTCCAGCCAGGAATTGACTGCCTGGAACCCCTTACCTGATTACTTACCTGGCATTGCTCTCGAGTACTCATCTTCAACATCTTATGCTTCCAGGGAAGATACCGCATCTGCCTAAGGAACAGATAGGGCAAGTGAGAAGGATACAAGGAAGCATGTGGAGACAAGCGTAACAGCACACGTGCCGATACATCCACTACTCTATCAAAAGCAAAAGTATCTCATATCAGCAGGGTCGAACGTACTCTAGATTTGATGGACTTGTTTTGACCCTCAAATTCTTCAGTCGGCCTTATACTCTGGAGGAAACCAGAAAACCCTCCAGCTCAGTTCAAGAATAAGCCTGTGGAAAGTTACTTCTTCAAAAGCAAAAGTATCCCATATCATCTCTCCTCATTTTTCTTCTCTTTATCCTTCATGCTGCCTGCAAGATAGGGAGAATGTGAACAATCAGCCGGAGCTCTGATTGCTTACCTTGTCTGTCACCTCTTTCAGCAGATCCCCCAGCTCGGCGACTTGGGGGACTCCTACTACATGGTTTGTATCTCGCTTGACCAAGCATGAAACTACAAGTAAGCTTCAAGTGAAATTGATACATTACCTTGTGCATCTCCACCAGTTACAGATACCACCCCTGGATGGAGGAAGAGTACTTCCAGAGAAGATGCCACATCTACCTATGAGACAGATAAGGCAAGTCAAGACGATACCACACTCCGGTACTTAGAAGTTTCGTGGCTACGAGATCATTCTCCCACAATATTTCCTAATGTCATTTGTACTAAATCATTCACTTGTACTCACTAAAGGAGAGCTTGAACCTATGTACTTGTGTAAACCCTTCACAATTAATGAGAACTCCTCTATTCCGTGGACGTAGCCAATCTGGGTGAACCACGTACATCTTGTGTTTGCTTTCCTATCTCTATCCATTTACATACTTATCCACACTAATGACCGGAGCAATCTAGCGAAGATCACAAAAAGTGACCGTTTTCGCTACCTAGGATCTATCTTGCAAGAGAACGGAGAATTAGATGGAGATCTCAACCATAGAATACAAGCTGGATGGATGAAGTGTAAGAGTGCATCCGGCGTGTTGTGTGACCGTCGTAGGCCACTGAAGCTCAAGGGAAAATTTTATAGGACGACAATAAGGCCAACGATGTTGTATGGCACAGAATGTTGGGCGGTGAAGCATCAACGTACACAAAATGGGTGTAGCGGAGATGAGGATGCTTCGTGGGATGTATGGGCACACGAGAAAGGATAAGATTGGGAATTAGGATATCCGAGGTAAAGTAGGAGTAGCCAAAATCGAAGGAAATATGAGAGAAAATCGGTTCCGGTGGTTTGGACATGTGCAAAGAAGGCCTACTGACGCTCCGGTTCGAAAATGTGACTACGGGACAGAGGTTCGGGGCCGAAGGAGTAGAGGAAGACCTAGGAAAACTTTGGAAGAGACCCTAAGAAAAGACTTGAGTACTTGGATCTAACGGAGGACATGACACAAATGAGCGCAATGGCATTCTAGGATTCATATAGCCGACCCCACTTAGTGGGAAAAGGCTTTGTTGTTGTTGTTGTAGTTATAAGAAGTGAGAAGCATTTTTACAATATGAAAAATTTATTAAAATTTGCGTTCTCCTTTATATAGAGATAAATTGTGTATCGTCCTTCTGCTCCTTCGAGTTCGATATGTCCGCTTCGAGTTCGAGAGTTTTCTATTTCGTTTAAACCTTTCTTTCTTCTGCTCCTTCTCTGATCCGTGCCTTATTCTCACTGTTTTTCTTCTGCTCCTTCTCTGTCCCAAAATTTTTCGTATTTTAAGAGATCTTATTTCTGGTAACTGATTTGTGGAGGGTTTTGGATCCTTTTAAACGTGGGGTTGTGGGTGTTTTGTCCAGCTTCATAAAATTGGTCACTGTTTCTAGAGTTGTCATCGGGAGGGGCGAAGATTTGGCCTTTTTTGCGTTCGAATCCGTCTGGGATTGACGAGATTCAGAGTACTTATTATCAAATTGGTCGCATGGACCACTACGAGGAAGCCATCCTCCAAACCCTCTACATAAGCGTCGAGGTAAATCGCGCTTCTGCTCTGCTTCACAAATTATTTGTTATTTTTCGTAATGTATTTTGATTTTTAGAACTGTAATTTCAGATTATTGCCCCTTCGATTTTTGTCAGTTTGGACCAAACCCTAACCGTTTGGCTTTGTGATCAGTTGCAGTTTTTGTTATCTCAGTTCATAAATCTCGGATTTGGCAGGAATTGGAACGACACTGTTATTTTTTGGGTGTGTTATCTCTGCTTCTGTTTATCCCAATTTTAATATGTATTTGCAATTGTTGGATTAAAAGGGGTTTGTGATTTGTGAAAAAAGATGAGTCAAGCGACTCCAATTTTTGAAAATTTTCTGGTTTTGGTTTGTATGGAAAACATGGAACATTGAGAGGGAGATGATGACATAAAGTGTTAAGTTCAATTGTGATATAAATTTTTTTATGCTGTTAGTGGATGAATCCATTTGTTCGTTGAAGTGATAGTTGTAAAAAAATGAATATGCCAAGGTATAAATAGCTGGAGGTTTATGGTATTTTGCAGGTTTTCTGTTGGTTCATGGTTTTGGCAGTTTTGATTTCGTGAGAGGCATAGAGAATATACACTGAGACAGATAGGTGGGAAGACAGAGCAAGGGAAGGGGAAAATGAGAGAGACACGGGTTGGGCCATTTTTTTTAATTGATTTGAGGTTTTGTTTGGGTTTGGGGTTGTGATGTTTTTGTATTTAATTTGGTATTTCATAGTTTTGGGTTGAGTCGTTAATTTTTTGGATGTTATGATCTCATTTGTGATTATCAAGTGCATAAATTTGTACATAAATAGTTGTTCAAACTATTTATTTTCACCTTCGCCTCATCTTGAAGTTTAAAAATTATAGTAATACTTTTTGGAGTAAATTACATACTAGCCCCTCAGATTTGAGGTCAATTACAACTCCATACAACAACTTTAAAACATTTCACTTTCATACATCCAGTACCATTTTATTTCAAAATAACACCTCCGTTAGATTTTTCATCCATTAGTCTGTTAAATGCTGACGTGACTACCACATTTGTGCTGATGAGGCTGCCACGTGGCAAAAAAAATTAATTTTTTATTTATTTTTAATCTAATCTTCTAAAAAAAAAAAAAAAAAAAAAAACCTGAAAGCTTTACCCGCAACCCCCAAAACCAGAAACCAATTAATCCCAAACCCACCTCCCCATTTATCCCCCTAGAAACCTAGCGCAGCAACCTCCTCCTCCCCCCCCCCCCACCCCCCAACGAACCATTCCCGTCAAATCCCCCTTCCCCCGACGACCCACTCCCGTCAAATCCCACCCCCTTCCCCGACGACCCACTCCCTGTTAAATCCCCCTTCCCCCGACGACCCACTTCCGTCAAATCCCACCCCCTTCCCCTGACGACCCACTCCCTTCAAATCCCACCCCCCCCCCGACGACCCACTCCCGTTAAATCCTCATTCCCCCCAACCCGAGCCTCGCCTTTTCCCTGCAACCCAATCCCACAAATTCCACCTCCCAAAAATCATTCCCTTCACCATCTTCATCCCCACTCCCAATCCCAACACCACCGAACTGTGTGGATCTGAGTTCGCGAGGGGTGGGGGAAGGGGTTAATGGGATCTCAACCCAGAAAAGAAAAGCAAAAAAAAAAAAAAAAATGCACAAATCTGGGATCTAGGTTCGCGGAGGGGGGGTGGGGGGGTTGCCGGAGAGAGAGTCAGAGAGGGAGAGAAAGGAGTGAGAAAGCAGAAGGAGGAGAGAGAGTGATGGATATAGGATTGGCGTTGGGGCGAATAGAAAGAGGGAAGAAGGTGGGGATTTTGGATCTGGGGAGTTTGGGGTTTGAGAGAGAGAGTGAGGAGAGTGGGAGGAGGGTCAAACCGCTGAGGAGGAAGGCGTTGGCGGAGGTGACCCGGCGGAGTTGTGTGGGTTTTGGATCTGGGGGGTTTGGGGTTTGAGAGAGAGAGAGTGAGGAGAGTGGGATGAGGGTCGGGGGTTGGGTCGGAATGGGCTCAACGTTCTGGTCGTCTCCTTGGCGGTGAATTTGGGTCCTGCGCTGCATCGCAGAGCTCTCTCTCTGATCCCTCCGCTCCTCACGGAGGTCCTTTGTCACCACCCGATCTCGCTGTCGACCGGGATTTCTCATCGTCGCCTTGCTGCTCCTGCTCGTTGTCGTCTTCGACGACGAAGATGATGCAGGTGAGGATGACGTCCTTGCAGTTCGGGGGGGGGGGGCGTGGTAATGGGATCTGGGTTGGGGGGTGGTCGTATGGGGTATGGGTTTCGCGGGGATATGGGATATGGGTTGTTCTCTGGTTTTTTTTTTTTCCTTCAAAGGTGCAGGTATGGGGTGGGGGAAGATGGGAGTAGGGAAGAAGGCTGAGGGGGGTTCACGGGGGTGGGGTTTTGTTCAGATTCTGGGTTTTTATTTTTTATTATTATTTATTTTTTTAAATTTAGAAGATTTAGGTATTTTTTTAAAAAATTAAAAAATTATTATTTTTGCCACGTGGCACACATTTGGCAGCCACATCAGCACAAATGTGGCAGCCACGTCAGCATTTAACAGATTAATGGACGGAAAATCTAACGGATGTATTATTTTGAAATAAAATGGTACATGATGTATGAAAGTGAAATGTTTTAAAGACGTTGTATGGGATTGTAATAGACCTCAAACTTGAGGGGCTACTATGTAATTTACCCTACTTTTTGTTATACTCATGAGGGTGGATCCCAATTTTAACAGTGTTTTGGGCCTCACTACTATATTTCACAAAAATAAAATATTTTGCATTTTTCATGAAAATAAAATAGTCGATTTTTACAAATCCGCACATAAATCATAGTTCAAACTATTTATTTTCACCTTCGCCTAATCGTGGAATTTGCAAATTATAGTAATACTTCTTGTTATATTCTTGAGGGTGGAACCGCATTGTAACAATGTTTTGGGCCTCACTACTACACTTTTCACTCATTTTTTTCATTTTCGGCTTAAATATTCTATTAAATATGCACAATAAATCATAAATCCGCTTCTAAATGCCTTATAAATTTTCCTTAATGCTCATGGAAAATATTTCGCAAAAATAAAAAAAAAAAACATTTTTGACAAAAAAGTGGGTTGACACCCATGATTTTTACTCGGTTTTTACAAATTCGTATATAAATCGTCGTTCAAACTCTTTATTTTCACATTTTCCTCACTGTGAAGTTTTAAATTAAAATAATACTTTCTGTTAATATTGTTGAGGGTGGAACCCCATTTTAACAATATTTTGGGCCTTACTACTATATTTTTCACTCAATTTTTTAGTTTGGACTTAAATAGTCTACTAAATATCCATTTGTTGCTTAATAAATTGTAAATGCACTTCCAAATGCCTTATAAAATTTTCCTCAATGCTCCCGAAAAATATTTAGCGAAAATAAAAAATTTGCATTTTTGACAAAAAAAACATGGGTTTCGTACATAAATTGTCGTTCAAACTATTTCTTTTCAACTTTGCCTCATTGTGATGTTTGAAAATTATAGTAATACTTTCCATTATATTCTTGAGGCTGCAACCCAATTTTAACAATATTTTGGGCCTCACTACTATATTTTTCACTTATTTTTTTGTTTTCGACTTAAATATTCAAATAAATATACATTTGTTGCTCAATAAATCTTAAGTTTGCTTCCAGCAGCCTTATAAATTTTCCTTAATGCTCATGGAAAATAATTCACAAAAATATAATATTTGCATAAAAAAAGGGTTAACACTCACGATTTTCAATCGGTTTTTTCAAATTTGTACATAAATCATCATTCAAACTATTCACCTTCTCCTCACTGTGAAGTTTGAAAATTATAATAATACTTTTTGTTATATTCTTGAGAGTGGAACCCCATTTTAATAATGTTTTGGGCCTCCCTACTACACTTTTCACTAATTTTTTTTAGTTTTCAACTTAAATAGCTTACTAAATATGCACAATAAATCGTAAATCTGCTTCTAAATGCCTTATAAATTTTTCTTAATGCTCATGGAAAATATTTTGCTAAAATAAAAAATATGCATTTTTGACAAACAAAGTGTCACATCCCTACTTGGGCCTCCATGACATCCCGGACTCGACTCCCCCGTAGCACGATATTGTCCGCTTTGGGCTCCGACCACGCCCTCACGATTTTGTTTTTAGGAACTCACATGAGAACTTCCCACTGGGTCACCCAAACTGACACACCTCGACCCGGAATGTCCATTAGGACTCCGAATCGAGTTGTGCTGGCTGACACCTGGAAGGTGTAGAAGCCATAAAGTGTCATGATGTGGAAAAATGTGAATAAATTTAAACCTAAGAGTGCCTAAATACCATAGTGCACTGGTGAGTGGGAATGAACCCACTTCACACGTGACGTTAGAGCATAAGTAAGTAGAGTAGAGTGGATAAGGATTATACCTTTATAAGTAACCACCTACCCTGAGATTTGCCAAGAATCCTCGTCGATACGAACCTTCAGCAATTAAAACCTAGAGGGGCGCAAAACAGAAAGTGTGAGTGGGCAAAAACAAAGCTTTTCAAAAACCATTTCAATTATCAAAGGTAGTAACCCCTCGCCGTAAAACCTGTATAATTTTCCAGAAAAAATAGAATATATACATAACTCAAAACCATGCTCAGAAAAGCGATATTCATAAGTATGCCATGTCAAATGCTTTATATCTTAGAATATGCTTCTCTTAGTTGTGTATAATATTTTTAACGCTGCGGACGCACAGGTAAGTTCGAGGTGAGTATAGGTATTGATGATTGTATACCAAACTGACACACCCCGACCTGAAATGTCCGCTAGGACTTCGAATCGAGCTGTGCTAGCCGACACCTGGAAGGTGACGAAGCCATAAAGTGTCATGATGTGGAAAAAAGTGAATAAATTTAAACCTAAGAGTGCCTAAATACCAGAGTGCGCTGGTGAGCGGGAATGAACTCACTTCACACGTGACGTTAGAGCATAAGTAAGTACAGTAGAGTGGATAAGGATTATACTCTCAGAAGTAACCACCTACCCTGAGATTTTCCAAGAATCCTCGTCGATACGAACTTTAAGCAATTAAAACCTAGAGGGGCGCAAAACAGAAAGTGCGAGTGGGCAAAAACAAAGCTTTTCAAAAACCATTGCAATTATCAAAGGTAGTAACCCTTCGCCGTAAAACTGTATAATTCCCAGAAAATAACATGCATATATATATATATATATATATATATATATATATATATATATATATCTCAAAACCATGTTCAAAATAGCAAATCCACAAATATGCCACGTCAAATATCTCATCAATGAAGTAAGTAAGCCATGTGGAATAACCCAATATGAAATGGTATGCAAGCCAGAGTCACATAATGTGGCCTGTACGACTGAGTTTATAGCTCCTCAACTAGTTCCCTGCACACGAGTCGGAACCACCTAATGTGGTTTGTACAACAGGCTGGGTGTAAATAAATACGTTCAAGTGCTCTCGTCCGTCCCAGGCTCAACTCCACCGTAGCACGATATTTTTCGCTTTGGGCCCCGACCACGCCCTCACGGTTTTGTTTCTAGAAACTCACACGAGAACTTCCCAGTAGGTCACCCATCATGGGATTGTTCTCGTGCGAACTCACTTAACTTCGGAGTTCCGATGGAACCCGAAGCTAGTGAGCTCCCAAAAGACATCGTGCTAGGTAGAGATGAGAATATAGATATAAGGCTTACATGATCCACTCCCTTGGGCGATGTGGGATGTTACAATCCACCCCCCTTAGGGGCCCGACGTCCTAGTCGGCACACCCTCGTCCAGGGATTGGTTCTGATACCAAATTGTCACATCCCGGGCTCGACTCCGCCGTAGCACGATATTGTCTGCTTTGGGACCCGACCACGCCCTCACGGTTTTGTTTCTGGGAACTCACACGAGAACTTCCCAGTAGGTCACCCATCATGGGATTGTTCTTGTGCGAACTCGCTTAACTTCGAAGTTCCGATGGAACCTGAAGCCAGTGAGCTCCCAAAAGGCCTCATGCTAGGTAGAGATGAGAATATACATATAAGGCTTACAGGATCCACTCCCTTGGGCGATGTGGGATGTTACAATCCACCCCTCTTAGAGGCCCGACGTCCTCGTCGGCACACCCCTGGCCAGGGATTAGTTATAATACCAAATTGTCACATCCCGGGCTCGACTCCGCCGTAGCACGATATTGTACGCTTTGGGCCCCGACCCCGCCCTCACGATTTTGTTTTTGGGAACTCACACAAGAACTTCCCAGTGGGTTACACATCATGGAATTGTTCTCGTGCGAACTCGCTTAACTTCGAAGTTCCGATGGAACCTGAAGCCAGTGAACTCCCACAAACTCTCGTGCTAGGTAGAGATGAGAATATACATATAAGGCTTACAAGATCCACTCCCCTGGGCGATGTGGGATGTTACACAAAGTGGGTTAACACTCATGCTTTTTGGTCTGTTTTTACAAATTCGTATATAAATCGTCGTTCAAACTCTTTATTTTCACTTTCGCCTCACTGTGAAGTTTGAAAATTAAAGTAATACTTTCCGTTAGTATTGTTGCGGGTGGAACCCCATTTTAACAATATTTTTTGCCTCACTACTATATTTTTCACTTATTTTTTTAGTTTTCGATGTAAATAGTCTGCTAAATATACATTTGTTGCTCAATAAATCGTAAATCTGCTTCCAAATGCCTTATAAAATTTTCCTTAATGCTCACAGAAAATATTTCTTGAAAATAAAAATTTACATTTTTGACAAAAATACGTGGTTAACTCACGATTTTTAGTTAGTTTCTACAAATTCGTACATAAATTGTCTTTAAAACTAATTATTTACATCTTCGCCTCATCGTGAAGTTTGAAAATTATAGTAATACTTTTTGTTATATTCTTGAGGGTGGAACCCCATTTTAACAATGTTTTAGGCTTCACTACTCTATTTTCACTCATTTTTTTTAGTTTTGGATTTAAATAGTCTACTAAATGTACATTTGTTGCTCAATAAATCGCAAAACTGCTTCCAAATGCCTTACAAATTTTGCTTAATGCTCATGAAAATATTTTACGTGACTAAAAAATTTGCATTTTTGATAATAAACGTGGATAATTCACGGTGTTTAGTCGATTTTTACAAATTCCTACATAAATCGTCATTCAAACTATTTATTTTCATTCGCCTCACCTTGAAGTTTGAAAACTAAAGTAATACTTTCTATTAGAATTCTTGAGGGTGGATCCCTATTTTAACAATGTTTTGGGACTCGCTACTATATTTTTCACTTATTTTTTTAGTTTTCGACTTAAATAGTCTACTAAATATCCATTTGTTGCTCAACAAATTGTAAATATGCTTCCAATTGCCTTATAAAATTTTCCTTAATGCTCCCAGAAATGTTTTCGAGAAAATAAAAGTTTTTCATTTTTGACAAAAAAATGTGGCTTAGTACTCTCGGTTTTTAGTCAGTTTTTACAAATTCGTACATAAATCGTTGTTCAAACTATTTATTTTCACATTCACCTCACTGTGAAGTTTAAAAATTATAGTAATACTTTTTGTTATACTCTTGAGGGTGGATCCCAATTTTAACAATGTTTTGGGCCTCACTACTATATTTTTCACTTATTTTTTTAGTTTTCGACATAAATAGTCTACTAAATATACATTTGTTACTCAATAAATAGTAAATCCACTTCCAAATTCCTTATAAATTTTCCTTAATGCTCATGGAAAATATTTCGTGAAAATAAAAAATTTGCCTTTTTGACAAAAAACGTGGGTGTTACATTCACGGTTTTTTGTCAGTTTTTACAAATTCGTACATAAATCGTCGTTCAAACTATTTATTTTCACATTTGCCTCACCGTTAAGTTTGAAAATTAAAGTAATACTTTCCGTTAATATTCTTGAGGGTGGAACCTTATTTTAACAATGTTTTGGGCCTCACAACTATATTTTTCACTTATTTTTTAAGTTTTCGACTTAAATACTCAACTAAATATACATTTGTTGCTCAATAAATCGTAAATCCGCTCCCAAATCCCTTATAAATTTTACCTTAATGCTCACAAAAAACATTTCATGAAAATAAAAAATGTGCATTTTTGACAAAAAAAACGTGGGTAAACACTGATGGGTTTTAGTCAGTTTTTACAAATTCGTACATAAATTGTCGTACAAACTATTTATTTTCACCTTTGCCTCACCGTGAAGTTTGAAAATTATAGTAATACTTTGCGTTATATTCTTGTGGGTGGAACCCAATTTTAACAATGTTTTGGGCCTCACTAACTATATTTTTCCCTTATTTTTTTTTGTTTTCGACTTAAATAGTCTACTAAATATACATTTGTTACTCAATAAATAGTAAATCTGCTTCCAAATGCCTTGTAAATTTTTCTTAATGCTTGCACAAAATATTTCGCGAAAATAAAAAAAATTGCATTTGTGACAAAAAAAATATGGGTTAACACTCATAATTTTTAGTCGGTATTTACAAATTCGTATATAAATCGCCAGTCTAACTATTTATTTTCACCTTCGCCTCACCGTGAAGTTAGAAAATTAAAGTATCACTTTCTGTTAATATTGTTGAGGGCAATGTTTTGGGCCTCACTACTATATTTTTCACTAATTTATTTAGTTTTTGACTAAAATGGTCTACTAAATATACATTTGTTGCTCAATAAATCGAAAATCTACTTCCAAATGCCTTATAAAATTTTCCTTAATGCTCACGAAAAATATTTCTCGAAAATAAAAAATTTGCATTTTTAACAAAAATCGTGGTTTTTTGTCGGTTTTTACAAATTCGTACATAACTCGTCCTTCAAACTATTTATTTTCACCTTCGCCTCACTGTGAAATTTGAAAATTAAAGTAATATTTTCCGTTAATAAAATATCCTTGAGGGTGGAACCCTATTTTAATAATATTTTTTTGCCTCACTACTATATTTTTCACTAACTCCGCCTATGTAATTTTACATTGCCGGTCCCAAGCCCGGATAAAGGAGGAGGGGGAGGGCGTCAGGTAGTCGACAGCCGGCACTCCATGATCACGTCGAATCCTTATGAAAATGAATCCAGAACAAAATCGCGCTAAAGCTAGGGCGTCACCCGTAAGTGGCGCGCTGTGTGGCCCGAGCACAGTGATAAGTGAGCAAGGGTCGCTGTATCTCCATCGGCACCCGGATGCAGTGTTAAATGAGCAAGGGGGCCGTAGAAACTTCTTTTCGAACGACTCCACTCAAAGTTGTTTGGGAGCATATGCTCCTATCAACTTTACACGGGACACACAAAAGAAGTACTTTGATCCTATTAGACGGGGGAGGGTGAAGAAGCTAGGACAGAAGGGTAGAGTTCAAGAGAGAAAAATGCGTTTAGGAACGTGGAATATAGGAACCTTAACGGGAAAATCTATGGAAGTAGTGGAAGTTATGGTGAGGAGAAGGATAAATATTATGTGCCTACAAGAAACTAAGTGGGTTGGTAGTAAGGCAAATGATCTAGAAAACTCAGGGTTTAAACTTTGGTATTCGGGCACAAATAGAACGAGAAACGGTGTTGGCATCATCGTGGACAAGACCTTGACACAAGATGTTGTAGATGTCAAGAGGGTAGGAGATAGAATCATGGCAATCAAGATTGTAATAGGACAAGAACTTATCAATGTGATTAGTGCGTACGCACCTCAAGTAGGGTTGGATACGAGTTCGAAGGAGAAATTTTGGGAAGACCTTGGAGACTTGGTGCAAGGAATTGCTCAGACGGAGAAGTTATTTATAGGAGGAGATTTAAATGGACACGTGGGCAGGGAGACAGACAACTATGGAGGTTTTCATGGTGGCCATGGTTTTGGGGAGAGAAACGAGGATGGGGAAGCTATCTTGGATTTTGCAATGGCATATGATCTCTTCTTAGCCAACACCTTCTTTAAGAAGAGAGAAGAACATGTGATCACCTACAAGAGTGGGTCGTCAAAAACACAAATAGATTTTCTTCTAATGAGGAAAGGGGATCGTATAACTTGTAAGGATTGCAAAGTTATACCAGGAGAGAGCGTGGCTAATCAACATCGCTTGTTGGTGATGGATGTACATATCAAAAGAGTGAGACAAAAGAACAAGACTTGGAAGTGCCCAAGGACTAGATGGTGGAATCTAAAAGAAGAAAAACAAGCCATTTTCAAAGAGAAGGTAATCACCCAATGTGTGTGGGATAGAGAGGGGGAAGCTAGCCAAATGTGGGATTCCATGGCTAGTTGTATCCGAAAAGTAGCAAAAGAGGTATTAGGAGAGTCCAAGGGCTTTGCCCCACACCAAAAGGAATCTTGGTGGTGGAATGAGGAGGTACAAACAAAGGTGAAGGCTAAGAAGGAATGTTGTAAAGCCTTATACAATGAGAGGACCGATGAAAATGGTGAAAGGTATAGAAAAGCGAAGCAAGAGGCGAAGAAAGCTGTCAGAGAAGCTAAGTTAGCGGCTTACGACGATATGTATAAACGACTAGATACCAAAGAAGGAGAGTTGGATATCTATAAACTAGCTAGAGCAAGGGAAAAGAAGACAAGGGACCTAAACCAAGTGAGGTGCATCAAGGATGAGGATGGAAAGGTTCTTGCTACAGAGAACGCGGTTAAAGACAGATGGAGAGGTTATTTTCATAATCTTTTCAATGAAGGACATGAAATGAGTGCTTCTTTAGGGGAGTTAAGTAACTTAGAAGAGTGTAGAAACTACTCTTTTTATCGTCGAATCCGGAAGGAAGAAGTGGTTGTAGCTTTGAAGAAGATGAAGCATAGAAAAGCAATAGGCCCAGACGATATACCAATCGAAGTGTGGAAAGTTTTGGGAGAGACAGGTATAACATGGCTCACTGACCTTTTCAATAGGATTTTGAAAACGAAGAAGATGCCAAATGAGTGGCGAACGAGCACTTTGGTGATTATCTACAAGAATAAGGGCGACGTACAAAATTGCATGAACTATAGGGGTATTAAGTGAATGAGTCATACAATGAAGCTCTGGGAGAGAGTCATTGAGCATAGATTGAGGCAAGAGACACGGGTTTCGGACAACCAATTCGGGTTCATGCCAGGGCGCTCAACCATGGAGGCAATCTATCTCTTACGAAGATTGATGGAAAGATATAGAGATGGGAAAAAGGATTTACACATGGTCTTTATATATTTGGAAAAAGCGTATGATAGGGTCCCAAGAGACATTCTTTGGAGGATTTTAGAGAAGAAAGGAGTACGAGTAGCATATATCCAAGCTATAAAGGATATGTATGAAGGAGCAAAGACTGCCGTAAGAACTCATGAAGGACAAACCGAAAGCTTTCCCATAACTGTAGGATTACATCAAGGCTCATCCTTAAGTCCTTACCTTTTTGCGTTGGTAATGGATGAGTTAACAGGACATATTCAAGATGATATTCCTTGGTGTATGCTTTTCGCAGACGATATAGTGTTGATAGATGAAACTCAGGAAGGGGTAAATGCAAAGCTTAACCTTTGGAGAGAAGTGTTGGAATCTAAAGGTCTTCGCCTAAGCCGATCAAAGACAGAATATATGGAGTTCAAGTTCAGTGCAAATGGAGGCCAAAACGAGTTAGGGGTGAGGATCGGAGATCAAGAAATACCAAAGAGCGACCGTTTTCGTTACCTAGGATCTATCTTGCAAAAGAACGGAGAATTAGATGGAGATCTCAACCATAGAATACAAGCTGGATGGATGAAGTGGAAGAGTGCATCCGGCGTGTTGTGTGACCGCCGTATGCCACTGAAGCTCAAGGGAAAATTTTATAGGACGGCAATAAGGCCGGCGATGCTGTATGGCACAGAATGTTGGGCAGTGAAGCATCAACACGTACACAAAATGGGTGTAGCGGAGATGATGATGCTTCGTTGGATGTGTGGGCACACGAGAAAGGATAAGATTAGGAATGAGGATATCCGGGGTAAAGTAGGAGTAGCCGAAATTGAAGGAAAGATGAGAGAAAATCGGTTACGGTGGTTTAGACATGTGCAAAGAAGGCCTACTGACGCTCCGATTAGAAGATGCGACTATGGGACAGAGGTTCAGGGCCGAAGAGGTAGAGGAAGACCTAGGAAAACTTTGGAAGAGACTCTAAGAAAAGACTTAGAGTACTTGGATCTAACGAGGGACATGACACAGGACCGAGCACAATGGCGTTCTAAGATTCATATAGCCGATCCTACTCAGTGACTTGGATTTTCCAAGTCTCCAACCGAGAAGTTTTCCTCACTCGGAAAATTAAGGGAACACTGCCCCAACCTACATGCTCCACTCAGAAAGCTTCAACATACAAGCTTCAACAAAAGAAAATTCAAAGAACTTAGCGAAGAAGGCTTTGGTGTATTTAACACAATACGTTGAAATGAAGGAAAACTTATTTATTGATATCCCCGATAAGCTAAAAATATGTACATATACATGAGTCAAAATAAACAAACAAGATGGAGCCTTCACAAAGGTTGCTTAGGAGAAGTCTCAGCAGTCGGTAGAGCCCCAGAAAGAGAAAGCATCGAAGGGGGATCATTCGGAGCCTCAGTACTGGACAGAACCCTAGAAGGAGGAGGCATCAGAGGTTGATCATTTGGAGCTTCATTACGCGGTACAGCCCCAGAAGACGAAGGCAATAAATGCCTTTGGAACAAACCCACAAATCTCTGATGATCAAGTAAAACCTGACCATCAGTTTCCTTCATCTGGTCAAGCTTCCTCTTCATGTTTGTAGCATAGTCATGTGCGAGCCGGTGCAACTGTTTATTCTCATGCTTGAGCCCTCTAATCTCCTGTTTGAGACTCATCACTTCGGCCGCCAATGATTCAACTTGGCGGGTTCGAGCAAATAGGCGTTGGGCCATATTAGACACAGAACCTGCACACTGAACACTGAGAGCCAGCGAATCCTTAACAGCTAACTCATCAGACCGTTTGGAAAGTAGTCTGTTATCTTTGGGAGTGAGAAAGTTCCTGGCCACCACCGCAGCGGTCATATCATTCTTCATCACGGAATCCCCAACGGTAAGAGGACCAGTAGGGGAGACGAAGGATGGGCGCCATATGTTGTCTGGAGAAGGCGGGGCTACCTCTTCAACAAGGTTCAAGTCAAAACGACGGTCGGAGGGGCCAGACATTTTCAAAGGTGTTGAAGAGAGAAGAAGTCGGACAAATCAAGATCTTAGAAGTGCAAGAATGGAGCTTCTACTGGTGGAGATTCAAGTGTGCTTTGGAACTTAATGCCAGCCCCTATAAAAAGCTGCACTCGACGGAGCTTCAGACATCGAAGAGGCGCCTGCTCAGAAATCAAAAAGGCGTTTGCTTTCTCAAAAGCTGGGCTGCTTAGAGACCACGAGGGTGATCTCATAAATCGAAGAGGTGTTTGCTTTCTCAAAAGTTGGGCTGCTCAAAGACCATGAAAGCCGATCTCAGAAATCGAAGAGGCGCTCGCTTTCTCAAAAGCTGGGCTCCTCAGAGACCACGAGGGCCGATCTCAGAAATTGAAGAGGCACCTACTTTTCCAACTTTGTCAGCACCTGTCACACGCACACTCAGCTTTGCGAAAATTATGGGTATTCTGTCGAAGACTTCTGGGGAAGTAGAAAACACATGAATCTTACTGTCCAATCACCCACTTCCCACACGCAACAATAGCTCATGGGTACCACAGATAACTTTGCCAAAGTTCTCTGCCAAAGTTGAGCACGTGAAGCTTGCAGCTCCGACTACATCGCTCTGACCAAGAAGGGTAAAAGAATAGCAAAGAAACAGCACTAACAAAGTTTAGACCCATAAATTTTGAAGGTCTAGCTACCATATTATTACCCACAAGGGTAAAGGAACAGTACCACTGCTGGATAATTAGAAAGTCCCTGTGTGTCAACCTCTGTGCCTCGTGGCAAGGTAGACTAGCAAACATGCCCAACCTTTACTCACATTCGAGAAAACACTCCCAATAAGATTGCTTGCTCCAAAATCGAAGAGGCACCGTCCTTCGAATCTCGAGAGCCAGACTCCCAACATGACTACTTTCTCAAAAATCGAAGAGAGGGTAAAGGAACAGTACCATTGCTGGATAATTGGAAAGTCCATGTGTGTCAACCTCTGTGCTTCGGGGCAAGGTAGACTAGCAAACATGCCCAACCTTTACTCACATTCGAGAAAACACTTCCAACAAGATTGCTTGCTCCAAAATCGAAGAGGCGCCGCCCTCCGAATCTCGAGAGCCAGACTCCCAACATGATTACTTTCTCAAAAATCGAAGAAACACTGCTCCCCGAATCTCGAGAGCCAGACCCCCAGCATGATTGCTTTCTCAAAAATCGAAGAGGCATCGTTCTCCGAATCAATCGAAGAGGCGCTCGTTTTCTCAAAAGCTGGGCTGCTCAGAGATCACGAGGGCCGATCTCAGAAATCGAAGAGGCACCTACTTTTCTAGCCTTGTCAGCACCTGTCACACGCACACTCAGCTTTGCGGAAATTATGGGCATTCTGTCGAAGACTTCTGGTGAAGTCGAAAGCACATGAATCTTACTGTTCAATCACCCACTTCCCACACGCAACAATAGCTCATGGGTACCACAGATAACTTTGCCAAAGTCTCTGCCAAAGTTGAGCACGTGAAGCTTGCAGCTCCCACTACATCGCTCTGACCAAGAAAGGTAAAAGAATAGCAAAGAAACAGCACTAACAAAGTTTAGACACATAAATTTTGAAGGTCTAGCTACCATATTATTACCCACAAGGGTAAAGGAATAGTACCACTGCTGGATAATTGGAAAGTCCCTGTGTGTCAATCTCTGTGCCTCGTGGCAAGGTAGACTAGCAAACATGCCCAACCTTTACTCACATCCGAGAAAACACTCCCAACAAGATTGCTTACTAAAAAATCGAAGAGGCACCGCCCTCCGAATCTCGAGAGCCAGACTCCCAACATGATTACTTTCTCAAAAATCGAAGAGACACTGCTCCCCGAATCTCGAGAGCCAGACCCCCAGCATGATTGCTTTCTCAAAAATCGAAGAAGCACCGTTCTCCGAATCTCGAGAGCCAGATACCACATACCACTTTTTCAAAGTGCTCTGACAGTTAAAACATGTGAAGCTGGCAGCTCCCACTACCGTGCTATGACCAAGCAGGGTAAAGGTATAGCATTACTACTTGTTGTTAGGAAGACTCCTATATATGTCGACCTCCATCCCCAACGGACAGGCAGACCTGCAAAAATGCTTAACCCTTCCTCATATCTGAGAGGGCACTCCTAACGAAGCCTTTCGAAATATTCAGCTTTCTTTCCCCCCGATAATACCTCTGCAAACAAGCTATACTAGAGCAAGAATATCTCATATCATCAGGGTTAAAAGCAAGAGTATCCCATATCATGCTTTTTCCCTGTCTTTTCCTTTGGCCTTGTTTTTACCTGCAAGACAAGGAGAAAGAGAGCAATCAGTCAGCACTTGAAATCAAGCTCCCAACCAGGAACTGACTGCCTGGAACCCCTTACCTGATTACTTACCTGGCATTGCTCTCGAGTACTCATCTTCAACATCTTATGTTTCCAGGGAAGATACCGCATCTGCTTGAGGAACAGATAGGGCAAGTGCGAAGGATACAAGGAAGCATGTGGAGACAAGCGTAACAGCACACGTGCCTATACATCCATTACTCTGTCAAAAGCAAAAGTATCCCATATCAGCAGGGTCGAACGTACTCTATATTTGATGGACTTGTTTTGACCCTCAAATTCTTCAGTCAGCCTTATACTCTGGAGGAAACCAGAAAACCCTCCAGCTCAGTTCAAGAATAAGCCTGTGGAAAGTTACTTCTTCAAAAGCAAAAGTATCCCATATCATCTCTTCTCATTTTTCTTCTCTTTATCCTTCATGCTGCTGCAAGATGGGGAGAAGGTGAACAATCAGCCGGAGCTTTGATTGCTTACCTTGTCTGTCACCTCTTTCAACAGATCCCTTAGCTCGGTGACTTGGGGGACTCCTACTACATGGTTTGTATCGTGCTTGACCAAGCCTGAAACTACAAGTAAGCTTCAAGTGAAATTGATACATTACCTTGTGCATCTCCACCAGTTAAAGATACCACCCCTGGATGGAGGAAGAGTACTTCCAGAGAAGCTGCCACATCTACCTATGAGACAGATAAGGCAAGTCAAGATGATACCACACTCCGATACTTAGAAGTTTCGTGATTACGAGATCATTCTCCCACAATATTTCCTAATGTCATTTGTACTCTAATGTCATTTGTACTAAATCATTCACTTGTACTCACTAAAGGAGAGCTTAAACCTATGTACTTGTGTAAACCCTTCACAATTAATGAGAACTCTTCTATTCCGTGGACGTAGCCAATCTGGGTGAACCACGTACATCTTGTGTTTGCTTTCCTATCTCTATCCATTTATATACTTATCCACACTAATGACCGGAGCAATCTAGCGAAGATCACAAAAAGCGACCGTTTTCGCTACCTAGGATCTATCTTGCAAGAGAACGGAGAATTAGATGGAGATCTCAACTATAGAATACGAGCTGGATGGATGAAGTGTAAGAGTGCATCCGGAGTGTTGTGTGACCGTCGTAGGCCACTGAAGCTCAAGGGAAAATTTTATAGGACGGCAATAAGGCCAGCGATGTTGTATGGCACAGAATGTTGGGCGGTGAAACATCAACACGTACACAAAATGGGTGTAGCGGAGATGGGGATGCTTCGTGGGATGTGTGGGCACACGAGAAAGGATAAGATTGAGAATGAGGATATCCGAGGTAAAGTAGGAGTAGCCGAAATTGAAGGAAATATGAGAGAAAATCGGTTCCAGTGATTTGGACATGTGCAAAGAAGGCCGACTGACGCTCCGGTTCGAAGATGTGACTACGGGACAGAGGTTCAGGGCCGAAGGGGTAGAGGAAGACCTAGGAAAACTTTGGAAGAGACTCTAAGAAAAGGCTTAGAGTACTTGGATCTAACGGAGGACATGACACAAAACCGAGCGCAATGGCGTTCTAGGATTCATATAGCCGACCCCACTTAGTGGGAAAAGGCTTTGTTGTTGTTGTTGTTGTTGTTGTTACTATATTTTTCACTATTCTTTTAGTTTTCGACTTAAATAGTCTACTAAAAATACATTTGCTGATCAATAAATCAGAAATCTGCTTCCAAATGCCTTATAAAATATTCCTTAATACTCACAGGAAATATTTCGCGAATTGTTTTTTGCATTTTTGACAACAAACGTGGGTGTGTTAGTCAGTTTTTACAAAGTCGTATATAAATCATCATTCAAACAATTTATTTTCACATTCCCCTCACTGTGAAGTTTGAAAATTAAAGTAATACTTTCCGTTAATATTCTAGAGGGTGGAACCCCATTTTAACATTGTTTTGGGCCTCACTACTATATTTTTCACTTTTTATTTTTATTTTTATAGTTTTTGACTTAAGTAGTCAACTAAATATCAATTTCTTGCTCAATAAATCGTAAATTCACTGCCAACTGCCTTATAAAATTTTCCTTAATGCTCACATGAAATATTTCACGGAAATAAAATATTTGCATTTTTGACAAAAAAACGTGGGTTTTTACAAATCCATACATAAATCGTCATTCAAACTATTTATTTTCACCTTCGCCTAATCGTGAAGTTTGAAAATTATAGTAATACTTCTTGTTATATTTTTAAGGGTGGAACCCCATTGTAACAATGTTTTGGGCCTCACTACTACATTTTTCACTCATTTTTTTGGCTTAAATAGTCTTCTAAATATGCACAATAAATCGTAAATCCACTTCTAAATGCCTTATAAATTTTCCTTAATGCTCATGGAAAATATTTCGCAAAAAAAAAAAGAAATCATTTTTGACAAAAAAGGGGTTTGACACCCATGATTTTTACTTGGTTTTTTACAAATTCGTACATAAATCGTCGTTCAAACTCTTTATTTTCACCTTCCTCTCACTGTGAATTTTTAAATTAAAATAATACTTTCCGTTAATATTGTTGTCACATCCCGGCCCGGGTTGTGGTGGGGGCCCAACACGCCTCAATTTAGGTCGGGGTGTGTCAATTGTTGAGTGTGGAACGCCATTTTAACAATATTTTGGGCCTCACTACTATATTTTTCCCTTTTTTTTGTTTTCGACTTAAATAGTCTACTAAATATACATTTGTTGCTCAATAAATAGTAAATTTGCTTCCAAATGCCTTGTAACTTTTGCTTAATGGTCGCTGAAAATATTTCGTGAAAATAAAAAATTTGCATTTTTGACAAAAAAACGTGGGTTAACACTCACAATTTTTAGTCAGTTTTTACAAATTCGTATATAAATCGCCGGTTGAACTATTTATTTTCACCTTCGCCTCACAGTGAAGTTTGAAAATTAAATTAGCACTTTCCGTTAATATTGTTGAGGGTGGAACCCATTTCAACAATGTTTTGGGCCTGTGTTCATAACGTGCCCTTTGGGTGGATTCGTTCCATTGTGGCTAGAACATTATTCAACTTCTCTAAAGAATACGCTATACATGGCGGGACTCCAATGTGTGGATGTAACTTATGCCCGTGTGAAGATTTGAGGATACGGCAGATCATGTCACGTCCAGGATGTCCCAAACAATCATGCCAAAGCAACAAAGTGTCTAGCTAAATATACATTTGTTGCTCAATAAATCTCAAATCTGCTTCCAAATGCCTTATAAAATTTTCCTTAATGTTCATGAAAAATATTTTGCGAAAATAAAAAATTTGCATTTTTGACAAAAATTGTGGCTTTTAGTCGGTTTTTACAAATTCGTACATAACTCGTCCTTCAAACTATTTATTTTCACCTTTGCCTCACCGTGAAATTTGAAAATTAAAGTAATACTTTCCGTTAATAAAATATTTTTGAGGGCATAACCCTATTTTAATATTATTTTTTGCCTCACTACTATATTTTTCACTATTCTTTTAGCTTTCGACTTAAATAGTCTACTAAATATACATTTGTCGATCAATAAATCACAAATCCGCTTCCCAATGCCTTATTAAATATTCCTTAATACTCACATAAAATATTTTGCGAATTTTTTTTTTTTTTGCAATTTTGACAAAAAATTAGTCAATTTTTACAAAGTCGTATATAAATCGTCGTCCAAACAATTTATTCACATTCGCCTCACCGTGAAGTTTGAAAATTAAAGTAATACTTTCCGTTAATATTCTAGAGGGTGCTGCCCAAATTTAACAATGTTTTGGGCTTCACTACTATATGTTTCACTTATTTTTTAAGTTTTCATCTACTAAATATACATTTGTTGCTAAAAAATTAGTCAATTTTTACAAAGTCGTATATAAATCGTCGTTCAAACTATTTATTTTTACCCTTGCCTCACCATGAAGTTTGAAAATTAAAGCAATAGTTTCCGTTAATATTCTTGAGGGTGAAACCCTAATTTAACAATGTTTTGGGCCTCACTATTATATTTTTCACTTATTTTTTTAGTTTTTGACTTAATTACTCTACTAAATATACATTTGTTGCTCAATAAATCGTAAATCTGCTTCCAAATGCCTTTTAAATTTTCCTTAATGCTCACGGAAAATATTTGCGAAAATAAAAAATTTGTTTATTTGACAAAAAATGGCTTAACACTCACGGTTTTTAGTCAATTTTTACAAATTCGTACATAAATCGTCGTTCAAACTATTTATTTTTACCTTCACCTCACCGTGAAGTTTTGAAAATAAAAGTAATACTTTCCATTCATATTATTGAGAGTGGAACCCTATTTTAACAATGTTTTAAGCCACACTACTATATTTTTCATTTTTTTAGTTCGACTTAAATACTCTACTAAATATACATTTGTTGCTCAATAAATCTTAAATCTGCTTCCAAAAGCCTTATAAATTTTCCTTAATGCTCACATAAAATATTTCACGAAAACAAAAAATTTGCATTTTTTGACAAAAACCGTGGGTTAACACTCACAATTTTTTGTCAATTTTTATAAATTCGTACATAAATTGTTGTTCAAACTATTTATTTTCACCCTCACCTCACCATGAAGTTTGAAAATTAAAGTAATACTTTCTGTTAATAGTCTTGGGGGTGGAACCCTATTTTAACAATGTTTTGGGTTTCATTGCTCTATTTTTCACTTATTTTTTAGTTTTCAACTTAAATACTCTACTAAATATACATTTGTTGCTCAATAAATCGTAAATCCGCTTCCAAATGCCTTATAAATTTTCCTTAATGCTTACGGAAAATATTTCGCGAAAATAAAAAATTTGCATTTTTGACAAAAAACGTGGTTAACACTCACGGTTTTTTGTCAGTTTTTACAAATTCGTACAAAAATCGCCGTTCAAACTATTTATTTTTACCTTCGCCTCACTGTGAAGTTTGAAAATTAAAGTAATACTTTCCATTAATATTGTTGAGGGTGGAACCCATTTTAACAATGTTTTGGGCCACACTACTATATTTTTCCTTTATTTTTTTAGTTTTCGATTTAAATAATCTACTAAATATACATTTGTTGCTTAATAAATCGTGAATCCGCTTCCAAATGCCTTATAAAATTTTCCTTAATACTCACAAAAAATATTTCATGAAAATAATTTGCATTTTTTGACAAAAAATGTTGGTTTACACTCACGGTTTTTAGTTGGTTTTGCAAACATAAATCATCGTTCAATATTTTTAATTTCTCCTTCGCCTCACCGTAAAATTTGAGAATTACAGTAATACTTTCCATTATATTCTTGAGGGTGGAATCCCATTTTAACAATGTTTTAGGCCTCACTACACTACTATATGTTTCATTTATTTTTTTTGTTTAGTCTACTAAATATACATCTGGTACCAATGAAGATGGCAGCACTTGGTATCGTGAAAGTGGCGAGGACCTTGGCAACAATGGCTACAGATGTAGGTGGACAAGGATGGGTGGTACCTCCCACGACGCTTCTTCACAATGGAAAGAAACTGTATAATATCATAATTGTTGTAAAATCGACGGTGGGTGTAGTGGAATAAATGAAACAAGACACAAAATTTACGAGGTTCCTCTACAGTCAGTGTGACTGGAGTACGTCCTCGAGGCAGCAGTGGTGCTTTCATTATAATTTGGAATAATAGGAGTACAAAGATAACTCTCTCTATTATCTCCTCTCCTCTTCCTCTCTTTTCTCTCTTCCTATCTTTTTCTCTCTTCCTTTCTTCCTTCCTATCTCTCCCGTGAATCTCCCACATTCATCTCCTAATCTTTTGTTGTGTTCCATAAGACTTGCTTTTATAGAAGCAAATCACAAGCAACATAGTGAAAGGCTTACTATATGCATGTGAGTATTTACTATACACATTACTATACACATGTGGTACTTTACTATACACATGTGGTACTTTACTATACACATTACTATACACATGTGGTACTTTACTATACACATTACTATACATATGTGGGCAAACATACCCACTATTTACAACACTCCCCCTTGGATGCCCATATATCAATATCAGTTTTTGGATGCTCCCCCTGACGAGTATCTCCCCCTGATTTCAACTTCTTTAGGCTAATCATTGACCATTATGCTTTAGTCTCTTAGTAAGAAAAGTTGCCGAAAGAGGTGCTTTACTTGTTGTTAACTTTCCACAGACTTGTTCTTAAACTGAGCTGGAGGGCTTTCTGCTAGACTTGCTTCAAAAGTCTGAATTTACTCCTTTTATCTGGAGCGGAATTTGATTCAAGGGTGGTGGAAACTTGATCTTGAATCGGACTTGTGATTTCTTCAAGGACTTCGAGGCTTAATCTTGAATGAAATTGGACTATGAGGAGCTTCACGTGGCAAGTGATCTTCTAGGTTTTGTCGGGATGAATCAACATGTGTATGTTGCGCTTGTCTCCACATGCTTCAATGTATCATTTTCACTTGCCTTACTTGCTCCCCTTGCTTAAGTAGTATTTTCCCTGGTTTTCCCCCATGCATATGTGGCATATTCTCCTGCAGTATTTGCCCTCTGATGC
This sequence comes from Malus domestica, assembly GCF_042453785.1. Taxonomy (NCBI): domain Eukaryota; kingdom Viridiplantae; phylum Streptophyta; class Magnoliopsida; order Rosales; family Rosaceae; genus Malus; species Malus domestica. The sequence continues at coordinate 1,173,444 of NC_091667.1, read as the reverse complement.
AGGAGTGGAATGCAACCCTTGCATTTGGATGGTTCATCACTTCTTGGTGACTGGAGACCCAGCTCCAACAACAGTTAAAGATGACTACTCGAGAGCTAGGTAAGCAATCATGGAAGGTTCCAGGCAGTCGGTTCCTTACTGGGAGTTTGAGTGGAGGTTCCGACATATTGTTTTCTTTATCCTTGTTTTTGGAGGTAAGAACAAGGACAAAGGAAAAGACATGGAGATTGCATGATATGAGATACTCTTACTCTCGTCCTTGAAGATATGAGATAATCTTACTCTGGTGTGACTTGTTTGAAGAGGTATTCTCAGAGATGAAGAAAACTAAGTATTTCGAGATGTTGTGTTGAAGATGCATTCTCGGAGATGAGGAAGAGTTGGACATGCTTGCAGGTCTGCCTTGTTATGGAGAACAGAGGTCGACATATATAGAGATTTCCCAATAGCAAGTGGTGGTGTTATGCCTTTACTCTTGTCAGCAACTGTGGTGTAATTAGAACAGTAAGATTTATGTGTTTTCAACTTTGTCAGAGATCTTTGACAACGTTGCACGCGATATCCGAAAAAGCTGAGATTGCGTTTGAAAAATGCCAACGAACTTTATTCAGGAAAATCTAGTTTTTGAAATTCGGAAAGCGGTGCCTCTTCGATCTTTTGACGAATGGCTATGTTGCCTCTTCTTTTATAAAGACATCAATTGTGTTCAAAAGTATGCTCAGAAAGTTGCTACCTGTAGAAATTTCCCCTACTTGCACTTCTGAAATTTTACTTAACCTCATTTTTCCTTCATCATTTCTGAAAATGACTTGCCCATCTAACATTTTCTTAGATGAGTCTTAGGAGTGATACAAACGAGCAGCGTCAAGATAACATATGGCGCCCGTCCTTCTTATCTTCTAATGGTCCTCTTACAGTTGGGGACTCTGTGATGAAGAATAACATAATCGCTACTGTGGTAGCTAGGAATCTTCTCACTCCAAAGGATAACAGAATCCTTTCAAAACGGTTTGATGAGTTGGCCGTTCAAGACTCCTTGGCTCTTAGTGTTCAATGTGCTGGCTCTGTTTCCAATATGGGCCAACGCCTACTTGCTCAAACTCGCCAAGTTGAATCATTGATGGCTGAGGTGGCAAATCTTAAACAAGAGATCAAAGGGCTCAAGCACGAGAATAGAGTGTTACACGTGCTTGCAAATAATTGCTCGACGAGCATGAAAAGAAAGCTCGACCAACTGCAGGAATCCGAAAGTCAGATTCAAAGTGATCACCAGAGGTTCGTTGCTAGATTCTGAAAGCAATTGATGCCTTCCCCTTCTGGTGTTTTGCCAAGTACTGGGGTGTCACATAATCAATCTCCAGTGCCTCCCCCTTTTGGGGTACTTCCGAGTACTGATGCTTCACATGAGCAACTTTTGTGAATGCTCCATCCTGTTTGTTTGCTTTAACTTATGTGTATGTACATATCTGTAATTTCTTGGAGATATTAATAGATAAGCTTTATTTCATTCAATGTATTGTGCCAAATACAATAAAGCATATACTTCACTAAGATGTGGTACTTCTAGACCAAATATTAATTTATCTTTACCCTCACGAAGATAAATGATTATTCTTAGTGTCTACATCATTTGAGTATTCAACTCATAATCTTCAATCCATATGGTTCTTTTAATATCATAAACATCATGGATAAGATTCATGTTGGTAGATTGTTCGATCTGCAGCTCGAGACAATAATTCTCTCAACACTTTATAATCTTTCTTGACTCTTCAAGAGTCTCAATTTAATATCATCAACTCTTCAAGAGTTCTAATTTAATGTCATTGACTCTTGCAAGAGATTTTAGTATGTTGCAATAATATCATAATAATAGTACTCACTAAGGCAATTTATACCATCCATTGGTATTGAGTACATATTTTATGCTTTACCCTTCGGGGGCTTACTTCAAGAAATTTGAGTCCTTCAGGGATTTTCTACACTTCATGACACATTTTCCTTTGGAATATATATAGAGCAATTTGCTCCCATGTATACTTGAGGGATTTACTTATGGAAATATGATGTGGGCGACCCACAACCCTTCGTATATAATTCTCCATTTATATGAACTCGTTTACAAGAGTATAATTTCAGGTTTCAATTAGTAATCTTGTGTCATATCATGTGAGTGTATTACACTGTATTACAAAATGCCCATATGTAACCTCCTTGGTTCAACATCTTTTGTCTATTTGTATTGTATTCAAATATATATAGGTCCATTTTTCCACGTTCTTACAAAATCGTAATGGAATTGCCTTTTTCCATTTTGGCCAATAATTTTGTTGACAAAAAAGAATGAGACTCAATATCAACACAGCTCATTGATGAATTTAGTAACTACTTATAAAAACTAAAATTACCATTGGTTATCATCAATCCGTGATCACATATTCTCATGTGCATGCGCATGCATAAAAACTTTTCATTTCTTTTGGATATCCATTGCCTCTTCAAGGGCATTACACTATCTCTTCCAGGATAGTCATATTTTAAAGAATGCGGATCATAACCTCTTCTTGAGCGTTATAGACCTTGGATTTTAATCTCCACTTCCAAGAGTTGAGTCATTTAGAACCTATACGTCAATCATGCTTCATGCATGAGACATCAATATTCCCATGTTCGCGGATTGTCCTATCTAGGACGTGTATCCATGCGGCGACTGTCATGCTTCTGGCATGCAACAGTTAAGCTTCGGGAATGCAATAGTTCAGTAGTGCCATATTCTTTTTCTTTCAAATGACTAAACATTTTGAGTTTAAAAGTCTGACACGCTTCAGGCGTGCAACAGATAAATCATTTACTGTCTCATTATTTTGTCCAACAGGGACATCAATTCTTGAAGGCACATTTGCAGCAAGTATATATGATTTCATCACTTTCGTTGCATCATTCAATTATTCCTATTTCATTTTCTCATTGATTGCTTCGTGAATGAAAATAAGACAAATTCTCTTCGTTCTTCTGGAACGGTATTTTCTCATCATTCTTCTGGAACGATATTTTCTCCCCCTAATAGCGGGAAAATTGTCTTATTAAAATAACAGTCTGCAAACCATGTGGTAAACATATCCCCAATCAAGGGTTCTAAATATTGAATGATAGATGATGCTCAACTTCAATGCCTAATCCACGATGATGCCTCATTTCAGTACGTTGTGGCAGTGCAATAGGCATATAGATAACACAACCAAAAACTCGTAAATGTATAATGTTTGGCTGGTTCCCAAACCTGAGTTGTACTGAGAAGTATTGAAGGTCGGTAACATGTCTCAACCGAATTAATAATGCATCATGTACAGTTTACATGTTCCCATGTAGAAAACTGACAATTTCGTTTTTATGAGCAGAGCGCGGGAAATCAATTTCATTCGCTTAATAAAAGGCTTCTGCTAAACCATTTTGAGTATGGACATAAGAAACTTATGGTCCTTATTTAATAGTCTGTAAACTGAGACTCTTACGGCTTTTATTACAATTAAGTTAAGGCATTGCGGCACTTCAAACTTACGGTACTTATCTAGGAACTTCATGTCCTGATCTTCAGGATCAAGGGACTTCATACCTGATCTTTTTGCGTGATGGAACTTCAGGTCCAATCATTTTTATATGATGAGAATCAAGAAACTACAGGTTCTGATCTGATCAAGGAACTTCAGGTCCTATATATACTCATTGTAACAAAAGATAAGTACAATAAATAAATTAAAGTAATAGGCGGTAATTCCAGCCATAACGAATAAATTGCATTTAAGTAAATAAAGCTTGTGACAAGGGCTTTAATTCAGCACCATCAAAACTTAAAGCAATAGGCGGTAAAACCGTTCATGGTAAATAAATTGCTTTAAAGTAAATAAAGTTTGTGACAAGGGCTTTGATTCAGCACCATTCACATAAATATCAAAGCTTTAAAGCAAAGGGTAATAATTCTACCCACTGTAAATAAATTGCTTTAAATAAATAGAACTTGTGACATGGGCTTTAAACCAACACCATGCACATAAATATCAAAGCTTTAAAGCAAAGGGTAATAATTCTACCCACTGTAAATAAATTGCTTTAAATAAATAGAACTTGTGACATGAGTTTTAAACCAACACCATGCACATAAATATGCCAAAACAGAAAATGCAATGATTAAGTCCTCATCTTTTGCTTTTTCTTTTTCTTGGTCTGCCACTTCTTTTGTTTGATTCCTTTTATTTTTATTTTTATTTCACAGTTCTGAAGTCATTTTGGTTACTCAGTAAATAATAGTAACAATAAGTTCCAATTGGTGTTCCTCCTCTGATGAGTTTCGAAAAAGTCGAAATGGTTCCCATAAGTTTTGGAGTCAAGAGTGTCTGCAACTTATGAGATGATCAAACCGTTATATTTAGTTCAAATTTTAATATGATATGGATAAGAGGATACCGAACAACTTTCGTGAAGAAACAATTTCGATCTGAGCTACCGAAATGGAGTTTTAGTACTTATAAGGTGGCTGTCCAGTTTTCTGGGGAAATTGTAAACTGGTTTGGTATTTAAGACATTTACAACGATCGCACCGTTAAAGTTTTCTGAAATTTTGATATGTTGTATATATTGAGAGGACGAACAACTTTTAAGAAGAAAGTATTTCAATCTGAGGTCCGCAAGTTGGAGTGCCGAGGCTGTTTACATGGCTGTCAAATTCTCTACGAATTTTGAGTCTGTACTCTTTTGCTTCTGCAAATGATGATATACAGTCATACAACAATATATATAGTTGCTTCAAGAAAATCAGTAGTACAAAAGATTTTAAGATGAAATGAAAAGATTTTCTTATCTGTGAGATTCCAGCTGAAGGAAGTGAACGGGATTTGGACGTTGTGCTTTCCACTGACACAAGAGCTTCTCGTGCTGATAATGTGTTGTAAAATCGACGAGGAAGCATGTGGAGACAAGCGTAACAGCACACGTGCCGATACATCCATTACTCTGTCAAAAGCAAAAGTATCCCATATCAGCAGGGTCGAACGTACTCTAGATTTGATGGACTTGTTTTGACCCTCAAATTCTTCAGTCGGCTCTAGAGGAAACCAGAAAACCCTCCAGCTCAGTTCAAGAATAAGCCTGTGGAAAGTTACTTCTTCAAAAGCAAAAGTATCCCATATCATCTCTTCTCATTTTCTTCTCTTTATCCTTCATGCTGCTGCAAGATGGGGAGAAGGTGAACAATCAGCCGGAGCTCTGATTGCTTACCTTGTCTGTCACCTCTTTCAGCAGATCTCCTAGCTCGGCGACTTGGGGGACTCCTGCTACATAGTTTGTATCGCGCTTGACCAAGCCTGAAACTACAAGTAAGCTTCAAGTGAAATTGATACATTACCTTGTGCATCTCCACCAGTTAAAGATACCACCCCTGGATGGAGGAAGAGTACTTCCAGAGAAGATGCCACATCTACCTATGAGACAGATAAGGCAAGTCAAGACGATACCACACTCCGATACTTAGAAGCTTCGTGATTACGAGATCATTCTCTCACAATATTTCCTAATGTCATTTGTACTAAATCATTCACTTGTACTCACTAAAGGAGAGTTTGAACCTATGTACTTGTGTAAACCCTTCACAATTAATGAGAACTCTTATATTCCGTGGACGTAGCCAATCTGGGTGAACCACGTACATCTTGTGTTTGTTTTCCTATCTCTATTCATTTATATACTTATCCACACTAATGACCGGAGCAATCTAGCGAAGATCACAAAAAGCGACCGTTTTTGCTGCCTAGGATCTATCTTGCAAGAGAACGGAGAATTAGATGGAGATCTCAACCGTAGAATACGAGCTGGATGGATGAAGTGTAAGAGTGCATCCGGCGTGTTATGTGACCGTCGTAGGCCACTGAAGTTCAAGGGAAAATTTTATAGGACGACAATAAGGCCAACGATGTTGTATGGCACAGAATGTTGGACGGTGAAGCATCAACACGTACACAAAATGGGTGTAGCGGAGATGAGGATGCTTCGTGGGATGTGTGGGCACACGAGAAAGGATAAGATTGGGCATGAGGATATCCGAGGTAAAGTAGGAGTAGCCGAAATTGAAGGAAAGATGAGAGAAAATCGGTTCCTGTGATTTGGACATGGGCAAAGAAGGCCGACTGACGCTCCGGCTCGAAGATGTGACTACGGGACAGAGGTTCAGGGCCGAAAGGGTAGAGGAAGACCTAGGAAAACTTTGGAAGAGACTCTAAGAAAAGACTTAGAGTACTTGGATCTAACGGAGGACATGACACAAAACCGAGCGCAATGGCGTTCTAGGATTCATATAGCCGACCCCACTTAGTGGGAAAAGGCTTTGTTGTTGTTATTGTTGTTGTTGAAGACACTGTTCTGTCCTGTATACGTTTCAGCAACTCGTCTTTCAGCTAATTTCACTACTATATCATGGGCATGGGTACATATAGGCATGCATGATTCCCATCTGTTATCTTTTCATAGGTGTGGGGAAATCTGGTAGAAATGCTGAAGGGGATTCGTGGTGGGAAACTTGGCAAGAAGTTCTTCATCAAGATGAATGGAGGTGTTTATTTTAGCTTTATTTCATTTAAGTTTTAGAGAATTACTTTTAACTTACTAAGTGAACGGTAGTTATAGAAATTTTTTAAATTTATATATCTTGACCTCCTCTTGTTTCATTCTCCCAACATAAATCAATGTTGCAACTTTGAAAGCACAGTAATGTAGCAAGAATTGAGAGAAGTGCACAGAAACAAGCAAAATAAGGCACTGAAAATGCTGGATGGTAGGACAAATGGTAAGCTAAAGTACGGTTTGCTGCTAATTCATTTTTAGTCATGTTTGTACCATACTTAGGGCCAGCTGAGCAACCGCCTCGCCGCGAACATCAACTCTAGCCCATCATTTATGTATTGAGGAGCGATCATTTATGTATTGAGGAGCGAGCCCTTATTCTATGAAAGGGACTCCCTCACCTTCAACGCCACAAGCCGAGCAGCCTCACAACATGTGCTACTTCTAGTTGAGCATCATTTCACATTGAGCACCGCCTCATATCGAGTTTCAGTTCTAGACAACATCTAGTTACTTCGGCCCACACATGGACTGAATTTCAAGTCTTCAGCCAAAAGACTCTCTTGACTGAAGACTTGGGGGACTACTGTTTGTACCATACTTAGGGCCTCCATATTTAGATCTCGTATAAATACCCGGGGGACTCAAATGTAATTATGTAATAAATGAAGGGGCAAAAATGTAAAAAGAGGAGGAGCCCTTAGTCTATAAAAATGTCTCCTCACCCTCACAATCCTCTCACAAACAGAGAAACACTCTCAAATTCTCTCTTTCTCTGGGGACTCCCCCTCACACTTGTAATCCACACTCTTACAGAGAAATACAATCAACATCAGTGTAGACATAGCCCAAACATTGGGGTGAACCACGATACATCTTTGTGTTCTTTACTTTCTTGCAGATTCACGGTCGGATTGATGTTGTTCCAAGACCCCTCCGGTTTTGTGCATCAACAAGTCACATTATAATGCATTGAAGGATTGATGAATTAGATAAAACATATGGACGATTTTACTTAATAATTTGGATGCAGGTGGGAGAAATATGATGCTAAAGGCTGGACCGAGAAAGGAGCACACAAATATGGTAGACTTAATGAGCAGTCCTGGTGGGAGAAGTGGGGAGAGCATTATGATGGAAGGGGATCTGTTCTCAAATGGTTTTTTTCTTCTAATTATCTTCTCTAACTGACTTGATTTAATTCTTCATCTGTTCATTTAAAACAAAAAACCCTTCATTGTTCCTCCTTCCTCTTAAATTCAGAAATTCGTTTGTCATCTGGTATCATCATTTGACCATTTACAATGAAAAATATGAAGCACAATACAGGCAGCTAAAAAATATCTAGTCATTGATATATGCTGGACGCTATAATTTTCAGGACTGATAAATGGGCTGAGACTGAACTTGGAACCAAATGGGGAGACAAGTGGGAAGAGAAGTTCTTTGCTCGAATAGGTTCGCGACAAGGGGAGACATGGCATGTATCTCCAAGCGGTGAACGTATGTGCAAGGACCTTGAACTATGATCAACACAAAATTTGTCCCTTAATTGTTTCCTTTTACTATACCACGCGTCAAACATATATATAGTCTTGAATCTGCTCCAATTATTCAGATCTTCATGTTCATTTAACTTTTCAATAATGTAATCTGATGCAACTCTGTTTTTGTTCTCTAATGTCTAGGTTGGTCAAGGACATGGGGAGAAGAGCACTTTGTAAATGGGTACGTAAAAGGGATAAGCTTGCTGAACTGCATTGTCATCTATTGTTTTGGTTTTTCTTTGACAAGTTAACTTGCTTTCTCGTTGCAGTAAGGTGCACAAATATGGGAAAAGCACGACTGGGGAAAGCTGGGATATTGTTGTGGACGAGGAGACCTATTACGAGTAATAGTTTCTCACTCTCTCTGTCTCTCTCTGTGTCTCCAACTCTCTCCACGCACACTTCCGTGCTGGAGTTGGTTCTGTCTGCATTTAGTATATTGAAGCAGTCAAAAGGATTCTAGGGAATCAAATATATATATAATTTAGATTATATCTTCTGTTATTGCTCTTACTGTAAAACTAATTTTGATTTTTCAATCTTTGATGAAGGGCTGAGCCGCATTACGGATGAGCAGATGTTGTTGGTGACTCTAGCCAATTGCTGTCAATTAAACCTCGAGAAAGGCCACCTGGTGTCTACCCTGCCCTTGATTTTGGATCATTGTCGCCTCCGGTTGATGAACCGCCAGATGAATTTTCTCCACAATGAAAGGTTAGGTGGTCTAGTTTAGAATGTGGATCGAAGTCCAATTATTTTGGCTGAAACTCGTCTTTTGTAACGGACATTTTAGTCTTCATTTTATTCATTCTTTCAGTCGCCACTACGTTTAGTTTTTAGTTGGGAACTTTAACGAAAAGCTTCCGGTACTGTTTACTTTAACGAAAAACCACATTTTTACGTTAAAAAGTTAATCCTAGTACTATTCACTTTACCCTTTATTTTGTCCTTATCTTTAAAACTCAAAGTTTTCAAGTCTTTTTCATTAGTTTTCCTTTTTTAGTTAGGGTGAATGCTGCTATATTTTTCGCATTTTTTTTTTTTTGGAGAGTTGCATTCTACTTCTTCCATACCCGACGGAGATTTCTAGTATTTATATGTTCTTGCTTGTATGACCAAAATACGTTTTCACAATTTTGATTCGGTTTTTTCAACTTTTACAAAATCATTACAAAGTCTTATTTGGTGCTGTTTTCTAGGACGTTATCCATTGGGAGATTTCATTGACCCCTGGAAATAGTTTTGATGAATTTTCTAAATCACAAAATAGAATAATAGATAGGAAAATACTAGCATGGTCCTAGAGTTGTTCTGGCATCCGTATTGTCTTTGAAAGGTCTTAACTAAATTTTTACAAGCTTAGGGTGGGCGGAGAAAATTAAATTGAATTATTCAAAGTCTTTTTAGAAATTGGCAAAACCTTTAGCGACTTATAGCTTACAATTTTTTGTAAAAATCAATTTTTTTAGTTTTGCAAGATCTTTTGCATGCGAATTATGGGAAACATTTTAAGCCCATTCGAAACGATCTTTTAAAATTTAAGGAAAACTAATGAAAATGGCTTGAAAACTTTGAGTTTTAATTATAAGGACAAAATAAAGGGTAAAGTGAATAGTACCAGGATCGACTTTTTAGTGTAGAAATGTGGTTTTTCGTTAAAGTGAACAGTACCGGGTGCTTTTCGTTAAAATTCCCTTTAATTTATTGACTTCAAAAACCTTTTTTTGTTTTTGTTTTTTTTATGATTTTACCAAGTCGCAAAATAGAATTATAGATAGAAAATTAGTTGGTTTTGTAAATTCGTTCATAAATCATTATTCAATCTATTTATTTTCACCTTCGCCTTACCGTAAAGTTTTGAAAATTAAGTTAAGACATTGTTGATATTCTTGAGGGTGGACCCCATTTTAACAATGTTTTGGGCCTCAACCATATTTTTTTCACTTAGTTTTTTAGTTTCGGCTTAAATAGTCTACTGAATATACATTTGTTGCTTAATAAATTGTAAATCTGCTTCCAAACGCCTTATAAATTTTTCCTTAAAGCTCATGGAAATATGTCATGAAAATAAAAAAATTGCATTTATGAGAAAAAAAAACGTGTTAACCCTCGGTTTTGCAAATTCGTATATAAATCATTGTTCAATCTACTTATTTTCACCTTCGCCTCATCATAAAGTTTTGAAAATTAAGGTAAGACATTATGTTGGTATCCTTAAGGGTGGAACCCCATTTTAACAATGTTTTTGGCCTCACAACTATATTTTTCACTTATTTTTTTAGTTTTCGGCTTAAATGGTCGACTAAATATACATTTGTTGCTCAAAAAATTGTAAATCTGCTTCCAAATGCCTTATAAAGTTAAAGTTTTTCTTAATGCTCACACAAAATATTTTGTAAAAATAAAAAATTTGCATTTTTCACAAAAACGTTGGTGTCACGATATTTAGTCGGTTCTTACAAATTCGTACATAAATCATCGTTCAAACTATTTATTTTCACCTTCGCCTCACCGTGAAGTTTTGAAAAAATTAAAGTAAGACTTTCTGTCAATATTGTTGAGGGCGGAATCCGATTTTAACAAAGTCTTACCATTAATATTCTTGAGGGTGGAATCTCATTTTAACAATGTCTTGGGTCTCACTACTATTATTTTCACTTATTTGCTTAGTTTTTGGCTTTAAATATTATAATAAATATACATTTATTGCTCAATAAACCGTAAAACCGCCTCCAAATATCTTATAAAGTTTTCCTTAATGTTCACAGGACATAGTTCGCAAAAATAAAAAATTAGCATTTTTCACAAAAAAATGTGAGTTAACACTCACGGTTTTTAATCAGTTTTTACAAATTCGTACATAAATCGTTGTTCAAACTATTTATTTTCACCTTTGCCACACCATGAAGTTTTGAAAATTATTGTAAGACTTTCTGTTAATATTCTTGAGAGTGGAACCCCATTTTAACAATGTCTTGGGCTTCACTACTATATTTTTCACTTATATGCTTAGTTTTCGACTTAAATACTATACTAAGTATACTTTTATTGCTCACCAAACCGTAAAAGAACTTCCAAATGTCTTATAAAGTTTTCTTTTATGCTCATGGAAAATATTTCGCAAAATAATTTTTTTTGAAGTTTTAACAAAAAATGTGGGTATTAGGCGGGCTTGACGAACACAAAATGAGACAGACTCTGCGCACGCAGAACGAGGTGAACCTAGGCAAACAGAAAGGAAGGTGGGGCCCTGCTCATCGAAAACACAGGCGGGCTTCTGACATGCAAAAAGAGATTGGATCTGTAGCACACAAAATGAGACTGGATCTGTCACACAAACTAAGGCCACTTGGAGCACACAAAACGAAGTGAGCCGGTGCACGGAAAATGAGGATATAAATCTAAATCAAAAGGTATTTGAATCTACATAAAGTAACGTAAGAAGAAAAGAAAATTCAATAAAAAAAGCAAAAAATAAATAAATGAAATAGAAAAGGATACGATCAATACTTAGATACCGATTGTTCAGATTATTTGTCGCTAGCATATTAGCGATATTTATCACAATAAATCGCTATCTTCATACCGAATCTACCTTTTCAATTTATTTATTTATTATTATTTTTTTTAATTTTTTTTTTGCTTATGTTTGTTTTATTTCTCTTACCATAACAACAAACTATCAAACTCACATTCTTCAAAATATATTTTTCCGTGCAAATCTATTATAATACATATTTAGAACGATTTAAAACCTAAATTTAAAGATATTTGAATTTAATAGTGGTTAATCAAATAAAGTAACGTACAAAGAAAAAACTCAAAGGAAAAAACAAAAAAGCAGAAAATAAATAAAAAAATTGGAATTGGGAAAGATCGGTACCATGCTATTCCTTGCCCAATCGTATTTAAAACCGTTCAATCTATTTATTTTCACATTTGCCTCACCGTGAAGTTTTGAAAATTAACGTAAGACTTTCCATTGAGATTCTTGAGGGTAATTTTCAATTCTTTTTGCTGTTAGTAGTTAAAATTAGGGGAATGGCTTCAATTTTGTTAGTCAATTAATTTAATTTTTTTGCGTATCTCAAGCTTCTAATTGATTTCCTGCATCATCGCTTAGTTTTATTCACTGATATTTGAGTGGTTAATTTTTTTTTTTACCTTATGACCTCATTTGTGATTTTGAAGTACATAATGGTTAATTGTAATTTTTAATTCGTTACGTTGTTAATCATAATGGTTAATTGATTTCCGCCACCACATGTGCCGCAGCCGCATCAAAGGCTGGTTCTCCAACGACGTTGTTTTCTAAAGCTCTCTCTACTCAAGGTACGCAATTTAGAGTTTTGGCCCCGAAAAGGTAGCGTTTACCGCAGAGTTCTTCAGCTGATTTGGGGTGGATATTTTTGTGGTTTAAATATTATGTGTGTAGAAGTGTAAATTTTCCTTTCTAAATGGGTTTTTTTGTTGAAATTTCGTTTTTGTGATTTTGGGGATTTATGTTGAAGTTATTGAAAAGGATACAATTCTTAAAAGAATTCAATTTACTGCATACTCCTTTTCAAATTCAAAAGGATAAAATCCAAGGCAATAGATGTGCATATTAGGTACATTGATTGGCCTGAATTACATAGAAAGGGTGTTCGACAAGAATAATACTATCATTGCACCTTATTCCTTGAAGCTTTGGGGCCCTGTTGGATCATCGTTGGAATAGTGGAAATTAGTTTCCGGACCTGATATCGCTGTCTTCAGTAACTCGGCTGGTAATTTTTGGCAGTGCCCATTTGAAAATTTTAGTTGTTTTTGTTGTTTGTATGACATGCCTTTCGTACATGCTCCCCTTATATTTCTTAGTTTAGTAGGACGTACAACAATGAAACGAATTCTCTTCATTTCCATTCTTGCATTTAAATTTCAAAGTCAGTTTATGGTAAATAATATTCAATTTTCGTTGTCTTCAATTCTACTAAGTTGCAGTTTATGAAACTACCTTTTTCTCTCTCTCAGTACTCCCAGATATCATTCCCCACTTCGCCAAGATTAAAAACCGCTGGCTTTCAATCTTTTTAAACAAGTTACGTTTGTAAGTATCAAAACTATACTTTTTCTATAGCAAGTAAAAATCTTTCCTTCGCTATGGTAATTTTGTTTAGATAAATTAATGTTACACTGATACTAACTCAAATTTATACACTGCTAGAAAATCAATTTGTAATCCCGCAACAACACGCGGGCATTACTACCCAGTTCTCTACTAAAACCCGGTGGATGACTATTGTTCATTAACAATGTTCGTCCAATTTTGCCCCTCATTCTCTTCATGGTTTTTTGGTTTTAGTGGGGTTGTATGGTGAATTGGCCATTTTGCCCCTCTCATTTCTCTTCCGTGCGTGCGTCTTCTCTTCTCAGTTCCACAGACTTCCAAATCCCTAAATTCGCACGCTTCCCCCTTCTCCCTCCAACACGCTTTCCGCTATTGCCTGTCGTGCGTCTTCTACCACTCCAATCTGCATATCTCTTTTGCATGGTAAAAATTTTGTCCTCGATTTGAAACTGGTTGTTTAATTTATGTTTGTTTACCAAGAAATGTTGAATATACCTATAACTTTACTGTTTTGTTCCTGTTTGAATTGTGTTTGCCTGGACCGTACCATCAACGGCAGTGTGGTCTCCTTCTTTGATTGTTCTCTTCCCTTTGTTCCGGTATTTCTCTCTCTCTCTCTCTCTCTCTCTCTCTCTCTTGCATTTTTCTCTTTTTTCGTGCTTTATGTTTTGTTTTATTTTCTGTTTGGTTAGGAAGAAATTTTTTTAATTGATTGTTATAAAGTTCGGCTCTTCACCTATTTTGCTCAGCGTTTTCTTTATTTCTTCGTGTTTTACATCTGGTTCTTTCGTTTAATTTCGTTTTTTGGTTGCAGGAAACATTCATCTTCAAATTTTAGGGTTTTATTCTACGAGCTTGCAATGACACACCCTGATCGAAATCAGGGCATGCTAGCCGTCATGTGAGGGTGACGTAGCCATATGCACAGTGAGGAAGCAATAATGATAATAGAGAATATGAATAAATAAAAACCAACTCAAAGAAGTACTAGTTAAGACAAGTGCTAGAATATGTGTGAATAAACAATCAGAGCGTAAGTAGCCTAAGTTCAGCCCATAAAACAAATACAATTAAACGACATCCAAAGATGCCCTACATTTGTGATAGTCTGTCAGAACCTCAATTCAATCCTCGTGAGCCACCAACGAACAAGCTTATCTAAAACTTGGAGGGGCGCAAAACAGAAAGTGTGAGTAGGCAAAAACAAAGTTTTTCAAAACCATTCATTTATCAAATGCTCTAACCCCTCGCGGTAAAACATGTATAATTTTCCCAGAAATAGAATATAAATATATAGATATTCAAATTATTTCACATAGCCATAAACATAAGTATGCCATGCCAAATATAAATCAGAATAAGCAACTCAGGTGAGAATAAGCTCATGGAAAAATATCATATTTGCCGAAAGCCCTACAGAGATCTGTACAGCTGAATCCATAGCTCATTAATCAATCTAGCCGAAGTCACCGCCAGTTATATAGAGCTCGTTTGGATGTGCTTTTAAAATAACTTAAAGCGTTTCTGGTGAAAATATTTTCGGAAACAATCATTAGTAAAAATGTTAATAAATCCTGGAAAATCACTTAAAGTGCTTTTAGAACCCAAATTTTTTTTCTTGAAAAGTGTTTTTAGTCATTTTAAAAGCACATCCAAACGAGCCCATATACGGCACTACACTGCACACGAGTAGGAACCCCTGTAAGAGTCTGTACGACAAGACTGGGTGTAATATAGTTATGCTCAATACTACGCTCTCATGATAGCTATGCGATAAATCGCTAGTCACTTACGAGTCGAAACCACCTATAAGGGTATGTACGACAAGACTATGAACCTAAATTGGATCCAATGTGAGCATATGGTGCGGGAGGTGACATTATATACAGGCATGTGTCATATCTCTGGTTAAATCACAATCAAATAGGGTGCAGGTTTATGAGCTCTCAATCACATCTCACATTATCAATATCTCATATAACAAAACATAACTCACTTGTTACTTACCTGAGCGTCCATAACACCAATTCATATTATGCATCATATACCAATTCATATGCTGAATATAAATTTATATGCATGGCATTTCAAAACATACTTTCATTTAAACACATTTTTTTGGGAAAATATCAAGTATATAAATATATACTGAAAACAAAAGCCCACTCACTGGTATGTCGAAGGGTCGTAGCCCTCGAGTCGTCCTTGACTGCACTCGTCCTCAGGATAGGTCTTCCCTATATGCGAAACAACTATAAATACGTTAATTTAAAGCACATAGACAAACCTAGTTAATAACTTCTTATACATTGCTCAAATGAGATGTTTGAATATACCAACGTGATTTACACAACCTCACAAACATCCCCATATTTTTAGAAAAAATTTCCGACCATACATGCGCTGCCACGCGTCGGCCAAGGCACGGCTAGACGCGCCTCCACGCGTGGGTAACCCTGACAGAATCCTAACTGCCGTTGGGAATATTCTTTTAAAAAGCAACAGAAATCGTTAAGTCTACCTGACGGCGTCAGAATTTTCCGTCAACTTTGACGGAATATTCTATCTTCTTCTCCGGTTAGCTTAGCCAGTCGCCGTCTGCCAGAAATTGGAAAAATACAAAAACCTTCATATCTCGTCCAATTCTTAACCAAAATCAGTAAAACTTGCACCAATTTGAAGCTTAGGACGAGTAGAACACAACTATACCTATTTTGAGACCTTCAAAAATTTGCCAGAGGACCTTCGATAATCTGGCCAATCTTTAAATGCATCGATCTTGACTTCCTGATGTCCAAATCATGTCATTTTTCTTCTCCGATTTTCGTGGAGAGGTCCCTAAGTTTCCTATAAGCTTGAAATCCTCTAAAAATCACGCATTTACGACTGCATGAACAATGCTCAAACCGGAGGTTATGGTTTCTCGGGTTTTTCGAAGCTTTCACGTCCAAAAATGGTATAGATGGGTTCGTGACGATGAGATGATGATGATGATGGTGTTTACAAGCTCGATCAGTGAAGAACTGGGTTGGTTTGGAGATCGTCTGTATGATTGTATGGATAATGAAGAAAATCCGAGAGGGAGGAGAGAGAGAGTACACGGGGAAGAGAGAGTGTAGTCTTAGTTTGGGTTACCAATCACAACAAACCAAAGCTTACTTCCCATTGGGTCCCCAAAATTAGGAGAAATTTCTATTAGCTAATATCCTTAGCCCAATACATATACACCACCACCAAATGTTAAGGGCAATTTCATCTTTTCACATCTCTGAGAAAAATATTTCGGGACGGGCTATCACATGCAAGCCCTTTTTGGGTCAAGTACATAATTTCTCTTTGCTGTTAAATTTATTATTTATTTGGGTTTTTTTATTGTTTGGGGTTCAATTTTTCCCTGAAAATTTAAAAAGAGAGGAATGGTCATGATTAATATTTGGGTTTTGCCTTGGATAATTCCGTTTTTGCTGTGGGTGAACAATTATTATTATTATTATTATTTGTGTTTTAATTAAAAGGCCAAAATTTTGTTAAGATTAGATATGGATGGACATGATTACTTTTTGGGTTTCGTTCCTCTTCTATTTTTGAGTCGGTCACGATTTAAGACCGATAAATTGTTTTTAATCTACTTTGTTTGGTTTTTGTATTTCTATGATCTGCATCTATATGCATATTGATTGGATTCTATCAAGCACTTTTGAAGAAAGCCATTTCATGACTCTTGAGAATTCAACTTTGTTTTGCAGGTTCTCCCTTTTTTTAACTAATAAAAACATCATGGCCTCTTCCCATTTGTGCTTCGCCTACTTTTTCACGATGTTCATGGTTACATTCTGCAATCTACATGGAGTACATCCTGGTATTGCAACTCTCATTTCTGCTTAATTATACATACACATAGAGACTCTCTTTTGTAGAAGTAGAAGTTTTAATTTACAAACATGATAAACCTCGCTATGTAGACGTGTTAACGGAGGGAAAATGCGAACATGTGAGAAAACTGTTTCACGGAAGCGGAGAAATAAAATCGATTGCTCCATTGTGAAATTCGAAAGCAAGCTCTTCTCGACTGATACCCAAAGATTTTTATGTGAGTTTTAGTTTTGCTTAAGTTTGGCTTACTTAACCATCCTTTAGTTTTGCTTAAGTTTGGTTTACTTAACCATTCTCCTTTCCTTATATTACTTGCTTATCCCTTCAGAAGGCATTTCTCACACATGAGTGGTCTTCTGTCCTTTTGATCTGGTAGTCGAAAGAATACCATGATTCGTTACTGATGTTGTTCGTTTGTGTTTTCATCAATTCGACTATCTGTCGAGCACTTATGGTATTCCTAGCTTGGCTATTCCTCAGTTCTCTGTCGAATCAGAATCATAGATTTAATTTCAATTCTATTTCGGTTAGTGCAGGTTTGGGATGATCGTTTTTGGATTTCTTTACGTTTGTTTGTCCGACTATAGGTAATCTACCTTTGTCTCTTCACTTATTTCTAATGCTATTCTATTGCACAGGCACCTTTGAAGCATGAACACCAAGAGATGTGGTTTGATTATGTTAATTCGTCTTTTTGAAACCAGAAACAAATGTGTTGCAGGAAGAATTCTTTGGCATAAGGAATTAGAAAGAATATAAAATGTGGTGAGAAAATTGTTGCTGCAAAAGGAAGAAATCAGGATCCAAATTCGATCAGAGTCTAATGTTTGAGTGTGTTGGTTCAATCAGCATGTACAGATTTGGGAGTTTGTATTCCTAACAATGCAGAATTTGTGTTTGTGCCAGAGTCTAGTAACTGTTGGCAGCGTCGTAGAATGAAATTGAAAACAAAAATTTACTCAAACCATTCGAAGTAGAAGGAACAATGAAGCTTCTTCCCTCCTTCTCTAATGTTAGATTTGTGAATTACTGAATATGGATTTGTGAGTTCTTGGGAGTTTATTTATCTTTTCAGTCAATTTGCGGCAGTTTACTCTCGAGTCCTCCATGATCAGGTTTCCTTTTTGCACGTTCAATTTCTTTTCTTTTTTCTTTCTATTTTATCTCAGTTTGCGGCAGTTTAGTTCGAGTCATCCACGATCAGGTTTCTTTTTTGCATGTTTATTTTTTTATTTTTTTTGTTTCTCTTTTAATTGTTTTTTTTCCTTACAAAACTACCCTTAGTAATAATTTCTTTGCATTTCTTTTCAGTTAATGCATTTTTTGTTTCAGGGTTATTTTGGTCTAATTATTTGTTTTTGAAGTCTTGAGACACCAAACTTGACTTCTAGCTTTCTAATATTAGAGATAAGGAAAATACTAATTTAAATTAAATAGAAATATCTAATACAATAAAATTGACAACAAAAAAAATCAAAATTTGAATGGATAGAAAAAGAATGTAAAACCCACAGTGAAGAACACCCAAGAAAGGTGAGGAGACAGATCGATGTTCTCGCGTCTTAACTACTTGTGATAGTTTGATTCAATTGATACGAAATTTTGATGCACACACTACAATGAATCAAGCTACCAGTCTCTTAAATCTTCTTAGAACAAAACCCTAAATTCTAAATCTTCAATCTTGACTCCTAGATATCACTTTTTTTTAATACGATGCAAAATGAATGGTTGATGAGTTTGTGGTTGCAGAAATCTCAAACATGCTTGGCTCAATAGGGTTTTGCTATGGAGGTGGCAAAGTGATTTGAGTTGCTAGATTAGGACTAGGGTGCTTAAACTCAGCTATGGAGGTGGCAAAGTGATTGAGTTGCTAGGTTAGGACTAGGGTGCTTAAACTGAAAACAAAACCCTAAATTATTCTCAAAGCAAAACTTTTTCTGCCTGGTATCATGTTTTTTCGGCAAAGATGGTGTGAGATCAATAAAGGATTTTTTTTTTTTACACTGTATATTTCAAAGTTTGATTATTTCTTTTTCAATTTTATTATTATTTGATATTCTTTTTAATTTAAATTAGTGTTTTCCTTATTAGTTATAATCTACATCATCTTCCAAGTCATTTGATTTTCAAAAGCCTCCAACTTACTCTTAATCAAGACCGTTGGATCCTATAAGATCTAAAGGTTACAAAGAAGTGTCAAAATCTTTATCCCTTAATCATATCCCATATATATATAAGGGCGCTCACTCTAACCAATTAGTAGCTTTATATAGCACTGACCACATGTTTAGACCCACTCCACAACATTTCTTCAACATCAAAAACCGTTTAGTTTTTTAATATTTATTCATACATCATCTTTCAAAATTTTGTCTAAATAAAAAATTACTTTGTCATTCGATTATTACGGTGAAAGTTTCATTATTCTTTAGCAACACTGTATTATTCTATTTTTCGTTGTTGTAATTAGATAACGAGAAAACGTTGGGATCCTCACCTTGAATGGGATAACTTTATTTTTCATTACTATTTACAAGTAAGCCTACAATAATTTTGTTTCAATTCTGGCCATACTATAATAACTGTGCAAATAAAGACACATGCAAATCCCTACCTCCCCACAACATCAATTAAACTAAGTGTAAATTATCAAATTAATCCCTGAATTTTCACCATATGTTGGATGGAAGGACCAATTTTTCACATTCTTAAGGACGAAGTCACTATATATGGTGAAAGTTCATGAACCAATTTTATAATTTACTCATTAAATTAACGAAGAGCATTTTGGAGAAACTGTTCCGCTATGGCTTAAATCGACATGCTCACACGAAGCTTGGGCAATTCCATTGGCTAGAGGTCTTAGGTTTACGTCTTTTAACAAAATTTCTTGACATCCGAAACGCTTGCTGCAGTCAAATTTCACTGCCACTTTTGAAGCACTTGTGCCTTTCACATTCTCATATACCACATTGCTTATTTTCACAGCTGAATCCTGCATAAAATGATCGCTATTATAATGTGTACTACTACAGGCTTTGTTATTAGTACTTAGAAAAAAAATTCATTTTACATTTCTCAAAATGCATGTCGTCATAATATTTATGCATATCTTGAGTGAATGATGATCTTTTAACCTAAACTTTTCCGGCGTATAATAACTCATAAATTATGTTTTCACTGTTAGATAGTTTAATCGAATGTTGTGGATAAAATGTAAATGTAGACAGTGCATTACCTGTTCTTGGCACGGTGAATCCTGATCGCAATAGTGTTGGTCTATGATAATTGGATTGCTCACATTGGCCATCATAACATTTTTGTATCTGATGTTTGTTGCATTCCCAGACCCGCCCTATTTATCAAACAAAATTGACCAATATGTGTCATTTGATTTATACACATGTACATGAAATAAAACGAAAACCCTTTTCTGTGTCAAAAAGTTAATTGACTGCATTGTATGTGTAATGTGTGTATGCATTCCCAGTCTTACACATATATAGTTGAAATGAAAATGAAGTCTTACCTGCCAAGTCTTTATTCTTAATCCGTTAGTGGTGCCAGTAATCTTGGCTCTAGAAACCACCACATCTGAAACCTCTGCTTGTGAATTTCCAGCTCCTAAGCTTCCAATGCTGCAATATGACATCACCAGAATAAGTATGAAATTAATTTGTGCATATAATCGAAAAATTAATATCATGTTTAATGTATCTGATGGAATATTACCTAATTCCATGACCTGGTCCGCAGGTTATATCCTCAGCTCGAACATTTTTTGACCCACTTACTATCGAAATACAGTCATCACCTTCAATTGATTAATAACATAAAAGAAAAACATAAGTAATATTAGTTTGGGTGGATTAATATTTCTTTCAAAATCCACAATTGGTGCTTTATAACAGTTTGAGATATTATGTTATTAGAACATCCTTAACTAATTTTTTTTGTGGGAATTAATTTAGACTACCGAATTCGAAGACATATTCAAAGGAGAGGTTACTTTACCATTTATAGTGTAAATTGACAGCATGAACGGAGCAAGAATTACTTTTTAGTGAGGCCAATTTTGAATGATGAAATTAAATTAATAATTTGATACCATACTATCAACTTATTGTCTAGCAACATAATTTTGGGTAACTAGTGTTTAGAACAGTAAAATTGTAAACCATTAGTTAATGGAAAAATTACATGGCTCGAAATGGTGAAAGTAAGAAAACTATAAAACGTGAGAGGGTATTTTAAATTGAGTGTTTTAAATGAGACTTTATTTATGAGTATACAGATAATTTATACTTTTATTTAGAGTATTTTTTTATGGTAAAAAGAGTTGACTGGGGACTGCTATTCCCAATGAGCCTATGTTGCCTCCGTCCATGCTTAGATTAGAATACTAATTCAAATATACATTCAAATAAGAGGTCACTTTACTAGTTATAGTGTAAATTGACAGTCTAATAAAATAAGAGTTTATATATACCTGTTCTAATGAGACAGTTGCTTATCCGAATATTTTGTGTTGCTGTGACGTGGATTCCATCTGTGTTTGGGCTATCGCCTGGTGCGGTCACTATGAGATTCGAAGCTTTTACATTCACACACGACTCAAAAGATAGATGCATTTGCTGGGCATTTCGGAACCTCACATTGTCTACTTCCAAAGTGTTGCAACCGAAGAAAGTCACGGCCTTTCATGAACAAGAACAAGAAAGGAAAAGAAAAAGAAGACAGCGAAATAGATTTCAGTATTTAATTAATGGAAACGAAAATTCAACACCCTAAGAGTGTTTCTCTTCTTGAAATATAATCTTTGTTAAATATAATCATTAGTACTTGGAAATAAATAGGTCCCAAAAACTTACATTTGGTGCGAGCGTGCAAGGCTGTAAGATAATGGAAGGTTCCACAAAAGAAAATAAAATATTGTTAGTCTTTGCATATAGAAATGGGTATTCAAAGTTTAAATTTAAAAAAATTCGTTAAAAAAATGATTTTTGACAAGTTTATTAAAAAAATTAACTAACACAAATGTCATTTGGAATCAGCATTAACAAACAAATAGGCGGTTCGTAATACTATTACCAATTACAAATAGTTCAATAACTAAAATATCTTATATTTTATTATTTGTCGCAAAAAAGATATTTATGCCTCGTGATTTTATAATAAGGACTTTTAAAGATGGTTGAATTTATTTTTAGGTTTTAAAATTTAGCTTGATTTTTGTTTTCAATTTTCAATTTTTTTAATTTTAAAATAAAAAATCGTTCCCAAATAATAAATTTTCAATTTTTTAAAATATAAAAACTAAAATGATTATGAACAACAATTGAATAAGAGCAAATAGTTACCAAAAGGGTTTCTAAGTCATGCACAACAAGTAATTGAATTAGTTTATGGTATAACTTACAAGGGATTCATTAACTTTGCATGAGTTTTGCCACCATTTCCTTCCATTGCCATTGATGGTGCCACCACCTTCAACTGTAAAGTTATTCAAATTTGTAAACAAAATCCAATGCCGTCTATCCGTGTAATCTGATCGTTTGGTAGAGGCTTTGATGGTTCCATAGATCTAGTAAAATGAATCCAATTAATAAGAGCAGATTAGGTTTTTTTCTGTAAAATCTAAATAGTAAACTACACAAGCAATGTTACGTATGTATGTACCAAAATTTCGATACAAATTTTGCTTCACTAGGTTTGAGATTCAGGTTGTACCACAATTTTTTATATTTGAAATTATATTACTTGGGAAGCAAATAACTAATAAAGGCACAAGACATAAGAATAACACATGTAAATCCTCTAACCCTTCTTCCTCTCTCTTGTCGTCCATCTCTCTTTTCTCTCTCTAAGATTTGGCCCACGAAACGTATATATTCTTTATGCTATTATTTTATATTCACTACCACCATCCAAATATATGATTCTAGCTGCGCCCCAAACATATATATTAGGTCGATTGTAGATGGATATATAGTTTGCATGTTATATATGTGCGAGTTTAATATGGTGTATGTGACTCACCTTGAGCGTGACATGAGATTTGCAAGGGCCGGAGAAATTCATTGGCTTCAGATGATAGACCCTATCCTTAGGAACCACAAGCTCAACACCTCTTTCAGAAGAACAAGCCTTCTCCCAAGCCTTCATAAATGCCTGTATAAAACACGTACAATTATAATTATCAAACCACAACCAGTTAACAACCCTCTTCTACTCATGATTAAAATCTCATACATGTTACTTATTAGAGAGATCATCAACAGTGTGATCCGTCATTAAAAGAAGAAAATAGAGAAATAATTTTCTTGAGAAGAGCTCGAGGCGTATTACGGCTACGGCTTTCCTCGTACAACTGCGTTACCTGGGTATCATCCCCTCCATCTCCTTTTGCTCCAAAACGATCCACATTTACTGTAAAATTATTTGCTGAAGTTGATTGAAGCCTTCTTGTTCGATGGTGACGATGAAGATCAAGTACAACTAGTGGGTTCCCTAGGTCGCTACTAAAAGAGAAGGGAAACGAAGCTAATATTATGAGAAGTACTGAGAGAAACTGGCTTTGTGAAAACATTGTAACTTTCACTTTTTGACACAGACACAATTGCATGTCCACAGTTCCAGACGTTCAAGACAGACGTTTGGATGATATATGTGTGGGATGTGATCATGAAGGCCTAATGCATATTTATAGAAGAGTAGTCAAAGCTTTATAGAGAGAGAGAAGGTAGGCACTTTGAGAATTAGAAGCAATGACTGCTGAGACTTAGAAAGAATCTTCACGAGTCAGAGAGGTATGGAGATTGAGCAGCAGGAGGTTGAGACGAAAGGATTTAGTTGGCAGGTAGCCGTCTCTGGTTTCATACAATTAGTTTTCTATCCACTAAAGAAACATATATATGACGAAATATGAATGGAATGGCCGAGTTTAGTTTGGTTACTGGTGCTGGTTTACCAACACGCGAGAAATTTTTATGTATTTTATATTCAATTTGGATTTTGAGAAATTTTAATTTTTTTTTATAAATTCAAGAGTATTCAATCAAGATTTTAAGTAATTCTCTAAGTCTAGGGGTATTCAATCCGGATTTTAAAAGAGATTATAATATTTCAGGTATATTCAATTACAAATTGATTTTTAAAGATTTAAAAAGTTAGGGAATTTGAGAAATTTCGTTGTGTATTTTAAGCATTCTCATATCCCACTTCTTCCACTTAAAATTTGAGGGAATTCATTCAAAATTTTACATAGACTCTCTAGGAATCAATTAAACTCCATCAAAATTCATGGACTTATAAATTCATTAAAATCTCTCAGAATCCCAATTGAATACACTCTAATTTACCATTTAAATGGAATCATAACACTACGTGATGATGTTCTCAATTCACCAAACAAATCTCCTTAAATACGAACATATATTTGGGAATATAAATCCTACAATTAAAAAGTTTCCGTAAAAACAATATACACCAATTAAAGATTAGGTAATGAAAACCCAAATAAAAAATTACTCGAACCCATTTAAGAGTTTGAGATACATTCTAAATGTAAATCATAGACTACTACGTGTTATAATTTGAGTCATTTACTAACGTCACGTATCACTAAGTCTTTTTTACAAATACCACGATCGATAGTCAGTGGTAAACTTCCAAACAAATGCGGAAAATATATAGCTTTCCAAACTAAGTCCAAACAAAGAGGTCCGAATAGAAATAACTGATTACAAATCATAACTAATTAATAAAATTAACAAAAATCATGATTATTGAAAGAAAAATTTGATAAAAACCGAAGTCGCCCAACGTGTAAACGATGGGAAGTTATAGTAATCTTCCGTTGATAGCTGCGTTAGGTATAATCTGGCATTTCCCATTATGCTAACAGGTGTTCATCCACTACTATATATGGCTGTTTTGGAACTCCCGTTGACATTCAACAAAATTGATTTTGACTTGGAAATTTAATTCAGTTCCCACTTTGAGTGCCAAAATTAGAGCATTGGCATTCGAAGAAATTATGAAATTCATCTGAATTAAGAGCTTTGGCAAGTCTTTGAAAAAGTTTTCAAATCATTTTCCCATACGTTGTGCACAAATCTCTTCATCACCACCGTTATGGTCGCATCAAATGGAGGGGAGGAGGCTACGCACTAATTAAGATTTCGACACTATTAAATTATTAAAGCCCTTCTTTCTTCAATCTTTGATCTATTCCTTCCATCCTCTCGGTTGTTTTTTTCCTTCCTCCTCTTCTATTTCCTCTTGGTCCCTACAATTTAATCAAATTATAAAAGTCATCTCATATTAATTAATTAATCTCACTTTGGACCGAATGAAGTCTTCCACATTCAGCCTTCCTGAACTTCAGTCATAAACCATTAGAACGCACTCAAATCTTCTTTTTCTTCTTTTCTTCTCCATAACCTATATTTACATTGGAACTCTCATTTTCCAAATGAAACTGGATTTGACTCCAAATTCTAACCAGTTATTATTTTTTTCAAGTCTGAATCATTTGAATTGTATAAATAATTTTTAATTTGTGGTGATACGTTGTACCATTTACGCATGACCATCGTGGAAATACGGCGGTAGTTGCCATCCAACAAGGCTTTTAAAATATAAAAATATTGTCACCAAAAGAAATGAGTCAAGTGAAATTCATTTATTAGATGTTACGAAAACATACAATTCACGAGGAGGAGAGATTTTTTAATGTGCTGCAACATAGGACAGTACGTCATATGCTATTATGCAAGTGAAAGGAAATTTTTTTTTTTTCAAGTGTTTCTCCACTTGTATAATGATATATGGCGTAAGTGTCCATATTTCGAGCATACTGAAAAATCTTTTCATGAGGAAAGCATCCTAGATTAAATATGAAGGTTGTTAATAGCAGGTGTCATTCTTCTCTTGATAATTTCTCGAACTTTAATTTCCACCAACATCACTAATACATCATGTTGTCCAAGACCCCAATGAATATGATTATGGGCATAAGCACTCAAGCGTAAGCATGATGTCAAAGAGAGAGGAGAGGCAAAGAGTAAAGAAAGTTAGGGAAGTTAGGAAGCAATTAGGTTAATTAGGAGTTTGGGTAAGAAAACAGGAAAGGAGAGCAACTAAGATGCATGGGTTGTGGTGGTAAGAGCCTAAGAGATGTGGGATTTGCGTCTATTTAGGTTTGTGGGGGTGAAGTGCAAGTAAGAGTTGTGGGGGTGAAGAACAAGTATGAGTACTTGTAATTGGCATCACCTAATAATTGGCGTGGTGTGTTTGGGTACAAGTAGAGGGATGGGGAGGTTCGTTTGGTTTTGGAGTGAAAAAAAAGTGGTAAAATATGGCGTTACTTGCCATTCCAACAAGGCTTTGTCTCTTATCCACATAAAAGGCCACAAAGTTGTAACGGCCCGCCAAATTATTTCGGAATTTACATTTAGTTGTAGGCCTAAAATGTCATTGTAACCTTTTATGTTAATAATCATTCTAACACTTCTTTCTTTGACTATTTTCCACTAAAATTTAATCTCGTTTATTTTATGGCTGCATCTAACTTCTCGTTTATTTTATGGGTACTCCTTGATTCGCCCTCATTCGAACCACGACGCCTCAACCATTGCTTGGGCCTTTGTTCCTGAGGTTGAGGGAAGTCAATTGGTGGTGGGAATCGACGGTAATCATTGTCGGAATCATCAGAAAAAAGGATAAAACCGCCGGAACAACCATGGGTTTGTGGCTTCGAATTGTAAAATTGGCTAAAAAATTTTGAAAATCTATCACCATAAGGACGTTGGGCTCACCAAGAGCTTTCCATAGAAACCAAAATTACCTTTAACGCACATCGAACGGAGGAGATAGAACCGGGTCAAGGAACTGGGTCGGATGGAGAAACCAGGTTGGCTGGTTCTCTTCTTCTCCCTTCCCTCATTTCCCATCCTTTCCTTTTTCTCTGATTGGTCCTCCCTTCTTCCCCTTCTCCCGATTGGCAACCCCCTCTCCTTTCTCTTATCTTCTTTCAATCTCAGCCACACACGTGGCACCATACCCATTCTCCAACAAATTTGGAGTCTTCCATATTAATAATTAGATTACCATTTTGCCCTTAACTTCATTCATTAATAACTCCTTCATTATATTCCGTTTCACAAACGGTTTGTACCTACGCGTTTGTGAGATCGAGCCTAATCCAAATATGCCAAGAAATACGATAAAATATATGAGGATAAAATACGTCCTTGTATAACTACGTTAACCAACTAGGGCCATTTTCGTTATTTTCCGCTTAATGAAAAATTATACAACATAAATAATAATAAAATTCTGAAGCGGGATTTCACATTTCCCCACAGAAATATTCTTAACTATTTATTGATTCATTTCCCTATTTTGCCCACATATTCATAAATATGAATATCTTATCATATACTTACAATTTTTCAGGGTATTCCATTCGACCCCCATTAAAATAAATCTCGTCCTCGTGATTTCTACCATCGATTAACGAAAAGGGATTAGAACTACTCCCACCATGCCATTTATAGTGAATAAAATCATAACCTTAGTCTACAAATTTATTCAAGCTCAAAATAAATAAATCAACGAATAAATCATCGTGATTCTCACCCATATACTCAGATTCCCAGCAACATTTATTGGCAGAATAAATATCAGAAATTCTAGCCTTACACATTGGCAAAATAAACATCAAGCCTCAATCTTCATTGGCTAAATAAATACCAAATTATCAAACCACATCTACCATTGGCTAGATAAATACTAGCATAATAACCACAATCATTGGCCATAAGATTTTAAAATTTCTAGCCATAATCATCATTAACAAAATAATGATTTCATCACCTTTTTCTTTTATCCCAATCAATGACTAGTAGACTGGAAAATATTGTAATATACCTAGCCAATACACATCACACATTTTTATCACTTCAATAATTCATTCTCGCAACCCACACCTGGAGCTTCTCCCCATAAACATTGGGTCTTTATGCCCACTCATCCATTTCTCACATTCCACAAGTCATTTTACCCATTCCAACATTCCTCCACATTCCACGGGCCTTTTCGCCCGAATCAACATCCATGGGCCGTTTTCGCTCAATTCAACATTTCTCAATTGCACAGGTATAATACAACTTTTCCATCTACTTGTCACAATTTCACAATCATCTTAATGTTCAACATTTTCATAATGCATAACATAATATCAACCCAATTCAAGATTAATCCGAGACTTTAATCAAGTGCTCATCTTCAAAGCTATAACATGAATACGATATTTTAAAATTTTCCTACTCCCATTTAATTCAATTCAATTCATGATGATTCACAATATATGCATTCTACATAAATTCCTTCATACACATAGAACTTATAAAATAATGAAATATGAATGCAATTCGCAATTTACATCCACAACTCAATAATATCGCATATTGTAAGGTTGGATCATTTGTAATGCCCCACCAATTTATTTCGGAATTTACATTTAGTGGTAGGCCTAAAATGTCATTGTTACCTTTTATGTTAATAATCATTCTAACACTTCTTTATTTGACGATTTTCCACTAAAATTTAATCTCGTTTATTTTATGGCTACACCTAACTTCTCGTTAGACTGCCTACGTACCATTTTGAAGGATAAAGCCAATCGTAGTTCACAATTCATTTTTAATCTATTTCAGAAAATATTTAAGTGGAGGAAAATATTCAATATTGTATTTAACAAATGAATCACACCAAATGCAAAACATATATGGATTCAAAATACTGAAATTAGCTTAAAAAGACAACATCGGCCCTCAAACCACGCGCCACCGCTCGCGCAGGTTTCCGGTGAACAGAACCCAGTTTTCTGACGAACTCCAAAAATTTACCAAATTTTACAAGCAAATAGAGTTCAATGAGAGAAACAACTTTCATACCTGGGCCGAAGTCTAATTCGGCTGGAAAACACCTCAAATCACCCTCGATCCTGTCGGAACCCTATGAATGGGTTCTATATGATTTGCCCTCATTCGAACCCCAACGCCTCAACCATTGCTTGGGCTTTATTCCTGGGGTTGAGGGAAGTCTATTGGTGGTGGGAATCCACGGTAACCATTGTTGGAATCACTGGAAAATGGAGAAAACCGCCGGAACGACCTTGGGTTTGTGGCCTCAATTTGTAAAATTGGCTAAGAAATATGGAAATCTATCACCACAGGGATGTTGGGCTTACCGAGAGCTTTTCATAGACATCGAAATCACCTCCAACGGACATCGGAGGGAGGAGATAGAACAGGGTCAAGGAACCGGGTTGGGTGGAGAAACCGGGTTGGCCGGTTCTCTCCTTCTCATTTCCCCTCCTTTCCTTTTTCTCTGATTGTCCTCCCTTCTCCCCCTTCTCCCGATTGGTAACCCTCTCTCCTTTCTCTTCTTTTCTTTCAATCTCAGCCACACACGTGGCACCATACCCACTCTCAAACAAACATGGAGTCTTCTAGATTAATAATTAGATTACCATTTTGCCCTTAACTTCATTCGTTATAACTTCGTTTCACAAACGGTTTGCGCCTACGCGTTTGTAAGATCGAGCTCTATCCAAAAATGCCAAGAAATACGATAAAATATATGAGGATAAAATACGTCCTCGTATAACTACGTTAACCAACTAGGTCCATTATTACAACGTCATTCTATTCCAATTTAGATTAATGGAATGGGGAGGTTGGAACCCAAAACACAATGGATCCCTAAGCAATCCGCCACGTGCATACCTAAGTAGATTAATTTCATTGGTATGGATCTTTTCAATTCATATTTCGATAAAGCAGCTGGCCGATATTGTGCATTAGAAACGGAAGAATTCAATATACGAACAATGGAAAAGTCTTAAAATGCAATTTCCTAGATGAACCAAGGACAATTAATGATGTCCATGGATGCAAGCGAGTTGGTGGTTTCTTAGATCTAAATTTGATCTAAAATAATGAAAGGAATGAGAGAGAGGAGGTTTTTCGGCGACGAGGAGATTGCTTGCTATCGGCGGGATGGGGTGGCTGATGACTTGGAATGGATGGAGAAGCATTAGTTCGTTGGTTGGGTTTTCCTAATATTTTTAGGTTTTAACTTTTTAACTTTTTTTCTCAATTTAACATGGTTAAGTGAGGGTTAAGCCATGGGATACTTGAGCTGTTGAGCAAAGGAAAAACAACTTATATGATACGGGTACACCGTTACGTGATGTTTTGTGTCAATAAAATAAAAATATGTAGACAAAAAATGACACATATTGACGAATGACTGGTGTTATTTTAGGTGCGGAAAAATTAAAAGAATGAAGTGGCATTTAATCAAGAAAAGTGATTGGAAGTGGTGATTCAAGAATTAAAAGATTATTTGCTGCTAGCATATTCCCAAAGTGAATGTTTTGGACTTTTTAAGTTGTTCGGATTAATGTAACTTTCATTTGGTGTGTCTGTTGTACACATAATTTGGCCAAGTTTCAATGTTTTTAGATCAAACGACATTTTAATATTTTAGGATTTTTTTATATTTTATTTTTTATAATTTGTTATTTGTTTAGTTCCTTCCATGTTTAGAGCTAGGATTTGTTGAGGTTAACAACATTTAGTGTTGTATTTTATTAATCTTATCATATCATTAATCAAATTCGAGAGTTTTTCTCAAATTCTTTGGTGTCCTAAAAACCTGTCAAAGAGTGATATCTTTATAAACTATAACTTTTAATGCATTACGTATCTTTATCTTTTAGCACATGACGTCAGTATAACAATAAACCCATACAATATAATTCATTTTAAAGCACACTCTAGGCTGATGATTTTTTTTTTTTTTTTGTACGAAGGTGGGCTGATGAATTTTGTGTAAATATATATATATATATATATATATATATATATATATATATATGCACATATATAGAAAAATGTTAAGGAGATTTTTCGAAGGGAGTCTCTCGGTAGACTCTCTACCATCACATATTATTAGCATAATATTTTATAATACTGATACGAAAATTGTGTCAAAAACATTATTCATCCGCTTTTGACAAAATCACCTTAACATTTCTCATATATATAAATAAAAAGTAGATACAATTTCGTAATAATCATCTATACTCAAATCTGACATACGCCAACTCGATTAGCTGCCACTATTGTACTTTCTTGTAGCGGCAGCATCTTTACAGTTTGAGGCACAGTATCTTTATAAAGTTATCTCAGACTCGGAACTGTTGTTTTTTCCCACATACCACAACAAAGCGTTAAACGTGGCACTGCCATTACCAACAAAAATTCCTCCAATCGAAATATGACAACAACATGCGATCAAAAAACCGCCTACCACTTCATCATTTGGTCCGTTTCCACCACACAGACTGGCTCACCCACTGGCTCCGACCAAGGACCAGAAACCAGACAGCAATGGCGGATGTCGAAGTTAGCGACGAGAAGCAGCAGCTCAAGGGCAGCGGCATAGTGATCCCCAACCCAAAACCCAACAAGGGTTATGCTTCAAAAGTCGTGGACTTGATGGAGAAGCTGATTGTGAAGTGGATGTACGACTCTTCTCAGCCTCACCACTACCTCGCCGGCAACTTTGCTCCGGTGGTTGATGAAACTCCTCCCACCACCAACCTCCCTGTCATCGGCCATCTTCCTGTAACTCTCTCTCTCTCTCTCTCTCTCTCTCTCTCTCTCTCTCTCTCTCAATTGCCAATTGTCATGTTCTATGCCATATATGAATTGCAGGAGTGCTTGAATGGAGAGTTTGTCAGGGTGGGGCCCAACCCAAAGTTTGCACCAGTTGCTGGATATCACTGGTATGTCTATTCTCCATCTCCCTTTATGGGTCTCTGTTAGTTTTTGGAAATAATGTTTCAAAGAATAGTCATCTGGTTTTGTGCTGATGTTCTTTATTGCTATCTTTGCAGGTTTGATGGAGATGGGTGAGTGATTCCCCTGTTTTTATTACATCATTATTTGAATTCTGAATTCAAGTTCTGAACAATTTGTTTGTAAGGTGATTATGTTATTGAATTCAATCTCCAATATTCGTGTCGTTGGCTGAATTGGTAAATCGACTGAATCAGTCTGGGGAATACTGAAAGAGTATCTTCTGTTATAGGATTCACTATAAGACTTTTCTTTTTCTTGCTATTGTGAAATGTGGCTAATTATGCTTCAGTACTCCCTAATTTCTCCTTATCTCCGTCGTGTTCTGCATCGGTATGGTTAGGTATTATTTGCTTACTTTCATGAGGTATTCTTTTCGGAGAACTGTTTCTCGGTGCATTTGGTGAAATATGCAACTGTTTTTCAGCATGTCCTAGTTGATTGTCTATACACCTTCATTTCTGATACTACATTCATTGATTTATTTTACGACTCAGCATTAAGTTTTTCAACTATCCTGCTTTTTAAATTATAAAAAGTTAGACAATTCCTTGGTTCCTGTAATTGTGTCTAGTATAATATAAATTGGACAAAGCAGGTAAAGCTATATATGTAATTTTTAACATTTTGCAGTATGGTTCATGGTATGCGCATCAAAGATGGCAAAGCAACTTATGTATCTCGCTACGTTAGGACGTCACGTCTTAAGCAAGAAGAATATTTTGGAGGTGCTAAATTTATGAAGGTATGTCATTGCAATTTAGTTTAAGTTTGTGCCATACACGTCCTATTCTTACGTTCCTCAATGTTTCATTTCCAGATTGGAGACCTTAAGGGGTTTTTTGGCTTATTCATGGTGAACTTGCAAATGCTAAGAGCAAAACTGAAAATATTTGATATGTCTTATGGAAATGGGACAGGTAAAGGTGTTCTTCGCAAAATGTATTTTAACCACAACTTCTTTTATTTTATGTACAATTTTGAAAGCAGTTTTTCATGCATTATCCTGTTTTAAGGTTAATGTCGGAACTGCAACAACTCATTGGCTTTAATGCCTTTGGTCACTGATCTTTGTAGATTCTAATTCTAGTGAGCCCTCCACCACACTATAGATGCATGGACATGTCCGGATGTGAAAATTGGGCACATGGTTCTTAAATTTATCCTTGAAATCCTGGCGAATGAGGAAAGCATGTCCTTTTACTTGCCTAAGGAAGCAGTGAACATAACTAACTGTTTTCTGCACTTCCAGGTAACACAGCTCTCGTATATCACCATGGGAAGCTTCTAGCTCTTTCAGAGGCAGATAAACCTTGTAAGCAGAACTCACCCATTTTCTTGCATCTACTTTTCAATTTTAATCAATTCGAGAATCTATTGGGATGAAAAGATTACTTGTTCTTGGACTGCACAACTTCTTTTGATGCCATATAGATATATGGTTTTTGTGGTTGAGAAAAAGAAAAGGTTGAAATGGCAACCTTTCTATTGCCTCTTATATCTTTTGTGGGACGAAGACATATTAGTACTTTTTTCTGTTTCTAGAGTGGAACTGAAATTACTTATGTAGCATTGGCAATGAAATAGGAACAATTTGTGTTGCCCATATATCTTTGTGCGACTCAAACATATTGGTACTCTTGTTTATTCCTAGTTTGTAAACGGAATTGTTTATTTTGCATTATGCAGATGTCCTCAAAGTTTTGGAAGATGGAGATCTGCAAACAGTTGGCTTGCTGGATTATGACAAGAGACTGACACATTCCTTCACTGCTCATCCAAAGGTTGACCCAGTCACTGGTAAGTACATTCTCATAAAAAGGTACTTATTCAGCCTTATAAGGAAATTTTCCAGTCAACTTATGAAGTACATAATGCAGGTGAGATGTTTACCTTTGGCTACTCACATGCACCGCCATATGTCACTTATAGAGTTATTTCAAAGGATGGTTTCATGCATGACCCTATACCGATAACAATAGCAGACCCCGTCATGATGCATGATTTTGCAATTACTGAGAACTATGCAATTTTCATGGATCTCCCCCTGATCTTCAAACCAAAGGTATGAAATTATTTCAACTAGTTATAGAACACCCGTTATATAAATGGTTAATTTTACCAATAAGTATGAACACTTACCAACCAAGCAATCTCCAACCAGTCATTGGCAAAGGAAAAGAGGTTGAAGTGGAAAATAAGGAGGACCAATTCTTGGTTTTTCTATGCATTCTTGGTTTTTAGATCAACATTACGTGCTATGGGTTTGTGTTCGAGTGTGTTGATCCTCTAATTTGGATTTCATACATATAAGCCTGCAAATGTTCATGAACATTGAGTGGCATTAACCACTTCCATTCCACTGAAGTTTTGGATCAATGGATAACTTAACAATAATTATTGAGCATTAAACAATCACATTATAATGAAATTGAACATGTTATTATTTTTCATTTTTTCAGGAAATGGTGAAGGAAAAAAAGTTTATATTCACATTTGATCAAACAAAAATAGCTCGCTTTGGTTTACTTCCACGGTATGCAAAGAATGAGTCGCTAATCAGATGGTTCGAGCTTCCAAATTGCTTCATTTTCCATAATGGTGAGCATATTTGCTTCCGATCTTAGTGCAAGAAAACAGTGTCTTTGAAACAAGTATTTGTTTTTCAATCAGTTAAATATATATTAAAAATACCCACATGCTATTAAAATTTAATTGGTGAAGCACAGCAGACACTCTTAAATAAGTTCCTATGCTTTATCCTTCTTTTGAGGCATTACTACGAATTATCATGTGAGGAGTGCGATCACTTTCTGCTAAAAAATGTTGCGACTTTTAATCCTTTTTTCTGAAAATCTTAAATTTGTTTTATGGTGGTATCTATTGAGCCCTGTATCCTTGCTGCTTTGGCAGTTTTTTTTCCTTGCTACTTGCAGTTGGGTTCAAACCAATATGCTCTAGGTAGTTTTATGCCTACCAGGTCTTTCTTATGCATACCGCCTGTCTGATTCAGGCTGCAAAAATCCTACCAGCTATCTATAACTTTTGTTATTTTTCTTTCTGTTCCATTGATCTTTTTGTTACTTCAGTTTTTCTTCTTGGTTTCACAGAGTAGTACTGATCTAACTCCCAGTTCCAGATTATACTTGAATTCCTCTAGCTAAAGTTTCAGACCTTCTGAACTCATCAAGGCGTACAAAAGTTATTTTAGCCCCCTTTGATTAAGTTCTATTTTGTCTGCATCCCTGACTCACATCAAATGCTGACTAGGAGAGAAATTTTCTTCTCCGATTCCCGTCTACTGAAGAATTACTGATCAACCATTACATCTGTTCATGTACTGTGAAATGGCTCTGTTAGTTAGTACCGTTCAATCCCGGAACTTAACTAACCAACTTATGACTGCATATTTGTACAAATGTATAACTTATGGTTAATGTCGATTGGTTCAACTATTAATATCTATGATCTTGCATGGTTTGTGAGTAAGCTATTCTTAAAGTTTTTTCTTATCTACATTCTGAAGGCTTGCCATTTTTTTGTTCTCCTTTTATGTAGCTAATGCTTGGGAGGAGGGGGATGAAGTTGTTTTAATCACATGCCGGCTTGATAATCTTGATTTGGACATGGTCAATGGGTCTGTCAAAGAAAAGCTTGAAAACTTCAAAAATGAGCTGTAAGAGATTTTGACAGATATCGCTAACTTGATTTCTCAAGAGATGGTGCTTCTGACTGTATTAATTATTTTCAGGTACGAGATGAGATTCAACTTGAAAACTGGTCTAGCATCCCAAAAGAAACTATCAGAATCGGCTGTAGATTTTCCCAGGGTGAATGAGAGCTACACTGGCAGGTATGCACATATTCCTTTCCCTGGGAGCTGCCTAATGTTCTTTTAGGGCATGTTCGATAACCATTTTGCTTTCAGTTTTTAGTTTTCACATTTAGTGTTTAAGGTATGGGAAAAGCATATGGGGGAAAGAAGAGATGAAGAAGGATGGTTGGAGGGAGTGGAAGAAACAAAGAAGAATGAACAAAACAAAGTCTTGAAATTGTTTTGGTTTTTTATTTTAGTTTTCATTGTGTACTGTTCTTTATACATCTCTCCCGCCATTCTTCCTCCGCTCTTCTATATCCCTAATTTCTCACACATATTTCTCCAATATCTCTAGCTCAAAAATAAAATAAAATAACTAAAAGCTAAATTGTTATCAAATGGGCCTTTAGCTTTCATGCTCTCTATGTCTTGTGGCACGGCACCTTATCTTCATTTGGTACCGTTACCATCATTTTCGAAAGCTACTGTAACATTCATGTTTACTTATTTTGATCAACTAACTTGTGTGAAATCAGGAAGCAGCGTTATGTGTACGGAACCTTACTAGACAGCATTGCCAAGGTTACAGGGGTAGCCAAGTTTGATTTGCATGCTGAACCAGAGGTCGGAAAAACAAAAATTGAGGTTGGAGGAAATGTCCAAGGCCTCTATGACCTGGGACCTGGCAGATTTGGTTCTGAAGCTATTTTTGTCCCTCGTATTCCTGGCGTTACTTCTGAAGAAGATGATGGCTACTTAATACTCTTTGTTCATGACGAGAACACTGGGTACTATTCTCAGACTATTCTTTTTATTCCGCTGGATATCTCTTACATTGTTAATTAAGTTATAGACTTATGGTTCCCGATATCTATCTCTTATTTATATAATGGCGTGTCCTCAGTTTTGGGAAAGTCAAAATGCTTGAAATTATGTGATTCATGTATTCATTCCTTATAAACCAAATTATAAGTTTCTTTTAGCTCTCCGTGCTCATGCTTTTGAAGCTGAGTAAACCGGTTATGCAGTGACGTGTATGTGCAGTTCAATCTTCTTGAGGACAGACTGCAATCTAAACTTGCATTTTAATCATGCAGAAAATCAGCAGTTCATGTAGTTGATGCAAAGACAATGTCATCAGAGCCCGTTGCAGTCGTGGAATTGCCACACAGAGTTCCATATGGTTTCCATGCCTTCTTCGTGACAGAGGTCAGCGCCACTTCAATTGTTCCGAAGATGCACTTTAATCTTTCCTTCATTCTGCATCAATGCACTTATTCACACAGATTGGGATGCAGATCAGTTTAACTTGATTTAATTTGACTCAAAACCACCTTCCTTGCGTTTATGTTTCTTTCTCCTACTCTAGTATTCCTTTTCTTGGTAGCGCGCTTCTGATCAAAATTACGGTTTCTTGAACAGGAGCAACTGCAAGAACAAGCAAAGCTCTAAAATTATTCATCATTGTTAGAACGTACAAGGGGAAGGCACGCCAGCGTAAACTGAACCTGTTGTCGTGTAGGCGGTCTACTCCACATGTACACCAATAAATAATGTATACACCTCTGTGTTTAAACTACCGGATGGTGTTTTAATTACTTTGAACAAAAAGAATCAGTGGGTCACATAGCAATACCTATACCATCTTAATTATGTTGATTATATGCTTGGAGGCATATTCATTTTCTTTTCGCATAGGGTTCCTTTTTTCTGGAGGACGGAATTGGTGTTATATTAGATGATGGAGAATTAAGAAAAGTGATTGGAGAACTATAACTCTACCGCACCTAAAATAACACCAACTCCTTCGTCTGTCAATTTTAATGATTGCAATGTTGATTGCAGTCAAACTTGTTAGCAACATGTTTAAGTGGTTAATTTTAGTCTCTCCTCTTGTGATTGTAGCTTACAAATCTTAATTATCCACCTCTTGTTGTATACCTCTTTTTTACCGTATTAAAAGAGGGGTATACAACGAGAGATGGCTAAAAGCCTAAAAGGGTACCAAGTCATCACAAAATGAGGAAAAATTGTGGGTTATCTATAGATGTGAAGGTTCGATCCAATTACATTACAAATGTTGCAAGGCGTTTGAATATAAGTTAAAAACTAATTGTGGTTAAAAACTAATTGTGGTTACATTGGCTTTCTCTTTTGTGGCGCTCTCTGCAATTTCCTCCACTTGTGGTATATGTGATACGACAGCCCGGAAAATACCATGACAACTGATCCCCATTGCTTCGTTGACAGGGGATTGCCGCTCAGCACCGAAGACACCACGATGCTTACAAACTTGCGGGTTGTGGTAATGGTGGTGTTAGCTAAGGAACCAAATTGACTTATGGTTAGGAAAATGAAGTTCTGTCCAACAGCACCACAGAGACAATAGAGAAAAATGTCCCAAGCCGCTTCTGGATGCTGCTTGCAGAATTGGACTGCCTCAAATCCGCTGCCACGAGGCCAGCCAAACATGTAGATCGTGTTGTATATGGTACCCCATAAATTCATGCCCAACATTATATCCCAAGCGCTCGTCTTTGGATACCTAAGCAAAAACAAAAGCAATAATATTTAAGACTGAATTGTATATCGTTTCACATATATAGATGGATTGACATCAATTTCATAAATTTATTCCTATCGGCAACAATTCCCTCGAGTGATCTTAAAGCCCAAGCTGATTTTCATACAGTCAACAACAGATAATATGGGGTGGGATTTGCAAAATGTTGACAAATGGTTTAAATAATGTCGAGATTCCTGTGAGTGAATTGCAGAAAATGAACCAGTATTTCAATGGTCGAAGAAGGATGATGATGTTCTGAAGTATACCTTGCAGTTATCGAGTCCTGGGTAGCATTTGTGAATCCATCAAAAGCAAGGTTGAGGAAACATAGTCCGTATCCAAGGGGAGCATTTGGGTGTGCCAGCTTGCTAATAGTCTTTGAACTGGTCTGAAATCGACCCATATGGAATAACATAAGATAAAGCAACAAAATCAGTATGGGTAGCATGAAATTTATCAGGAACAATTTATAAGGAAAATTGAAAGACAAAAGATAAGAATTATTTCATTCTTGTTCCATTCTCAATAAACACACACACCCACACCATCCCTCACCTTCAAGAGTGCAAATATGGATACTCCTCCGGCGACAAGAAGAATACAAACATATTCAGGAAAGCTGTATCTTTTGCCGTAGACTAGAGTACCCATCAGCATCACTGCATACACGTAACTATAAACCATTTATCAAGTCCCCATTACAATAATATGGTTCTTTTTTCTTATTTATTTAACAAATGCAAAGGCAATCTAATCAGTATGATAGTTCACAATCTTAATTGAACTTATAAGAGTAACATGCTTGCATTAGTAAGAAATGGAAAAATAATCGTAAATAATGACCTGGAATCATTTTTTAGGACTTTGCCAAGACCTGCAAGTAAAAAAAAAAAAACAGCTTTAATATCCAAAAACTATAGATCCATTATTTGGAATTTACTCCAAAAATAAATATAAAAAACGAAACTTGTCACAAAAAACTATTCTTATCATCCCTTAAACAACCAATTCAACATCCTATCAAACTCAAATAAGAATTTATCCAAAAAATACTAATGTTATTGGCTACATGGACCTTTTGCTCCAAAACTAATGGGTCCCTAAACATTTTTTTTAGCCAATGAAGTTTATCTAGAGGAAATCAAACTACTCCATTACATCTACGACAATCGTAGATTTCCTAGCTCATTAGACCGGTAAGAAAATCTGATCCAGTTAACTAGAACTAAGGCACATAATCATCAATTCTTCCTGTATCCATAACCATATTCTCTAATGCTGCCCATTAGAGTTAAAAGTTACATGATCAAATCGAGAATTGAAACGCAACCCTGAGCCGGGTAACTGATGTACTTCAACGCTTCGATCCCCATAGCGGGTCCAATCGTGTTAGTAATCCCTGCACTCCAGAATGTCCACTTCGGAGCGCCTCCAGCATTACTGCTAGACCAAAGCTTTATCACTGTTCAAAAGAACCAAATGACAATATTACCATCCTCCCAATTTCATTTTTCAGCTCAAATCAATCAACATTACAAGAAATTCAAGGTTTTCAGAGAAAGATTGAAGCTTTACTTATATATGACCAGATAGACAGACCGCATTCTGAGCCAAGTTCAAGAATGCAAGGTGTTCGAACCTATGCCCATCTCGCCCGAATCGCTTCGTGGACCTAAAAACAAAGATCAAGACATCACCAATTTCGATTAATGTCGACAATCAAGTCTGAAACTTTCGAAGACGATTTAAGGAGCTGAAGAATCCCAAAAGGGGGTGCGCGATCTGGGAAATTCCCAAATGCAGAGAAAGTGAAGGCGTACAGAGTTTCCTGAAGAACGCCTTGGTAAATATAGGCAGCCCAAATTCCGACGACACAGAAGCCGAACACCAACACGCGCCGCAGCCCCGACCCGTGAGCTTCCATTTGAGCCCACCAAATCCCCTGCCTCAATCACTTCAATCGCAGTTGCTATAACGAACTGGATTTTGTGATTCTCGCAGATTCTCTGAAAATGGATTCCCGACCCGAGAGCGTTTGACAGAGATGGCGAAGTGTGTAACAATTTTTTTTTTTTATGAATTTTTAAATAGGGCTGTTATTATTATTTGTCTCTGAGATTTACTTAAAAAACAGTAAATTTTGTTCAATCTATTTTTTTTCATTAACAAATGTGTTCATGTAATTATTGAATAGTATATCATTTTTATTTTTATTCAGTTGAATTAGAGAGTTAAAATA
This sequence comes from Malus domestica, assembly GCF_042453785.1. NCBI lineage: Eukaryota > Viridiplantae > Streptophyta > Magnoliopsida > Rosales > Rosaceae > Malus > Malus domestica. The sequence continues at coordinate 1,132,741 of NC_091667.1, read as the reverse complement.
TTAATCTTACAAAATTTTAATTGATAATCAGATAATATTAGAAAAACTAAAATTTTAATTAAATTAATAAATAAAATAATATGTAATTAATAAAAAATAAACACATTAATTAATATTTTTAATAATCAACATTCACACCGTCCTGTGTACAAAATTTAATTTAGAAATTTCTTATCATTACCCTTGTGTTAATATGCAATTCATATAAGCATTACTTTCTTTCTGCAAGAATTAAAACCCATCTCATACACATTTGTTTTTGTTTTTGCCTTTTTCTGGTTACCATTTCTTGTATCAAGCTCACCAAATATAATGAACAAGCAAACCAAAAAGCATAAAAACAGGAAAATGTTGAAATAAAAAACTAAAAGACCTCAAACAAAATATGATTCAATGTTTTTAGAACCCAAAATATCTAATATTTAAGCATTACTTTTGAAGAAAAAAAAAAGAAAGAAAGAAAATCCCTCAGGAAAGCCTGGTTTCAACCTGGAGAGCATGAAAGGAATAAAAAAGTGGCTCCTCAACCTCTATGCAGAAAGGGAGCACCAACCATTATTTTTTATTCAAATTTCATGCATCCTCCTCAGATTACTAAATTTTTCTTCACCGGGACGTTTCTGTGTGCGATGATTATCCTTAAACCAGACAACTTCATTTGAAAAGTCGAAAGACACAAGCTTTTACAGACAGAAACATGGTTTTCAAGAGGGAGGGAGGCGGAGCGAGGGAGGTTTTATATTACAATGGTGTTCATGTTAGGGTTTTTGTTTTGGTTGGACTTGGGCTCACGTGCTCCAATGCCTTGGAGATCCTTTACATTGGGCTAGCCTTTTTTAAGATTTAGATCCTACGAACATTTTAGCCGTTAAATTTGAATTTTTACGATTATTAAGTTTTGATTTTTACAATTATTAAATTTTCTATTTCAATATTGGTTCAATTCCATGTACCTTTAAAAAATTTCCAAGAATTTAGGTTTTCAATATTTTTGAATGAATTAGGTCAGTTAGTTGGGCTAATGTATCTATATCTATCCTCTTGCACCAAGTTTGAGTTGTTTGACCCCTTATATTTCCATAAATCAAAGTAGTTTAAAATATCGCTTTCAGAGTAGTTTAAAATATCACTTTATAAAATAGAAAACTCTACTTAATTTACTCACAACACCCATCCTAAAGCTAAATTTACACAAACACCCCAGCTCCCTCTATTCACAAGTGTAGAAAGTAGTTTGGTTTTTGCACAATTAAAGTGGACTATTATACTTAATTAGACAATAATCAAGACCAATACTGCCTCAGAAAGTAGTTGGACCCTTGAGAAATCAGATATTAGTCAAACATAAGATAGAACAATAGCTACATTTAGAAACACAGATCAAATTCTCCCCTCCAGGGAAGGGAAATAGTCTTTTCAAGAGTTACCACAACCCTAAATTTTGTCCGAAACCGAAGTCACCACACGCATTCGAAAATCGAAACACAACTGCAGTGTTCAGAATCTACACGTTCACAACTAATTTTCTGGTTTTAAGTTTCCAACTGATGCCTTTCTTTACTGTTTCTACAACAGAAGCGAGTGCACAAGTGATGGCAGTCTGAAGACGACACGCACCCCGCCGCCTATCTACTTCCGCACCACTCCAACAGTTACAAAGTAACCAAAGCCAAGAATGATTTGCCTGATAGAGACATTGCACAGCCGGGTTTCCCCCAAGAGACACCGTGCACGCCTTGAGCTTCACCTGCAAGATATAACCTCTGTTTACAAGATGCTGAACAAATAATAACACGGTTTGCCATACAAACTGAAACCTCCGCCAAGAGAAGCATCAAACCTCGTAGAGGGACCTCATTTACTGGGAATGGCCCCACGAGACAACCCTTTCAACTGCATGTTTTCCCTGCTGTCACTGAACGTGGAAGGGTATGCTGATGATGGGCCATGATCGTTGCCATTACCATTAGAGTGTGTGTGGTGGTTGTGTGTCCTGAACCATGGACCTGATCCGTCTTGCTGGACATTTGAGGAATCAACATTCCCATTGCTGGTATTTGGACAGCACTCAAAACCAGATTTGGCGGATTGGGCTGAATGGTTTCCATCCAAATTCATGCCTTTTTCTAACGAGGAATTCTCGTCATTGGCATCTTGTTTCTTTGTATTAAGGAAGCGGCCTCCACAGCCCCTTGCCCTTCTTAATGCATGTAGGTGTCGAGACTCGTGAAGATAAGGCTGTACAATGAACATAAAATCATATGTCAATCAAGCCATAAAGGATCAATTACCAAGCAGAAGAATCAAATCAAGTGGCTGTCTGAACTTAAGACCTAAAGGAACCACCACGTATCGTCAAGGCTTTACAGCCCAATTTCTAAAGCATGTGCCTGGAGTGACGAAATCTATATATCCACCAATATGTTTCTAAAAAGTATGCGATAATATGAAAACAGAATGAAAGACATTCGTTCAGAGTATCGCTGATATTAGTCTGATATCACCAATTCACATGCATGGACAAATCCACATCTGTGAAAATGAGTCAGATATGATTGCTACTTACCAACATTTACCAATATTTCCACTAATACATCTCCAAATTTACCAGTGTTCTATAGATATTTTCCGTATTTTCAACTTCCGGGACTGTAAATATTATCAAATCAATTGATAATTAATTGAAGGGAGAAGATGATATTTGTTTGCACCTTAAAGACTTTAGATTATTTCCATAAAATCCAGACCACCTACATATTCATTAAACTTCATCATCTTTGATGGTTTCTTGTACCCAACTAACTCCCCATGAATGTAAGAATGGCCACACATATGTGGATGTCTAATGCTACCAAATTCTACTGCAGTTTGAAGAACGAAAAATTGAAATCATTTACCTTTCGAGCTTTTATAAGTTTCTTTTCAAGCTCAGCTTTAGCACGTGACTGTCTTCGTCTCAAAATACCATGGTACTGCTTCGCATTTACATACACAGGCTCCTCTTCCATATCAAGGGGCAAAGGCATTCTACCAGGATGCATACCATAGAAGTGGGGAGGCAACTGGCAACACGCTAAAAACCATTAGACAAGAAACCAGAACTTTTCTCAACATTAAATTCAATGCATCACAAATATACTCATCCTATTGCTTATCCAAGACAAGAAAGTGAAAGAGTTGCATCTATTGTTTGACTACAACAATGATGACCAAACATGTACATAGTACCATACCAGACAGAAAAATAACTTGGTATCCCGAGCATCACCTAGTCTTCTAAAGAAAATTGTTCTTTCTGTGGGACTGCAAGTTATCCGACACCATGTTATCATATTGTTACCCGGCATCTTTTTTCATTCATCCTTTCTCTCTAGTTGGATGGTTTGATTATTATTCGTCTCTCAAGACAGTGGTGGTTCATTGTCTCTCATTATAATATATCATCATATATCTACGTTATTAATCATGGTCCTCACAAGGAAATTGTTTGGTTGCTCCATAATTGATAAGTGGATGTCGGTTTTTCATTGACGAATTTATCAAATTCAGATAGCAGTTTGAGTTTGGTTTAGGATAGTAGTCTAATCGAACCCTATTGATATGAAAATGTATCTCATTTCCTCCTGCATTCTGAACACATTTAAAAGAGCAGTACGGAAATCCTACATTTACGATTAACAGGCATAGATCATTGATGAGTGAAGACTTCCTGACGACTTAGATACAACTTATGCTACTAAAACAATATCATCAGCTGCAGATTGCGTACCATAGCTTGTGGCCCATAAGGAGTCAACATCCCACCATATTGTGGATCTGAATACGGATATGATGACATAACCTGCACAGTGTAATAAACTTGTAAACCTTCTCGGTGAACAGCAGACATTTTTCCAGAAGAAATTTGGACGCCTATAGTGGTAATGGATGCAGATTCCTGTTCTTCGTATGTCTGTGATTCTTTCCTGTGTGTTGTAAGGTTTGTACGCATAGAATGTGAGAAGAAAAGAGAAAGAACTTACAATTGAGTGGCCAACAAGTTCCATTTGTGAATTTGGATCCACGTGTTCACCCAATGCAGGAACCACTGACGACGAAACGCTTTTGATATGTTCGTTTTCACTTCCATTATTCCCGTCTGAGTAAAAGGAAACTCACATTAACACATAAGTCTATAGCAGTCGACTGAACATATGAAAGAAGATAGAATGCTATAAATGTTATAGGGAAAGATGTGGAGCAGACGTGGTCCATAGTCGTGATGATAATTATTTATCCACCAGATATGAAAACTAAGTTCACAAGAAATTTCCCGTGGGATATGATAATTTAAAAAGCAACTACCAGACTGTGATCCTACTGTAGTCCGCAATTCTTTGTGGAAGTTGGCCACACCACCGTCCAGCCTAGCATTAGGTTGTGCCTGCATTGCTCCATTCATGACCATACTATTACTGTGATCCACCAAAGATGATGCAGAACCATTCCCCACTCCACGCCACCAAGGTTGGGAGCAAATAGGTTGCAACAGTGTCTGAGCACCCTGTTTTATATGCGGATCTTCATCTTTAGATTTAGCTGGCATCATTCACCACTTTCTCCTGAGAAGAATATAAGCATGGGTTTAACATATATAACAAAAGTAAGGAAGATGAGGACAGAAACCAAAAGAAAGTACTGATCAACTGTCATGGCAGAAAGGAAACGACAACCCCTACAATTCATAAATCCACTTGGGGCACATTCAAGAAATCTTATCTGAAGCAAGAAACCAAACCGCCAACGTTCATTAATTGAAAAAATACGTAAATGGATCACAAAATAATTCAGCAACACAATTCGAACATAATGGTAAAGATTGATGTTCCATTTAAATCATATTATTCCTAGTTGATAAGCTTTTTACGAAACTTCTTAAGGACAAAGCTAGGATACATCAATCAAATGTTGTAACAGCCGGAGGCCTCTCCCAAAAATGTCAACTCCAATTCACATTTGGATTCCTAAGCGTCATTTGCATGCTCCAGATCTTCCTACTGCATACCCAATGTGATTCAGGGGTTCACAATCCTCCCTACTTCACAGATATTATGATTCCCCCTCTGGGGATCACAACCTCCCTTCTTTGGCATTGGCACTTGCAACAGGAAGAAAATCACACGCATAACAATTGGCGGGTCTTTGTGAATTGAGATGTAACCGTTTACATGCATGGCACTTCCCCTTCAACTTTACTAGGCAACGAGACATTGTGTTCCTCTCACTTCTTCCAATCACCACAACAATCTTGGCTATGTCCATCATAGGTTATCTTAGCTTATCCGATCGAGGAGGCTCAGCTCTGGCGTCGCACATCCATTAAACCATAGCATAGAGGGTGCGCGTTTTTTCCCTCATTAGCAGGGATCAGTTGTTATAACTATGTCCCCCAATTGACTCATAGGAAATGGGTTGGGACGCTCTGACTCTATTTCTGATGACCCCGGGCCTCTTCTGAAAGTACTAACTCTAGTAAAATTTAGACTCCCGGTTCTTAAATACTCTCTAAATATTAGTAGCACAAAGTTGATGTGGCATGATGGGGTATCGCAACCAGCCCTTCTTTTAAGGTTATCATAAAGTTCCGATCATGAACTTGAGAAATATAGACACTAACGCACAAACACGAAAAATTGTGCAAATATAGTTACTGTAAAAGACGTAATGCATAAACAAATATTAAAGCTCATGCAACATTCGCATGTATATATCGCTGCCTATTCAAATCACAAATCACAAACTTGGACATCCTAAAGATACAATATTTTTGGGGTTGGGGGGGATTCGGACTCGGGACATCGAGTACAAGGAAGTATGTCCTTAACATGCAATTATATCTTTAATCAAATGCAATTTACAGCTTCAAATGTGTTCTAAACCAGTGTTTAAACTTTCTTTGATTAGGTCGATATTTGGAAATATCTAAAAATATCAGAGAAAGATATGAAAAGAGGGTGAAGTTTAAACTTTCTTTGATACGGTCGATATTTAGAAATATAAAAAAAAATTAGAGAAAGGTATGAAAAAGGGGTAAAGTTTAAACTTCACCTCATATCAGATAGACTTTTAAATTTCAGTTAAAATCAATTTTGTCAGTATTTCCGACATATCGATTAAATATTAAAGAAATTCTTATATTTCGTCTAAAACCAGTGGATATTTCTACTAATACCGATATTGTAAACAGTGTTCTAAACTCAGCTTCGAATTTACAAATGTTAAATACCCTTATTCTGTCTCACTCCATTAAACGGGCTAAACTTTCAAAACCTTTTACATCTAGGCACCGGAATTTCAATACATGCAATCCCCCCTTGTTTCAATTTAACAAAAATGCAACTAAACCAAAAAAAAAAAAAAAAAAAAAAGGGAAAAAGGTGGAAACTTGAGAGCCCTTTTCATTATCCAAACCCCAAGCTCGAAACTTTATATAATTTTCTTTGTAATTCCACAATTTTCCCGCTGACCAAACAGAGATTAGAAGGAGCTTTTCTAACAAAAACAAGAATTCAAGCATGCAGAAACATTGATTTGAGGAAAATTGGGAGGGAAAATCTTACAGTGGTGGGCGAAGTAGCAGATAGGAACCCGAAGAAGAAGCTTTGATTTCAGGGATTGGAGGTCGTCGATGCAAGTCTCATTTTCTCTCTCTTCCTTCTCGCTTTCTGTCTCTCTCTCTCTTCCTTCTCTCTGCAACCTTAAGAGAGACAGTGGAAGGTGAAGCAGACAGAGACAGTTTAAAAATATGATATATTTTTTTTAAATATTATTCTTGGAAATAAAATTAATAATTATTAGTTTAAACTATAAAGAAAAGTTTGACAAAGCAAACGACAATAAAGAAGAGAGAAGTTTGGGTGACTTGACCAAATTAACCTTATAATTCCCTCTTTCTTTGTTTTTTATATAAATTTAATTATCGAATAAATAACGAGTTAGATGTTAAGTAACTAATTCTTATAATGCATCAACAATCTTTAATCTTTGTCGCAATAGATTTTGTTTTACTATTTATAATTATAAGTTAACTGTATTTTAGTCTAATTGTGATTGTGCCACCTTTGTTAGAATTATCCAAACAAGCATTGCATATATAACAGTTTAGTATAGTTGCGTCGATGCTTTCATCTCTTAATTTAAATATATCATTGTCTTTAATAGTATTCTTTTCATTAACTGGATAAAAAAATAATGGAAATAGCAATGTTGAATCACCTTTTTTTATTGGTTATAACAATTTCTTTTTCTTTTTAATTTGTCTTGAATGGCTAACTTTGCGAGTTCAAATCTCTTCTCCTATTAGTGAGAAATTAATAAAATGAATGGTGCAGATATGTAGAAAACTCTTTAAGTGTCTAAAAAAAAAATTCTCAAGTTTTCCATAATTTTTAAGATTGTTGTTGCAACTTACAAGTGGTGGATTGTTATGTTAATTAAGTTTTTTTTTAATTCATTGTGTATCAGGTTCAAATGCCTCATTCTCTTAATGTATTTCAGAATAGGAATGTTACTTGTATGAAAAAAATTAGGATAATCGTTTTTTCTCAATTTTTCTTAACTTTTTAATTTTTGCAATTACATATACAAGTAAGAAAAAAAAAGGTGATTAAAATAAGTGCAAGGGTAATTTGGGCAATACACCTATTGCTCTCCAGCTAGTAGGCAAAGGCAGGTAAAGGTTTTTACGATATTCTATTTTCCCACTCTAAAAAATATAAACAAGAAGTATTTTTTATGGGATGTGCTATCCACACACCCTCTTTTACTTCTCATACACCCATTGATAATTTATGTCAGTTGATCTTCTTCAATTCATCCGATCTGATGGTCGAAAATTAAAAAGGTGTGTGAGAAGTAAAATAGTATGTGTGGATATCACACCCCATTTTTTATGTCTTGAAGTTGTTTCTTTTAGAAATATTTTTGCTCATCAGTGACGTCTGGTTTATCACTGTTAGATGAGTATAAATTTAAAAATTTGTGTAATGAATAAACTCAAATTTTAAAATTTAATTTATCCGATAGTGATAAATAGGATGGTGAACACTATCATTATTGAGAATGATGAGTTAAAAAACAAAACCAATTTTTTAGTAATGTTAAGAAGACTATTTATTTGGATCATTTTGTAAACTATAAGATATAGATGTTAATGATTAAATTATTTAAATGCTTAATTACCGAATTTATTTTATATGTTTATGGCACATTATAATAATGTAGTCCAAATAGATGGTTTTCCCCTAACTTTTTTCTTTTTTAGAGAAGTCTGTAAGCCTGGCTAGCGGGGATTTTGTACCCCAACATGATCCTCTTCGGATTCTTTTGGCGAGAATTCCCATAATCTTTGAATTGTATTCGTTTATCATATATTGTGCAGTTATTTTTTATCGAATATTATTTGTGTTTAATTTTAAATAAAAATATTTAAAATAATTTTTGACATTACGATGTACTATGAACGAACATAATTTACAAATTTTCGAGATCTTTACAAAGAAGATCCAGCGAGAATCCACATTCTTTTGTAGCTATATGAATACCGCAACGTGTCGGGCTAGCAGCGTGTCCCATGGGTCTCACTACTCAAACCGGCCACGTTGGGTCCCCTTTTAATTATATTCGTCCACCAAAGGCCTTGAGCATTTACCCAACGAACCAGGGTAGCAGCCAAAAACATGTGCTACTGGTGCCACGCAATGGACTTGGGAATCTGATGGGCACCCACGTGTCTTGTAGAACATGTTGTGTTGGTAGGTATGGCCTTTTCTATTCGGAGAGATTTTGTTTTCTAACTAGACGAGAACAATTTTTATGATAAACAAGGCGTGATCGTTGAATATTTCAAATCAACAACACAATCTCATATGTGATATTAAAATACATTTCTTTTAGACTCTTGTTGATATGTGAAATTGTCTCATAAACACACCCGATCTTAGGTAAACCTTCTTCAAGGATTCAAATGTAATGATAAAGCAATGTTAGAAGAGATAGATATTGTTCTGTCGAATCTAGTAGCGTATACTTATAATTAAGTAAGGTACTAAAGTGATTACTTGTGTATTTTTAGATGACTAAAACATAACTAAGGTCTAATTTAGCCTCCACGACTGGAGATAGCCTAAGACCACAGGAGAAAACCCATTGACCATGACTAGGTGGAAAGCTAGATCTTATTTTAAAACCATATTTGTTATTAAACAAAAGTACCCATCACCCAAAATCTGCCTGGTTGAACCTTCAGCAGTCATCACCATTACTACATGCTTAGGTTCGATGTTCGCTAATGCGAATTTGAACTAAATTATTGCTAGCTTATCGTAAGACTGAACTCATCAATTTTCTCTTAGTATAGATACTATCGTATGTCCAAATTCGCTGTTACTAAGAATTGAACCTAAGACATCTTATTTACAAATGAAGAAGAATATCATTAAATTGTAGTACTAAATGGTAGAAAATACATTTTGTTAATAAGAAAAATTCATAGTCTTATGTTTTGAGATTGAATTGTAAATGTGCGACTAATAATAATATGGTAAAAGATAAAATTGCAAGCTTATGGGTTTTGGACGAGAAAGACATGGACAGTCGAGCAATACGTTCGTCCCTAGTGCATCAAACATTATCCTTGTCGTTCGGTGGAAAATTGCCGAAGATGCACCTTCGGAAGGGGCAGTCAAACATTCTTCTTGACGTTAGCTAGGGAGCTGCCAAATGTCTTCCCATTTGCTTTTTGAATTTTTTGTTCGACTGTGCACTACCCAACCAGTTCGGTGCTAGTTTGCTGAACAAAATGCGAACCCATAAATTTTTTTGAGTCCGAAAAACATGTTGCGCTCGAAAAAATTGTTGGTGTACTTCATTTAGGAGAGATTTTTTTCGGTGTCCTCTAAAAACGTGGCAGAACACCACATGTCATTATACAAATAGAGAGACACTTGAAAAAATAACTTTACTCTAATTGTATAATGACATGTGATGTTCTACTTTGTGTTCCAGACCCATTGGGCTGTCATCCGGTACCGTTGGAGAGCAACACACAAACCGACAGCTTCCCTAAATATATTATACTGTCCTTTTTAACTTGTTCCTTGTCGTGGTACATCCTCAACTTTGTTCTCCTCAAGAATTTTGTACTTTCTTTTTGTCCCCTCGGACAAGTCAGAGAAAAGAAAAATGCCATAATTTTAATTTCTTTTTTGGTTCTTTGACAAAAAGGAGCTAGAATCAATTGTGTCTCGAGCTAGAATCAAATTTTAACATCCCGTTCCATACTAGTTCTTCGTGTCCAAGAGCGCATAGCATGACAACGCATCAATGGCTCATGTCTAAGAGCACGTAGCGTGACAACGCATCAATGGCCTGGATCAAGTCAACACGTCAATGGCTTGGACCAAAAGCCCAAATTGGAACTGAAATGTGCTTTGGGCAGCTGACAACGACAATTTGTGTCTTACGTTAATTGAGGAAGAACATTCCCTCGTATTCCATCACTAAGTTAAAAACTCCGGAATGTAGAAATCGCATACTGTACTATTTATACCGACAAGAGTACTTAAACAAAGAAACAATGTAAATCAATCCGAAACAAAATTATAAAACCTCATCGGTTTTTCTGACAAATTATATTTACTTGAAAGACAGAATGATTCTCCTCTAATATTAGCTTACAACACAATTCGATCGTTACTGTATTCAAATTACAAACAATGTCAGGCATGGCTGTTCCATTGTCCCCGTGCCCCTTGTAGTTGGCTTCGAAACTGGGTTACCACAAAAAATGAATACGCAAACAGCCCTTCGATGCAAAAGGCAAAAGGCAAAAGAATTTCAGCAACTCATGGCTCCTTCAACTGAAGGGAAGGATGTTACATCAAGACATCCTTCGGCCCGCCTCTGGTATGGATTTCACTTTGCCTTCTTTCACTAAGTGGGGCAGATATAACACTGCGGATATGATGGCCCTCAATTAGCAAGTATCAAGGAAACATTCCCTCGAGATACTCTTCAAACTTATCTGTATCATCGTCTTCATCATCAACTCTATCTTCTCTAGTAGAGATTGAAGCCTTTTTCCCTGAAAATTTTATTTGAAATGGCGTAAGCTGAAGATTATGAGTATGAAATGACATAAAAAGAACGATGTCTTGTTGTTATAGCCAGGTTGGGGCTGAATGAGCCCATTAAAAGAATGCAATTCTCCTTGAACAAAAAATGCAGAACCAGGGGACATGATAGGCACGTATTTTCTTTAAAAAACTGTAATTTAAAGAAAGATATTCATACATTTGCAATCTTAATATAAACGAAGTCATCTCTGTATGTAAAACTACTAGTATTTGAAAACCATAAAATGATATAAATGCAAACCTTTTCTCCTTTCTTTGCTCCCCTCACTATCAGTATCATCACCGTCACCTGATCGATTCCTGCAAGTGAAGTTTTGGTTATCTTTCGTACAGTCAAAAACCATAAATCAGATTATGCATACCAAAAACACCACACAAAAAGGAAGAGTCCTATGTGAAAAAGGATGCAAATCAACTTGAGACCTCTTTCTTCTGTTCTCTTCCTTCTTTTCTTTTTCCATTTGCTCTTTCTCTTTCAATCTTTTGTAATGAAGCTTTTCAGAGCATCTGTTAAGAGAACCGTTTAATCCAAACGTCACAAGGAAGACAATTGATCAAGATGCAAACAGAATAGAGAGACATCTAGTGACAGGTCACCAGCGAAGAAATTAACAGCATACATAACAAAAATTAATTAGCAAATTAAATGTCAGCATAACACCTAACCTTATGTAAAAAGAAATGACCAAAAATACAGAAGGAGCCTTAAAGAGTATCAATAAACACTAACCTCTGACAAGTTACCAATTTGACAAGGGCTTGTTTGTTTTCTCCAGCTTCAAAATAAGAAAAGTTCACCTGCAAAATAATATCCAAAACAATTAAGATGCAAAAACATTATAAGTGATGTAAATATAAATAAAAGATGCAGGAAAAGTGATCTTTGGGACTCCTAATCCAGAAGCTTAAATGCAAAAGAAAAATAAAATCTTTTCCGCAATTAAGAAAGAAGTTCAGAGTAGGGGAGAAAAGTTTTGGTCTTCAAGCCACAAAAAAGTTCATCTTACCAAAACTATTGATTTAGACGACGACACACCAACTACCTTAGGGCACTTCTTGTCTACACAACCAAAAGTCATAATGAAAAACCAAAGAGAGGGACCTCTACAAAGATTACTATTCACGTGAATGGAATAAAACATGTACCAGGAGACAGGTAACATAGTGCAAGCAAAAATGCACGGTGCTGTTTAGTACTGGAAATTCTGTCTATGCTTCGGAAACTTGATCATTCCCAACCAATGAAATTTACAGGGGATCACCATAAGAATCAACCAACTCAACTGCTCTAGAATCTAACCCTATAACCAGACTACAGCCATTTGAGATAAATGCATAGCTGTTTTGATCTGTGAATAGAAGCTACTCTGTTATTCTGTTGCTTTGTCCCTCAAGACATATAAACATCGAAAATAGTTCTGGTTCTAATGAAAATAATCATAATTAATGTTAACAGGAAGGAAAAGCAACATTAGAGAATATTATTCACATGGAATGCTACATCAGTTTCACCACAACATTCCTTCTGCACAAACATTAAATGCACAATTACCAGATCGCCTTTTCAAACGATTCAATGAATTTCACATCCCATCAAATACTTGAAGATCAATTAGTCATGACTAGCTAGTGCAGAAACTTGCCTCATAGCTTGCTAAACCATCCTTTACATCACAATGTTTGTTACCACATATGAACTGCCCTGTCAGAAAACAGTATCAAGTCAATTCTAAACTCCAGCTCCATTCACCATTTGAATAAAATAATACATCATAGAATGCTGTCGGTAAAAATTTAAGCAAACAGGGTCAACCAAGAGGTTTTGGTTTGAATGTGGAACTTTTTTCTCTTGAAAGTGGAAGGGCCTCTTCTTCTTTTCCTTTCTCGAGAGTATGGAAATAATAAGAGTTAGGTGGAAGAAGGAAGATTAAAGAAACGCAGGGAGCTTAACATCCCAACCACTATTGAGACCAAATTGCCTATTGTTTTTCTAAAGGGCAACAATATAGTGGCATTTTAACTACTACTATGCATGAGAAATAATTTTGAAAAACTCAGAAACGACAGTTTTCCAATCAAGGGAAAAAGAGTTACATTGAAATTTTGAAGGACGCATACTACTACACGAGTTAAGCCCAAAATTTAATTCTGTAGATGTGTGACATTCTACTTATATTAGAAAGTAGAAGATTCACACACTACAAACATTCTTCCAATACCTTGGAAAGCAATATCAACTTCAAATGCACGCTCAAAGAACAAAAAGCTTGAGACTCAAGGGGAAGGTAAAAAGACAGGTTTTTAAGCGTCCAGATGAGGGGTACATTGGCAGTCAATGAAGAGAATAAAATTACCTTTACCAGATACGACTTCCTTCTCTGTCCTCCACCTTAGACCAATCTACAGGGAGAATTTTAAGAAACCAGAGAACATTATTTTTAACATGCTGGCTTGTTATTTACACCATGAAAAAGAATAATCATGTGCAAACAATGACTTAAAGGCTATACCTCCAAACACCGCATTAGAATCATAATATACAACTGTATGCTATTAAAAAAAATGAACTACAATGTATTATCTAGCATTTAAACAGACCTTTTGTTTTTGTAACCATTTCGTTAGAGAAAAAACATCATGACTTAACTTCAATTTCTTTCTTAAACTAAATAAACCTTCAGTTTCCTTATTACTCAAGCAAAATTGATAAACTCTGACAATTTCAATTGGACATGCAAAATCTAGATATAGCTGTCAAATTTTACCTTTTCTATTGATAACACATTTATGCAGAACAAAGACATTACCTTAACAATTTTGTATCTCGTTTAACTACTTACCTTACCACTCTTGTAATGTGACATGTCTGCTATGCAGTATCTTGAACGAGTTTAAGGCAATAATCAATTAAGCAATCAATGTCACCAGCATCAATAGGCTAAACAAGTTGATAACAATAAATTTCAATATTCAACCCAACTGAAGAAAAATAGCAGCAATTGGCAAAGGATACTCTTTAAACAGCTTGTCATAGTATCGCTTTACCAGCCTTTGCTCCCAAGATCGGTCCATATCATCTTCCTCAGATCTTATGAACCTATCATAAATGAATGATTCCAACAAATATTTACGTTAGAAATGCTGGTGCAATCTACCACATTAAAGAACAAGGACTACATCTTACATACCGGTACCCTTCTCTTAGGGTGTCTTGATCTGTTTTAACTGGGAGCTTGACATGTGAAGATTCTTGTCTACCATAAAAGTTAACTGCAACATAAAGCATTCATCAAGAGTCGCCAAAGCTGAATTATAAAGAAAAAACTAACAAGATTAATGACAAAAGCAAAAGGGGTACAAAATATTGAACAAGAAACAAAGTTGTACATATACCACAGTACCAAAAGACAAGAAACAGCAGACAACAAAATCCTAATGAAACAACACCATGGAATTAGGATTTAGAGAGAAAAATGTACACATTGATAAATCGGAAAGCTTAAAAGGTAAAATCTTATATGTGCACATGGACAAAAAAGCTTACACAACAAAATCTTCAAATGGCATTAATAATGAAGCGTCCAACATGGCTACAACGCATCTAATAACCCCAAAATGTACCACTAAGCATATGACTAATAGATACCTTCCCAGAGATGCTTACATAGCTCAGTTTTATAACAAATGGAGAAATGCGGTGTCATGAACAATCCCAAATGATAAAAGCAGTGACACTACTCCACAAGTTGATAGGATATGGCACCTACCATCAACGGAGGAGCTCCCTCGTCAACGTTAACAGAAATTCATATGCTTCACGGTTATATTAAAACAAAATATATAAAATAAAATAAAAATCCAAGGAATTTAATGTGTATGCATATTTGTATGGACAACTGTAGCCTCCTTTCCTTCTAATTGGAGGAGACTGTTCATCATCCATTTGCTCTAGGACATTAGGATTCAACAAATAAAGAGCTCACTATTTGTGAATGCTTCCTTTTGGTCCTAATTAGCTCCAATTCACTTAAAACATAAAAAAGTTCCAAACTTTGCCATTTCTTCAGAGTAGAAACCCAAATTCTATATTATGTGTGTGTGAATTGTATAATCGCACCGTAATCTTTGACGAACTTTTTGTGGCGGTCGTAAGCGTTGAGGCCGAGAATGTGAGCCTGGTACTGCCTGAAATCCCCCCAAAAAAACAAGAGAATAAATTGAAAATTTAAAGGACAATTGGACAGAGAGAAAGTCACAAAAGAGGGGAGAAAAGTACTGTTTTCTCTCTTCTCTGTCGAAGATTGCAGATTTTAAAGACCCAAACGACGCCATCGATTTCAATTTTCAGCTTCCGAGTTTCTTTCTTTTGCAGCAGTGAAACCCTAATTGACTGATTGGATCCCAAACCGAGTGGAGGCGGCAGAAGAAGATTTAAGGCGGTTGGATCGCCGACTCCGGCGCTTATATAGGAGGGACACTCTAGGAAGCCTGAGCTTTTGCACTCCTACCAGCGTTGTAGTATGCTTCTCCTTTTTTCCCTTTGGAAAATACCCTTCGCCTCATTACATATTTCGTGACAACTAACAATTTTTTTAGGGTTTTTATCTTTTCTTCTTTAAATTCTTGAATTTCGTCATTCAATTTGTTGTAGTTAGTATTGTTTCAAAATATTGAAAATTTTTATTATTTAAGAATGTGACTGTATAAATTAGTTTTTGTGATATCAATTCATAAAGCTGAGCTCATTTGCCTTCTTATCGTCCCTCTCTTACCTCACTCTAAAAAGAATTTGGGACAACAAACTATTCCGATCTACTTTGAAATGCGTAGTCTTTCAGTAACTATTCATCCTTAAAGGGAATTCCACTTCAAATCACTGTTAGAGACATTTGTTGGACTGAGTTTTTTTAAGCTGGAGTAAGACGATCATAATACAAGTACCTTAGAAGTTCGCTTGTGGACTCAACGTTTTCGAATCGGACCAAGTTGTCTAAATGGATCAATGGTGCCACCACACCCTCTAAAATGGTAGGTAGGTCATGCATTCCTTGCTGAGCTCAAACATTGCTTGCTCCACAAGATGTGGAAGCATGTTTGATTGGGATCAGATTGATTCCCTACCTTAAAACTACATTTAGTCTCATTATATCCTCTCAAATCATTTTTTTCACAATCGAAGCGTTTTCTCCGCATTTCGTCAAATGGACGTTAAATTAAAAGACACTAAGGACATTTTGTTTTTTTACAACAACTCTTGGCATCCAACTTGCCCGTTAAAACAATCTCAATTTCATCTTTAACAACTTCAGTTCAAACGTAAGGACTTTCCACTTAGTTACCTCCCACAAATGAGAGGATGGTTGACTATTGAGGGAGGTAATTATGGAGAAAAATCACTGGATTTGCATTAGAGTCATCAAAAATGTAATTGAGATTGTTTTAGCGGCAAAGTTGGAGATAAATAGTTGTATACAAAATGAAATGTTCATATTTTTTTTAGTATCGTTAATGGGTTATACAATTAGTTGTATGAGAGATCGAATCCGCATTAAGGAGGCATATTTGCTTTCTTTCATTATTTTAAAGTGTTATTTGACATTTAATTTAATGTCCATATGACAGAATAGACAAAACTAGGATGAAATTGCTAGATTTTAACTGTTCAAGTGGAGTACAGATCCTCTCCGGATCCAAAAAAAAGGGAGCTTAAGGATCAAATAATCCAGATCATTGAAATTTGATCCAAACGACTATAATTATTATAACTTTAGATGAATCTCTGTTTGTAGTCATTAGATCAAATTTTAATGATCCAGATCATTTGATCCTTAAGCTCCGTTTTTTTAGATCCGAAAAGGATCTTTACTCGTGCAAGTGGCAAAGTGAACAAAATCAATCTCACCAACGTAGACTAAATACAATTTATGGACCAAATCAACAAATAAGCCAAACAGTATAAGTAAAAGTTGTACTTTCACCCTGCATAATTACATTTTCTATATTTTATTTTGTGACTTTTATTATTAAAACAATTTTATAGCACATAATTTTTTGAGGAAATTTTATAACATGAAATTATTGAGGTAGCTGATGTGTCTTCTTCTACAACTAATGCACCTCTGTCTCTAACAGCGTCGGTGGTAGTGAGAGAGTCTAAAGGGCTTCAAGTTGTTCCTCTGTCCCTTTCGTCCCTCTCAAGTCTTAAGCCATTTTCTCCTCTCCCACTCCTACACATTATATAAATATTTACAGTTATATACAGACTGAGACGCTTTTTAGAGAGAGAGAGAGAGCTGTGATTGGAGTTGTGGATGTCTGCTTCAGTGTATTAATTTGATCACTCTCTCTTTTGATTTTTGGGATCCAAGCAGTGAACTTTTCATCTGTGTTTTTTCCAATTTGTCTAATTTCTGAGATCTGCTGGAGAATTGGATCGATTTGGGTTTATTTTCAATTGGGTTTCCTGGATTTGAAGAATTGGCGATAAAGATCGGTTCTTTTGATCTTAAGGTATGGTTTCTGGTTGGATTTAAGTTTTGGTCCTTTTTTGTTTTACATTATTATTCGGCTTTATGTTGTTCTTACTTTAAAAATTAGATTTGGAAATGTTGACTGTGCTGTTCTCCACTGGATATCACTTATTTCAATCTGTTTGGTTGCCGAGAAAACCGGGGACGAAAATCGTGTTTTTATTTGCCACAGTTGAATAATATATTCAGTGATCTATGGTGTAGAAAATGCTTGCTGAAAGGTGGTAAAATCTGATTTTTTTGTTTTTTTTTTTTTTGACCTTCCCTTTGTGCATAATCCAGATCTTGGGATTTTGGAGTGGAAAAAAATTACTGCGATCTTAGACATGCATAGATCTTGTTGAGATTGAACAAGAATTTTGAGCCATTGTACACATCTGAGCAAAGGAGAAGGTGGCAATGGAGTCAGAAGGAGAAACTGCGGTAAGCATCATAAGCATTCTATTGGTTTTGCAATTTTCCCTTTGTTTGATAAGAAATTGGGAAAAAGTGACAGGTGTTCCCTTGCTGAGTGAAATACTTGAATGGGTAGTGCTGCGATTTCAGTTCCTGAGTGATGAAAGCTTTGAAAGTTTCTGTCTGTCTTCACCACATTTTCCTAGCAAACAAATGGGGCATTAGATTCATTAAGGGTATGTTTGCGCGAGGGGCTTCCAATTTCTAATAGATTTAGGTAAAGTGGTGAAGAAATGAATCACAAAAAGTTGGATAGGAGTGATTAGAAATGCACAACATGAAACCCATAGAACACTCATGCTTTTGTAGTACTCATGTGATGCATTTCTAATCTATCTAATCTAACCTTTTGCGTTCCATTTTTTTCATCACTTTACCTAAAACCCTTAGAATTTGAGAGTCTGTCACCCAAACATACCTAAAGATTTTGACTATTTCCTGGGCAGTGACCTTGTCTTTGTTTTGGGGGAGGATGGGGGATTTTGAGTTTTTCAAATTGATGTTGTAATTAAGTTTGGTTGTTCACTACACTATCACGATTAGTACGTGCTCCACAACACCTGTCATTGCAGCCATTGTCAATGCATTTTACTAAACTTTGTCTATATGAATGATTAACTACTTAGGCAAAGCCCATGAAGAGCATCGGGGGTAAGGTCTGCCAGATCTGTGGGGATAATGTTGGGAAGACTGCAGATGGGGAACCATTCATTGCCTGCGATGTCTGTGCCTTTCCTGTTTGCAGGCCATGCTATGAGTATGAGAGGAAGGATGGGAATCAGTCTTGCCCTCAATGCAAAACCAGATACAAGAGGCACAAAGGTTTTTAAGACTTGTAATTACTTTAATTTCATTATTTTCAATATCATGATTTAGTGAAGTTGTTAGCTAATCTTCATATGTTTAGTTGCTTATAAATATTGCAATCACAAATACTTCTAAAAAGGCCACATTACTTGAATTTTATAAAATGTTGGTAATTCTCTTTGGCTACTTTATGGGAAAGAAATTTTCATCAGAACTTGAATTTATGCAATGTTGCAAGACCTTGATTGTTTTTATCAAACCCTTAATGTATGTAATCACTTCTTATTTTTGCGTGGTTGTTTTCAGGAAGCCCTGCAATTCTTGGTGATAGAGAAGAGGATGCTGTTGCTGATGATGATACCAGTGATTTCAACTATACTTCAGAAAATCAAAACGAGAAGCAAAAGATTGCAGAACGCATGCTAAGCTGGCATATGACATATGGCCGGGGAGAGGATGTTTCAGCCCCAAATTATGATAAAGAGGTTTCTCACAATCACATCCCTCTACTCGCTAGTGGCCAAGAGGTAGGCCAAAATACTTTTGGAAATCTACTTTCATTCTTTATGAAGAGCGTTTCTGGAATTTACCCTCTGCAAATTGCCAATTTTTAGGTTTCCGGAGAACTGTCTGCCGCTTCACCAGAGCGCCTTTCGATGGCATCTCCTGGAGTTGGTCCTGGAAAGCGTGCCCATCATCATTCTTATGGATCAGATGTTAATCAATCCCGTATGTCTCTCTGCACATTTGTGACATGTTCTCAGTCTCTATATGTGTTCCTGCCAGTATTGTCTCAAGGTCAATTATATTCTTTTTGCAGCTAATATAAGGGTTGTGGATCCTGTGAGGGAGTTTGGTTCTCCCGGGATAGGAAATGTAGCATGGAAAGAGAGAGTGGATGGCTGGAAGATGAAGCAAGAGAAGAATGTCATTCCAATGAGCACTGGCCAAGCTACTTCAGAAAGAGGCGGTGGAGATATTGATGCCAGATCTGATGTGATTGTGGACGACTCCTTATTGTAGGTTCTGCCACATTTTCTTTGTGGTTATAGTTAGCCTGCTTTTGTATCTGGTTTTGTTAATAGTTTTGATTGTCAAAATAGAGAAATTTAAACTTCTTGTCTTGGTGGCATAAGTACTACCGCCACGAGACAGTTTAAAATCTAATAATATATGGAGAGGCTAGGAAAACCTTCACTATAGCAGTATTTGTGCACATAATGCTCAGTCTTACACTTGATTGACACCAGCAATGATCTGGTTGTCAACGACTCGTTATTGTGGGTTTTCTCTTGATTAAACTGCAAAGTTTCTTTTTACTCTTTGTTAACAATTTTTAGCATGGCTTAGAACCTTAAAAGTTGTGACTTATCTTGTTTACATAAGCTTTCCTGCTACTAGAAAAGTCAAAATCTAAAACTGTGTGAGGCTAGGCTGGTATGAGGCAAACCTTTGTTATAGCAGTAGTTATGAACATACTACATATTGCTCTGTAGCACTGTTGTTTTCTGTCACTTAAATTTGATTGACATTTTTTTTCTTTGTTTTCAAATTACATTGTAGCAAGAGTTGATTTCCATGTGGATGCTCTTTCTGTTTTGCAGGAATGATGAAGCTAGGCAGCCTCTCTCCAGAAAGGTCTCGATTCCATCTTCTAGAATAAATCCTTACAGAATGGTCATTGTTCTGCGGCTTATTATTCTGTGCATTTTCTTGCACTATCGAATAACAAATCCTGTGCAAAATGCCTATGCTCTGTGGCTGATATCAGTCATTTGTGAGATTTGGTTTGCAATTTCCTGGATTCTTGATCAGTTCCCAAAGTGGCTCCCTGTAAATCGTGAAACATATCTTGACAGACTTTCTTTGAGGTGGGAAAATTTCTTTGTGAATACCCTCGGTTACATAAATGATTAAATTCGTTTGAAAATGTCAATTAGCAGTGTCATTTCAGATTTGTTTGCCCTTGTATTTTGAGTTTAATTCCTATTTCATTTGAGTTGCAGATATGACCGAGAAGGAGAACCATCAAACTTAGCTGCTGTTGACATCTTTGTCAGTACTGTTGATCCATTGAAGGAGCCTCCTATGGTGACAGCAAATACTGTGCTATCTATTCTTGCAGTTGACTACCCGGTTGACAAGGTTTCTTGCTATGTTTCTGATGATGGAGCTGCAATGTTGACGTTTGAAGCTCTGTCTGAAACTTCAGAATTTGCTAGGAAATGGGTCCCTTTCTGCAAGAAGTATGCTATTGAGCCTCGGGCTCCTGAATGGTACTTTTCACAGAAGATTGATTACTTAAAGGATAAAGTTCAACCATCATTCGTCAAAGAGCGTAGAGCAATGAAGGTAGGCCCTTAGCGTAAACATCTAAAACACTCTGCCCCATTACAAAGGTGCTCCTCCTCACTCGTAGTCTTTCCTTTTTGGTTTCAGAGAGAATACGAAGAATTTAAAGTTCGTGTTAACGGGCTTGTTGCAAAGGCCACAAAAATACCCGAAGAAGGATGGATCATGCAAGATGGTACCCCATGGCCTGGAAATAATACTAGAGACCATCCAGGAATGATTCAGGTGGATATATCTTATGTGACAGATCTCTTTAAGCTATGGGAGATAGTTATTGAAGTTGATACTGACTAGTTGACGCTTGTATGGAATACTGAAGCTGAGTATAAAATATATGATTTCGTTTTGTACTAAGATCTGTATTTATCTTTCCACTTTCAGGTTTTCTTAGGCCAAAGTGGAGGGCTCGATACTGATGGTAATGAACTGCCACGTTTAGTCTATGTTTCTCGTGAAAAGCGTCCAGGTTTCCAACATCACAAGAAGGCTGGTGCTATGAATGCACTTGTGAGTATTTTGTATTTTTATGTTCTAGAGTTGGTTTATCACTTTATCTCTGTAGAATTAGGTTTTTTTCTTCATCTGATGCCAATGAAACTCTCTTGCAGGTTCGGGTATCTGCAGTCCTCACTAACGGACCTTTCCTGTTGAATCTTGATTGTGATCATTACATCAACAACAGTAAGGCCTTGAGGGAAGCTATGTGCTTTCTAATGGATCCTAACCTTGGGAAAAATGTGTGTTATGTTCAGTTCCCACAGAGGTTTGATGGTATTGATAGAAACGATCGATATGCCAATCGTAACACTGTTTTCTTTGATGTAAGTTCTCTATCCTTGTAGTAACCACAGAAGACAGTTACTTATTTCACCATGGGCTTGCATAGATTGATTAATATGTTGTCCGTTTCCTTCTGGATTTCAGATTAACTTGAGGGGTTTAGATGGTATTCAAGGGCCAGTTTATGTGGGTACTGGATGTGTCTTCAATAGAACAGCTTTGTATGGTTACGAACCTCCTGTCAAACCTAAGCATAAGAAAACTGGAGTTCTATCTTCACTTTGTGGTGGATCACGGAAGAAGGGTTCAAAATCAAGTAAAAAGGGATCGGACAAAAAGAAATCAAATAAGAATGTCGATCCTACTGTGCCAATTTTCAGTCTAGAGGATATTGAAGAGGGGGTGGAAGGTAATTTGAATATCCGTTTTGTATCTTTAGTTTGTTCATATTTCATTTGTATATAATGGAGGCAGAGTACAATACATATAATGCCTACTTCCAGGTGGCATAAATAATGAGTCAATGCAGGAGATTTTTCTTTCTCTTCCTGTTATTAATTTTATTAGTTGGAACACTCAACGTACATTTTATTCAACATCAGGTGCTGGATTTGACGATGAGAAGTCATTATTGATGTCACAAATGAGCCTAGAAAAGAGGTTCGGCCAGTCTTCTGTTTTTGTTGCCTCTACACTGATGGAGAATGGCGGTGTTCCTCAATCTGCAACACCAGAAACTCTACTTAAAGAAGCTATTCATGTTATCAGCTGTGGATATGAAGACAAATCTGATTGGGGAAACGAGGTATGCCATTATTTTTAATGCTTCTGTTACCTTATGCAGTATCCTTTTATTTCCAATGCAACGAGGAAAGAATAACAAATGTTGCTTAGTATCACCTTTGAAATTCGTTTGTCTAGACATTTACATAATTAAGCTGCCTTAGTGTAATTTTGTGTGGTTGAAATATGCTGCTGACTGTGAGTCTCTTTGACACTTCAAATTTCATCAACTTTCATATAAATTCTGATTCTTCCTCCTGCTTTTTATATGTAATTTCTAAGGATTTTCAGTAGCAGTCATTGGTTTAGATTGGACTTCGATGGCCTACTTTTATTTTCTGTTCCCTGTTGTCATTTTTTCTTCACTCTTAAGAGGATGATTATTTGTCTCCCACAGATTGGATGGATCTATGGTTCTGTCACAGAAGATATTCTTACAGGATTCAAGATGCATGCCCGCGGGTGGAGGTCTATATACTGCATGCCTAAGCTCCCAGCCTTTAAAGGGTCTGCTCCTATTAATCTTTCAGATCGTCTGAACCAAGTGCTTCGATGGGCTTTGGGATCTGTGGAAATTCTTCTTAGTCGGCATTGTCCTATCTGGTATGGTTACAGTGGGAGGCTAAAATGGCTGGAGAGATTTGCGTATGTGAACACTACCATTTACCCAATCACTTCCATACCTCTTCTCATGTACTGTACACTGCCGGCTGTCTGTCTTCTTACCAACAAATTTATCATCCCACAGGTTCGTTACATCACAATAATTGCCCTGTGTCTTTAATTTTTTCTTGTGGTCTTATAGAGCACTGCTTCTATGTGATCGTTTAGCAAAACCTGCTGTTTTAATAGGTTCGGAAGGCAGTGATAGATTTTCTTTGTTTTATGAATTGAGGAGCCTCTCAATTCACCATAATAAATATACTTTTCCCGAAACCATGACATAGGATATCTATATATTGATAAGATATATAATTTTTCCCGTAGTTCATGCAGATTTATTATAATCTCAATCTGAAATTTTGTTAAAAGACTTGTGTAAAAATTCACTAAATTTGGGCTTATTCTGGTTGCAGATTAGCAACCTTGCGAGTATATGGTTTATCTCCCTCTTTCTTTCTATCTTTGCAACCGGTATTCTAGAGATGAGGTGGAGTGGTGTTGGAATCGATGAGTGGTGGAGAAATGAACAGTTTTGGGTTATTGGTGGTGTTTCTGCCCATCTGTTTGCGGTTGTCCAAGGTCTCCTCAAAGTACTTGCTGGTATTGACACCAACTTCACTGTCACCTCCAAGGCATCAGACGAAGACGGGGACTTTAATGAACTCTACATGTTTAAATGGACTACCCTTCTCATCCCACCAACGACTCTCCTCATCATAAACTTGGTGGGGGTTGTTGCAGGTATATCGTATGCCGTCAACAGTGGTTACCAATCATGGGGTCCCCTCTTTGGTAAGCTCTTCTTTGCCTTTTGGGTGATTGTCCATTTGTATCCATTCCTCAAGGGTCTCATGGGGCGCCAGAACCGTACGCCCACCATTGTAATCGTGTGGTCGATTCTCCTTGCTTCAATTTTCTCATTGTTGTGGGTGAGGGTTGATCCCTTTACCACGAGAGTCACCGGTCCAGATATTGAGGAGTGTGGAATCAACTGCTAGACTGAGGAACGACAATGTTACTTGTTCACATTCAAATTTTCTTTGTTCGTTCGCCCAAGTAAAGCTCGAGAGGTGGGAGTCAATAATATTTTGTTCTGATGTTGTTTCTGTGAACTGGTTTGTCCATTCGAAGATTGCACTGTTTGTAGATGATACGAGGTGAACGAAGAACGTGTTTCGTTGTAATGTAAAAGGGTTGAATTTCATGTAAAATTTGAACATAAATAGCCAACATATTTATGAGAGAGCTGAAAACTGTCACTGAAACAGTAATTTATCATACTTTTAAGCCCTCCAATTCCATGGCAACCTTTCTCCTATACTCATACAATCATATTCTAAGTTTCTAACAAGTGACTATTTCAGTTATGTGAATAGTTTTGCTGGCCGCCTATTAAGTGATGGTGATGAACTAGTTCATTAGTTCATTGATTGCCGTTAGATGATTGAGTTTGAGTTTTGAAATTTGTGTGGCGAATGGATTACGTTAAATTAATGACCGCAATTAATAGGGCAGTCAGCATCACTAGATTCACCAATCCTCATGCAATCTTGTGTACGGCTTTAACTGGCGAACTCGAACCAAAACAATTACCTTGCCTAGTTACTCGATTGAGTTATGTCAATATATAATTGCTTATATTCCTATCTTTTTTGGAAAAATAATTCAACTTATATTATCGATAATATCGCGATATTATCCCGAAAACCATTTGGATATTGAAAAAAAAATCGGTTCCCCTAAAAACCGATAATATCGATGATATATCGCCGATATTATCGGCATTTCGGACCATGGTGTGAAGCGAAGAAAGAGCAATGTAAACACCAAAATTTCGGTGAAATAAATGTTCACCAACATATCAAATTTCAACATGTCAGGGCTGACATGACATACATCATGCATCTCACAAATTGTACACATGAACAAGTCATCAAGGGTGACACATGTTGAAATTTGGCGAAAACTAATTAAGGAATAATTTTTATTAATATTTGATTAATTTTGATTTAAATAATACAAATTAGTTGATTTAAATTTAATGTGACTAATTATTTGATGAAGTCAAATCACGAACCAAGTCCAAAATCAAGTCTTGGTTCTTTCATCAATTAATCAAGTCCAATATCAAGATCAAATTCAACTGTATGCAAGACTTGGAGAGCATATAAATATGAGGCTTCAGGACAAAAAAATGGTCAGAAGTTTATCCTCTCCCAGACACTCAAATTCTCAAGCCTCAAATAGTCTTAAACTTCCAGAAGACTCATAAAACTCACTGCGCTCTTCGTCACTCTCGTGAACCACCAAGCCCCCTACACGTGAATGTACCTCCATTGCCGAGAGCATAAACCTTGCGACATCCATTCATGCAAGATCAAGTCATCGCGACACCTGGATTAACCACATACTCTACACACCAGAGATCGAATAAGAGGATTCAACTTTGTAAACAAAGATTGTAACACTAAACACTCACTAATACAAATTCTTTATTTTGTACATGTGTTTTTGTTTAATTTGTCACAGAAATTTTGTGTTTACAAGCAACTCGCTTGATCAAAAAGCCTCGGCCATAGGATTATACTTGCCTCCACCTTGATAGATATATGTATAATTGTAACTGTTCAAATTTTAATTATTGTTTTATAATTATTTGAGTGTTGTGGCCTATATTTAATTGAGGAGAGAGAGAGGGAACATAGGAAGAGAGAAAGAGAGATGGAGAATAGGCTTAAGGACTTATGTGTGTTAATTCCCCCAACCTCCTTTATTTATAAAAATAAAGAGGAGAGAAACTTACTCTTCAAGTAATACAAAGTTTAATAGAAAAGATCTTCTAGATCCAGAAGAATTCTTAATCTATTTCTGCTTAGGATTGTTGTGCGGAAGTGTCAAATATGAAACCAATAACCTATTACGACAAAATATGCAAAGACAAACAACCCAAAATGACACAAGAATTTATACTGGTTTGATGTAAGCCTACGTCTAATTCGAAGATGGCAAGGAAATTCCACTAATAATTAAAATGAAGGTTATAAATTTAGTTTCTGTTGATCCTAAAAACTACTAAACCTACGTGGCGCACATGCCAAATAATTAGTAAGCTAACCATGTCATTCGGTTGTATGCGGGGCGTGCCAACTCGTCGACCGAGCTCGGCCGAGGAGTAAAATTTGTTGATGTTGTGTTGGGTGCGCGGCTGACTTCTCGATTGTACGACTGCGGCGGAGGAAGGAATACGCCTCGGCCTTCAGGTTCTAGAACTTGAAGACAAAGCTACTAGTTCTGCGAAGTTCACAAATCGTCGACGCCAAATTCGATCACTGTGATTATATTCTTAAGAGTATAAGCACGCCGAATCGACACCAAAGTATAAGGACACAAGTATTCAAAACGAATATACGTCTTGATTATGAAAGTGGTTCGACCGTCAGAATGCTGAACTCTAAAACCTACTTGTGAATAACCAATCATAAACGACTCGGCGTTCAATGTGCCGAGTATAATAACTTGTAATACCTCGCTTCGCCGAGAAGGCTAATGAGACGACCTCTGCCGATAAGGATTCAAAAATTCTTCTCGACCGAGACTTTGATAGGTAACCAGTCGGCCATGTTGCAATGTTGTTTATCCAAACTGAAGATGCTCCACAGTCGGCTGATTCTACGTCAACAGTGTTGTTTATCGAAACTGAAGATGTTCGCCAGTTGCCTTCACAGTGCTGTTTATCTAAACTGAAGATGCGTCGATGAAAAGAAGAAAACAAAAATCTCAAGGTTGTTAAGAGGTTTCACATATAGCGAGAGAATGCGTAGGGCAATTTGTGTGTTGAATTGGAGGTCCTTCATGCGTTGCCATTGCCTTTGCATTTATAGGAACATATTTTTTGTTTGGCACGTACGGCCTGGATCATAAGCAGAAACCGACTAAAACTCAAACTGATCCGTAGCATAGGCTTAAAGCCTATCTTCAAATGGTTGACTTTTCAAAGCTAATAAAAACCTAAATAGGCTTATCACATCACATCAAAACTCCATCAGTAGCCTTGCTTTATCCCATTAAGCTGTCATTCATAACCAAATACTCCCAATGCAAACTATAAAGCTATCTTTCCCACGACACCTGTGCAACCATGCATGCAATTTTATTGCAATATCGGCTAATCACTTGAGATGCCATCTTCCATCAAAATACCACTTTGCACAGGAGTCCTAATTATGCATGTGTCACGTGGCCAAAGCAATACCACATATGCAAATCGTATCCCATTATCTTTGCATGTTGTTATCTGATGCCATGCCTTAATGCATATCCCTATATTCCATCACCATTCAAATCAATTGGGATTTAGACAAATATTAGGTTTAAATAATTTAATATATTACTAAGAGATAATATCATAATTAAAATTACAGTATTATTTCTCAATAATAATTGAAAATCATTTCAACCACTTTGTTGGTCTAAAATTCTGCTCATTCAACGACCTCAATTACTCAGGCCGATAGTGTAAAAATGGGTCCAAACATTGCCCCCCAGTTCCTTAAATTTCGGCTCGTAAGCCCGAATGGTTAAGGAAATTAATTGTTCGTAATTGGGGAGCCTTCTCCTGACCATTGGATGAAATATATATTATTTCTCATTATATATATATATTGCTTGAGGGGAGGGATCCCATTTTTTTCAAAAAAATGGGGAGCCTTCTCCTGACCATTGGATGAAATGAGCGGTTAAGATTAAATAGCTGATATATATTAGATTTCTTTTTCCTTTTTCTTTTCTAGTTCCCGCCTCTTCCTTGCGACACAGAGCTTCGCACGAACAGAGCTACGCACCAGAGCTTCGCACCAGCCAAATCACAGGTCATTGCGAATAACCTTTGAGATTTCAGGTATGGGTCTCCTCCTCATTCACTATTTTAGAAGATTAATTTGAAATTTGGGTTGAACAATTGGGGTTTTTTCTGATTCGGGAAAGACAAGCAGCAGGTAAGGGATGTGAATGAGACATTTTGCTTCTGTTGCTTTGAGATTTCAGGCGATAGCCTCTAACCTTTGAGATTTTAGGTATTGGTCTCCTCCTCATTCACTATTTTAGGTGATTCATTTGGAATTTGGGTTGAACAATTGAGGTTTATGTTTTTCAAATTCTAAACACAAAAACCTATTGCGTTCTGATTCGGGATGGTTCTGGTTTCAAATGGGTCCATAAATTTGGTGGTTTTCTTTCGGGTTTTAGGGTAAAGACCTTTTGAGTGCTAATTCAAATTGGTTACAGATTTGGATGGACTGAATTAATAGAGTATGAACTCGGGACCTTATAACCTTTTGGGTTTTGATTTTGAAGGGAAAGCCCCCGATTGGTAAGGACTTGCTATTGAAGCTGCCATTTTCATTACTAATTAAATTGTTTGCCATTTGCTTTTACTTAAAAATTGTTTGCCATTTGCTTTTACTTAAATAATGGTGATGAACTATTTATATGTGTTTGACTGCAGTGTGACATGTGATGGCCATGGCAGTTGACAAGTGAGTGATCTTAATTGTGAAAACCTTTTTTAGTATGCAGGGTTGGATATTGACAAGTGAGTGATTCTTCTCTTCCATTCTTTGCTGGCCTTTGTTTAGTTAGTACTACGGTGGAAATTACGAGGTTGTCTTGTTATCTTTTCAGTCTTCAAAACTTGGAGTGCTGTCTGTTTGTCCTCTTTCCATATTTCTCATGAGTGATCTTCTTGGCCGTTTTTCATCTTATGTAAATTAGTTTTAAGGCCTTCTCCTTATATGCAAATTGACGTAGAACTATCATCTGTTTAGTTACATGCTTGTAGAAGGTCTTGGTCTGTCTGGTATTGTGTCAATATTGTTCACATGAATGGTAAGTGGAAGAACTGTACATTTTTTCTTTTTAATATATTCTACGGTAAACCTGTGCCATGGACAAATTGGTGTTCTGTTTTAAGTCATGAAGCATTATACGTATTCAAATTTATCAGAAAACCCTCAAAGATTTGTTTCTTACTTTTTCCATTTGATATCATCACTAGCGGAGACGTTTGTGTAAGTGAGCTTTTCATTGTCTTTATCACATATCAACTATTTAAGCTGTTATTTACACATGACACACCACGCTTGTTTTGAAATGAAAACCTTAATTTTCAGGTTTATATACATGGGCTTTGATATTGCCATGGAACCTCATTAACACCATGCAAATTAGGAACAAAAACAAAATGAGATCAGCTTCCTATGGACAATGAGTGCTCCTCATTCTGCAAGTTCATGGCCAATTCCTCAAAATTCATAGAATAAACTTATGCAAAACAGAGGAACCTCATTAACATCATGCAAATTAGGAACAAAAAAATGAGATCAGCTTCCTATAGACAATGAGTGTTGCTCATTCTGCAATTAACCAAAATAGAAATCATAAAAATGTTGATTAACAATAATAATGCTATTATACATCATAGACAACAAACGCATTTCAACTATTGATATATTAATTGCACGATATACATACAAAAACACGCGGAGTATGTATTTTTACCGATTGTGGAGCTCCGGACAATTTCTTTTGTCATGATTAACTCCATATTGCCCACACCCATGACAAAGGTTACCATTAACCCTCTTCTTGCATTTTCCTTTCTCTTTTCCCTTTTTAAGTTTTTTTCCAGATCCTTTGGTCTTAACAGGATTAGGTTCAAGAAAACCAACATCATCTACTATCGATTTTCTTTTTGCACGACATTCCATATCTCCTTTGGTTGTAGAAGGTTCCACATTTCATTGGTACCACCAACCAATGGCTTAATCTTCTCATTCACAACATCCATTGCCTCACAAAAGAGTTTACTTGCCTCATCATTTAGAATGACTTTATCAATCAAATGCGAATATTGTTGGAATAATTTACCACGCCTTTTAAGTACAGATTTGTTGACAGATATCTCCACATTAGAAACTGTAACCGAAGATTTTGCAGATTTAGTCCATCTCTTCAAAATGTATTCATCTGGCAATATATGAAATTAACGTATTTTATGCAAATATGCCAAAAGATGGCTGCATGGGATTCCTGAACTATCAAATTGTTTGTAGCTACATGATGCAAAATCCCTGGATTTTTCATACAAAATTTCACGAACTCTACCCTTTTCGTCATCAATGGGCAAAACTTTAAACATGCTGCAAGTATCATTTTCGCTTGTAAGCTCAATATTATAGCTGTAACTTTCCCACAACTGCTCTTGAAAATCAAGGTAAGAGCTACGTGTATAAATATTGGCCATTTGCGCATCCATCTTAATAGGGCATTTGAGTTTTGGCCTCTCGTTCAAATCAATATGATCTGCCTTCAACTCCGAATGGCGTTGGCGTGCCAATGCCCTATTATAATTAACCATAAACTCGAGGAATGAGTTGTTCTTGGAAACATATTTCTTTAGAAATAAATGTCCATTCTCAGCTTTCTGACTAGTTGAGCAATTTGCAGAAAAAACATGATTAACATAGGTTGGAACCCAAGTAGATCGAATCCTATATATCGATTGCAACCAGCCATTACCAGATAATCCACTTTTTGAAACAACAGCCATCCATTTCACATCAAACTCCTCTATAGTCTCTGACTCCCAAATACATGCTTTGAAATCTAAATAATGATCTTTGTATTTCATCGGAGGAAGCTTGCTCGAGAACTTATCCAAAATATGCCACGTACAGAATCTGTGAAACGTGTTTGGAAAACAGTAAGGAATGGCTTTTGTCATTGCCAGATCTTGATCAGTAATAATCATTTTTGGAGCATCACCTGGCATGGCATTCAAAAATTCTCTAAATAACCAAATGAATGAATCTATCGTCTCGTCACTTAGAAGGCACCAGCCAAAACGATTGTTTGACCATGATTGTTTACACTCATGAACGGGGCAAATATCATACTATACCGATTGGTGTTGTATGTAGTGTCAAAAATGACCACATCACCATAAAACTTGTATGCTTGCCTAGAACTTGCATCGGCCCAAAAACATTGAGTAATCTTGTGTTCTTCATCTACTTGAATCTTGAATGTGAATTCAGAATTTCTTTCTTGCTCTAGCAAAAAATGATCATGCAACATTTTTCCATCATGCCCCTTCATCTTATTTCGCACCTTGCTTCTGTAGTTATATAAATCTTTTTGTGTACAACCAACATTTTCAATTCCACCTACCTGCAATCCAAGAATGTTAAATTGTTTGTGTGGAGGTATGTTTGCTATGTCTAGCTGATCAGCTAATATTGTATGACACTTAGTAACCTTGCGATGAGACTTTAGCAAGTGGCGTCTTCGTGGGGATGTCATTGGATGATTATGGCCCTCGTGAAATATGGTGACTGCATACCCACCAAGTTTAGATCTCACAACTATCAATCTTGCTTTACAACCTTTTTTGGTTAATCCACGATGCTTTTGTTCGTCACCAATCCATTCTTTTGTATTACTTCCCTCTTTGTTGCACACAAACTCCTTTCTCATGATCTCACCATCCTTATTTTTCTTACTTGAATGCATTCGGACACTAAACCCAGCCTCCATTGCATAGTTGTTGTAAAATTCAATCACTTCGTCTAATGTTTCGAAATATTGACCTATGGTAGGCTTGAACTCATCTGTTACTTGAGGATAGAAAAAACAAATACCAGCTACAATTTCTGATTGATTTTCCATTGGAACTTGCATTTCATAAGCTTCCATAACTTGAACAGGCATTTCATCAGCTCCCATAACTTTAATAGTCATCTCATTAGCTTCCATAGCCTCCATAACTTGATTAGGCATTTCATTAGTTCTCGTAACTTCAATAGCCATCTCATTAGCTTCCATAACTTAAACATGAACATTAGAACAATCAAACATCCACACCAAAAAGAATAATAAAATGCATCAACAAAACTTGAAAAGAAGAACAAAACTCAAAATTTTCAAGAAAAATCTGTAACCAATTTGAATTAGAACTCAAAAGGTCTTTACCCTAAAACCCTAAAGAAAACCACTCAAATTATCCACTGCCTCTCGATTTTCAGTGAACTGTCTACGTGAGTAATGCTTTTCCACACCAAAAAGAATAATAAAAAGCATCAAAAACAGTTTTGCATACCTGCTGCTTATCTTTCAACGTTATAAGATGAGTGAATCACAAAGGTTAGAGGCGATGTCTTGAAATCTCAAAGCAACAGAAGCAAAATGTCTCATTCGCCTCCCCTACATGTTGCTTGTCTTTCCCGAATCAGAAAAAAACCCTAATTGTTCAACCCAAATTTCAAATTAATCATCTAAAATAATGAATGAGGAGGAGACCTATACCTGAAATCTCAAAGGTTATTCGCGATGGCCTGTGATTTGGCTGGTGCAAAGCTCTGGTGCGAAGCTCTGTTCGTGTGAAGCTCTGTGTTGCAAGGAAGAAGCGGGAACCAGAAAAGAAAAAGGAAAAAGAAATTTGATATATATCAGATATTTAATCTCAACCACTCAGTTCATCCAATGGTCAGGAGAAGGCTCCCCATTTTTTTGAAAAAATGGGGATCCCTCCCCTTAAGCAATATATATATATATATATATATATATTTTGCGGGCTGAATGACTTCATGGTCAAGAACTATATTTCCTACAGGCCGAATTACCTTATGATAACCTTTGCCGAGCTCGGCAAACAGTCGGCTATATATACCGACCAAGCAAATAGTTGGCTAGCATACTCTTATCCACCATGTTGCGTGCATGCATTGAATTGAATGGCTCGGCGTAATATATCTTTTGGCCGAACTCGCCCAACGATACTGTTAAGAATCCATGAACTTGTATTTGAATCCAATGATTCTTTTGGCCGAGCTCACCCTACACAATCGAATGATTAATTTTTTTTATTTTTTTATTTTTATTTTTTATATATATGAGGGCTTCAATGCTCATTGCCCCCCTATTTTCTTAAGTATCGGCCAAGGGGCCGAATGGTTAAGAAAATAATTTAGCAAATGCATAGAAAAGTGGCCGTACTATAAAGTGGAGAAGGCCAACGATGTTTTATTCCAAGCCAAAGGCTTTTTGTATCAAAACTTTCACTTTGAATTTTTGCAAGGCCGAATAAAATAATATTTCCAAATATGTTTGACTTGACGAAAGATTTTTTATCGGCCGCCGAATGTGTTGAACAATTATTATGCCCCCTAGGCATAATAATTTCGTCAATTTTGGCTTTTAACTTAAATAACTTAGCCGAATCGAATATCTCTATATCGGCTTTATCGCCAATAATCATATTGATTGGCGTGGTTTTTTCGGCTAGGCCCATGTCTCGGCCTTGTTCGTCATTGGAGCACTCATCTGACGAATCATTTTCTAAGTCGATTTGTGGCTCAGAAACATGAACTTTTGCTTCTAGGCCTACCATAATTTCAGTCTCGACTGAAAAAACAGGTGGCCTAGGTTCTTTTTTTACTATCTCAACAATGTTCTGAGGCCAACTTTTAATTGTGGCCGGAGCGAAAAATTGCCCCCCAGCCTTCTGAGAGAAAGACTTTTGCCTTTCTTTATTTTCTTCAATGATCTGGCCAAGGAGTTTTTGTTGCTCGACAATTTCCTTGAATAGGCGCCAAATCTCATTGTGATCTTCATATATCATGTGAACTTCGTAGTTTTAACATTGGGTCCCACTGGGCGTGCCAAAATGTTGACCCTAAAAACTAGTAAACCTACGTGGCGCGCATGCCGAATAATTCGTAAGCTAACTACGTCATTCGGTTGTATGCGGAGCGTGCCAACTCGTTGGCCGAGCTCGACCGAGGAGTAAAATTTGTTGATGTTGCGTTGGGTGCGCGGTTGACTTCTCGATCGTGCAACTGGGGCCGAGGAAAGAACACGCCTGGCCTTCAGGTTCTAGAGCTTGAAGACAAAGCTACTAGTTTTGCGAAGTTCACAAATCGTCGGCGCCGGATTCGGTCATTGTGATTATATTCGCAAGAGTATAAGCACGCCGAATCGACACCAAAGTATAAGGACACAAGTATTCAAAACAAATATACGTCTTGATTATGAAAGTGGTTCGGTCGTCAGAATGCCGAACTCTAAAACCTACTTGCGAATAACCAATCATAAACGACTCGGCGTTCAATGTGCCGAGTATAATAACTTGTAACACCTCGCTTCGCCGAGAAGGCTAACGAGACGACCTCTGCCGATAAGGATTCAAAAATCCTTCTCGACCAAGACTTTGATAGGTAACCAGTCGGCCATGTCGCAGTGTTGTTTATCCGAACTGAAGATGCTCCACGGTCGGATGATTCTACGACAACAGTGCTGTTTATCCAAACTGAAGATGGTCGCCGGTTGCCTTCATAGTGCTGTTTATCCAAACTGAAAATGCGTCGGCGAAAAGAAGAAAACAAAAATCTCAAGGTTGTTGAGAGGTTTCGCATAGAGCGAGAGAATGCGCATGGCAATTTATGTGTTGAATTGGAGGTCCTTCATGCGTTGCCATTGCCTCCGCATTTATAAGAACATATTTTTTGTTTGGCACGGCCTGGATCATAAGCAGAAACCGACTAAAACTCAAACTGATCTGTGGCATAGGCTTATAGCCTATCTTCAAATGGTTGACTTTTCAAAGCTAATAAAAACCTAAATAGGCTTATCACATCACATCAAAACTCCATCAGTAGTCATTCATAGCCAAAGACTCCCAATGCAAACTATAAAGCTACCTTTCCCACGACATCCGTGCAACCATGCATGCAATTTTATTGCAATATCAGCTAATCACTTGAGATGCCATATTCCATCAAAATAACACTTTGCACAGGAGTCCTAATTATGCATGTGTCACGTGGCCAAAGCAATACCACATATACAAATTGTATCCCAATATCTTTGCATGCTGTTATCTGATGCCATGCCTTAATGCTTATCCCTATATTCCATCACCATTCAAATCAATTGGGATTTAGACAAATATTAGGTTTAAATAATTTAATACATTACTAAGAGATAATATCATAATTAAAATTACAATATTATTTCTCAATAATAATTTAAAAACATTTCAACCACTTTGTTGGTCTAAAATCCTGCTCATTCAACGACCTCGATTACTTGGGCCGATAGTGTAAAAATAAGTCCAAACAGTTTCACTCTCAAATCCCTAAACCCACATACACACAAAGCTCTCACTCATGCAAGGAACAAATGGAAAAGATGGAAACATATACCAAATCCCTTACAAAGAATAAATGGAGAAGATGGAAAGATATACCGAATCCCTTCTTTTCCAAAAGCCACAAAACCTAACACCAATATCTTTGACCGAGTGATTACTAACAAAAGGGGAGCAGCGTTTCCTTTTTCTGACTAATTGGAGCTGTCGGCAGACGGCTCCTTTTTCTCTCATCCGCTGCCGCCCAAACCAAAAGGCATAAAGAATGCCTTACATAACCCCTAGCCCGTTATGGGCTATTAAACAACCAAACATTGGGCTTTAGACAAAGCCAAAGGCCCAATCAGAATTAAGACAGTAATTCAATAAGAATTTACATAATCATGTATTAGAATGTATATCACAACATTGAGTAATTTGTTTAGCAAGTGTATCAAATAAATAAACAGTTTATTTTAAATATGTTAATTATACTTATAATGTCAATTTGTTTACATTTAGATGACAAATTTCTAGTTTAAAAAATAATTTGTAAAATTATCTTCAAATGAACATTTTTTTAACAAACAATATTATCTACACTAAGAGTGAGATAGTCAGTTTAGTCTCACAATAAAATTGTAATAACGTAGTTAAAAATACAAGTAACATCTTCACAATTAACTGTTTATTGTTTTATGCATATTCGTAACTATACCATTTTCAAATTGAATGATCTTTTTACAAATATGATCTTTAATTAGATGATAACAAAAATGAAGTGTTTTAATTTTACGTTTGTATGCTAAAAACATCGCTTCCAATTATAATATTTGTACGACAAAATTAATTGTACGTGGGAGACAATTAGATTTTCATAATGATAATCCTTATTTTTATGACGTTGAGGGGTGGATGCGAATGTCACACGTCCTTTGAAGAAATGTCAGCCGAGATCTGATGATATATCTACCTCCGTCCTCCAATCCACAAAAGTCCAATCCACACCGTCATCTGACGATGGCCGGCGCAGGATTGCGACACGGCCCTGCACCACTAATGGCACACGTGTCTAAGCTTAGTCTCTGCATGGCCGCAACTATTCGCAGCTCATACGGCCGACACTTTTTATCAGCAGTCGTCTTATCGCAATTCTAACACCTGTCCAACGTATCAGTCTCGTTAAATAAGCAAGCTGCAACCTTCGTCGTCTTGATTCTATCTTTGTCTGGTATCTTCAAACAGCGAAGAAAAATAACAAAAAAGAATCAAAGGAGTGTTTGTTTCCCGGGAAAATAATGGTGGCAATGACGACGGCCAACACGACCGAGGAACCAATTTTGTTCAGGATGGACAGACTCGATACAATTCTGAGGCAGTTGGAGGAAATCCGACGCTCGCAGTCGCATTCACGTTCACATACTCATACGCCAAAGAGTAGCTCGCTTACGTCCACACCCTCGAGGACGAGCGGGACCCTCACGAGCGAGGGAGGGAAATTACCCTCATCCGCGGAGTTGATCTCTCCCGAGAGCCTAGAGAAGCACTGCCGTCCGATTGAGCACGTGATGATGGAGACCGACGCCAAGGGGTCGCTGATCGAGCGGCTGGATCACGTTGAGGACCGCGTGCTGAAGCTGTGCGTGCAGCTGGAGGAGGAGTTTATGGAGAGTAGTGCCGAAAAGAAGAGAGGTGACGAGGCGGAGATGATCAAGAGGAGTGAGAAAGAGAGAGAGGAGATGATCAGGAGGAGTGAGAAAGAGGAGAAGATTGATATCAGTGAGGTTGAGAGGACTCAAATTGATGTGATTAAGAAAAAGAAGAAGAAGGGACTGAAGCAACTTATTAAGCAGTCTGTTATGGGAAAAGGAAAACCCAATAAATCAACTAACCTTTGATTGATTAGGGATTTTTTTTTTCTCTCTGGACTTCTGTATTTTGTTTTTTAAAGTTCTTTTAGTTCTCCAACTTCTCAGCCTTAGTTTGGAGATTGATGAGTGTGTAATTAATCAAGCGAGAACGTAACTGGTGTTGAATTAGACTAGTGTTTTTCTTTTTTGATAAAATGCTTTAATTTCTATTGAAGTTTTTGACCTGTCATCAATTGAAGTATTAGAAACATGAGCAGATGGCATTTCTGTAAAATTATAATTGATTTCACAAAGCTACAAACATATCCCAAGTAAAGCATCCAAGTCAAGTGACTTGGGAAACTAGTAACCTAAGAGCAGTTCTACCGTGGGCAATAG
The DNA here is from genome assembly GCF_042453785.1 of Malus domestica. Classification (NCBI taxonomy): domain Eukaryota; kingdom Viridiplantae; phylum Streptophyta; class Magnoliopsida; order Rosales; family Rosaceae; genus Malus; species Malus domestica. The sequence goes on along the minus strand of NC_091667.1, from coordinate 1,094,766 downwards.
CCCGATGGACTGGCTCTCAAACAGGGCCAGATAGCCCAAGCAATGAGGTCCAGTGTATGCAGGCGATTGAGCCCAAGCAAGCCCGAGGAAGAGGCTCGGCACGAGTAGCCAGCCCGAGAACCCGAAGGCCACGTGACGCAAGGCTGACGTCTGGGCGACGTCAGCCACGTGGTGGATAGGCCTGAATAGAGTCGAAGAGCGGCAACACCCTGATGCGGTGGTGGACGAGCATGGAAAGCTCTTCGCAGAGGTCGATCTCAACACCGGTGACGTCAATATCTTGGAGACGGAGGGCGAGCTTCTCGCCGACGTGAGAGGCGACCTTGGCGTCCCAGAAGGTTTGGGAGCGAGGGAAGCGGTTGAGATTGGATGGGTAGAGGACGACAAACTCTTGCTCGGAGGAGGAGGCCATGGTTATGATTGAGGAGCTGCTGCGGCTCGTCACCTGTGCTGTGATTTTGCGGCATGAGAGCACCAGGCGGAGGACATGGTGGTTTCTCGACATTGCAATTTGCAGAGAATGATAGAAACAGAGAGAGACGGAATTGGGAACTATTCGGTTCTATTATGTTCAATTCTATTAAGTCACCGCTAGGTGGTGTTTGAGTCTGTTTTACTTTTCTTAAAATAATTATTTTGTATTATTTTATAAATAAAAAAATACTATTATTTTATTGCTTATTGTTAGGGCTATTCAGTGTAGGGATGGAGATACAAAATGCAATTACTGTTTATTAAGGGCAGTTATTGTTCACTGGGTGGATTAAATAGTGAATAGCCCTAGGGGGCCTTAGCAACGGTGGAGTTGCTCTAAGCTCATGGGAATTTACAAAACTTAGCTCATGAGAATTCATCTCCTACATTAACAGCCCCTAAACTTGGTGGTCTTGGAGCAACAGGTTTGGAATGTAGAATTTCAAAGTGAGGATTGGAAACTGGACTTTGTGAATATTCAAATACACATGTTTACGAACAAATTATGGTTAAGCTCAATTTGTTTCATCTGAGCATGAAAAAATGGATCGGTAGCTATATAAGTAGTGTTAAGATTATCACAAAACATAAAGGTGGGTGAAGTAACAGGAAAACGAAGCTCGCACAGAACATAGGAAAGCCAATGGATTCGGCACAAGCACGAGCCAATGAATGGTATACAGATTCCGCCCTAAATCGAGAGACTGTCCGCTGTTTAGTGGAGCTTTAGGAAATCAAATTCAGTGTAGGGAAATATAAGAAAACCTGAAGTGGAATGATATGTGTCCGGACACCTAACCCAATTAGCATTAGAAAAGAAGAGGACTGGAGGAGCAAAGGAAGGAAATCCCATGGTCCAGGGAACGCTTAACATATTGTAGGATGCGTTAGCAGTAATGAGATGAGTCTGTGTGAGACGAGACATGAACTGAGATATATGATTAACTGTATAGGTGATATCTGGGCGAATCAAAGTAGGATACTACAAAGAACCCAAAAGATGAGGAATTTTCATGAGACCGAAGTGGTGTGCCATCCTGATTAGATAACTAAGCACGAGAGGCAATGAAGTTCTACATGGCTTACAATCAGTCATATTTGTCTTTTTGAGTAAATTAATAGCACACTTGGTTTGAGGTAGATGAAGACCAACCGAGGTAGGACGAATCTCAAGACCCAGAAAGTAATGAAGAGGACCAAAGTCTCTCAAATTCATGTCTCAAGAGATCTAGCCGAAGAGCAACCAAAATTATTACAAGTTAACATAATATCATCCACATAAAGTAAAAAAATAAGATGGGTTATACCACGATGGAAAGTGAAGAATGAGAGGTCGACAAGACATTGCACAAAGCCTTGACGGATGATGAATGTACTGAAGCACTGAAATCAAGCTAGGGGAGCTTATTTGAGACCATAAAAAGCCTTGTGTAATTTTACAAACCCGATGAGAGTGACGAGGATCTACAAAACCCGGTGGTTGGACCATAAAGACATTCTCCTGTAAGTGGCTAGGCATTTTTTACGTCTAGTTGGCCAATGGATTACCCATGAGTGACTGCTAAAATAAGAACAAGACAAATAATGGCAGGCTTAACAAACATATTGAATGTCTCATCATAATCAAACATGTTGAAACCAAATTTGTGCACATCCGCAAGCAAATGTGAAATCCAGTCAGAATAGCACATGATCTTCGATGAGGGAAGAATGAGGTTGATTGGATGGTATGATTGAATGGACTGCCTACATAAAGGGAAATCAAACCACGTGTGTAGTTTTAAGATAGAATAGAGTGGACCATCCTTGACGAATAGCCTATGACGGCGCGTTAAGGAGACGAGTTTTCCATGGACGTGTCTACGCGTAGACGGCCACGTAAGGGTCTTTGTTAGGCATAGAGAATATGTGTGTAGAAGTTTGAGAGAGAGATAGATGTGTCCCCCGTCCTCCGTTAAATACCCAAGCTAGTGTATTTATGGAGACCTTTGAGAGTTCTTGTAGGAAAAGTAATCAGGAGACTAGAATCATGATTATGTTGCCTAATCCTTAATATATCCTAATTTGATAGTAATTAGGATTTCCTTACTTGAAGGACAAGTAATATCTTTAATAGGTCTTCATTCTGGCTTACCAGACTACGCTCAATGGGCTTCGTGTATTCCGATCCTTTTTGTCACCAATCATGTGCCTAGAAAATCGTCCCCACAATTGGCCCTAACTATGCTTATAAGAATGCGCTTCCACTTCGAAGATAGATAGTTACCAATATACAGTGAGTGAATTATCCTAGAATAATTTCTCTAGAATGTGCATTGGAAGCTTATTTAAGTCATTAAGCCTGTCAGAGTAAAACACTTTACTCTTTTCATCCTTCATAATTGCGGAATATAATTTAATCTGTCAATCTTTCCGAAGTAAGCTAACTTCAAAGTAAGGAGTACTGAGGCGAAACACGAGTAAGTTGTAGGCCCGACACAGAGCTCAAAGCCCCCCAACAATGACATTGATTCGGAAAAACGTCACCTCCCAAATTTAGTATTTATTAAAATTACCATCGAGGTATTCGAAGTTCCACCTTAGTCCAGTACCAAGTATTAAATATTAAACCAATGAAAAACCTTTTACCCTAGAATTGCAGTATTGCATTGATCGGATTAAGGATGAAAAAGTGTCGAATTATATCTGGAACGACCTCCAGATTTTAATGACAGTCTAACATGTTTGAGCAGTTGTTAATTCTGTTTGTTCTTTCATCTTGCCCCATTCTAGGTGAAAGGCTGATAACCTGAAAAGTCCGTATTGTTGAAAATTTTGAGTAGAAATTTCTTATGTGGGGTTTGTCCTAGGGGTGGGCAAACGGGTCCTGGACCCGCGGGTCGGGGCGGGTACCCGCGATTTGGGGCGGGTAAGGGGCGGGTCCTAAATTTCAAAACACAAAACGGGGCGGGGCGGGGCGGGTACAAGAAATTAGCGGGGCGGGGCGGTTCTAGAAATAGGAGGGAACGGGCCCCCGGCCCGGCCCGTTTCTAGCAAGAATAATTGGTTTTATCCTCATTTCAGTCTTCTCAGTTCTCATATACTCATAGTCACTCACTTTTCCTTTTTCCCAACTCGATCTCTCATCCCGACTCGCTCTCACTGTCCCAGCTTCGTCTGCCGCCGCCATCATCAGCTCCGTCCGCCGCTGCCATTATCAGCTCCGTCCGCCGCCGCCATATCAAACCTCGATCCAGGGAAGTTGAAATCGTCTCTTCGTTTTTTTTTCATTCAATTTATAGCGAATTTCTTTGTTTGATGTGGCTTTAATTTTTGAATGCATGCAAGGAATTGGGATGGGGAATGCAATCATGGTCGATGATCTGGAGCTCCTTGTTTTCTAATGTAATCTTAAACCGCTGCTGCTGTGTCTCTCTCTCACTCACTTTCTCGAAATCAGTCTCTCTCTGTCGAACTCGAATGGACGAACGACGAAGTCAAACAACTCAAAACGATGAATCAATCATCTCATCCACCTGACTCAGACTCATATTTGCAGCGCAGTCGAGCTCTGTTAACAGTCCTCTTCAGTTAAGGTAATATGTTTTAGGGATTTAGGATTTAAAATTAAATTAAGGTTTTCTAGATTTAGAGATTTTGTTGGGTTTTGAAATCTTGACCTCTGTTATGTTCCAATTTCAAATCTTTTGTTCAAATGATTTGGGTGGAAAGGGTCGAAATCTGGGATTAAGCATTAACTGGTATCAGTTTGTGAACCATTGTTAAAATGAGATCATATTAATATGTGCTGATGTGCATTTGTGCTTCAACAATCTGTGCTTCAATATTTCTGTAATTGTAAGTGTAATATGTGCTGTTGTGCACTGCAGTGCAGCGGCAGGCTGCAGCTCCATTTTATAAAATGATGTATTAAAAAAAAAAAAAAAGTTGGACCCGTGGACCCGCCCCGAATCGGCCCGTTTCAAACGGGCCGGGTTAGGTCCGGTTCCAAAACTCAAAATCTCTTTACCCGGCCCGTCCCGCCCCGTTACTATTTAAAACGGGTAAGGTCCGGTTCCTTCAAAATTGGGCCCGGCCCGGCCCGTGCCCAGCCCTAGTTTGTCCCACATTGACCATTCCCACAAGGTCTCCACACTTTATAAGGCTTTATCTCTTATAGAAAGTGATTGGAAGATAGGCCTTGGAGAAGAAAATTGGGCTCACCCTTGGGGTTGGGCTTTGGGGTGTATTAATTAATTGGTAATTAATATATAATTAATTATAAATAATATATAATTAATATATATTTAATTATCAAAAAATGGGCTATAATAATTAAATTATTTAATTAATTATTTTTCGGATTTAATTAATTATTTATTTTTTATGAAAAGACTCATCCTTTCAGATGAAGTCTGAGAGTTCTTTCTAAACACAGAGCAAAGCACCCTTCTGAAGAGATGTCTCCCAACAGTCACACCCCATTCTCATACCTGTTGCAAACAGGCATCCATATGCTATATATACATCCATCTGCATGGCATTGAAAACACAGAAAATAATCAACTTCATCTTCTACATTCCTAAACCTTCTTACTGAGAGAAACACACTAAATTCGCCAGAAGTTAAATTTTCCGGTGCTGGAATTTTAATTTGATCGTTGAATCCTGGTGAAGCAGACGTCTGTAGAACTACAAGCAGAGAGTAGGGACGAAATTTCTGTTTCAAGGACATTGCGGTACGCAAGCCTCGATCTTCAAGTTGTCTGTTTTTATAATTCGTATTCTAGTTTATATTCTGTCAATTCCTATTGCATTTATTATTTATTAGCATATATTTAAATCACAGATTGTTGACTTATATCCAACAGTCCGTACAAAATTCTTTTTACCACACAAGAATACAAGTAAAAAGGCTGCCACTGATTTTGATGATACTAGCGATGGGGGAGGAGATTGGGAGAGATTGCGATAGCTTTGGGTACATGCACTACTGATTGCAACAGAGGAGGAGATTGCTTGGCGAGTGTGCTGCTTATTCTGGTGGGATTAGATGTGTCCAAACCGCTACGGTGAGGGATGAAGACAAAATTCCTAGGTGGCAATGAGGATTGGGAATGGGTGGACTTAAGGTACGAAATGTTGCCAAACATATGTTATATGTGTGGGAAATTTGATCATCACGATGTAGAGTGTGAGGAAACTCTGACCCTAAAAATTACACGTATTGAGCCGAAGTAATCTACGAGCTAACTACGTCTTTCTATGGATGATTGTTAATGCGCGTGTGCCAATTCATTACCGAGCTTGGTCAAATGAATAAGTGATGGTATGATAATGAAACACACTTTCAATTTCTACACCAAGAAACTTCGACTAAGGAAGGAACACTCTCGGCATTGGGCTCTAAAACATGAAGACAAGGTTTCAACTATATTTGTGAAAATATATGTACGCCGAATCGGCGTTCTGAAGACCTAACTCTAAATGATACTTGTGAATGAACCGACAGATCACTTCACTGAGAGAGTTGATGAAGTGACCTTTTTCGATGAAACAACTAGAGATTCTTAGCCACCTGAAACTTGGGATAGATAACCAGTAAAAAAAGGAGCAGGTGTTGTTTAACCAACCGAAGAAACTCTTAGACCGAGCTAATTCTACGACTCCAATGATTTTAACCAAACTGAATTTGTGTTGTTGTCAATCAATTGATGTTTAACCAAATTGAATATAGGTTGACGTGTTAGTGAAGCAATTACTATTTCTTAGGGTATGAGAAAGTTTCGCGTAGAGTGTTAATTTGTGTGTTGACTGAAGGTCCTCTCTACGTTGTAAAACCACTTTTATTTATAGGGGTGAATAACCAAATTTGCCTAAGTAGAATCATACTAGGATAAAAAGTCCACAGTTTATATTGAGTACACTCAATATTATCTTTTGTTGGAAAATATTAGGATTTTAGTTTATTTGAATATTTGGTTTTCTGGGCTTAGCCCGTTAGCATTAGGGTTTTGATTTCTTACCTTTTAGGGTTAAGGTTAGTTTATTATAAATAGCATGCTTGTTATTCAGTTGAGAAATAAGTTAGTCACAATGTAGCCTCTTAGGGTTTTGGAGCCGTCTCGGCATTCTCAGTTTGTTTAATAATATTTCTATTATTTTGTTAGTCTTGTTCGTCGTGCACTCTGATATTCAACTTGGTATCAGAGTATGTTTGATCTTTCGGGATTTAATCCGTTCTTGATAGGTATCCATGTTGTTTGTTTGATATTAGTTTTCAGTGTTAGTTTTGAGAAGAAAAAAAATTGAAAATGTTTGCTTTGAACCACCACTAGAATCCCATTGCCATAGCACGCGGTCGTCACCCTGCCCTGCAATCAAATTTGAGGATTGCTGCACTTGTTTGGAGAAAACAAGAAAAAAAAAGAAAAAAAAAAGGAAAAAGGAAAAAATTTGTTTGGAGGTTTTGACGCCCACATGGGCAAGGAAAAGAAAATGGCTTGTTTGCTCATTTTTTTTTGTGTTGGAAGCCCACACGGATGAGTTTTGCTGTGGAGTTTACTCGTTCGTTATTCAAGTGCTTGGATCCGTGATCACTCGAGTGATAGTTGTGTTTGTTCATTTTTTGTTACTATTGAGATATGGAAATCTCATTAGTTTAGTGACGGGTTCTCTCCATTCTCTCAACACTAACCAGTTTGAATCAGAATCAGTTTGCTAGTAAGAATTACGAATCAAGTCAAGTTTGTCAATCAAGTCAAGTCAAGTCAAGAATCAAGTCAAGTCAAGTTTGTATGCACTCTTGAGTTTCGATTCATGTTTACTTTTGGGCAACTTGGCATTTAAATTGAATGAACCAAAAAAGAATAAATTTACAAAAACAAACAAATGTATACCTAAATCATTTTTTTAATATATAAAAACCTTTACTTCTCCACTCCATCTTTTTAGTCTTTTATTAAAAAAATAAATACACGAGTTCATGGAATATCAAATCAACAGTGTGGTCAATTCAACAAGAAAAGAGAGATGCGACCAAATTAAAGCCACATAATTTGATCTAAATTAATTGATAAATGCATGTGGCCCAATATTTGAGTAGACATGTTATTGAGTTTCTACTTTTTCGAGTTTGAAACTCTCGTTTCTATTTAATTATTGTAATAGTTTCGAATAATAAATTTAAAAAAATGGCAAATGGAAATTAAACTTTTATCAGTGTTTCTTGATGCACAATAATTCTTGAAATTGTTTACAACTGATACATGAGTATATTGACTCATCAAAGAAAATGAACTAATCCTAAACTTCAATCCATCTAATCAGCAACTAATTACACCTCAGAAGTATTCATCGATCCCACAGATGGATCCAGAGGCGACGTTCTGCAAATCGGGCAAGAAGGGTGGAGCTGCAACCATTTATCCACACAAATTTGGTGAAAAAAATGGCCACAGTTAGGCACACATCTCAATGTATCTGTGTCATCAAAATCTGCCAAGCATATGCAACAGCAAGAAGGCGCTGAAACTGAACCAACCATTTGAAGCTTGGCCTCGGAGTAGGGCAGTTTCGGGTAGCTGCATATTGTAGCTTCATCAAGCCCTTGTTCTATGGTTGCGGAGCCCTCGTCATGGTCCGACGGGTCAACCGGAGATTGTCTCCGCTTGCAGTAAGAGATCCAGTATATGAGTATGATTATGGCGATGACGCCAATGCAAACTCCAGCGGCATCATATATTTCGTCAGCGTCGACTGGCATGTTGATTTTGGCTTAATTACCTCAACCATGTAGAAGAAGAACAAGGGTGCATTTTTTTTCATTTTTTTTAATTGATTGTAGAAAATGATTAATGCTAAATATTGTGAGGTGGAAAGGGCGGCGATTTAGAGATGTGTTTGTTTTGGATTTGGAGGTATTAGTTGGTATCTGGGGTGTGCCCAAGTAGTGGAGATTGTATCTGATTCTGTTAATAATATATAGTTTCTATCATATTCTTAACAAGGCAATTTGTCCCCACTTTATATAATAAACGAATTGTTATCTGGGGTATGTCACAAGTAGTGGAGTTTGTATCTGATTTTGTTAATTATATATAGTTTCTATCATTCTCTTAACAATGAAATTTGTACCCACTTTATGTAGTAAACCATTTATGCTTATTTTATTTATATTATTTATTAATACCATTTGTACTATATTTTTAATAGAGATAGAACTTAAATGTGGTAGTTGTCCTACCTATATTAGAAAGATAATACAAATAAATTATTAGCATAGCACTACTCTTGTTTATTTGAAGAAATATTGATAAAATGACCGAAATATTGAGCAAAATGCAATTACATTTTGAATCAATTAAGATTTTGTGTTTTTAAGGAGCGGTCAATGAATAGAAACTTTTGCAAGTGTTATTGACCTATGTTTTTTCAAGAAGCGGTCAATGAATAGAAATTTGAGCAAGTGTTATTGACCTATGTTTTAGAGAAAAAATAGTTTTTATTTACCTTAATGGAAGCGAATAGTTGCTTCAACTGACCTATGCTAGAAAATTAAATGCTTATTAACTTAGCACAATATACGAAATTATTTATTAAGTTAAACCAAATAACTTGGGAAGCATTTTTGCTCACCACCATTTAGTTTGGTGTGCACCACCTTATTTATCACCGATAGATGAGTTTGAATTTTGAGATTCGTGTAGTGGATATGGATGAAAGGAAGTCCATAGGTATTCAATTAAAAATTTAAAGGAGTTCATAAAACCACATAGGAATCTGCATGTATTTAATCAAGATTTTAAAAAAGTCTATTAAACTCCATTTGTATTCAACTATAAGTTGATTGTTAAAGTATTTTAAAAATTAAGAATTTTGAAGAATTTTATAGGGTATATTAGGATTTAGGAAATCAAGCATCTTTCTCTAAGATTTTGACTGAATTCACATGGAGTCTATAAAACTCCACTAGAACTCTATCAAACTTCGTGAATTTATGACTCTTTAAGAACTTTTAAATCTCAATTGAATACACATGATATGTGCACAACTTTTTTCTTCTTAGAGCATCTCCAATTGGGAGATGCAAATTTGGGGAGAAAAAACCATATTTATATCTCATTTTACATTTCATGATATGTAAATAAGTTCTACGTCAATGAAAGAGTTGTAAATTTGAGATACTATTTAATTTTCTCTCATTAATTGACGGAACCCACTATCAAAAGATATAAAAGATGTAAATTGAAGTTTTCAAAACATATAATTTACATTTCTCAATTGGAATGTTTTTCGAGGCTAACAAAAAAAAAATGTAAAATACGCATTTCAAGGTATTTTATACTTCTCATTACCGATGCTCTTATGTGCATACCCATATGTACTTTATTGGGAAGTGATTTTCCCACAATATTTTTAGTTTCTTAGAGCATCCCAAAATGAGATGTCGAATCTAATATTTTAAAATTTTATCTGATAGCAGATATGGTCTATTAAATACAAATGTTAAATTTTCTTCTTTTTTAATGAATGTGTCAAATATTCATTTTATTATTATATTGGACATTAGCTATTAAAAAATAATTAAAATTGTTTTTAGTTTTTGTTTTATTGGATGTCAATAGGACTCATGAATTAAAATTAAAATTATATATTTGACTCTTTCTTTGTTTGCTATAATAAAAATACAGCTAAAAAATAAGGAGCTAGATAACTGGGTTATCACATCATGTATGACATCTCCATTGGATAACATCCGAATATCTTTCAATCCTATTTGACTTTGACATATCCTTTAATGATGGTCTTACATACCAGTGTAATTCTAGCCGTTGATTTTATTCTATTCTATGATTATAAATATAAAAAAAAAAGTGAGAAATTAGAAAGAAAGTGTAAAATTCACTTTATTTTTATTAGTTTGATTCAAAGCAAAAAGTTAAAAGAGCGCACAAAAGAAAGGAATAAGTGTGTTAAGGTTGCTTTCCTAGCTATTTCCTTCCCTAAACGACGAGTTAACTTTTTTGGGGGTGTATGTACCAATTTCAAATATGTGGTGCTGTGTTATAGTGATGGAGATCGCAGCAACATGTAATAATTGTGAATAAAACTAACAATAATTATGTTTTTTTTTTTTTTTGTCAATCTATCAATATTATTTTAGTTTCAAAAAGTTATGAACATTATTGAGGTTGGCTAATTAACTTGCAAAATATGCGGTGAGACTGAGTCAGTCTGGTCCTCCGTCCATCCCGACGGGCAGTCTCACAAGAACTGCATGAAAGAGCAATCTGAAAATCACGTATGAAAATCTCCACATGCATAAAAAAACTACCAACTTAAGGAAACCCTAAGCTAATTAAGAATCTCCACAAATTAAAAAGGGTAAATTCAGTAGAATCACACTGACTCATATTTTCTGAGAAGTTAATTAAGCCGCATATATTTTGGAAAATCATGGTGCTATGAGCTCTAGGTGGGATTCACCTCCAAGGCTCCAACTCTTGTTTCTTATTTTTGTTGTTGTAGAGAGTGGTTGGGCATAACCATATACCTAACCTGTTCGTCTTTTTTCTTCTCGGTTTTGGCTACTTGTCCCCTCGTTGTAATTTTTTCCTTTTTAATAAATTGTGGTAGCCATGAATGTTTGAGGGTCGTCCTCTAGCCATGCCTATGCTAGACTAAAAAAATGTGACTTACAATCGAACCAATGAATATTATGAGGGTGATTATCAGGAACGGAGCCATAAATTTCTTCTAGTGGGGGCAACTGAAAACAACTAAGAAAACCTTATTATAGTATGGTTATACACAATATGATATTAAGGATTGTTTCAAATGATGATATATCATAATTCCAATATTACAAAAATTTCAATATAGTAGTGGAAAATGACAAAGTGATGAGAAAAATATAAGTACATGATAGGCGGGAGGGGGTTTTTTTTGGTTTGAATGACAGAACAAGAGCATTATTGCTCATATAATATTTGATATGAAGTATAAGTAGAATGAATGTATGTTGAATATTAAATACATATATTTTCTTAAAAAATAACTCGTGTATATTATATAATTGTAGTCTACAACTAAACAAACGAATAACTTGAGTGGGGGCATCTACCTCCAGTGAGCCTTCATTGGCTCCGTCCATGGTGATTATAATGTCTTTCATGTTCTAAGTATGGTGAAGATGAGCCTTTTCAAATTTGAATTTCATTTAAAATTGACACTATAAATTGAATATGCTTGTGCTTGGAATACCAAAAAGTTCCATTAGGTTCTCACTCCAATCATATAATGGATCATCATCCAAAAACCTTTGAAAATTCAATTAGTAATGATACAAATAATTAACATGAATGAATGAGTAGATCTGGGCGTGTTAGTGTCAAAATCAGACAGAACCTGACTTATGTCAACATGTGACTTGTCTTGGGTGTTGCTTTCTTTCTCAGTGCCAAGAGATGGCTTGAGAGGAAGTATGAGAGTAGGCGTGCCAGTGTTGGAGGCTGTCAACATACAGCCAATGTCTAGTGGTTTGTAGGTTTGCGATTAGATCTGACTCTTTAACCAAAATGATTGAGCACTGAATGAGACGCTAATTTAATTAGGTTAATTTTTATGTCTCTGAGACCAAGGACTTAAATCCAGTGTGTTATTCTTTGCCCAGGAGCGTAAGTGGAAGAAAATAGAAACGAACAACTTATTGTAATCATTTCATAGTTGAAGCAAGATTAACAAGCATTTAACAAAAAGCTGGTGAACTGATGAGCTACTATATATAACTTGAAACATTGAAATGTAGATACACTTTGAAATGTTAAGAAAACAGTAAATTGTTAAGAGTCAAGCCATAGAGGGCAGGATAATGCTAGGAGAATCCAACGATAAAGTTGGTATAAAACTAGACTAAGAAGGAAACATTGCCTCAGATAGGTGTGGTGGTTGGAATTAAATTAATTAGCCAATATTCCTCTGAGAGAGATATCCAAGTTCGAATTAAGCTTTACGTAATTTATATTAGATAAATTAGCTAATATTATACACAGAGAGGGGGTTCGGGATGAATGATCTTCTATTTGCTTCTTTTGTCATTGGTAGATCGATAGAGTAAAGATTGAGTTTCATTCAATTAGGCCATCTCCTCCAAAGAGAGACACCAAATACAATATAGTGCAATATTACATAAAACACAAACATCCTTTGCCAGGTCACCATGATACAAAATGAGGAAAAAAATGCATAAAAACTAAGTCGAGTTTTTATGCCTGTACTAATAACAGGAGTGAAAAAAATACAAGGGTTTAGGGTTAATCATGGGATATGTTGACTGTCTCAAGTATTCCTGTAATACTAGGCTGATAAAACCTACTGTGGTGAACGACCCTTGAGAAAACGCCAAGGTCCAGTTCCAGTCCCCATCCTGCAAATGTAGTATATAGCAACCTAGCTCAGTTCAAGTAATTCAAATCATAATGTGGAAAGGATCGTTGGAAGAGGTCTCAATTTTGAATTCCTTTCCTCAATCCATTGCTAAGATAAATAAATTATAGTTGGTCTAGTGGTATTTCTCTTTCTGATATTGTAAGAGAGATAACAATTTCAAATCTCTACTCCCATTGTTAGTTCTAAAAAAATAGAAGGAAGGATAATTACCTCCATACACCAGCAAATGTACGTAACGCCATATAAATGGTTAAAGCAATCCAGATTCCAACAAAACCATGGGATTTTGAGAGGAGGAACAAGGATACAATGCTTGCTATGGCAACCAGAACCTGAGAAGCACAAAAGAATAATTTGGATTATTAGCTAGTAACACAACTTGTGAATAGGAAATTTGGAAAGGTTTATTGCAAAGAAACTTACCAATGAGTATGCAGCATATGCAAAATCAGATGCTCCAAAGTTCACACCATCAAACACAAAAGACAGCGAATTGATCGGTTGCGTAGCTGCAACAAACTGGTGAGTAGAAAACAAATTAGATGATGATTCTTTTCATGCTCGAAAATAACAGTAATAATTATAATAAATGAAGATTTGGCTTTAGAAGAGCTAAATTTAAATACCGGGAGGCCAATCTTTATAAGGTGCAAAACGTTAACATCTCTAGAAAATACTCCAGCTCCAAAATACAGACCAATTCCAACAACAAAAGCAAGACCCACACCAAGAATAAAGCTCATCTGCAAAGCATATTCTTTCACAAATTAGTGAAAAAGTAAATAAATGGGTTGTTCAAATGATGAAGGGTTTATAATTTATAGATTTTTCCACTATGTGTAGAGAATGAAGTACCTGCAAAACCCGGGTTGCGGTAGCTGTGGCCTTTTTGTAGTCTTTCTCAGCAAAAGCACATGCTAGAATAGCCTAATGAGAAAATACACACAAAGATTGTTTGAATAAGTAGTAAACATTTCTGCCTTTTAAGTCACGCTTACATTTTATTTTTTTTGTTTTAAATGAGAAAAAACAATACCTGTCCTGCAACAGCCAAACCATCAGCAAGAAGAGATGATGTCAACCAGACCTGCAAGCAAGTCTGAAATGCAGCCATCGGAGTTGGACCCAGCCGCGCTGCCAGGGATGCGGCCAAGGTCACACAGAATGTAACAGCAACCACCCTAGCCAACAATAGAGTTCCTGTGCCCAAATTCAAGGAAAAATTGTAACTCAAAAAACCATAATATTTGTCTAATTATGCATTTCAATTACCATGATTGGAATATTAAGGGATGGAGGTCAGATGAATTATGCTAACTATAATACTGGAGTGAGATATTAAGAATTGAGCTCATTACCGTTCTTCAGAAACCGGCCAAACTGCAAATCTTTAAGACTTGGAGGTAAGAGATCAACTTTTGTTGTTAAGATTATGAAGAGTACCAGCGCCATCAAGTACCTAAAACGGTTTCAAACATTTTAATATTAGAAAAGATGCACACCAAATCTTAGATAAAAATGTATGAACAACAAGATTTCAACAGCAGTTGAAAATATGCAATTATAAAAAATAATACCATGACAAGGGTGACACTACTCACTGAGAAATAACATGTGCCATAGCTGCACCTCTGATTCCCATACCGCAGACAAAGATGAGTAATGGATCCAGGGCAATGTTAACTGCGTATCCGGCAACTACAATACGATACAAATGAACAAATAAACTAGAGTAATTAGACTTCTCCATCACTATAGGGTTGATTTCATATAGGATATGTTTCTATTTCTTGTGTTTAATCATATCTGAGGATAATGAGAGAGGAACACAAATCAAAGTAGTTGGGGGGTGAGAAATCGGAACAGAGTTTTTGGCCTACCAATGACATATAAAGGAGTTTTTGTATCCTTAAAGCCACGGAAGATCCCTTGCATGGCCAATGTGAGAAGAACTGCAGGTGCACCAATCGACCTTATTCTCAAGTACTTCTGTGCCGGGGCTAGCATAGGGGAACCCTGCTCCATAACAAGAGCTGTAATTCTTTCCTTCATTCGATATAGGCGGAGATGACAAAAATGAATCACTTACCGGTTTCACACCCATCACACCAAGGAGAACTTTGGCTGTAAGCATGAGAAATATAGCTTGAAAAAGGCCTAATATTGCCCCAAAGATGAGTGCTGTTGACGCTGAAGCAATATGTCGCTTCTTTTTCCTGATTTTCGTCTTCACACTGTTGTTCATAAGATCCGAAGGACGCTTTTCCATAGTGGTTTTGGAACCTAATCAAGAAACCACCAATGCATATTATGTTTTAAGATATTTATTGATCTTTGGGTTCTAATGGCAGTGAGCTAGAGCCTAGAGATCAAAAGAGAGAAAGAGTACCATTTTCTAGTTGAACACTGTTTTTAGCAGCACCTTTCTCTGCATTCTCAAGCTTAACATTTTCCAATATGACTTTTTTTGATTCAATATCTTTAGCTAATCCCTCGTCTGATCTCTCACCTTCCGCTTCAGCAGCACCTTTTTCCGCTTCCACACACTCAATATCATCAGTTGAAGCCTTTTCCACCCTACTGTTTTGAGTTGAAAATTTTCCTAGATGCTTACCATTTTGAGGTGTATCATCTCCTTTTGGTTTGGCAGCCCCTTTTTCCATGTCATCAAGCATGTCTGAATTCTTTTCCCGCTTCTCACCTTTCGCAGATTCCGTGTTCATTTTTGCAACAGTATCTTCCTCGGCAACAAAGGAAGTTGTTATACTGACTAATGGGAATATAGTAATCCTTGAAGCCTGGTTGAACAGGGCAATAGATACTCCTGCTGCCGCAAGCTCGACTGGACCTATAGGACAAAAAGATTCATCTATCGAGTCAATCTACGTGAAACAAAGATCAGTCGAACATGAACTAATAACCGTGTCTTTCAATAATACAGTAACTGATGAGTTTTTAGTACAACACTGATCAATGTTGCCAAACTCCATACAATTTTTATCTTACTGTGAACATGCGGACAATTATTTACAAACAAAATTATTTCCTAAAAATTTATGCATTCCAATGCAAGCTCCTCTAAAAATCAAGATAAAGCAAAGGCAAATGTACCTATATGACCAATGAATGCTGTGTCAATCAAAGAAGCAACTGGATCAGCAGCTACAGCGAGAGCAGCAGGGAATGCAATCTGCAGTATCTCCTTCCCGAGTGTATCCCATTTGAAAACACGCCTGCAATCACGTGGAAAAAAAAAAAAAAAACTTTAGTACTTTACCCTTGTCAACCTTAAATTAAGATAGAAAAGGCTGTCCCCAAAGCAGAAAATTAATTAGAGAGAGAGTACTAAGGGCTGGTTTGGTATTGCTGTGCTTTGAAAAAAAACTGCTGTGAGAATAAGCGGCTGTGCTGTGAGAATAAGCGGCTGTGAAATAAATCAGCAGAGTGTTTGGTAAACTTTTATGTAAAAGTGCTTTTGGAAAAAAAAGCAGTCTGATAGTGGGTCTTTTCATTAAAGGAGCACTGTAGTTCTGTGTGCTTTGAAAAAAAAGCCAGTTTTCCAAAGCTACAAATTGCAGCTTCAGCTTTTTCCTTTGATTTCAGCTTATTCTCACAGCAGCTTCCAAAATAAGCCATTTTTTTTAAGTTTACCAAACACCAAAAACACTCCCAGCTTTTTTTCATAGGAGCTTTTTTTAAAATCACCTCAACCCCAAACTGGGGCTAATTAAAATATGGTAAATGTGAAACTGTATACCTTGCATCTTTGAAGAAAACACCAACAGGCATCTTCCACTTGCTCACTGGCTCATGCAAATGTTGCTCCTCAGCCATGCTTAAGTTGATACTGCAATTCCAAAATAAAATAAAACTTCCTAATGAGGTCACTTCACTTGAGCTTTTGATATCACTATACAAATGTAGTACTTTCTGACAATCCAACCTCAGTTTCTTTTTTGACAAACAACGGGATAATTTCCACTAAATTATCTAAACTATGGAAAGAGGGACTCAAACTTGGGTGCAGATTAGGAGACCACACTGCTATAGCCAATTTGGCTAAACCTAAGTATACACAATCACATATCAAATGCAGACCTCAAAGTAGGAGGGAAAACACAAAATAACTAAATAAATAAATAAGTAAATAGACCTTCTATGTAAATGAACTGCCTCAGAAATGACTCCAGGAGGGCACACGAGACACTAAAAGCTCAAGGTGGATTTTATAGCTCCATATAACTGATAGAAACCTTCCTCAGTTATGATGTTTTGTAGACTGAACATCAGTCAACAGAAAGAGCTCTCTAATATTATTATTTTTTGTTTATAAAAATGCAATAATCAAAGTTGGAGGACTCCGCTAACGTTTGTTTGAAGTGCGTGAGCAAAGACAACTTTCGTGAATTATGCACTCAGTTACGAACTTTCCATGCAAGAGCTAAGAGTAAAAAGCAGATTCCACCACAAAAATGATTAATGAAAACGGACTAAATGCTTCAAAGGAAAATTTATTGCATACAGATATATTAGGGGAAGAAGTAGAACCTCGAGTGTAAGACATTTTCTAATGTAGACTAAATTTGATAATTTGACAACATTAATTGCATGCCAAATTTATGGAAAAGAAAAAAACATGTTACCAATGCTTATAATGCCTAAATATGTGTAGCATATTTAACTACTATTGATAAACTTTCTATTTGGGACATCTCTTTGCATTCTCACACGTCCGACCCACTAAAATGTTTAAGCTTATTAGTATGTGGGCAACACAAATTAAGTGATATGGAGCATGTGGTTCACATGTATGTTGACCTGTATTGATACTATGAAGAAAGTCAAAATTCTACCACGTCCGTATATCTTTATGATCTCCTTTCCTTTTATTTGTCAGATTTTTGGAAAATAAAACATATAAAGTAATTCAACACCTTATAAGCAATTGCGACGTCATCTTCCACATACATTCGACCGGTCTAACAAATATGTATATAATTGTCAGGTAATTCACATATACATGAGTTTAAGGATTTTTTATTAGATTCCAAAATGATCATCATATACTTTTTAATTTTTAATTAGGAAGAAGTGCAAGATAACTTTTTGGAGTGGCAATAACACTTTTTAAAATTTAAAATATTAATTTTGTAGTTTTAAGACTTAACCTTTTCTTTGAAGAAATTTTTTATTGTAATAAAATACAAGTGGTACATCACGTGTTTTTATATAAGTTGTGAAAAATTTTAATATTTAAGTTATTAACTTGTTAACACGCATATTTTACTATTTGTATTCCGTGTTCCGATCACACTGAAAAATCTCTCATTTGAATCTTGTGCCTGAAAAAGTGTTTCAATTTTGCCATTTGGCTAAACGGGATTTGGCAAGGACAAATATTTTTTAGTAACCTTTAAGCCAACCATATAATATTACAATGGCACAAATTCGAAGAGGGAAGGGACAAGGTAGGTGTGACCAAACATGGATACTGCACATATATACCTCCCTCGGGTTTACAATCCCTGGTTAGTACCGCAAAGCATTAAGGCAGGTGTTTTCTATATCGAGTACCAACAAAACTGAAGTCTTATTTATCATCGAAATAAATCACACATGAAGATGAGAGAGAGACAGAATGATCCTAATGTCCATGTCGTGTGAACCTTGCTTGAAAAGAATATTCGACTTGTTTCTATGCGAAACTAGGTTTAATTAAAGGAAAATTAATAAAAAAAAATTGAAAACTTTGAGTTTTAACGATAAAAACAAAATAAAAAGTAAAGTGAATAGTATCAAGATAAACTTTTTAGTGTACAAATATGATTTTTCGTTAAAGTTAACAATACTGAGAGCTTTTCGTTAAAGTTCCCTTTAATTAATCGAGGACTATGTACAAGTAATTTTCTGGGTGAGAACATAGCATTGCTATATATTCGTACGGTTATAATACATGCAATCATGCTATTACACATGAATCGATACATTAAGCGACGATAACATAATTGGCTATATATGAATTTTTTTTCTTTTTAATAGAATATGCTCATGAATGAATTGTTAATAGATATTTCTAAAAGTTTAAATTTTTAAGATCTAACTTACAAAAGAATTTTTAACTCAAGTGGTTAAATACATTTTGCTCGTGCACCTAGTCCTATATTCAACTCTCCCTCGTCTGTATTTTTATAAACCAAGTACTAGCATATGGGCATACACAAATGTGTGAGTAAATTTTTTATTTTTGTTTTTGAAATAAAAGGAGAGAGAGAGGAAGAGAGTGAGAGAGAATGTGGGGGTGGGAAGTTTTTTTTTTTTTTTTTAATTAGATATATGTTAGAATTACATGTAGGTGAGACTTTGAAAAAAAAAACAGCAAAATTTGGTTGTGTGAAATTACATTTCTACCCCATATTTCTTATTCATGTTCTGTTTTAATTAGAGGGTTAAATTGATAATTTCATAGGGTTTTAGTTGACAATGAGTGTTTTATTAATTAGTAGAGATTAATCCATGAATTATATTTTAAGAATTTTTGTTTTTAAATACAAATAAGAGTGTCTTTCCAAAACCAAGAAAATAAAGTTTTTTTTTTTTGAACAAACGATATTATCTACACTAAAGGGTTGGGGAGTGGTCTAAGCCTCATAATGAGCTAACAATAATGTGGTTCAAATTCGCTTTTGGCGAGAATTGAACCTAAGACCGCTCACTTACAAGTGAAAGAGAAATACCGGCTCACTTACAAGTGGAGAAAAATATCAGTAGACTATAGAACTAAGTGGCTAAGTTATTAATTTGTTTTTTATTTGTCACCATTGTAAGAGTTAAAGGTACAAATCATCACTTACCTAAAATAATCACAATATTCAAGTAAGCAATTATCATTTACGTTCGTTTCAATTTGCTATATATCATAAAAGTTTGTTATGAAGCCAGATATCATGAAAAATTTGTTATGACTGAGGTCTCTATATGATAAGAAAGTTTCTGTATGCACTTTCAGTCTGCATCTCTGCTTTCAAACTAATTTTTTTTTTTTTTTTTTTTAGTTCACCAAAAAAAAAACTAAATTTTTTTTTAAAGAATTTAAGGAAGGAGTGTTCGAAAGTGACTATTTGAGTCCTGGTTGAGGAATTTTTATTTATATTTATTTTTTTAAGTATAGGGATTATTATTGCATATAATTCTATATTATACAGTAGTGGATTTGGCCAAGAATGTATGTAGTGGAAGTAAGGTAAGCAAGCAGCACTGTGATTGTGAAAGGAAAAGCCAAAAACAGAAAACAATTAATGCAACGAAATCAATCACAAAAGATTTGCATGCGGGGCGTTAGTTGTGGATATATGGGTCATTCTCATTAGCGTAATTTATATAGCACATGTACACTGTTAACGTATCAAATTGAATTAATAATATAATGTCATGTGGACACAAATTTACATCTAAATTATCGATATAGAATATCATGTGATAACAATATTCACGAACTTGGTCATTCTCCAATTGCAGGTCCATAATTATTATCTCAAAAATTGGCAAAACTCTAGTTATATTAACCGATATTTCCGTACTTGACCGTCCAGTACGGGATTCGTATAGGCTCGAATAATGTGGGGTGCAATTGTGTTTTGCAGGTCCCCAAAGCCATAGAATTTTGTAGGCTTGCATGCATATATAAAACAACGCAGATTATGCATATGTGCAAGAAAAATATGAAAGAATGAGACACAATAAGCTTGATCTAATTATAAGAAGCATGCATACATATTATGCATATTATCTCCTCGTATCGTCGAGGTTTTACCAAAAAAAAATTGGTGTCTTTTGATATAGGTCCAAAGTAACTAAAAATTGGACCTATTTCAAAAGTCAAAAGTTACTAAAAATTTGACGTATTTCAAAATTTTCATTTTTTTTATTAATCTAATTGTGAGAAGCATCAAGCATGCATGCATGCATAGAAGAGAAAGAGTTTGAAAGCAACAAATATATGTACCTATCCAAATTTGGAAATGTCTAGAGATAGAAAGAATGAGAAGGAGTTTATCTTTTGGAAGTAACTTGTATACCTTTGCGCTTATTGTTCTTCGTGCTGAGAGAGCTAGCAATATTGCAAAACATACTCTTTTCACCAACTTCCTTTTGATAGATAGCTCACTTGCACACCAAGCCCTTCCTACACTATATAAGTACTCTTCCTCCGCCTCTATCCCTCCCAAATTAAAAAAAATAAAGAAAATAAAAAATTGTATATTGCTCAACCCACACGCACAGAGAGAGAGAGAGAGAGAGAGAACAAAACTCGTTCTTTTAAGTTTTAAGAGTGGAAAAATCTGACACACAAGAAGCAAAATAAATTTTAGAAATATCATAGTGAACGGAACTGCCTATGATTGAATGACAGCATCGCAATCTGTTGAAAGAGTGCATACATAATTGGTAGCACTCTTTTAGATTCTGAAAAGGTGTGTAGTCCACCATCATCGTAAGCTATAAATTATTAAGTTTGTATTTAATTTATCCTACTTTGATTTGATGCAAATCGAAGTGCTTTAACTAGCTGGTAGCAATCGAAACTTTTCAAATTGTGGGCTACGTAGGATTTCCAATACTCCATGCCTGGAATTAACTGACATTCCCCTTGTGACCTAATTTTTACCGGCTGGACATTGTGAGCCCTGGTTAGTTCATAAATTAGGTTATTAGTTCATAAATTAGGTTAACTTCGTTATTTATGTAGTAGCCAATGACGTTTGTAGCATATAATAATTAGTGGTCTTAGGAATACAATGTGCGTGTGCCAATTTGTTAAACCTATTGTTGATGCACAAAACCGGATGGTCTTGGTACAACGTAAATCCGACCGTGAATCTGCACAAACGCTCAAGAACACGAAGAACACAAAGAACACAAGGATTTTATCGTGGTTCACCCCAATGTATGGGCTACGTCCACACTGTAGTTGATATTGTTTCTCTGTATGTGTATGGATACAAGTGTTTGGGGAAGTCCCTCGGAGAAAGGAGGGTGGGGGAGAAGGAAGGAGAGCCTCTTGAATTGTATGAGGACTCTCTCTCTAAATGTATGAGAGTTTTGAGCCTTGTAGGATGGCTTGGCTCTCTTCCCCCTTTAGAATGAGGGGAGGAGTCCCCTTTTATAG
Organism: Malus domestica; assembly: GCF_042453785.1. Taxonomy (NCBI): domain Eukaryota; kingdom Viridiplantae; phylum Streptophyta; class Magnoliopsida; order Rosales; family Rosaceae; genus Malus; species Malus domestica. The sequence goes on along the minus strand of NC_091667.1, from coordinate 1,072,697 downwards.
AATAAGGGGCTCCTCCTCTTTTACAAAGTATGGGCTTTAGTGTGAGGCCCAAATACAAGGCCCAAGTCCCAAGTATACGAGGCCCTAAATATGGTATAAACACCTATGATGACACATAATTTTAAGACCAAAACCTAGTGCTCTTAGCAAATTACTCTCAATTCGGACTATGTTGAGAGAAAGAGATTTTTAACGTAGAATCCTTGAACTTGTTATATTGTGGAACAACAGTTCTTTAGGCTAACTCCATTAAAATTTTCATCCAAATTTAAGAATTTAAAGAGGTGAAAAATAGATGAAAGTTCTAATTGAATTAGTCAACATGATCAATACTTATGAATTTTTAGTTCAGAAATCAAAACTCTAATTGAGCTAAAATACAAAGACTATTACTCCACAGCTTGCTTTTCGAGCTACTGTACATAGTGAAAAAAATACTTTAAATCTAGGAACACCATCTAGTGAAGCTAATGGGGGGACCCGAAGACACTTATGTTTGCAATTGCATGCATGTCGATGTAAAGATAACTTATTTAATGAATAATGTTGCCGCTTATATAGTCCATATATATATATATATATATATGCTAATTTCGATCATGCCCACAAATATTTTTGTATCATCGTCTTACTCAATAAAATTGCAACTTATTATGCACTAGTATATACGCAACTATGCAGATATGAACTATACTTGTTCATCCACCAGTTTTGTTATGCAAAATAGTTATCGAACAATCGTTTCACTTTTTATGTGTGTGTGATTCTCTCCTTCGACGTATTTAGCTGGGGAAATATCTAACATGTTTGAACGAAAAAAGGGTACCAAACTTTTGGACCTAATTAGCTTGACAGTCATCTAAAGTAAAGTGATTCACGATGCAATAATTTAAAGGAAAATAAGAAAAGTATTCCACTTTCGTGTGGAAGCCACGATAATACCACACTAGACTTGATTAAACTAAGAAGACAGATTCAACTTTCGCGTGGAAGACACAATGTTGCCATTTCCAGTAAACTGAGAAGATGAAACCCACTCATCTATTTCTAACATCCTACATACTATATATTTATATTACGATTTATGTCCTACACATAACTTTGAAGTAAGGGACATCAGTTTTGTGGTAGTAAGAATCTACCGTCTTTAGTCTTGATGAATTTATACTTAAAAAAAAAAAATAGCTTTGACTAAGGACCAAAGCGGGGGTACCGCGGTGGCCGTCGAGGGGGGGGGAGTGTTAGCCAATGGATCTCCAATGCTTAGGTCAGTATCTCTGAAAAGAGGTAGTGTTTATGGCTTAATTGTGTAGCAAAAGCATACCAAAAAATGATGCATAGTATATATAGGGAGGTGGCCGGCATGGTAGGGTTCTGCCCTACATGTGTTGGCTTCCCATTGACAAAGGTGTGTCATCCATAAGATGGATAAGGAAAGAATTATCCCGAATACATTAATTAGGAGATAATATACTGGGATAATGAAGTAACTATTCTTGACTGATTGTGATGAGAACTTCTTACTTGTTTGAGTTGATTTTCAATCAGGAATGTATTAAATATAGAATTTGGTGATTAATCATATCATTAATGTCTTTCAATTTTTCATGCCATGAGCTGGGGAGCTTGGTGGTGTTGTAATCAGCTGCTTAAGTCTCTAGGGATGTTGAACTGTGCGTGAGATGAAGACATTTTTTTCTTCTTCGGACAAAAATTCACGTGTCATCTTTATGATTTTTAGAAATATTTTTGGCTCCACAATTTCCCAAAATAAAAAAGCTTTTGCTCAATGCTAATCTTCATTGAGGTTAGCGTCATTAATGACCTCTCTTGCAAGTGGTTGACTGTATACATTATGAAAAGGTAAGACTAGATAGATCAAATATTTAGACCGAATCTGCAAACTGTATAATGTGTCACTAGTATAAAATAATCACATTAATCAATTCCTAAGTAATCATAATAATCACGTACAAAATATATGTGAAATCCCGTTCTTGGATTTCATTGTTATAATCTACATGTTTGTATTATTGAGATTTTATACTATTTTTTGAGAATTTAAATTAATTTTATATTTTAATTACTTAAGTAAAAAGTTGAATTTTTGATAAATAATTATTTATAATCCGTAGACCTTCGAAGGTCACAAGTAATGTTTTTTAATAGATCTCAAAACCACGAACGCATAGGCGGAAGCCGTTTGAAAGTTCGGATTATAACGGTATAGCTACGGACATTTGAAGTCATTTTACCAAACTATAGTTTTTAAATTAGTTAAACCCCCACCATGTGGGAATTTGGCCTATCATGTGTGAGTAAATTTCGGCCCAATCAGACTATTGGACCAATCTGATTTAAGAAAAAGGGACCAATCAGTTGGGGCGGCGGGGTTAGCAACCAATCAGGGAAAAAAGAAAAGAAAAGAGACCTCCCTCTTCGCGTCGGCCTGTGCACCCACAACCAGTTTGAACCCGGTTCAAATCCTGCGCTTCTGCCATTTTTTCCATTGATACACCACATCCACCACCAACAACCTCTTCCTCAACCTCCCCTCTACCATTCCCGCCCAAGATCGAAGGTTTTTTAGTCCAATTTCGTGTAGAATAGTGCCAGAGAACCCAAGGGTGCTCGACGACGATTCCCCCGTTCCGGTGAGTTACACCACCCATAACCACCCTTAATCAACTCTCTTGGACCCAAGAACAAGACTCAACCAGTTGTAGGGGCGTCGGAACACCGAGGAAGGAGAATCGGAGTTAACCCATTCTAGGGTTTCCCACGGGTTGAGTGAAATTGGAGCTTTTCCCGACCGAATTGGACTTCGACCCAAATATGAAAATTGCTCCCCTTGACTTGCTCTACATTTTTGTGAAATTTGGTAATTTTTTTGAAATAGTGAATTTTTCGGCAAGTCGGGGCGGCTGACCGCCACTTGCGGTGGCACGTGGGCCAAGGCATCCTTTAACCTTCCTAGGCTAAATTTGATACCCCAATTCCATATATGAAGTTCGATTGATGAATTTCCGTCGTTTGAGTATATTTTCGTTAAGGTCCGCCACTTGAATATTCTAACTAACAACGATCTGACTGTTGGATCGGCACCAAACTTTAATACGTAATAGTTCGTAATATTTGAGGACAATAAGAACTTGCGAATCGGGAATCCAATGTATGGATCTTCCCAAATTGGATTTCTAAGTTTGTAAAATAAAATGTCGACCGCCACTTGAAATTGCGATTGGCGGAGATCCGACCGTTGGATCGCGATGAGATTTTAATAAGTTGTTATATGAGCATAATAAGGACCTTAGGAGGTTATTGATCCAAAATCTGTTGGGCCGATCTTCTGGATCAAATTACGTAGGGTTGTGGACCTTACAGTTGATCGATGGGAGACTAAAATTAGTACTACGGGAGACTAAATGACGTCTAATGGGCTTACATTGGTTAGTAAGTGACTTTAAAATATGTGATATGGTTACTACCCTCCTATCATATTTAATATCCTTTGTGGATATCACATAACTTTATAAATGTGATTTTTATATATTTAGGAAAAAAAGAAAAAAAGAAAAGAAAAGAGACCTCCCTCTTCCCGTCGGCCGGTGCACCCACAACTAGTTTTGACCTGGTTCAAATCCGACGATTCCGCCATTTTTTCCGTCGATACACCACATCCACCACCTGCAACCTCTTCCACAACCTCCCCTCTACCATTCCCGCCCAAGATCAAAGGCTTTTAAGTCTAATTTCGTGTAGAACAGTGCAGGTGAACCCAGGGGTGCTCGACGGCGATTCCGCTGTTCCGCCGAGTTACACCACACATCACCACCGTTAATCAACTCCTCTTGGACCCAAGAACAAGACCCATCTAGTTGTAAGGGCGTCGAAACACCGAGGAAGGAGAATCGAAGTCAACCCATTTTAGGGTTCCGGCGGGTTTGAGTGAAATTGGAGCTTTACCAGACCGAATTGGATTTCGGCCTAGGTATGAAAATTGCTCCCCTTGAATTGCTCTACATTTCTGTGAAATTTGGTAATTTTTTAAATAGTGAATTTTCCGGCAAGTCGGGGCGGCCGACCACCACCTTTGGTGGCGCTTGGGCCGAGGCACCCCATGACCTTCCTAGGCTAAATTTGATACCTCAATTCTATATGTAAAGTCTGATTGATGAATTTCCGTCGTTTGACTATATTTTCATTAAGGTCCGCCACTTGGATATTCTAAATAACGACGATCCGACTGTTGGATCGGCACCAAACTTTAATACATAATAGTTCGTAATATTTGAGGACAATAGGAACTTGCGGATCAGGAATCCGACGTATGGATCTTCCCGAATTGGATTTCTAAGTTTGTAAAACAAAATGTCGACCGCCACTTGAAATTGCGATTGGCAAAGATTCAACTGTTGGATCGCGTTGAAATTTTAATATGTTGTTATATAAGCATAATGAGGAGAGGTTACGGATCCGAAATCCGATGTGCGGATCTTCCGAATCAAATTACGTAGGGTTGTGGACCCTACTGTTGATCGATGGTTGAATTTTGGTCAACATGTCTCGAAACGTTCTAAATACTAAAATTAGTACTACAGGAGACTAAATGAAGTCTAATGGGCTTACATTGGTTAGTAAGTGACTTTAAAATATGTGATATGGTTACTACCCTGCTATCGTATTTAATATCCTTTGTGGATATCATATAACTTTATAAATGTGATTTCTAATGAAATGTGATTTTTATATATTTAGCCATGGACCTATGTTTACTAAACATGATTTGGTCTACATACTGATGATGATTGTGATACGTGATTTGACGTGCATATTTACACTGTGGTTGATTTGCATAATTGGTATGATATGATGAAATATGAGGGCTAGTAGTGGACCGTTAACCTGTTGTCATGGGGTTTGTTGCTTCAAAGCATGTTTCACATCTCGTTTCATTGTTTTGTTTCATTTCGTTGAGCCATTCTAAATTTAATACTTGTGCTTTGTTTCCATTTCTTGTTTCGTTGAGCTTTCGTAATTTGAGCACTTGGTTCATGTCTTGTTTCTTTGAGCCGTTGATTTGTTCATTGACCCTCCGCTTGGTTCCGTTGAGTGATCTAAAATTGGGTTTCCGCTGTGATTCCATTGAGTGATGTTCCAGAATCTCTTCTACTCCGCGATTCCGTTAAGTGATGATCTGGAATCATATGCACTTGGATTCCGTTGAGTGATGGTCTGGAATCCCTTCTACTTCGCGATACCATTGAGTGATGGTCCGGAATCCCTTCTACTCTGCAATTCTGTTGAGTGATGGTCCGAAATCGTATCCTAGTTTGGATTCCTTAGAGAGGTCCAGAACCCCTTTTGGTGTCTTGGTTTCGTTGATTGGTGCGGAACTCGATCTTGATGGATTTCGTTGAGTGGTTTGAAATCGCATCATTTGACTTGTTGGTTCTTTGGATTTGATATCAGCTTCAGAGATGTAGGCTTCGGCTGAACTGTGTCGCTCTGGCCCTGCATTTTGGTATATGATATGTGTTATTGATTGATGTGATTGTGGAATAATGTTGGTTGTGATGGTTGTCATTATGATTAGACTTATTAACAATTGTGGCTAGAGGATAACATTGTGCTTCGTTGACTGTTTTTTGAGATGTTGCATACTATGAATTGCGGTATTATGTGAAACATAGTGATTTATATAAAGGATGAATTGGAAAGCATATGTGTGGGAATAGCACACTTGCGTGCCTGACAAGATGATAATTGTGCTTGGCTTATGGTTGATGTGTAATGTGGTACCCTATGTTTTCCGCTAGAAGTATTTTACGAAAAGATTAGAGTATGACAATTGACGAACTACGAATGACTTGATCCCTATTTAGGGTACGTAGGCAGTCTAACAATAAGGTTAGATACAGCCATAAAGTGTACAAAAAATTACTATGCGAATCAATGCTCGAGTTGTGCTTCGCCATATCCCGGAGGCAGGGTATGTTAGACATACGGATACTTGATGATGTCAATGTGTCGATCTGGGATGTATGTCGGGATCGGGGCGTGACAATATAATTTAAATTGATGGTCTTCTTAGCATTACCCAAAAAGAAGTGTAGATATGTGAGGTAAACAAAAATGGGAGCATTTTTGCTCACTACCATAAATCTTTTTAAAAAAAAAAAAACGTTATTATCTATACTAAAAGGGTGAGGGAGTAGGTTAAATATCACAATGGGCTAACAACCTCCATAAATCTTGTTGTACGCTCACCATACACCTAAGCATCTGCCATGTGTCTTTTATTTAACCTTGGTTAATTTTTTACAACATTGAAAAAGTAACATTTAACGTAAAAATTAACTAGAGTTAGTTAAAAGAACACATGAACAATAATTAGATGTATGATAAGTATACATCATATGACTGTGAGCAAAAATGCTCCCGTTAATACCATCTAGTAAGACTAACAATACACGTGGACTAAGAAAGCTCAGATTGACATAAGTGCCCTTCAACTACCCGCGGGAAGTAAAGCTCAAACTCACACCCACATCAAATGAGGCAAACATGATCTCGAAAACTTCTCCCATTAAAGAAGGCACATGTGTTGGACTTGCGTATTAGACACAAGCGCGTTATGTCACTCACGAGTTATTTAACTTGCAATGCATGCTTCCAAAGCTATGGTCTCCAATGCTGTAACGAACCTTTCTTATTTGATATTCTTAATGGTGTTACTGGAACGTCCTTCCAATTATTTTTGAAAAAGTATTGTTATTGTTAGTCTAAAAATATCATCTTACAAACAATATTTTGTATACAAATTTTTCTTAATATGGCTTTTTAGAATTTCAAATAACAAACTCATTTTCAAGATACTCACCTACGGACAGAGATCCTCTTCGGATTTCACTATTTGGAGTCCAAGGACCAGCAATGTGGATCACTTAAATTGAATCCGATAGCTCTCATTAACTCATTCTGATGGTCCATCTCACACAAATCAATGACTCTGATCTCATTTTTACACAAACCAAGAGCCCGGATTTCCTGATCCTTAAACTTCTGACAATAAAGTCCAAAAAAGGAATATAATAATTTACCATGCGTATGAACCACTGGATAATTAAAAATGTATATGGATAGAAACGTGAAACGTCGACATTTGTTTTGTACCTCAACGATATAAAGGAGATTAAAAAATGCAACTAGGATCCAACATGATAATTTGTTTATGACATTGGTGTAATTTACATAACGGATGGCACGGGAGCTTGTGGCTCGACAGCACACGAATCTCTCATTTTTTTTCTCGTTCACATTCTCTGGTGTCTTTTTCTTTCAATTAATTATGCAGGTGCTATTGTATGACTGAGTACGATGCTTTTTGTCATACGCCCTTTCAACGACCAAAAAACATTCTGCTTGGTGATGAAATTTAGGTTTTATGAGATTCCAAACGACCCGAAAACTTGAGCGCACTCTCACACGAAGCACCAACGGCAAACCCTTCCCGGACTCGAGCATGTCGTCCATGCTTCTTCCGGCACCATACATAGGCTTATTCCTTGTTCCAACATATAACTTGAACTTTGATGACCCACTCTCAGCATATAGCTTTGGTCCCTGAAAATTTTGAATAACGACTGATTGCCCGGAACAAATTGATGTATCATCAATGCAATATGAGTGTGTACAAAGAAAATTTTTCTACTGTTAATCTAAACCACACATTTAGACACGAGTATTTCCAAAAGTGCTTATATTTATAGACCGGCAATTTAAACAAACACAAATGTAACAAAATTAAGAAGTGAACTTTACACCTGATTGAACATATATATATCTACTTACATGTGATTGTGCAAAAGGTAGCCGTCCGAAGCACATTTCCATTGTTGGAGGACGAATGTGGAGGCCGAAGAGCTTAGACTTGTTCTCTATTATGAGATTTATAGAACAATTGCTGGTAAGGAACTTAGTCGTGACACCCGAGCCATCCACTCCTTCCCCAAGCCCAAATTGGCCAATTCCTGCCATCTGCAGTTTCCAGAATTTACAATTTTTTTACAGTCTTAAAGATGTCAGATGAAAATTAAAAATGTTATTTACCTATTCAGTTTTACATCTTTGCCTTGATGATGCTTTTTGAATTTGTAAGCTTGTATTAATTATCTATTGACTTTTATGACTTTAATCATTTTAAGGAGAAAATATCAATCAGAATTCTTGAGTTCTCCGTTCAATTCTTGTGAATGTTATGAATAAATACAAACATTTTTATTTTTTTGTTGATTTAGTTCATTAGATGCACTTAATTGGTTTTTTTTGTGGCTTTAATCGTTTTGCTTGGGAGTTGGGAATAAGCTTTGCTTTCCCATTGTATTTAGAACATTACGATTTTTTCTTTTGTGAGCATCATGAACATTAGTTGAAGTTATTAACGGTGGCAGATTTTTGAGTCTGTTTGGGCCTGAAATTTACGTTTCGGCCGATCAGTATTTGGACTCAATATTACGTTATTGGTGATCGCACCATGCAATCGAGACCGTAAAATGAACAGAGTTTAAGACTATTAGAAATGTACAATGAATTAGTTATTGTGGGATATTATTGCGATTTTTAATCATGATAAATAAATTTTTTATGCAAGATAAAAGGGGTTTCGCGTAGTACAGTTCAAATCAAATTAGCATGGGATTTTTACGAAGGTGGATTGAATTGGAATCATGGTGCACGCGGTCTTCAATGGATGCTAGTGGGATTGCGTGGGCTTATCCTTAGCCAAACTAATTAATCATGGATGCTAATGGGATTGCATGGCTTATCCTCAGCCAAACTTCAATTCGGTCTTATCCTTAGCCTGGATTGTAATCATAGATGCTAATTGAATAGTTTGTTTCAATGGTGTATAAGAGTAATTATTTGGCTAAGGATGGTGAATGCTTATCAGGAGAAGCTCCGTGGCTGAGAAGTCTTTCTATAAATAGAATGGTTATGCACCATGACAAGCCCCTTGAACTCAACAATCAAACTATTCAGACGCTCTATGCGAATTTTTTTTTCAAACGCTCTACGCGAAATCTTCTCGCAACTTTGAGATAAATACTAATTATCCTAACCTTCATATTCAGTTCGTCAGAACATCATTGGGTTGACAAACATCACTAGAGCAATAAAACTAATCGCCCTCGAAGTACCTTCAGTTCGATGCAACAACACTAGTCAGTCGGTTATCTATACAAGTCTCAAGTATCGAAGAATCTTCAATTCCTTTGCCAAAAAAGGTCACTTCATTAACTTTCCAGCGAAGTGAAGTGTTATATGATTGGTTACTCTTAGGTGCACTTTGTAGTTCGACACTCAGGTGGCTGAATATTTGCCTCTATAGCCTGATACTGATTCAGCGCACTTATATTCTCACGACCGTAGTCGCTCAGCTTCAGAAGTTAGTATGCAACACCACATCTATTTTACTCGCCCGACTGAACTCGGTTGCAAGTTGGCATGCCTACTTTCACAAAAAAGACGTCGTTAATTTATAGTTACTCGGCATATGTGCTACGTAAGTTTTGTATTTTTAAGGTCACGAGTCTTTAACAATATTCAGGGAGACGTTCGGGGTCAATTAATTAGAAGCCCAAGTTATGAGGTTATGTTCAGTTGGTTACACACTGGACAAAGATTCATAGTGGCTTGCATATAAATTTGTTATCAAAGTGTGAGAATACATGGATGTGCTTTATGTTTTAATATTAACCTTTTATATCAACTCTAGTGTTACATTTAGTATGGGAAAACGAATTCATGGAAAATGATTCCCCATGTCTTTACTTGGGAGAAAGTAAATTCGAATTTTTTTTTTCCTACGTTTAGTAGGTAGGTAGAAAATGCCAATTTTTTGGTATAAAATTAGCATTTTAAATTGCCAAACGATCGAGGACATATTTGCCATAAAATGGTAGCAGTCAATTTTTTTTTTTTTTTCATGGGGAAGGAAAGTGAATACTAAGGTGAGCGAAGGTTGCACTTTCCCCTATTTTCCTATGGGAGAAAATCATATCCCAAACATGAACTTGCCAAACATCAGAATTGGGAACACTCTCTCATTCCCAAGTTCTCTTTCCTCCACATCAAACGTAGCCTACGGGCGAGTCATTATGCATTTCTTGATCATGTATTCACCAAGAGAATATTTTTGCAATATGTGAGCCATTTTAGGTGATTCAAGTTTAATTGTTTTGTTTTATTTATTTATTTTTTTTTTTGTGATTCAAGTTTATTTGTTTTGTTTTTTTTTAATTATTTTTTGTGATTCAAGTTTATTTATTTTTTTTTACTTATAAGTAATAAGATAATTTACACTAAATTCATCTAAATTAAGGAAAACAAGATTCACTTGTGCAAAAAGGGAAGGAAAATGTTAGAAACACTATTTTTTTAGACCATATTTTGTAGACCACGTGATGCGGTTGATGGTTGAATTTTTTCTTCATTGACTTAAAGTGGTGTACACACACTACTCTAGCTAACTTAGCCAAGTCTATGTCTACCTTTGTGCTTTGAGTCTCATGATTGTTCTTCTTCCTTGTTCGGCCTGTTTCCAACCTAATCACATTTCTTTTTCTTCATACGCAACAGTACAACTTTAAGGTAGAAAAGATAACCTGATCTTACAAAGGGCTAATTTCGTTTATATTTTCAATATTAGGAACTAATTAGTTAACTAAAACACCTGCATATAGCCATATAGGCTAATATTTTAAATTCTTTTTTATTTAGGTTTAGGTAGAAGTTAAAAAATCAAACAAGAAGTAAACTACCTGTATATAAGCTAATATTTTGTGTTAGAATACTTTTGTGATCGTACGTACACTTCATAGTTCATCATTAGGTATTATATATTCTCTTCGCCATAATTATATATATGTCCTATATTACCACCATAATAATATGTCGCAAGCATGCTACTAGGCCAATTGCAAAACCATCATGCCATATATATTATGGTTAATCTTTTATAATAGATAAGATAGCTAGAATCAATATATACGCATAGTTTTGAAACTAAAATGAGTACTTTTTTTTTTGAGAGATTGTTGAATATTTGAACGTACCTGAATAGACACTTTGGGTGGTGGGGGCTTTGTAGCAACGTAAAACACAAGCAGTGCAATACACAAACTCAACACAGCCCTCCAACTTATTTGCAAAAATATCCATGCAAACGAATCAGAATTTCGATATGAACAATTCCTCTTCCACCACCCCGATCTGTTCTCCAGCCCATAACAATACTCCTCCTCATCATCTTCATTGTCACCGTGATCATCACCGCCATTGCCACAACCACCACCTTTGACGACAATAACCAAACGGTTTTTGCAATTATCGGTCCCTGTGCCGTTACTACGTGCATCAAAGGAGATCCTTTTTTGGTGCTGGAATGAGTGACTGGATCCACGAGAGGACGAGTAGCGTGATAGAGTGGAGCGAGAGGCCTCTTCGTGGAGAGTCCGGTTTGCTGGATTGGGTCGTGTTGGGGAGTGAAATTCGGATTCCAGGATGGTGTTTCGAATATCCGCGCTGTTGGAATGGGAGATGGCGGATGGGCTTTGCACGTAGTATGGACAAGGGTATGAATGAAATAGAGCTTCTTCTTCCTGATCATGCTCCATAAATAATATCTAGAGAGAGAGAGATGTGATTTGGAGCTCTAACCCTTGACATGGGAATGGGGTTTTTGAAGGGTTTTTAAACTGCAGAGAGAGAGAGAGAGAGAGAGAGAGAAGTTGCTTTCTTTTGTGGTGTGGGGTTTGGCTTGCCAAGTAGGCTAGGCTATAAAGAATGCTTCGCTTTGTAGGAAAGACTGAAACCATTGAGTACAATCAGTAATCAAACAATTTTTAATTATTACAAACAACAAAATAATAATAATCATCATCACATTTAGTTTCTATTCTCTTTTAAGAACGTTACTTCATTTAACTCTTCAACTTATTGGGTCTTGGGTTCATACCCTCATTCTCTTAATATATAAATATAGTTTAAAATAAGAATATCGTTTGTATTAAACACAAGCATTACTTCATTGTACCTCTATACAACCCATGCATGGTCATAAAAAATTACAACTCAACCAACTTGAAAATTAATTTCTCAGACGATCTCCAATATAAAAAACAAAACCTGTAAGTTATAACTTATATTTGACTTCAAATGTGGTGGTGCAAGTTGTAATTTCAATGCATGCATAATCAAATTTGACTTTTAACTTTTTAATTTTTCTGCATTAGAGAGCGATTAAGTCAATGTTTAACTCGAAAGATTAAGTCAATGTTTAAATCGAAAGTTACATTCAAAGTCAAACAAGACTTTGCATACAAAACCGGGGTCATCTATGATTCCAACTTTTTCCATACATAGTAGACATATTAAGTCAAATTGAGCCATCCCTCACCACAGATTAAATACTCCAATGGCTTATCATTTCAATCATGAAAATTTTAAATTTAAGGTATGTCTTATAACTGTTTCATTTTAAATTTAAAGTACCTATATCAATGTACATTGGATTGAAGTGCCTAAAATATCAAGGCCCCCATTTTAGTAGCTCGCCCCAAGCTCCTAAATCTCGGGGCCGACCTTGTTTTGGCCTTAGGATCAAATAGTACATCAAAGCAGAGTTGATAGCCCCAAAGAATACATCTATGGGCTGGAGTTCAAATGTAGATTGAAGTTCTAAACTTTTGCTCGTTTCCACATACCAATTGTTTTAACATAGCCTTAATGGGTTATATGTTACCCGACAACTATGCTTACAGATAACTATTTTTTTATTTTTTCTGAAAATATTACTTTTGATACTTTTAAATATCAATTTATTTTTTCATAAAAAAAAAACAATTTCTATCTTTTTAATTACTTTTGATAGTTTCGATTAATCCGTCATCGAAAGCTATTCAACCTCGACTAACTCTAATTACTGTCATGTCAAAAAGAAAGAGGAAAAACTTCCATTTAATTAAATTAATTCGATGTCCCTACCTAAGCAAATAAAATCTGCTGAATGATGAAAAGGCATAACAGCGTGATAACACATAATTATTTGTTTTGAGCCACGCTAATGAGCCTGCCCGTGCTCACTGGTCACTGGAGCCAATTCTCTATGCATTTCGAATCCAATGCGAAAGTTACGGGATAACCTTTTGATCAAGTCCAAGTCTTTGCTTTCCACCGAATTCTTCTTTAATTCAACAACAGTAAAAGGCATGAGAACATGCGTTAATTCATACTTCCTCGACGACACGTCCCTGTGTGTTGTATTGGAAAAAAGGCAGTACCTGTATACCATTGGTTGACCCTATCCAGGTGTGAGAATGCCATAGCTAGTCACAAATCACCAACTCTTATTCTGGGATTAAGTTCATCCACTCCCAAGTATTTCCTCTCCCTCCTCAATCCTCATCAATTAAACAAGTGTAAGTCTGCGGTACCTTTTAATATAAAAAAAAACAGCGGTATCATTTAATTTGAACGTTGATAGTGTAATGCAATTATGTTTTTACAGTAGATTGATGTTTACAACGTAAAAGCCAACCTTATTATAGTAATATTAACCTTATTCGGTGTAATTTTTTTTCCTCAAATGATGGAATTTTATTTGTTACTTATGAAAATGTTTATATCTTTGATCTGCAAGAATATTAAATAACCATTTGGGGAAAAGCACACCCGTTTATGAACACCATTATTTCTACTAATAAAGGAACATTATGATTATTATGTAACCTTTGAGTGTAAATTGGAACGAATATATAGTGTTACATTACCTTTCCTGTAATTCACATGTTAAATGTTAACATTATGTTGTAACTCTGTTATACATTAAGGAAGGGAGGTCATAACCTGTCTATATTGTAACAAGACGTCCATGGTGCAATCAACATTGCTAGCGTAATACAGTCCCGTCTAAGTATAATAACCTACATTGACACTGTAAAAGGACTTTCACAATATAACCTCCAACATCATTATGTGTTATTAACTATATATAATCTTAATGTAATATTATTACATTGTAAAAATAATAATGATCCTCTAAACATGATTGCATGACACTGCCAATGTTCCCCCAACCCCCTCCCTCAACCCAAGAATTTCCCTTTATATATTTTAATGTAATAATGGTCCTCTAATTTTCTGTTTCTTTAACAAAACAGAAGAAATAAAATATAAAAGTTCCCATAGGCAGTACTCATGAGAGTAGGAGAAAGGGAAGAAAAATGGTAGTTAAATAGTGAATAGACGTATATTACTTTCATTCAAAGGGAAACGATGGATTGAGGTAGAAGGTTGGCCATATATGGTAATGATGATTGTAGAATTAAAGTTTGATAACATATTTGAGTTTGACATAGATATACGAATCCAATCCAATATGCGGGTAGTTTTTGCTTTTGCACCACGACAGTGATAATTAAATTAAGTACAACAATCTTATTAAATTAAGTACAACAATCTTATAAGACATTAGCTCATCTACCATGACAATTTTACTACGGAATATAGAAAATGAGATTTTTTATCACATTCATATTCCTAATAGGCACAATGCCCATGCACGGACATCAACCGTGGTAGATTTGTTTTTGTCTCATAGTCTGCAAATGAGAATTATGACACAATCACATTTCAAAACAACTAAACAAACCATTTGTTCATCACAAGTTATAGGCATTCATACATCATATAAATTCAGATTTTATTCATCAAACACGGAGGATTCGGTCCCAGAAAAACATTCTGAGTGAAACATCGAGGAACTGTGAAAAATCGAGGGATTAATTAGCTATAGTCTAGGCCACTAAGAAAACTAAGCTTCTATTACCATTCTATACCTTCTCCGTGCTACCTTAAGTCTTCCAAGCAGTTTCCACAGCTCTTCACAGCCGGCACCTCAACTCCTCGAACTTATCGTGGCACCGGGCCACGCTTCTCAATGTATTGACTAGACAAATAGTAGTGAGAACTCAATTAGCAAGTGCAGGGTGCAGTGACCTATTCCCACAAGGATATGCAGTTAAAAATGACAGAACAAACGAAATATAACTATTAACATTATTTTATTAATGAAAAATAAGAAAACAGGATACCTAAAACAGGCTTGGCCCAACAAACCAAACACTAGGAAAACTAAAGGCTATTATTTCTTCCAACATAGTCATCAACACAATGTATGCAATGCCCATTCGGTACACTTGAATCATACAATCTCTAATCCATCATTGTTGCAGCAACATGAAGTCCAAGGCAATATCCATATATACTGCTCAACTAACCTAGAAAAAATTACATCCTAAAGATAGTTATATTGAGCTTGTATGAGAAAAAAAACACGTCTCAAATATATAATTTGTTCAAGGAAAATCAAACTTAAGCTACTTAATATTAAATTAAAAAGGTTACCTTTAATATCATCCTTATTAATTCTTTAGTAATATTAAGTAAGTCACTACTTGATCAAGCCTAGGATATCAAACTACTAAGGCAGAACATAAAAGACTCCCTTCAAGGCTGATGAGTAAAGAGCTTCTTAGAATAATCAACGATGGTTAGCCTCTCATCCTTACCACTTATATATGAATTAATTTGTAACACCCATAGTCAAGAGCTGCTTAGTCCACCCGTAACAATAAAGAACACGTTACAATTTAGCTTAAATTAAATATATAAATTCAAAATAAATATGAGAGGGAGGTTTTTGGTATTTCAATCTAATGGTATTTCTTTCGACTGATGAGATGGAGGTTTTAGGTTTGGCGAGTTCGATACAAAATTATTATGGATGACCAATTGTGTAGGCTAATCCAAACCTCACTCCTTTAATGCAGAATTTCGTTGTATATAAAAAAGTAAAAATAGATAAGAGAGAGGCAGAGAACATTGAATATATTGAATCTACTTTGCTCCTTAGCAACGTTTGTTTACATAATGCGATTACATCCATCTCATCTTTCACTACCAACTTCCACCTCCAAATTTTTATTATCTTGTATACAAAACAGTCCTCTTATTCTATTCTCTACTTACATCACTATTGACATTTCTGATGTCTAAAGGAACAATATTATTTCATATATGCACTAAAGGTTTATTTGGCCAAGTAAACAAGAGCCAAAAAATTGTTTTGCAAATGCCTTAGCTATATACGGATTTACGTAGCTCTGCTCTCTTCTTTAAGAGAGAAAGGAGGAAGTATCCAGCATGAAACCCTCAAAATCCCATTCTCCCACTCTTACGTTTTCTCCTTGCCCTCCATTAATATTTCCAAATCCAAACATGTCCTCCTCTTCATCTACTTTAAACCCGATCAGTTCCGTGTTATTAAAGCAACTATTATGGAAGTGGTAGTTGTTAATACTACTATTCTTGTTGCTTATATTGTCAGCTACTAATTGACCATTCAGATTATTCTTAATGCTTCTGCTTTCGAGTGGAGGAAGAAAAAGGTCACCTTCTAACCCCATTTTATGACCACCCTCTAAGTTTCCATAATCCCCATAATGCCCCTGATTATCTCCAATGTTTGGTAAGTGTGGGAAACATGTAGGATTTACAACGACGTCGTCTGCATGGGCCATGTCATAACGATTGTCGAGCATATAGAAGGGATTGAATAAGGTGTTGCTGATAACGGCCATGGCTTGCATGGATGTGGATGATGAGGATGATGAGTCCATGTTGTACATGGTCATCATGTCATGGTCATGCATAGGCATAAACGTTCCTCCAACGACAGGATCTCTGGGATCAGAGGAATCACTATCGTTTGGTGACGATGTGGACGTGGACATATTGTTATTTTTCAACCTTTTCTTCAAGGCTGAATTCCAAAAATTCTTTATTTCATTGTCCGTTCGTCCTGGAAGACGTGCAGCAATTTGTGACCACCTAAATTCATCACAAGAAAAACAAATATAACCTAAATTAATCACAAGAAAAACAAATATAACTGATTAATTAAGACATAATAAAAACAGACAAAGAAAAGTTAAGACCGATACAACACTTCATCACATTTTGTTTTTTGTTTTCATCATTTGAAAAAGAAAGCACCACTAAATCAATAGCTAATTGGTATGCACGTCGTTAATTTCAGTTTGTTTATATACACACATCAATTCTGAACCATATATATGTGCACGACTAAAACAAAATGCATGACTTGAAATGCCATGGATGTTTAGTTGCTTAAGCACTTATGCGATATAGTATGTGAGTGTGTGTGCACACTATTTGCCCAATTGAGCTCAGAAAGAAACACGGTAGAAAACAAACAAAATACTTAGGTTTAGGATTACTTTCAAGGGTTAAACATGCATGCACCCTATGGTGAAGTATATATTAATTATAATGGTACCCTAAAATCTACATGCACACAATAGTGCAAGTTTATATCCGCATCCGTTGAAACTGGCAAAAACACCCTCAGGCATCTCTTTTTTTTCCTCATCCAGTGTGCATGCAGTTTGGCCGTCAGAATTTAATTAAACCCTACAATACACAATGTGCATTTACATATATGTGCGCATTATAAGATATGTGGTTCAATATCCTAGTGGATAGAGTGTTGAGTTTCCACTCATGCGTCATGGATTTGAAACTTTCTCCTCCCTAAATTATTGTAATAGTTTAAACCCTCTCCCTTTCCTTCATAATAAAAATAAATAAATGTGTGCGCATTGAAGTATAATGTTGTATCATGTAAACTTAATTATTACTTAAATGTTTTGTACAGAAGTGAAGTCTAACCGTTGGAAATAAAACATTACAACCCTAGATGCTGAAAAAAATTCAAATTATTATTTTCTCTGAAAAATATATCCTCTGTAAGTTGGCATACCAATGGAAATAATTCTAAAAACCAAAACTAAACAATTGTCTGACTTAAAATATTTTCAAATTACAGGTGTTTAATATGTAATATTTGTGCTTATAAACATTACAACCGAGAGAATGAGAGAGAGTACCTATTGCCAAGAATTGAATGGAAATGGATGATAAGCTCTTCCTCTTGGGGTGAAAAGGCACCACGCTTGAGGTCAGGCCTCAAGTAATTGATCCAACGAAGACGACAACTCTTTCCACATCTTTGGAGACCAGCATTTCTTGCAACGTCACTCCAACAGCCTTGTCCATTGGTTAGCATGTACATCATCAGCTTCTCATCTTCCTCTGGTGACCACAACCCCTTCCTAAGCTTGCTCATCATCATCTTCTTCTTGTTAATAGTTTTCGCTCCGTCGACATCGTCTTTCCCAATAGACTCCGGCTTTCTCATTGTAATTGCAAGCGGACTTGTTTTCTTGGGGTTTTTTTGGTTAAAGTAGTTAATGTGATGGATGGAGATCTACAAGAATGATATATAAGATGATGGGATGTCTTCATGGGGTGGCAATGGTGATGATGATGGTGATGGTTGTGGGGTTTGCTTAAAATATGCATATCAAAATTTGAGAGAGAGATAGAGAGATATAATATGTTTGTTGGTCGATGGGTGGAGTGGAAAACGGATTGGAGGGGGACCTCCATGGCTCCATTCCCATATGAGAGAGAGAGAGAGAGAGAGAGAGAGAGATTATGTGAAGTGGAAGCAAAAAATTTAGATGTCTAGTATACAAAAGATGATATAGGATTACCTTGTGAGTGAAGAAAAATGAATCGAAAAAGACCATAAAGAGTCAAAGACAAGAAGAAAAACCCTCTCCCTCTATCAACATACACGTGAAATTGAAGTTTATATGCAGAGAGAGAGAGAGAGTACAAGAGTACTCTTTGTACACTAGGCAAAGTGTTGCACTTTTGACACTGGTAATTTGTAGTTTACTTAATTTTTTTTGTGTGATGGTTATGGATTGTTTAAGTGGTTGCATGAAACTTATTGAGGATAACTCAATCATGTCAATTAAACATGCTTTTGAAGCAAACTCTCACTTTCGGATCAAATCAATTACAGTTGTTCTCTGTTTGGTCAAAATTATGCATTTTCAATCTCATATTAGAAGTTAAGGTTTCGCAGCTAGCAAATTCAATTAAAATTATTAAACATGATATGTCTACAACCCCAAGTACTACTGGAATGTAACAAAACAACACATTGTTCAAGTAGTTTCCATAGCCAGATTCAAAGTAAATGACAGCTTCAAAACCTGCGACCAAAAAAGAAAGCTTAAACCCTAACACAAGAAATCAAACCAAATGAAGAAAAAGGAGAGAAGAAAAAAGATAGGTTGTTATGCAGCATAGTGTAGAGATGGTTTCACCAGATATAGATAATTCATGATCTTACTTTCATTTTTCGTTTTATAG
Organism: Malus domestica; assembly: GCF_042453785.1. Classification (NCBI taxonomy): domain Eukaryota; kingdom Viridiplantae; phylum Streptophyta; class Magnoliopsida; order Rosales; family Rosaceae; genus Malus; species Malus domestica. The sequence goes on along the minus strand of NC_091667.1, from coordinate 1,053,326 downwards.
CTGAAGGATTTTGATTGGACATGCCATCAATGTTCTGCAACATTTGCACAGCGTTTGCATAAATAACAATTACGATTTATCAAGAGTTTCTCCTTAATTATATTAACAGCATTTTCTTTTATTTAATTTTCTTAAAAAATTTCTTACGTATGTAATGTCATATGTTCTCTTGTTAGGCAGTCGTGCATCTGAACTAAGCCATCAAGTTGGCTCTTTCCCTGTTTTGTTTCTCGTACATAAAGTCTATGATCTCTTATAAACTGTCTGGGAACATCGCCCTGATGTGAATTTGGATTATCGATCATATTGATCCTGTGTATGATTGTATCTAAATTCGTAATAACTCTAAGATATCTCACAATTAACTGCGGGAATCATTCATGATTTGTAGCCATCAAAAGTGTATAATATACTCATAGATTTCTCTATCCCATGTTGTATCCTTACCTAATCCTCCTGTTCCTGCATGTTAAGAGATGCGACTTCCCAGTCATTTTCCAACTTCGAAGCCAGATGGCAAATCAGATTATTCAGAAGCAGTCGTATTCAACTCAAGATAATCTCAAGAAAATTCAGTTACTTATGTTTGTTTTCCAAAAACTTTAAAATTTTGTCACTCTTTTTCAGGGAAAAAGTGAGAGAGTGCAAAACTCTCAAGCTACTCAATTGTTTGTAGAAAGCCCCCCTTATCTTTTCTACAGCCGTCCCAGGAAGGATAGAATAATCCATTCATATACGTATATCTCATGCTTTTGAGCCTGTCCCAAGCAAACATGCCCTACTCTACTACTTCACTTGGCTACAAAGACAAGAAAGACCAACTCACCTCATCATCCATAATATTCACCCTTACACCTTGTACTTGTCCTACAGGCCACAAAAACCTTACAAAAAGTGAATGTATCATTGAGATTTGAGAGGCAATATATCTATCTGTGTCTTCAAATCTCTGGCTGGGTTCATAAAAGACCAAATTCTCCAAGGTCTTCGAGAAATCATGGCTGAAAAAGCGATGCTCGGGGAACTCATGAGCAAAAGGAAAAGGTGGAGAGATTTATGAGGTTTGATCCCCACAATTGGATAACTTTGTTTGTAGATAGATAGATGGTGGAGTTTCTATCATCACACTTTTTAGGGGAAGAAAAGGTTTGAGGGCAAAAAGTTCATACAAGATCTGAAAGAGGAAAGTTTTTTGGCTGCTTAGTACTATTCACACAAGCAAGTACAAGATCACGCTCCGAAAAAAGAAAAAAAAACATGTAATCACTCTCTGACTTTTTCCTTTTTTTGGTACCATCTTAAACGAACAAACTGAAACACTAAGAAAACGATAATTGGGGAAAGCCAAAAACATCCCGATTGGAAAAATGTAGAAAGCCTCCTGCAGTCGTTGTCAACGTTGTCATGTCATTAAAGCCGACGTGTTTTACCTTCCATAATTATGATCGGTTTTTGTCCACAGCGAGAGACGGAGACCCAAATTAAACAAAAAATGTAGAAAGCCTCCTGCAGTCGCAGGAGAACTACTCCCACGCTAGGGAGAATAGAACATTTTTTTCGCTAATGACCATAGCGAGGGCAACAGAGGATTAGGCGAGAAGGAATATTAGGGCCAAAGTCATCGGACTACCAAAGCAACCTACCCAGCTCTCCCTCAAAGCGTTGAAAATGGAACAATTGATTGAGAGTGTTTTAGATTCGAAGATTTTGCAGCAAAGAGAAGATTGGAGTTCTGCGATAGTCAGAAGATCAATGATAATGATTGAGATCCCTTCCGGATTTTATTGTCCCAAGCCCAAGGACCCCAAAATCGGAGCCATTCAAGAGAGAGATCTAAGCATTCAAATTTTTGAAGTTTTGTGTGATAAGACAATGAGATGAACTGATGAGAGCCGTAGAATTAAAATTGAGTGGTCCGGATTTCAGGATCCTTAGGTTTTGAACACAAATATCCAAAGTAAATCTCGATCCAGCAATGATAGAACCTAATAAATAGACAACCCATAAGTAAAAAGACCATAGCTAAACTCATGGTTGGGCTCGTCCATTGTCGGTTGACTAGCAATACAGTGGTGCGAAAAAACCTGCGTTATAAAACCATTATCCACACTAACATTTCATTAATGACCACATCTCTACTAATTAATAAAATTCATTGTCAACCAAAATCTTATGAAATTACCAATTTAACCTTCTAATTAAAAGAGAACATGAATAAGAAATATGAGGCACAACTATAATTTCACACAACTGAATTATACAGTTTTTTTTTCTTCAAAGCATCACCTACATGTAATCCTAACATATCTCTAAATAAAAAATAAAAAAACTTTACACTCCCACATTCTCTATCACTCTCTTCCTCTCTCCTATTTCAAAAACAAAAATAAAAAAATTTCTCACACACTTTGTGTGTGCCTATATGCTAGTTACTTATTAAGCAAGGTTTGTAAAACACAGCCAATCAACATCTCTATATAAATACTTGTGAAGCAATTGAACAGAGCTTGAACAAATTATAACTTCAAATGTGAAAAAGAAAAACATACAGAATAGGAAGTCCCTCAGTTAGCCCACAACACATCCGAAAAATGAAGCTTTTATTCGCAAATAGATGGCATCCCGATCAAGTTTTCCATCTTCTTAAACAAAGGTTCGAGCAACAAAAGTAAACAAGTTTTCCTTTATAGAATTTTGACTATAACAGACAGGAAATGGAGGAGACCGCAGCCTCAGTCTGCAAGCACCTTTTAGAGGTTGTCAAAGTTTACGGGTTCCCGCAAATACCTCTCCATCTGGCGTGCCCGAGTCTTGATGGACATGTCAAATACCTTCTTATCAAACTCTATCACGAGCCCACCCAATATACTAGGATCAATCTAGAGCGTAAAACAGAGAATCAGATTTCCATCCAATGTAACAGCGATTTGTGAATTAAAGAGCAGGCGGAAAGACCACTACTTACCTTCTGTTCAAGAATGACCTTCTTCCCTTGTCCAATTAATTCCTGCAGTGTCTCCTTCAATTCTTTCTCCTCTTCAGCAGGAAGGGGCTGATCACAGTATAACAATTAGACAGGAAAATATGGAGTAAAATTTATGTTTCATCATTCTGTATTTTTTTAGTCATATAACTTTCCCTCTGCCCTGGCAGTAGGTCCTCGTTTACGCAGTCTGTTATGCTCGTAAGAAAAAATAAATTTACCATTTAAGGACTACAACTTACAATGACAGATGTGACAATAGCTTTCACTTCTCCCTTATGTGCCATGGTTAACTCCGCAAATCTCTTTGATATGGTTTCAAGGTTCCTTAGCCTCCCATTCTGAGCCAAGACAACTAATAGAAGAAAACACAGATGCATGAATAAATAAAATAATATATATTTATGTAGATACATTTATATTATATATATATATATATATATATAGAAAAAGGTCGTACATTTACCTCTCCCAGACCCTGCGTAAAGCGGGAGCCTTGTGCACTGGGTACGACCTTTTTATATATATATATATATATATATATAGAGAGAGAGAGAGAGAGAGAGAGAGAGAGAGTGAGAGATGAAGGGACGAGAATTCAGATATAAAAACAAAACATGTCGACTCTGCATTTCAGCCAAAATAAGGGAAAATAAGCAACCATGAGAAAATTCCAAAGAAAAACAAGATTAAAGTTGAGTACAGATCAAAGAGAAAAAAAATTTAATTTGATGAACATGCATGCATACACGATAGAATACCTTCAGCGAAGACAGTTATTAAAGCTATAATGTGAATAGTGCATTGCACTTGCACATACACGTCAAAATCTTACTAAAATAGCGGTCAAGTTTTTAGTGTTCATATAAAATGCAGATAATTATATTTACCGACGTTCAATTCCATATGAACAAGTCCTATGTCTGGCTACAGGTGATAATAATAATAGCAACAACACAAACAACAATGATATTAATTACAATAATAACAAATAACAATCCTTCAAAGTGTAACACAAGACGTTTTATCCTCTCAAGAGTCAAGTAGAAACAATTTACAAAAATCAAAATCTGAACCCAAACTCATTTTACAGCTGCTAACACATCCATTGTATATTCATAATAGATGCATGTCTAAAAATACCCCACTTCATTGGTGATTGTAAATATCTCAGATTCTTTCAAATCAGTTCAACCAAATCCCGCTTACTATGGTTGATTAGTAAACCTTCACCCAATTACTTCAGATAGAAAACAAATTGCCCACGCAAATGAATAAAGAAAAGAAAATGCAATGCAGTTAGAGTTTTGAGGTTTAGAACCACCTAGGATTTGGGTTTGAGGCTGCCAAAAGAGGATAATGATTTGGGATTAGGCTCTATTGTTTTTTACTTTCTATTAGGAGGGAGCACATCTGACTTTCCTTTTGATTGGTCTGATGCTCTCTCTCTTAATGTTCTAAAGAATCCAGGCCAAACAAGACGTTTGGCCTTAGGGTTTTAAAACAAAAAAGTTACCCAAGAGGGATGCAACTTTTGCAAAACAGCGCATCAGAGTGCCTTAAAAGACACATATTATGACAGTAATGATAGCAACGAATGCCAGCACTTTAGCGACTTCTACCATCACTACTGCAAAGGAAGGGATAACACTATACCAGAAAAGTAGGATTAGCCTCAATTGACTGAAAATTTCTAATTTGTCTGGCATAGCTACATACATAAAAAAATGTGCTGGGTCCAAGAGCCGTCTCCTCCTCCCATTCCTGAACAAACTAACTCTATTGACCACAATCAATATACTTTCCCTTTCTTTTGGCATAACCCAATTACAATACACAAAACCCATAGTTAACAGGTGGTCGTTTTGTTTCGACAGTAGTACAGTAATGCAATTTTCACAAAACAGCACACAGAGATGAAATTTTCAGAGCAAGTAAAATTCATCACTGCTGATATCAGAATACAAATAAAGGCAAAAAAAACATGAAACATACATAAGAATACATCACAATTTTTAGCTAGAATGAGACAATAATCATACCCAAAAAGTTCTTTGTAATTTCTGAAAATTTAGCTTCAGCTGCAATTTGATCGATTGCCTTCACTCTAGTATCTGCTGGCACTGACAAATCCTTTGTGAACTGAGAAAAGGTAGGACTTTTCTTCGTAGCCTCAACAATGGCAAAAATCTCAGACTCAACCTTCTCCAAAGCATTAGCTTTTACTGCAGCAATGTACAAAGCAGAGGCATAGTTCCCAGAACCCCCAAACAAAACCAATGGCACCTGGCATACCATGGCAGAGCAAATCAATACAGACCTAATTAGCATAAGCAAATTTGGACACAGCACGCACATGCATCAGCTTATGTTCTATATTACTGACACTTCACATAATTTAGCTACAAGTCTATAAATCTTAATGTACTTTGTAATAAATTACAATGTTGTATTTTTTTCTAAGCCCCATTATAACTAAGTGACATCCTAATAGTTTTTTTAATTATGCATACCACAATATAACATACTTTGTGAAAAATATAGACAAAACTATGAATTCCGTCAACACAGTAAAACAGGCAACATATGATTGATTCCAATGCAAAATTCAAAAGCACCAATCCAGTTTCAGTAAAGCATGAGAACAGAGAGTAATGACAGCTACAATCAACCGAGATTTAGTTCATTATTTGATGCAAGATAAAAAGAAATAGAGTGAAGAAACAAAAAAACGAAATGTTCAAGCCCATGTACAATAATAAGCGCACTACGTCCTTGCCAAGAAAATATTTTTCTTTTAAACGAAAACCATGAATTACCTGAACCTTCACTTCCTTCTTCCCTTGCGCGGTAGAAAAGTTCCTGGATGGCTACAAATACAAATATGAAAACAATTAATCCACATTCTACAAATTCGACTAAACTTCAAATAACGGCCTCGTAAAGCTTATTTTCTCAAACCTTTAAGAAAAAGACACGCACAGATACACACTGTATATACTGCTAAAGCTGTGTTTGGTTGAAAACAATGTGAAGCAACAAATTAATTAAATATTAATCTGAAATTTGCATCCTTTAAAATTTCTAACGATCCTAATCAAAATTTTTGTCCCAGTAACACACATTTTTCATTATCTAGACACAAAGTACGAATACAAATTTATAATCAAAACTAATTAATAAATTAATCAATAAAAATCCTATCTTTTGGGGGAACATGAATCGGAGAAAGCAAACAAATTAGATCAGACAACCAAAACGAAGATAACTGTTCGCGTTTTATCCGTTCTATGTATTTCTGCGAAATTTGAAATCTCAGCACCTCAGAATTGATGAAAGTAGGGCAAAGCACGGAGCGGTGGGCGATGGATCCGTTGGCGGCGGCAGAGAGCGAATCTGATTTGAGAATCTTGGTGACCAGAGGGAGGCTCGATCGAATTCGAGTAGCAAATGCCATGTTAATAAGCCCTAATTTTTGTTTTTCCGTCTGATTTTCTCTCTCGCGCAGTCGTCTGCACTTTCTGCTGCTTCGCCAAACACCGGCTTCGAAAAATGATAACTTCTAAAGGTAGTAAATGGTAATTTACTATCCATGCGAGAACGCAACATTATATTATTACCTCGTGGCACTGATTTTTGGTGCTACTGTGACGGAGTGTGACACGTGTGGGCTAAGCGAATCAACAAGGGTTAATAGAAATGCTAAAACACTCCCTCAAAAGTGTAACTCTTTATGAACTCTAGCAGCTTTATTTTTTGCATAATATTTCATAATGTTGACACGATAATTAATGTTAAACTCTGAGTGGCAAAAAGTCTAAGAAGAGCCTCACTTTCAAGTCCCCTTAGAGTTTATCAGGGTTAGTTACGTTTTGGTACTTTTTGGTTTGCTCTTTCGTAAGAGCAACTCCAACGGAGTTGATAGCCCTGTGGAAAGAGGAGCTATTCAACCCAATCCCCTCGCTTCCTTGCTCCAGCCCATGCGGGCGGTTGGGCTAAGGGGGGGCCGTGTGAGAGGTGAGGCACTAGTCCAAGGCCCAAGCGCCTGAGGGCTCTCTGATACAAGGATGATCTCAACCATGTTATAAAAAAATTTGTGTCAGGCGCGTGCATCACACACGCGCATGGGGGGCGCGTCACCGACTAGATTTCAATCGGTGGGGGTCGTGGTTTGAATTCGAATATGTTACCGTTCTTGGTGCCACGTGGCACCTTTAAGGCTGTTGGATTTCAACGGATTTTTTTTTTGGACCGTCAGATTTCCAACGGTAAAAAAAATTTCAAACCTCCCCCAACAACTAGATGATGTGGCACAATCTCAGCTATTGGATTCCAGATCAAAGGTCCACGTTATTCGTCTTTAAAAAATTTAAAAAAAAAAAGAAAAAAAAGGAAAAAAAAATATGTTATGTTACCGTTGTAGCACGTGGCACAATCTGAAGGGTTGGATTTCAAATTTTCTTTAATCCAACGACAAAAATTAATTAAGTTAATAAAACATGTCAAAAATTAATTAAAAATCAGAGAAAAGAAATATAAAAATTAAAAAAAATAAAGATTTTATTTTTCTATAAATACCTTATCATCCGTCATACACCACAATTTCATATTTTCTCAAATACTTTCAACCACATTCAATCTTTCTCTCAAAGTTTCTATATACTTTTGTTTCCAACCTAATCCTTTATTTTTCCTCCATATAACCCACCATTCATCCTAAGAAATCACACACCAAAATCAAAATATCTATCCTTATTACCATGGCAAAATATCTATCCATATAACCCACCATCCATCCTAAGAAATCACACACCAAAATCATGAAGCGCAACGAGACAGATTAAAAATCCTATCCGAAATTACAAATAAAATTATTTTTTATTATTTTATAAAATAAAAAATATTAATATTTTATTTCCTATTACCATGGCTATTCAGTTTATGGATGAATATGCAAAAGACAATTACTGTTCATTAAAGACAATTACTATTCACTAGGGGGGATTCAATAGGCAATTGCCCTAGGAGGCCTTCCTACATTGGAAGTGCTCTAATGTTTGCAAGTGCACTTCAAATTTCACCAATTTAGTACCATTATCCTTCAAAATTCGCTCTATCAAGTGCAATTGTTAGTTCACCCATCAATAAGCTCGTTGGTTGTTCTAGTACCATGGAGCTTCTTGCACGAAACACTTAAAGCATTTTTTAGAATTCACTTGCATTTATTAAAGATTAGTATCAAAAGCACTTTTAGTCATTTTAAAAGTACTTCCAAATATCCACGCATCACTTGGGAAATATATTTTTGACAGACTGATACTAAAAAAACATAATACTCTAATCTGCACTCCAGTTAGAAAATTGGAACTCGGATGCAAGGAGAGTTGACGCCACTGTCTTAAGCTCTTAGCAGTATATAACAAACTCGTAAAGCAGCAGTCAATTCTCCAACGTCATTTGCCTCGTAAATAAAAAAGGACCGTTTACAATTGAGGTATGAGTTGCTTCACCTGCACACAAGAATCTGGACAGGCTCGGTACTGCACAAAACCTTTTCCCAAAAGTTCGGAAAGAAAATATTATAGAGCACAAAGATGCTAAAAACATAAGAGACTGATTGGCAAATTCACTAATTGTACCACATTGCAGACACTACGTTCACTCGACAAACGTTCACGCTCAGATAAATCGCGGTTTCTCCGTTCTTACATCGTCCTTGTTCAAGTGCTGTACCTGACATGGGGAGATAGAGAAGAGAGAAGAATTCAAATACTGAAGTCGGGACGATGGCGAACTGATGACAGAAGGATGGTCTGTTCATGCAATACGTGCATACCTCTAAGAGTCTTCTAATACTTGATCTTCCACATTACAGAGGAATGTGATCTGTCGACTGCATACCTTAGTTGAGAAGACACAGACCCCGATATTGTATGCTTTAACAACTTAGACGCCAACAGCGAGATCAACTCCTTATGTCGCGATTGCTTTCTCTTCAGTACTTGGATATAAGCATATAAACCAAGCCATTCAACCTCTCCCTTTTCCAGTTGAAGAATTGGGTGGAAATCAGTATGCACAGAACGCATCCTTCTCTTTATGAGCACATGCATATACCTAAAATCAATATAACAAAAACAACATGACTCCAAGAAAGAGAAATAGAAATGTCGTTGTACTTGAACATTTTGGATTTCGGATAACTGGAAATCCAGTAGCTAGATTTTAATGTCTCAAAATAAAAAATGATGACTAAATTTTAACTATCATATTCATATATGCAGAAAACTGCATGTTATTGATGAAATAATTACAAAAGATAAAAGACAACGGAATAGAAGAATACCTCAAAGATCTCTTGATAATGTTAGCATACGATCTAGGGCGAAGTTTCCAGATGTATGATAAGTCACGAACATAACAATGGAACTTCATTGCACATAACAAGAATGCTTGGTAGATATTTAATCTCACAACAGATGCCGAATTGATGTTGGAATCAAAGAATATTGGATGGCATTTAGGTTTCATAAAGTCACACAATTTTTTCTTCAAATGACGACCTGGTTGGTCTTGCCAGCTGACAGTAAGAGTGGAACGTAGATGGTTGTTCCAGTACCTGATAAAGAGATGAAACAAGTTACTCAAAACACTTAAGTAATGCAGAACATGAATGATATTTGTTTTGACAGACACTTGATCATAGCGTTGTACAAATTACAAAGGCCTCAACCATACCAAACATCTAGCAGACATGTATCACACTTGTACAAAGCGTTATTCAAAAAGACATTCCTTTGGTGGACTATAGACATGAATAATTTGACCGCTTCAGCAGTGCATGAATTTAGTTTTTAAGAAATTGTGGAATTTATTATTGACCTCAATAAACTCAAAAAGTAAAATAAGTCATGGAAATTAACTTTGTGTAGTCGGCCTGAACTTCAAGAGTGCAAGAATTAAGAAGCAAGCCACTCCATCGAATGAATGAGATGCCGTCTTCACCAAGATACACCCTGCTTGATGGTATCCCAGGCATGTGTTGCATATCGAAATTCACACAGAACTTCTTTTCATTCATGTAACAATTATAATCCCGAAATCCTCTTTGCAACCTGGTGAAGAAGCCAGCAGCCTGATTCCTTGAGGTTGAGATGAAAAGAAAGTCATCAATAAATCTTAGTAGAAAATAAGTAGAGGTTGAGGCAATGCCATCCTCATTAGCACTCTGTGCAGCAGAAGCATCTCCAAAATTATGTCCTCTTGATGAATCTATTGTCACGGGTTCCCAAGTTTTTTCAAGAAACGGAAAGATCACATTCCTATCCAAATGTCCATAGTATAATGAACAAAGCAAAGAAGACAAAACACTTCCTTGAGGAATACCTACACCTTGCAGATAAAACTTTTTATCTAACTGCAGCACATTGCGCTTGACATGTTGATTTAGATTAAAAAAGAGTTCCTCCTTCTTCATGGACCTGCTATATTCCTAAGCATTAGAAAATAAAACTATCAGCTAAAGTACCTCAATCTATAAAGAAAAGGAAAGGGATAATAATGCAAAGATGCTCAAGAAATTTTAAGCAAGTACACAAATTTTCATCCCTTGCCCCATGATAAACATAGATGGGACCTTCAAGGTTGCAAAGTTAAAAGCTACTGAATTTGAAACAAATTAGCACCAAGAACCTTATGCTCAATGTTTTGAATACTACTTCCTTTGATATTGAACAACTTATTTTCTTTTATATAAGCAAGATGGATGGCTTCGAATTGATTAAGTTCATAAATATACAAAATACAGAGTACAGACTCAAAGAGCGGAAAAATTGTAACATATTCCACAGAAACAAAATTAGTTCACAAAATATAGCTGGACAATTTTTCATAAATACGCAAAAATACCTGATTAACAAGGACACTTTGCAATGATCGGTGTAAGGCAGAAGATGTAAACCTCAAGCTGGTATGTTGATCCAATAATGCAGGATTCTCATGAACCCATAAAAATTCTTTTGTGCAAAGAACTTCATATGAATGTTTTAGAAAATATTCATCCATTCTTATGGCATCTTTCATCACACAAAGCAGCTTATCCTGGTCAACAGTATCATAGGCTTTTGACACATCAGAAACAACAATAAATACATCAGGCATCATTGTCGGTCCATTCTTTAAACCCATCACAAATGGACATAACTTTCGATAGACATCATTGTAATCAAAAACTGATGAACCTAACTTCTCTGGCTCCTTCAACCGTATAGCTTTTAGAACAGCATGCGTATCACGAAGAACGCTATTGACAGACTTGAAATATTCAAATTTGACCCTTTTCTGAAGACTTTTTTTCCTTCTTACTATGCCACTGGACTGCTCTGCCAAACTGAACTCCTTTTGTGGCATTTTTGATGATGCTTTTAAATTTGCTAGCAACCGCACTCCACACTCTTTTGGACAAATCCGAAGCTTTGAAAAACCAAATAATCTTTTTCTTATAATCCTTCTAGTTGTTGCATCATCCAAGTAATAATACCTCTGATCTTTCATGCAACTGATAGTCTTATTCTTCACCTTCTCCCAAACTGACTTTTGATAGTAATATACATCTTGCCTCCCGTGCTCACTTTCGGTGACATAGAAGTTGACTTGCAACAAAGGGACAATTATGGATGAAAAGAACCAATAAATCCAGCTTTTCAAGACTTTTTGTTTAACAATATGTGCAGCATCATTCAATTTAGGGAATCCTTTATGAATGTCTAATCCTTTTCCACCCACGTCTTTTACTGCCTCATTATTCATGCCGCAGAAATACTGTTTATTTGATAGAAATGGGAACCTAGATGTTTTCAGTTTATGCATACATTGCCGTAAAGAAAAATTTTCAAATCTTCTAAGATGTATGAACTTCGAAATATTTCTCCTCAATATTCTCCAATTAGAAGCAGTTCCTAGCAAATCTGAAGGAATGATTCTCCTACAAACAGCCCATATAAACGAGACCACCTGACTTTTCAAGCAATAAGACTTAATAGCCTCGGAGTGAGAATCAGTAGCATCTGGAGATGAAACACCACAATGCTTGTCCAATAATCTCAAACTATGGCAATGTTGAGCTCTGCGTATGAGAGTCTTAAGCAGCTTAACAAGGGAATGATACCTGAAAAACATAAGCCACCACTTATTGTTCATATATGGACCACAACACACACGCACACACAGGAACCCAACATAAAACAGAGATAAGAAAATGGCTAGAAGACAAGGATTAAAGACCTAACTTGAGCACAATTAATAATTACTCCCAGTCTCCACAACACACACACGCACAGCAGAAACGCAAAAATTAAAACATATAAACAAAGAACTTTAAAAGGATGTAAGATATCATGACCATAGCAATTCAAATAATCATTTCCACATATCGTTAGGCATAACATTTCAGTTTTTGTGCTCCTAGATACAAAACGCAAATAATTGTCGGCAACATATCTATACATAGTCTGGTCCCATCCAGTACAGAACCTATCAGCACAAAGTAGCAAATACTCTTTCATTTACCCCGATGGTATCATTTTGTTAAAGCAATGCCAAAAAAGACCTTTTTCATTTGATTATCCTATGGAAAGGCATATCTTTTAATATACAGAATATTACACCACGTGCTTAAAAATCTAGTGGATTAATAACAATATTTATTACATTTACTGCTGGCTATTAACCAGATTCCTTATTAAAAAATTCTTGTTGAAAGATAGTAGGATACCACTCTGTACTTCCAACGCTAAAACACACTAGGTAGGGTCAAAAGTAAAAATAAAAGCAAAACCATTCAGTATTCCAGAACACCACCAAAATATTATCAAGAATAATGAGAAGCTTACAGGCATGCTGATCCCGTGAGACAAAGACCACTTCCACGAGGACATATATTTGACATAGCACTTTCTGTGTCGGATATGCCAAAAATACTCTTAACAAGAAATTCTGAACCAACAGAATTTGGCTTTAAAGAATTCAGAACATCTGAAGATCATTAAGTGTTATACATTGGTTATCATTTAAAAAATAGAAAAGAAAAACCCTAAGTTTCTTTGGGAAAAATCTTGTAACAGAATAAAGGAAAAGGACAAGACAGCACCATACATGATAGGAAATCATCATTTTCAGGGAAATCAAACATTAGAAAGTCATTACTGCACAAACCGTTGCTGCTCGTGAAATATACTGAGATGATAAGGCAAATTTCTATTCATACAATTTATTGCTGCTTGACAAGATTAGCAAATCCAAAGATACACACATAGATTTCTTATCACTTGGTCTCCATTGACCATGGTCATCAATTGTTAGGTCAACATTGGTGTGTTCAAATTCCAATAAAATATTATTGGATTTTGATCAAACAGTGGGTCACCATAATTTTTTTTGGACAATGGTAATCAAAGATCAGAACTGTGTATTTCAGTATGTATATACATATACACACAAGTACAAAAGGATACGTTTTCTTGGGAAAACTGATGAAGACTGTTCCAAGTTAAAGAACATGAATTTTCTGTCAATTTGAGCCCCTTTGGCAACCTTTCTTGGAATGCGTAACCCCAAACAAGAGCACTGCCAAAGAAAACAAAAATTAAAAAGAAACCACTAAGAAAATTACATGAGAAGGGAAATAACCAGAAAAGAAATTTGATAAAGCTTATAAGCCTCTTCAACATTTTGGACCTTTCATTTTTTATTGAATGATATTGGAGAAGGGGGGATTCCAACATTTTAGAAAAAGTCTGAATGAGAAAACTGTCAGGTTTACCCATGAACCTTTTTATGATGATGAACTGAGCAATATGAAAGCCTGCTAGATAAGCTTTCCTTATCACCGATAATTGTTTTGGAAGGATCCTGAAAGCTGGTTTCTTGAGAAGGTAATAGCCTACGCTTCTTGTGGCGCTGCCAACTAAATGGCCTTGCACGCTTTTTAAGCCTTTGGGAACCCTGTTCAAGTTCCTTATTTAAATCACCTTCATAACTGTCAGTAAACGTGCTGGTTCCATTATGACTATGCTTATCCTTACAAACACTGCAGCAGCCACTGCAGGCAGCAGAACCAATGGTTTTATCACTGCTAAAAGAACTAAGGTGCTGTCTCTTCAACAATGAGTGTACATTATCTTCTCTTTCCCTCTTTTTCCGGGATCCTGAGATAAAGTTGCAAATCCAATCACCAAGTTGTGGTATTTTATCACCCTTTTAAGGGGTGGCGTTAGAGATGAACAACCAAAACAATCAGAGACAAGGAGAGATTACACAAAACAAGTGACTCCATTTGGACACACCACAAATCAACATGCACAAAGAAACACTCTGAGCCCAAACATACCAAGAAAGATCAGGCATTGTCAATACCCTAAATTACATTGAGGGGTAACTAAGATCTGTGATCATGTATATGCTAAAAGATAAGAAATTTATTTTATATCGTAGTCATTATTCACGTCTGTGTGTCTAGAGTTGTAGTATTCATTCATTCTTGAGCTAGCTGTTTAAGATGTCTACTAACCAATTGATTTGTACTTCAATATCATGAGCAGACCAAGAAATAAGAAATTAACACACATGAAAGCTTAAAACCAATGACATGCTGCACAAATTTGATCGTACTTTCATCTAAATACAAGGGATAACTGTACGCAGACGAACTATACTTATCTCCAGATAATCGAAGCTAGGTCACATTTTTCAGTACTTCCCAACATAGTACATTACAATAGAAGCTAATGATTACCATACGACTCAGGCAATGACTGTTGCCACTGTGGCTGCTGCACACGCTTCAACTTCTTCGGACACAACTGACTGATTGGCAGACCTGTGACCTGCTGGTGGTTCGTACGCAGAAGTGGCAAAAATATCGATGCATTCCTTAGTAAATAAACCATAATGCCATCCCCAACCTGTCACACAAAAGTTTTATCCTTTATCAGTTTTAGAATCCATACATAAACTTTCCACACATCATTAATCGCAACTAATCAAAGCGGTTACACGATCATACCCTTTCTAAGAGAAGACACCAAGCCGACGAAGTTAGAAGCTCCACAATGCCGCTTGACTGATTAGACTGCCAAAACATATACAAATCAACAAATACATTTTTTTAAACTGACTATATAATTACATTCCATATAATTAAAATAAATGGTAGAAAAAAGAAGGAGAATTTACCTTATCATAACCACTGCATATCACATTGGAAGACACAGGTTGCTCAACCATCATCGCTTCAATCACTGCTCTAACAATCTGGCCACAAAAGCATGCAATATTTACATTAATAAACAAATTAAAACAACCTAATGAACCCTAAATATATATACACACAGAGCGGTGGATTGCCCTTGTGGATATGGTCTTCCTCTTCAACTCATTGCGTCCCAGTTCAAACCACCCCTCTCTTATTTGTGTAGTTTAGAGTAGTGATATCGCTTTTAATCCATATATGTGTATATAAGTATATACACACACATACATAACATATATACATAAACTAAGAATGTGTATGATTATAAAGTACCTCAATTTGGGACCAGTGAGAGTCAGGGGAAAAGCGGGTGATGGCAGGTGCATTTTTCGCAACCACGACGTATCCATGGTTGAGGAGGTGGCGGTAATCGGAGGGGTCGTCAGGTCGGAGGAGAAACGACAAGCCGTCAGGTGCGGTGCAGCTGAGGCAACGGCGGCCCTTGCAGAAACGACAGTCGGCGGGGACTGACGACGACGAATGGGGAGGGAGCAAGGAGACGATGGTGTCGGACAATGTTCGCGCCCGTTTGCCGAATAGCCTCCGGAGGACCTCCGGAACGCGGCGTTTCCTTCGCATTTTCTTCCGCATTATCGGGACAGCGGACAGTGGAGTGGACTGGATTGGACGGGACGGGACTGTGAAGAGACGAGAAGGACGAATAGTCTTTACGAATTTTAGAAAGTTAATAGAAGTGCGCCATTTTCAGTTCCAAAATATAATTGTGTTCTAAATATGTAAAAGTTACACTAAACTAGGGAGAGGAGTAAAGCTGAGGTAAAATATCACATTATAATTATAGCACTATAGATGATAAATAAGGTCTTGTTTGGTACATCAGATAGGACTATTAATATGGAGGCGGATGTTAGGCGCTCTCTCGTATTAAATTGGACCAGACTAATTTAATTTGATCCGCTTATTTTACACGGCATACACCCTTTTGCTAAAACCGTCCAAAATGGGCGTATTATTTAGTCCGGTCCCTTTCCTTCTCTCTCGCACAAACTGCTCTCTCTCTCTTGAACTCCCTCGTCGTCACCCTTCCCTCCGTCTCCTTCTCTCACCATATCTCTATCTTCTCTCGCACGAACCTCAAGTGGAGTAGATCCTGACAGGCTTTGAGCCTCCACATCAGGCTCAAATTCAAGAAGTACCTGGACAAGGTTAGGCCGACCTTGAGCAACCGCCAAGTGAATCAAAGATTGGCCCTCATAATCCACAGAATCGGCGGCTCTCCATGAAGGTTCGCTCTTCTCGAATATCATTCATCAAACCATTGGACACAAGTTGTGCCAAAATAGGTGAACCAACAAACATATTTTCATCGCACCACCACCGCACAATTTGGAAAGATTTCATCTGGGTTCTAGAACCTTGACTGTGAAATGATGATAAGATTTGAAAATTCGAAAGGATTTCATCTGGGTTTTACGATTTTGCCTGTTTGGGTCAAGAATTGGTAAGGGAGTGAAGGTGTTTGGAAGGGGCGGTGCGGCATTGAGATATGGGGAAGAGATGATTTCATTTTTTTTTCTTTAAATAATTTGAATTCCTCTTATCCGATATAGTACCAAACGCTATATAAATAATACGGTCATTATCCGATATAGTACCAAACACAGTATAAATAATACGGTCATTAGTCTGATACTGCACCAAATGCCCGACTAATTTAGTCAATACCATCCGGTGGCTATTTATCATATCTGACAGAAATAGTTAGTACAGTCCGAGCTGCCAAACGAGGCCTAAAAGAAGGAGGAATAGATGATTTTATTGATTTTTCTTTCTTTCTGTGTGTTTTGATTGCAATCGAATGCTATATTTATAGAGCAATTCGCATTATTACATTTTGAAATTTACATCACATGCCTTTGAAAATACAATCTTGTTGTTTCCAAAGTCTTCATCACATTTATGGGCATTGGAAATCTGTGTGTGAGCATTCATAACAATGTAAATGTTTTCAACTACTAAAGTTTTCAACTGTTGATGTTTTCAACAAATTGAGCTTTTTTGTTGGGAATTTCAAGTTAATTACAACAATTTTGCCTCTTATTCGTTGCTAAGTGAAAGGTAATAAGCTTGATTCTTATCAAAGATAAAAGAGGTATTCATCAATTCCCCCCTGAACTTGTAACTATTGGTCAATTTCCCGCCTCAACTTTAATTTTGGCCAATTTACCCCCTAAACTCTCATAATTAGTCAATTTCCCCCCTCAACTTTAATTTGGCCAATTCCCCCCCCCCCCAACTCTCATAATTATTCAATTTGCACCCTACTGTTAATTTTTTAATTTGATCATAATTAAACAAGTGTGTGTAAGAAACTAAATAAGATGTATGTTAATCATTTTCCTATGTCTTTATCCTATTACAAATAGATTAAAATTTAGAATTTTACAATTTATCATAGATAGTATTATTAGTCATAATAAATCAGCATGGAGTAATTTTATTTGATTTTTTACTATACAAAATTGATAACGAAAAGGATTGATGTGTACATTTTTGTATGTGAATACAATTTTCTTTATAAAAGTGAAAGCTAAGTTCAAGTAGATTGTGGAGAATCGAGCTTTAGTGCAAAAATGGCTAATCAATTCATAATTTTCGACTCCTTATTAAGAATAACACATTTTATTGAAATAGGTCTGATCCATGAGTTTAGGATTATTATTTCTTCTTCTACATGTTTTAAACCCGATTCATAACTTTTTCTTATAATCAACCCATATCACATACTAATTGTATTATGTTTTTTGTACATTTTACCCTATATTATGCATGTGAGTTTATGTTAATTTTAGTACTTTATTGGAAGTTATTAGAAAGATTGAAAGAAAGAAAAAAGAATAGAAGGAAAATTTAAAAAAAAATTAACAGTAGAGTGCAAATTGACTAATTATGAGAGTTGAGGGGGAAATTGGCCAAATTAAAGTTGATGGAGGAAATTGACTAATTATGAGAGTTGAGGGGGGAAATTGGCCAAAATTAAAGTTGATGGGGGGAAATTGGCCAATGATCACAAGTTCATGGGGGAATTGATGAATACCTGTTTGGGCCTAAAATAACAATTTTGGGCCGAGTGTAGGGTCATTCTCGGCCCGGAAGGCCTTGCGACAAGAATACCATGGATCGTTCAGTACGTGGGCCTCCAAACCTAGGTCGGCTAGGTCATAACGCAAGAGGTCGAATCCTAGTGCAATAAGGAGTCTCGACAGAACCCAGAAACGAATCTGGTTCAGTTAAAGGACTAAGTTCACAGTCCTAGTGAAGGTAGGACTGGTCGAGTTGATGCTGATCAGGGGAAGAAAACCTAGTTCGAGTAGGTTTTTAACTCGACCTTGGAGGGGGCCATTGCTATAAATAGAAGAGGTTGCACATCATTCAAGCCCCTGCAAATCAATACAAAATTGCCCTGCGCAAATTCTCACAACTTGTGATTTTTCCTTTTCCTTTTTCGCTGACACATCTTTCGTTGGCATCAACAGCACTGTGGAAGCAACCGGTGATATCTTAAGTCGGCATAGATAGCTCTGTCACCGTAGAGTCAGTCGGTCTCGCAGTACCTTCCGTTGGCATCAACAGCACTGCGGCGAGCACGATTGATTACCTATCCAAGTCTCGGTCGAGAAGGGTTTCTAAATCCTTATTGGTCGAGGTCATCTCATCAGCCTTCTCGGCGAAGTGAGGTGTTACAGTTATTACATTCGGCACATTGAAAGCCGAATTTGATATTGAGCTTCGTAAGAATAGTAACCTTGTCTTCAGGTTCGAGAGCCCAAGAGGCCGAGACGTGTTCCTTTCTCGGCCGCAATCGCAAGACGCAGAAGTCAGTAGCGCGACCCAACGCAACATCAACAAATTTACTCCTCGGTCGAGCTCGGCCGACGAGTTGGCACGCCCCGCATTCCCCGAATGACGTAGTTAGCTTATAGATTACTCGGCCTGCGCGTCACGTATGCTTTGTAGTTTCTAGGGTCAACAATACCTCAAGATAAAATCATATTATTATTAATCTATTGTAAGATTTAGTCCACCCTTCTCTTTTTTTATATTGTTAGTTGAAAAAAAAAATTACAACAATTTTACGGCCCTCCGTGATCGAGATATTTTTTTTGTTGGGCCGACTTATTTGATCATCGGCTTGTGGGTTGTTCCTAAACGGACCGATCGGATCTAACTTAATTTGTGCGGGTGGTGCAGATTGGTCCTACGGCAACTACTATGGCGGATTGGGACCCTACAAAGGCCGAAAAAAAGTGCTTGTGAAGGTTCTTTGGAGATTCATTTTTATGTTTATCAAGTGTTTAATGAAATGTCTTATGGGAATATCAACATTATTTTTGCAAAATATGTTGACAATACTCAGAGCCGGCTTTTAGCAGGTGTGACAGGTTCCATTGCACAAGGCCCCAAAATTTTTTGGGGCCCCTAAAATTATTTTGTATTGAATATAATAATATATAAAATAATATTATATGAAATAAAATACTAATCACATAAATATATATATATATATATATATATATATATATATATATCTAATGGGCCCAAAAGTCACCTAAAATCTGTGCGGAATTATATAAAATTATAATTAACAAAGTTATGTTGACAAAACTAATCAATTTAAAGGAAAGAACCCCACCGAGGCAAACAATTCATGTCGGAGACTCAGAGTCCATTTTTTTTCTCTCACGAGTCACACCAAAGTCTCATCGTTGCTTCCCACTTTTCTTCCTTCACACCATAATCCTAGACGCCGTCGCTAGTGTCCCACTCTACTTCCCTTCTCTCTTCGTCCCATTGTAGTTGCCTTTACATTTAATAATATTTAGAAACAGATGATTAATGAGTTTTAAAGTTTATTTCGATATTACTTTTTAGCATCAATACATTGTTCAATTTTTTTAAGATGTCTTATAAGAAGGGTCCCTTTATGAATTTCACACAGAACTCCTGAAATCTCAAAGACGATCCTGACAATACTCAGTGATTGCCTTGGCATTAACAATATGAATGCATATGATGATACGCCCACCAAATGCACAGGATCACTTAAAAGAAATTCTGCTACGCGCACAGTTTCTGTCTAAATAAAACTTGATATTTTACATTGGGATTTCCCAAAATTAAAATCTTAGATCCACCATACTACAACTGCAATGGTTGACTTTGTAAGTCTATCCTAATAAGAGTTTGTAGTTGGAAGTCTGTTTTGTATTGACGGTGTCGGGTATTTCGAATTTCAAGTTAACAAATTTATGGGCTTCCATGATTGGGCCGGCTCATTTAATCATCGGATTGTGGGTCGTCACCGGTCGGATGCCTTAATTTGTGCATGTGGTGCAGATTGGGTCCGATGGCGACCGCCATGGTTGGATCCACATAGAAACCCGGATGGTCCTGAGACTTTCAAAGGCCGGGAAAACGTTTGTGAAGGTTTTTCGAGAATCTTTTGAATGTCTGATAGAATGATACGAATATTTTGTGTTCATTAAGTGTTTGATGAAATGCCATTTAGAAATATATCAATGCATTTTAATTGTAGGATGTGTCGACAACACTTGACATAGGGTCTCGACCATAGATTGGCATTTGTCAATATGAACACTTGTAATAATAGGCCTACCCAATGCTCAAGAAATTTTCTAACTGAATATATTTTTTCACAATATGTCCGTCTACCTTTCCAAAACAAAAAAAAAAAAACAAACTTGCGTCTAAATAAAATTTGATGTCTTACATTGGAACTCAAGATTAGAATTCTAGATCCGCCATATTGCAACTGCAATGGCTGACTTTGTAGTCTATCCTAATAAGACCGGTTATGTATTGATTGTGGCTTAATTGAGATTCTCTACAACTACCAGTCTTCTTTTCTAACATCCGAACGCCAAAAGGCCACATGGAAAGTTGGAAACTTTTCTTCAAGAGTCCAGCAACTTGGTGTTAGTTTGTTTCGAACCACATAATCTCAAAGAGCTTTTAAAATGTGTAACATACAATATGACAAATTATAAGCAGAGTATATTACTCTTAAATTAAGCCACAACACCATTATATACATTTTGTTCAATTCCTTTAATATGACAGATTTTTCCTAGCTTGAATTTGTGGCTAATGTTATTTAAACATACTAGAAGTATAGTATTTAGGAAAATAATGATAAGGTTAAGTACGTTCTATACAAGTTTGAAGTGATTTTCAAAATGTGTCACGAGGTTTTAATTTTCTCACATTGCATTATGACGTTTTGAAATCCTATACAAGCCATAAACGTGCTGGAGAGCGACTCTTTACAAGCCATAAACGTGCTCAAAAACCACCGATCGACTCATTTACGTGTTGCTTTGGCTTTCCTTTCTATTGAGTACTTAAATGTTCCTAGAGTTTGTGATGAGATTGCTCATATACTAGCAAAGTTAGCCCTTTCAATTGGCAAAGAAACAGAGGAAACACCTGGTTTTATATAGGACCTCCTCATTCAAGAGTTGGTGTCAATTTCAAGAAATCCTATCATTTTATGTCTTTAGTCATCTTGATTGTACAATCTTTCATTAAATTGAAGACGTAATAAACACGAGACTACTATATAAGTTGTACTGGAAGCTATACTCACATCACATGGACCAAAATTAGTTATCATAAAGCTTTGACATCTCCTCAATCAATTTTTCGTATTCCAAACGGTATAATTGTGCTTCTATACAGCCTGAAAATGAGCCTTACATCTGCTACACAACATAACTTACAATTAAATAGATGAAATGAATAAATGCATTAGAACATCAACAAGATTATCATGAGGAATGAAGCCAAAAAATGAAAAAAATGCCTTATCTTTGAGGGGAAAAAAATGAAATAAAAAAAGAAGAAAAGCAAAAGACTACGCAAACTCAGTCATAGCTTAATCCTTACTCGACTTGGCCCGATCGAATGATAAGGGGCAGCACACTGCACACCCAACTGCAAAATATCAATGCCTCCATCCAACTACCAGTCAGATCCAGACATTTAACACTTTGCTCCTTCCTTTTGTAATCCATCATTTATTTGCTCTCTCTCTCTCTCTCTCTCCCCAATCTCCACTCTCCACCTTCTTCTTTTAATTTCCAGAAACATCGTCTCCAGAACCCTCCTTTTTTGCATCAAAATCTTCAAAACTCAATTGGGTTTCAATCAAAATCCAATCTTTGAGATCATATTTTTGTGGGTTTTGGTTTGAATTGATAGATAGAGGATGGTGTTGCAGTTGCTGTTAACAGTTGCCTTCTCTGCAGTGCCTCTGACTCTGTACGTTCCTCCAGTCAGAAGCCTAAACCCCTTCGTGGAGACCATGGAGGAACTCCTCTCCGAATCAAGAACTCACACCAATAGGGTATACCCACGTGTCCGAGATCTTTGGTTGAGGATCTTGGATTGCTTTCTTTGCAGCAGAACCACAAGGTAGATACATATACATATATATGTCTGTATATATTTATATTTACAGATTTTGATTTCAGTTGGTACCATGTAGTCAGCTACTATCACAAACCAATATCTGAAACATGTTTCAGATTTTGTGTTTTTGTTTTTCCTTTTTGTGGTAAATAAGGTCTGAGTGATGGTGGTGGCGTTGTTGGTGTTTGTCCGACCGGATTATTTGTTTGTGTTGTAAAAATTCAGTCTTGTAATTTCATCATTTCATAAGAATCTTTTCCATGGCAATTGCAGAGGTGATCTGTTTATTGATTTCTTTTTTTTTTCTTTTTTTTTCCTCTCTGTCGTAATTTTAGAGCAACTTACATGATACTGGTACACCGTCATTTTAGCAGCATATTGTCTACAAACACATGTGAACAAAAACAACATATGTTATTTTACCATTGGACAGTGACGGTGCCCCTGTGTCATGTAAGTCCTTAAGTTGTTAGGTATACATGACATAATCTGGATTTTAGAATCTGTGTTGTCATGGGCAGCTGGGCTCATAGCTAGTTAATAGTCATGATTTGAGTATTAAAACTATGGTTATGGACTTCATAGCTTCTTAAGTTATTAAGAGTTGGATGGTCTTTGTTTGTTGTTATACAACGGATATTGAGGGGAGTCAAACACAGAACTTTTCAGGCTCAAAGTGCGGGATCAATGCTCTTTGCCGCTCGAGCTATAAGCCGCTTGCTTCTAGAGTTGGATGGTCAAGAATTGCGTATGTGATTGTTCTTAGATTTTTTTGAGGATTAGTCTTCATTGTTTAGCCCTATGTGTACGGAAATTATAGGACGATAATATAAGAAGAAACAAAGGAACAAAGTGTGAACTTAAGTGGCATTAACTATGCTAAATTGATAGTGAGAGAGTTGTCTAAGTTACGAACTGAAGCAGTCCTTTTCTAAGATTCAATTTCGGAAGACCGGAAGAGGTCTTAAGCTTGAATCTTTTTCAGATTCGTCTTACTTTTTCGAGTTGAGTCTCTGAAGATCAAAAGATGTCTCAAGTTCGAATATCTTTCTTATTGATTAAAAAACGGCGGATAAGTACAAAATTAATGTTTTCTTGGTACCTCAATCATAGATTTTGTAGCCAAGGACAAAAAGAAGACGGAACAAAAAAAAAAAAAAAAAGGGAGGATGTGAGGGGGCCAGGTGGGTTATGATCTCTATCTGGATTAGGTTGAGAAGGTTTAGCGGTTTGTCATTGTTGGTTTATGGTTGCCATCTATATTAACTTTGGTTGCTAAAAATCTTAACTTTTGTTGCTAAAAAAATAATAGAAACTTATATATGTGTATATATTATGTTTACAGATTTTGATTTCAGTTGGTACCATTTAGTCACAAACCAATTTCTGAAACATGTTTTCAGATTTTATGTTTTTGTTTTTCCTTTTTGTGGTAAATAAGGTATGAGTGATGGTGGTGGCGTTGTTGGTGTTTGTCCGACCGGATTATTTGTTTGTGATGTAAAAATTCAGTCTTGTAATTTCATCATTTCATAAGATCTTTTCCATGGCAATTGCAGAGGTGATCTGTTTATTGATTTCTTTGTCTTTTCATTTTTTCCTCTTTCTTGTATTTTTAGAGCAAGAGGTCGCACTTGGTGTGATGGTAAGTGCCTTTGCCCATGAGCGGTAGGTCTCGGGTTCGAGACTTGGGAGCAGCCTCTCCATAAAATGGGGGTAAGGCTAGCCGACATTCACCTCTCCCAGACCCTGCGTAAAGCGGGAGCCTTGTGCATTAGGTACGACCTTGTATTTTTAGAGCAACTTACGTGATACTGGTATACCATCATTTTAGCAGCATATTGTCTACAAACACATGAGAACAAAAACAACATATGTTCCTTTACCATTGAACAGTGGCGGTGCCCCTCTGTCATGCAAGTCCTTAAGTTGCGGTTCCCCCGTGTCATGTAAGTCCTTAAGTTGTTAGGTATACATGGTATAATCTGGATTTTAGAATCTGGGTTGTCATGTGCAGCTGGGCTCATAGCTAGTTAATAGTCATGATTTGCGTATTAAAACTATAGTTATGGACTTCATAGCTTCTTAAGTTATTAAGAGTTGGATGGTCTTTGTTTGTTGTTATACAATGGATATTGAGGGGAGTCAAATGATGCGTAAAATAAGTTGACACACAAATTAAACCCTCTTTTTGACAATTGTAGTATAGATGTAAGTAGGGTATCGTTCTAGGCCGGGGATTAGGAGGGATTGCTAATCTATTCTAAATTAATTTAAAAATATTAAATAAGACTCAAGGACACAAAATTAGGCTAAAAACTCTAATAACTCGAAACACACTTAAAATGACTCAAAACAATGAAAACAATTAAATTAAACACTAGGAACTGAAATGGACGGAAATTAAATTAAAAGACTAACAATAAAGAAAACTAACTAAATAATATAATTTAATAATGGATGGGTGTTTGGTTTTGATAAAAAGTAAATTAAATTTAATTAAATTACAGAATTGATAAAAACATAAAATTAAGGTAAAATGATAAATGACAGACTAGCTAGAGGGTTCTTCTCCACACATGACACATATGCAACCTAAATTGATTTTCAGTTGTTCTTTCAATAAATTGTGAATCTCAATACTCCAGATTAACCGTGAACAGCACTTTTTTAATCTTCAAGTTTTCCTTAAGTTATTGAATTGGACGGAAAAACGCATACAACAATTCAAAACATTCTTCAAAAGTCCCCTACGTGAAAAGCACAATAGAGATACAATCAAAGATCATTAAACTTTGTGAAAACTATAAGCATTGACGAGGCATTCGTAACTATGAAAAGCATGATACTCTTGCCAAGAATTTACTTAACGTGATTGTGACTAGCAACCTTTACTACTTGTGAAAATAAGTTCATAACGATTAGGTGAAATTCACTTATATTCTAGCATCAAATTCATGCATGTAAATTAAGCGTGCACTCTCAACCAACATATACAAATCAGTTTTTATACGAACGGATAAGTAAATTGAAATCACAACTTATGAAATCACAACCGAAGGTAATCAATTCATATTACAAATATATTCATGGCTTTGAATTAACCTCTAGCCAAAATAAATTTAATTACACATTATTAAAACAAAAATAAAATAGAAGTTTGAAAAGATTTAACCGAGAGAAATGGAGTGAAGCCTCTAATTTTCTTCTCACTGTGCCCGTCAGTCTCCCTTCTCCCCGTGTCTATCTCCTCTCCTGCCTCTGCGAGCTGACCTCCTGACCTCTCTCCCTCTCCACGTCTGCGAGCTTCACGCTTCCCTTCTCTCCGTAGCTTCACGCTGCCCAAAGGGCAACCCTCTGCCTTCCACCAATTCCCCCCCAGACCGCCCTTCTGCACCTGTCTCACTCCCTCTTTTATTCTATTTCTTTCTTTTTTTTATTCCTCCTTACTTTCTGTAACTGTCTCGCTGTCTCTCCTACAGATGCCAGAGCATCATCATCCTCACGCACGTTTTCTCCAGCTATCCTCACAGCTGCCAAAGGCAGCCCACTCCTCATTATTTTATTCTTTTACTCTCTCTTTCACCTGCTTTCATTACCCGTGCTGACCAATCCTCTCTACAGCTCCTTTTCTAACATGCCTTGGATTCTCCTTGTTCCGTAGCTGTCCCTTTATTTCTGCTTAATCCCACGTTTTCCACCTTGGATCCTTCTTTCCTTTAGCTTTCTTTATATTTTTTTTTTATTTCTTTTCTTCTCAGCTGCCAAAGGGCAGCCTCCCCTCATGCGCCAGCCTCTCTCTACTTTACTCCCCTATTCTTCTCCTACAAACACAATAAATCAAAAGTATCATAAATACTTAAAGCTTCCTATTAAATTAGACAAGAAAAGAAATATAAAAGGATAAAATATATAGTTTAAATATTGGTTTATCAATTAGCGTCACAATGGGTTAGCAATATTGTAATTTAAATTGCTCTTGACGAATTTATTACATAAAATTTCACTTGTTCTATTTTTATTTTCTTTGCATAACAAATCCTATAAACACAAAAATAACGTAAATAACTCAAAAATATAAGGAACTAACTAAGAAAAGACGAGTGAATTCGAAGTAAAAATATATATAAATATCATCCGATCAAATACCCCCATACTTAACTTTTGCTAGTCCTCGAGCAAAACAAAGAAAACAAGAACAAGAAGTAACAAGAAAAACATTAGCTTCCCCCTATTTGACCCTCATATTATTTCTTCAAGAAAACAAATCATCAAGAACCATAGCTAGCATCAAGGAACTAATTCAAGTTCATCTTCCTTATTCAAATATTAGCAGTAATCTTTGAATCATCCTTGAAGTGTAGTGTGTGAGATAGCCATGCTAATGCAATTTCAAGTTTTTATTTTTAAAATCATCATATGCAAACTAGCGACCTTCTCACTGAATATTCACTCAATTACACATGTGTTTAGTTTTAATGTGTTTCGCTCAAAGAATCAAATGTGAAAGTTCTACCATAAGCTTGCATAAAGATCACTTCTCCACAGTCATAATTGCAAAACTTAAATCAAGAGGACTTTTATTGGATGTAATGAGATTTAGGGAGAGGGTTATTGAAATGAAAGATTAGGTAAACACAAGTTCCAAGCTATATTGCAAGCAATTCTTTTGTTTAGATTTATAAGAACTCAATCTTTACAGCGATTCTTCTAACACCTCCAACCACACCCTTAACTGAAACTTGAAAAACTTTTTATTTTCTTTGTATACAATCTTTCTTTTTTTTTTCTTTTTTTTCTTCTCTTTTCTCTCTTTTTTATTTTCTTTGTATAAAATCTTTTTTTTTTTTTTTTTTTTTTTTTTTTTGAAATACAAACATGAAATACCCCCACACTTATTCTTTTGCCAAACACCTTCACAGTACTTAACAAACGTTTCTCATAAGACAATCTCGCATTGCTCGCTTGGAAAAGGGTAAGGAAAAATGTTTCAGGTATAAGGGTAGACATATCTGGTGATAAGAAACAAAAGGTTCAACAAATACGGCTCAAATTGGCAATCTAATGATATCATTTTTCTTTGGGAAACATGGTTATTTGGGCCATGGTGGTAAACCTAATGCCTCCATCATTTCCAAGTTCATGCAATCAATGACAAACATTTCGAAAGATCGTTACGCAAGTTCTAGAGATGTATCTCACATAAGTTCATCACACATGAAAGAATAGGAGTGTATGAAAAATGCACACACTTTCAATAGGCTCAAAAACTCACATAGGAATTATATATGGTCACTAAATTCACATATGAAGCTTTAATTCATACTTTAGTTTCACATCAACAAGGCTATGTGCATTTGGTTTTTCAAAGATGGTCAAACATGTACAAAACTAACAAGAGAATTAGGAATTTCACAAAACACATGTTAACTAAGTTCTTGATGATCATGGTTCAAATTTGATCCAATTATATCATTGGGTCGGGAAACTAACAAAAATCTAATTCAAAACAATAAGGGAAACAAGACAATATTTTTTTGGATTTTTAAATTTTCCGATTTTTTTTTTTTTTTTTTTTTTTAAGAAAACAAAAACTAACAACACAGAAACAAATGAAATTCTAGAGATTTCTACCCCCACACTTAAACTGGACATTGTCCCCAATGTCAGAAAACACTATAATGCAAATAAAAATAAAATAAATAAATAATAAGAAACAAAATAAAACAATTGGACTGAAAACTTCCCTAATTTGCAGTAAAATCAAGCGATGACCCCCAAGCTAAAATTCTGCAATCAACTTCAAGGGTGGAAATAACCAAAAGTTCCTGCAAAGAAAAGAAATAATTCAGTTAAGTACGCAAGAAAATTAATTAAAAAAAATTGCAAACGAAAAATTGAAAATTACGATAAAAGATAATGAATAAAACTAATAAGTAATCATTGGTCGTGCTTGTTGACTTTCCACAGCTTTCCTCTTGAACAGGGTGACACTTAGCTTTTTATTTGCAAGTGATGATTTTATGCTATTGTACGGCGAGGCTTTGCTCTTTGGGAATGTTGCAGTTCCTTATTTGTTCTCCAAGCAGATGTGGCAGCTTCTCTAGTTCTTCATCTCAGACTCCTTCTGCTGGGATGATTGTGCAAGCTGCATTCTTCTCTGCTTGTTTCCTCTGCATGGCGGGCAGGCACGAGGGAGAGGTGTTGGTCTGTTTCTTTCTTCAATCTTTCCAAGTGCCCACCTCTTGCTCTCTTTCTCCTTGTCCTTAGTTGAGGATGAATCAGCACGTTGTCTCCACATGCTTCGAGGTATCATCTTCACTTCCCTTATAAGTGAGAAACAAAGCGAAAGCACAAGATGATGAGTACTCGAGAGCAGGTGCTGGCTGGAGAAAGGACAGGGAGAAAGCATGATATGAGATACTCTTGCTTTCAACCTTCATGATATGAAATACTTTTGCTTTGAATGGGTTGTTCGCAGGAGTATCCCAAGGAATGAGGAACACAGAGTAACTTAGGAGGATTCTTTGGGAATGCATTTTCGGAGATGAAGAAGTGTTGAGAGGGTGTGCTGAGAGAGTGTGCTTTTGTTGTGGAAGGCGAAGGTAGAAACTTATAGGACTTGTCTTCACAACCGGAACTGTTCTCTCACTCATTGTCGGTAGCCGGTGGATGGATGAATAGTACAAATTACGCGCTTTCTGAAAAAGCTGCCCGTAATTTCCGCAAAGCTACCGGTTGCATGTGACGAGTGACGACACGTCTGGACAAAGTGATCTTTCGAAATCCGGGATTCGGCTCGTGGTTTCTGAGCAAGCCCAGCCTTTAAGAAATGAAACGCCTCTTTTGAGAAAAGAATCCGGCTTTTGAGAAAGGAGCGTCCTCTTTTCAGAAAAGAATCCGGCTTTTGAGAAATGAGCCCCGACTCTTCGATTTGCGAGAGGACGCTTCATCGATTTCTGAGGAGCGCCTCTTTGATTTCTTCTTTTTATAGAGGCGTTAATTTTGTTCCACAACACACTTGAGCTCCCTCTTGTAAACACTCCCTTCTTGCACTTGTTTAATCTTGATCATTCCGACTCTCTTCTTTCTTCACCACCTCTGAAAAATGTCTGGCCCTTCCGATCGTCGTTTTGACTTGAACATTGGTGAAGAGGCAGCTCCGCCTTCACCAGACAATATATGGCGCCCATCCTTCATATCCCCTACCGGTCCTCTTACCGTGGGGGATTCGGTGATGAAAAATGACATGACTGCTGCGGTGGTGGCCCGGAACCTTGTCACCCCCAGAGATAACAGACTGCTCGCTAGGCGGTCTGATGAATTGGCGGTTAAGGAGTCTCTGGCTCTTAGCGTGCAGTGTGCGGGTTCTGTATCCAACATGGCCCAACGCCTATTTGCTCGAACCCGTCATGTTGAATCGTTGGTGGCTGAAATACAGAGTCTCAAAGAGGAGATTAAAGGACTCAAGCATGAAAATAAACAATTGCACAAGCTTGCACACAATTATGCCACCAGCATGAAGAGAAAGATTGACCAGATGCAGGACACCGATGGTCAAATTTTACTTGATCATCGGAGGTTTGTGGGTTTGTTCCAACCGCATCTGCCTTCGTCTTCTGGAGCGGCACCGCGTAGTGAAGCTCCAACTGATCAACCTCTGCCGCCTCCTCCTTCTGTGGCCCCGCCGACTGCTGAAGCCCCGCCTACTACTGAAGCACCACCCGACCAATGAATACTATTAGTTTACATTATTGTAAAATATTTGTACTTTTTTTTTATGTATTTTTTTTTTTTTTTAATTTTTAATTTTTTTTTTTTTTTATGTATTTTTTTTTTTTTTTGCATTAATTTTAAATTTTATCTTTTTTTTTTTTTTTTTTTTTTTTTTTTTTTTTTTAATGTGTAAATTAATGTAAAGAGACTTTGGTTAACCTTCCCCCACACTTAAACTAAATAACACAAACTCACAGAAATCAACCAATTAACACAACTAACTAAACAAAACAAAATGAAAGCAGTAAAGATAAGGGTGGAAGAATGCAAAGCTGATTGGGTTAGTGATTCCAAAGTCTCCCTTCGTTGAATGCTTGGGTTGCCTCCCAAGAAGCGCTTGATTTAACGTCTTTAGCCGGACGCATCTTTCCTTTAAATTTCCCTCGGCTCCATTTGAACCTAAAATCAAAGAAAGAAAAATAAATCAAAAATCAAAAATAAAATACACAAACACCAATATAAACATAAACAAAAACAAAAATAAAAGGATTAGCAAAGTTGCTAATCCCCGGCAACGGCGCCAAAATTTGATGCGTAAAATAAGTTGACACACAAATTAAACCCTCTTTTTGACAATTGTAGTATAGATGTAAGTAGGGTATCGTTCTAGGCCGGGGATTAGGAGGGATTGCTAATCTATTCTAAATTAATTTAAAAATATTAAATAAGACTCAAGGACACAAAATTAGGCTAAAAACTCTGATAACTCGAAACACACTTAAAATGACTCAAAACAATGAAAACAATTAAATTAAACACTAGGAACTGAAATGGACGGAAATTAAATTAAAAGACTAACAATAAAGAAAACTAACTAAATAATATAATTTAATAATGGATGGGTGTTTGGTTTTGATAAAAAGTAAATTAAATTTAATTAAATTACAGAATTGATAAAAACATAAAATTAAGGTAAAATGATAAATGACAGACTAGCTAGAGGGTTCTTCTCCACACATGACACATATGCAACCTAAATTGATTTTCAGTTGTTCTTTCAATAAATTGTGAATCTCAATACTCCAGATTAACCGTGAACAGCACTTTTTTAATCTTCAAGTTTTCCTTAAGTTATTGAATTGGACGGAAAAACGCATACAACAATTCAAAACATTCTTCAAAAGTCCCCTACGTGAAAAGCACAATAGAGATACAATCAAAGATCATTAAACTTTGTGAAAACTATAAGCATTGACGAGGCATTCGTAACTATGAAAAGCATGATACTCTTGCCAAGAATTTACTTAACGTGATTGTGACTAGCAACCTTTACTACTTGTGAAAATAAGTTCATAACGATTAGGTGAAATTCACTTATATTCTAGCATCAAATTCATGCATGTAAATTAAGCGTGCACTCTCAACCAACATATACAAATCAGTTTTTATACGAACGGATAAGTAAATTGAAATCACAACTTATGAAATCACAACCGAAGGTAATCAATTCATATTACAAATATATTCATGGCTTTGAATTAACCTCTAGCCAAAATAAATTTAATTACACATTATTAAAACAAAAATAAAATAGAAGTTTGAAAAGATTTAACCGAGAGAAATGGAGTGAAGCCTCTAATTTTCTTCTCACTGTGCCCGTCAGTCTCCCTTCTCCCCGTGTCTATCTCCTCTCCTGCCTCTGCGAGCTGACCTCCTGACCTCTCTCCCTCTCCACGTCTGCGAGCTTCACGCTTCCCTTCTCTCCGTAGCTTCACGCTGCCCAAAGGGCAACCCTCTGCCTTCCACCAATTCCCCCCCAGACCGCCCTTCTGCACCTGTCTCACTCCCTCTTTTATTCTATTTCTTTCTTTTTTTTATTCCTCCTTACTTTCTGTAACTGTCTCGCTGTCTCTCCTACAGATGCCAGAGCATCATCATCCTCACGCACGTTTTCTCCAGCTATCCTCACAGCTGCCAAAGGCAGCCCACTCCTCATTATTTTATTCTTTTACTCTCTCTTTCACCTGCTTTCATTACCCGTGCTGACCAATCCTCTCTACAGCTCCTTTTCTAACATGCCTTGGATTCTCCTTGTTCCGTAGCTGTCCCTTTATTTCTGCTTAATCCCACGTTTTCCACCTTGGATCCTTCTTTCCTTTAGCTTTCTTTATATTTTTTTTTTTATTTCTTTTCTTCTCAGCTGCCAAAGGGCAGCCTCCCCTCATGCGCCAGCCTCTCTCTACTTTACTCCCCTATTCTTCTCCTACAAACACAATAAATCAAAAGTATCATAAATACTTAAAGCTTCCTATTAAATTAGACAAGAAAAGAAATATAAAAGGATAAAATATATAGTTTAAATATTGGTTTATCAATTAGCGTCACAATGGGTTAGCAATATTGTAATTTAAATTGCTCTTGACGAATTTATTACATAAAATTTCACTTGTTCTATTTTTATTTTCTTTGCATAACAAATCCTATAAACACAAAAATAACGTAAATAACTCAAAAATATAAGGAACTAACTAAGAAAAGACGAGTGAATTCGAAGTAAAAATATATATAAATATCATCCGATCATCAAACACAGAACTTTTCAGGCTCAAAGTGCGGGATCAATGCTCTTTGCCGCTCGAGCTATAAGCCGATTGCTTCTAGAGTCCGATTGTCAAGAATTGCATATGTGATTGTTCATATATTTTTTTTTGAGAATTACTCTTCAAAGTTTAGCCCTAAATGTACCGAAATTATGGGACGATAATATAAGAAGAAGCAAAGGAATAAAGAGTGAACTTAAGTGGCATTAACTATGATAAATTGATGGTTAGAGAGTTGTCCAAGTTACGAACTGAAGCAGTCCATTTCTAAGATTCAAGTTCAGAAGATCTGAAGAGGTCTCAAGCTTGAATCTTTTTTATGAATTACAATGATCTGTCGTAATGTGACAGATTCACCTGTCATTTTTATGGATTACAATGGTAATCACTGTTAAGTTTTATTTGGCATACGCTTAAATAGATTCTAAATATTCAATGTGACGGATTCACTTGTAATTCTTATGGATTACACTGTTAAGTCTTATTTGACATACGCTAAATAGATTCTAAATATAAAGAAAAAGTCAAAT
Source organism: Malus domestica (assembly GCF_042453785.1). Lineage (NCBI taxonomy): Eukaryota > Viridiplantae > Streptophyta > Magnoliopsida > Rosales > Rosaceae > Malus > Malus domestica. The sequence continues at coordinate 1,019,738 of NC_091667.1, read as the reverse complement.
TTGTGGCTTGGAACTTTTTGATTGGAATCAAACAATTTGCTATAACTAACATCACAAACAATCCAATTAACCACAAGTCTTAACTCAAGTGACATGCGATAAGTGGAGCAAGGTGTCATGATCTGAAACTATTCGCGAGTCTTAATTCAAATGACATGCGATAATGATCTCAAAGCTTAAACCATTTGTTTTTCAGCACATAAATTTATGTAACTCGCTAGATTAATAACGTACTAGCGCGTGCAGAAGATATTTTTTGAATCACGGTGTGCTAAGCTCGATTTACACGTTTTAAATGTATTTGTATGCGTAAATTGACAAAAGGAAAATCAAATATTTGAAGTAAATGAATAATATTAGATCATGCTAGAAGAAATTCCTCATAAACCAATTAAAGCGACTGAATTCACATAATAAAATCGATCTTTATAAAATTTACATTAAGAATAGGGAAAATAATATTTAATACACAATTGATTGAATCACATTATTGCTAGCCCATCCCCTCACCCTTAGGGTAGATAATATCGTTTGTTAAAAATAAAAAAAAACAATCATTTGACAACTAATTTAATCACATTATTATCCACGTGCGAAAGATCTTTTTTATAACCAGCATTACACACCTCTTAAGATGTTTTGAACGTGTTTAAAAATAAAGAAAATAATATTTAATAAACAACTGATTAAATCACATTATTGTTATTCCATTGTGAGGCGAAGCCCACCCCCACCCCTTTTAGTGTAGATAATATCGTTTGTTAAAAAAAAATCATTTGACAACTAATTTAATCATATTATTATTCGTGTGCAAAAAACTTTTTTATATAACCAGCATTACACGCATCTTAAGATATTTTGAACTTGTTTAAAATAGAGAAAATAATATTTAATAAACAACTGATTGAATCACATTATTGCTAACCCATTATGAGGCTAAACCCACCCCCTCCCTTAGTGTAGATAATATCGTTTATTACAAAAAAAAACACAATCAATTGACAACTAATTTAATCACATTATTATCTGCGTGCGAATGACCTTTTTTTATAACCGACATTACACGTCTCTTAAGATGTTTTGAACATGTAAAAAAAAACAATCATTTTACAACTAATTTAATCACATTATTATCCGCATGCGAATGACCTTTTTTATAACCGGCATTACACGTCTCTTAAGACTTTTTGAACGTGTTTAAAAATAGAGAAATTGTCACGCCCCGACCCGTGAATAAAGACTATTCACGAGCTAAGGTGTGAGCCATATCTTAGTTATAGAAATAAATTCTACAACCAAGATATGGTGGAAAATAAAATAAAATTATAATGATTACACATACATTAGATAACAAAATCTTACATAAAATTTATCAAATACGCAGCGGAATAGCTATAGTGCACAAATTAATTCACAACAAAAAGTACCAACAAAATAATAATTAAATTGTAACAGTTGTCATGCCCCGATCCCGACATACGTCCAGGATCGACACGTGATGTCACCAAGTATCTGTATATCTAACATGCCCCGCCTCCAAAATATGTACCAAGCACGCTCAAGCCTCAAATTGAGTAGTGATTTTTCGTATACTTTAGGGCTGCATCTAACCTCTTTGTTAGACTGCCTACGTACCCTCAATAGGGATCAAGCCATTCGTAGTTCACCATTTCACTATACTCGAACATTTTTCACATAAATAGCTATGTCTCAACAATATATCACAATGCATACCATGCAATATGTTCAAGAACCAATGACGAAGCACAATATTCTTCTCAAGCCACATTGATCAACTAGAATAATCATAATAATAACATCAATATCCAAGTCATTCCACAATCCTGTCAATTAATCAATTCATGAATAAAAAATGCATGATCTTAGCATTTATTTACGTTAATCAATCAATGCGATAACTTATCATTTCATGAATTTAACTAAGGAACTCTATATAATTCCCTACTTGGATTATGAGTAATTAACATGGTAATTCTAATTTATATTCACAAGGTCTATTAGGGGTAATTTCCATCCACTCGAATCTAGGGTTCTAGACTAACCTTATGGATATGAGCAAGAGCAAAGATTCCGGACCACTCAACGGAATCCAACAATCTCGGGTTCTGGACCACTCAACGGAACTAAAATACCAAGCTACTTCTCGTAATCCACCCAGACTTGTCTTATGTACAATCATGCCTACATCAAGGAAATGACACACTAGGCAAATCAGACACTCGGATAAGCTGTGAAGCTCGAGTGAGTGACAATAATACAAGTATGTAATATTCAATAAAAACAGACCATCGATCACAATCTATAAACATTAAGTATAGGATCATGCTTTATGAAATCAGAATCAAGCCGTTGAAAACTTCGAAGGAGTCTGTAACACCCCGGCCCCGAATAATTTATTTGGGATAATAATTTTGATGATAGGCCCACTTTAAACTCTTGATAATTTTCTATTCAAAGGTTAAGGTTCTTTGCTTTTAATTCCTTAATTCCACAAAATGGTCTAAACCATAATTCTCTCACCAAACATACCATTATTCAATTATCTTACCAATTTATTTCTAATTTATTCTCTTAGATCAAGACTCCAACTAAATATTAATTCTCGATTACTTAATTTCACTTATTTTATGGCTTCATCTAATGTCTCGTTAGACTGCCTACATACCCTAAACAGGGATCAAACCATTCGTAGTTCACATTTCCAAAATTCAAACCAAAACCGAATATATTCATTTAAATCCAACATATACCACAATCGTATTAATATTCAACCCACAATAGTTAGATCTCAAATGCATAATTAGAATAACGAAATTCGCATAAAAAGACAATGTCGGCTCCCTGGTCATGCGTTGCCGCACCCGTCGCTGTAGGTGGCGGTCGGCTGCCCCGACTCGCCGGAAAAATTCAACTATTTCAAAAAAAATCTCAAAAATTACAGAAATGAAGGTCTCAAAGAGTAGAGCAAACTTTATATCTGCGGCCAAGTCCAATTTGGACCAAATCCGCCGGAACCTTATACAGGTATGGCCTCGAATCGTCACCTCCGGTGCTTCGCCGCCCCTATAGTTGTTTGGGCTTTGTTCTTAGCCTCAAGGGAAGTCTAATGGTGGTGAAATTGGAGGTAGTTAACTTTGGATTTGATAATCTCGAACACACACCCGCCGCACCCCCACCGTGCGGATTCTCCCACTTTCAAGTCCTAATCCTTTGATTTTTTGGGTATAATAGGAAGAAGGAAGGCCATTGAGGGTTTTCCAAGTGTTATTTTCGTGTAATTCGCCGGAAAATGGGCTAAAACCGGTCGAAAATGGCAAGCAAAACCGTCCGGGTCGGGTTGCTACTCACGGGTCAGGGATCCCTCGCACCCCACTTCTCTCCTGTCACCTCCTTTCTTTTCTCTCCCATTGGCCACACTCCCTTTCTCTCCTTCTTCCTTTTCCTCCTTTTTATTCTCTTCTTTCAATCTCAGTCGTCCATCATTTATTTTACATTCATCACAGCCACACACGCTGCACAACATATTGCTCCAGATTTCCGGAGTCTTCTAAATGAATTTAAAATTACCAAAATATCCCTGACTTTAAACATTAATAACTTCTTCGTTATAATTCCGTTTCACAAACGGTTTGCGCCTATGCATTCGTGAGATTGAGCTTTATTCAAAAATATAAATTGTGACCTCGAAAGGTCTACGGATTTTAAATAATTACTTTCCAAACTTTAAACTTCGTAAGCAGTTTAATTTAAATCTAACTCGAATAACTTAATATAAATTCTCATAAACTAAGATAAAATCTCAATCATGAAAATACTTAAATTTTAATAATTTCCGAAAACCAAAACTAAAAAGTTCTCAATTAATTTCTCCATAACCATAAATCGATTCATTTATGCTTTTCTCCACATTTCATAATTATGAATATATAATTCATATATTTAAATTTTCAGGATATTACATTCATCCCCCGTTAAAATAAATCTCATCCCCGAGATTTCAATCATCAAGTTACTAGCAAGAACTAGCACTATTTCCACCATCTCTACTATGGCGAATAAGATTATAACATATGTTCATGATTTTATTCAAATCAGAAAAAAATCAATGAAGAATTTATCGTGATCGCACCCATTTGCTCAGTTTTCCAACTACCTTATTTGATAAGTAAAAATACCATAACTTCTAGCCACATACCTTGACAGAATAAATATCGTAAATTCTAGCTGTAATTCGTCAGTGGCTAAGTAAATATCACAATATCAAGCCAAACCACTAAAATTGACAAATCAGTTAGCAAAATTTCAACCAAAATCATTGGAATTCCAACCATCATGACTCGCTACCATATTAAAATAAAGATCCAAAATTTTCATTACCATGAAATGAAACTAAGGCTTGAAATTAACATGCATCAACCAACCAAAACACGGGTTGGACTTCAGTATATGTTCTGTTGATGCATAAAATCTGGTGGAACTTGGACCAATATAAATCCGACCGTGAATCACACAAACGCACAAGAACACAAAGATGTATCGTGGTTCACCCCAATGTTTGGGCTATATGTCCTCACTGATGTTGATTCCATTTCACTATATGAATGTATGGATTACAATAGATCGGCAATAGAGCTCTATGTGGATGCAGCCTTTGCCATTTTGCTCTCTGTTTGGCTGAAAGGGTATTGCCCTCTATTGTTGTGAGGAGAATTGTATGAGAGTGATGTTGTGTCTCTGGATGTAAGACTCCCTGAATGAGGGTGAGTGAGAGTTCATTTTATAGAATAAGGGTTATTTCCCCTCTTACATGGGTTATGGGCTCAGTAATGAGGCCCAAGGACGAGGCCCAATATATGGTACCAACACACCATAAAAAAAGGGCCTGTGAATGTGAAATTGGGTGAAAAAGGCATGTGAATGTGAAATTGGGCGATAAAGGCCCGTGGATGTGGAATTGGGCAAAAAAGGCCCGTGGATATGAGAAATGAATGGGCACAAACACCCAGTGTTCTGGAAAAAAAGCTCTTTGTGTGGGCTGTGAGAATGAAAGAAAAAAGAAAGAAAAAGAACGTGTGATGTGTATTGGCCAAGTATAGTACAATCTTTTCCAGCCTACTAGTCACTGATGAAGATAAAAGAAAATGGTGGTGAAATTAGTGGTTTGACAATGATAAGTATAGCTAGAAATTTTAAAAATATTATGGCCATGATAATTTGGTTGGAAACTTTAATTTTTATGGAAGATATGGTGATTTTTCGAATGGGAAGGAAATTATAAACTGTGGTTATGGTTGATCATTATATTTGGAATGGTGAAAAGATTATGAAATTTTCTCCATTTATTTAGGGTGGACATGAATAAAATTATGAAATGATATTTTAGTTCGTTTAATATAAACGAATTTCTAGTTGTGTGAGATGAGAAATTTTTATGATTGATGAAAAATTGATGGGGAAAATTTTTAATTACAAATTTGATTATTTTGGTTGCCTTGGTCTTGAGTTGGCATTGTTGGATTCGATATTACGAACAAAAACTAATGACGAGCATATATTCTTGTAACTATGTGATTATTTAAAGTTTAATTTCGTTGACCGTTAAAGTTGTGATATATATATATATATATATATTTCGCTCCCTTGGATGATGGAATGTGAGTAGTGCTCTGGAAGTGCGAGTCACTAATTTATTAAATTTGTGGCTACATTTGAGGTAAGTTAAAAGTGAAGCAATCGAAAGGAAGATTTAAAAGGTTTTAATTTTATTGTGGGCAATTTAGTTAATTGCGAAAAATGAAGGGAACCATAAAATGAAAATTTATATTGGTGGTGTTGCGAATTTTGTCACATCCTAGCTCGGGCCCCCACCACATCCCGGGCTCGACTCCAGTGTAGCACGATATTGTCCCTTTGGGCCCCGACCATGCCCTCGCGGTTTTGTTTCTGGGAACTCACATGAGAACTTCCTAGTGGGTCACCCATCCTGGGATTGCTCTCGAGCGAACTCGCTTAACTTCAGAGTTCCGACGAAACCCGAAGCTAGTGAGCTCCCAAAAGGCCTCGTGCTAGGAAGATATGAGAATATACATATATGGCTTACATGATCCACTCCCCTGGGCGATGTGGGATGTTACAAGCCACCCCCCCTTAGGGGCCCGACGTCCTCGTCGACACACTTCCGGCCAGGGATTGGCTCTGATACCAAATTGTCACATCCTGGCCCGGGCCCCCGCAACATCCCAGGCTCGACTCTACCGTAGCACGATATTGTCCGTTTTGGGCCCCAACCACGCCCTCACGGTTTTGTTTCTAGGAACTCACACGAGAACTTCCCAGTGGGTCACCCATCCTGGGATTGCTCTCGAGCGAACTCGCTTAACTTTAGAGTTCCAACGGAACCCGAAGCCAGTGAGCTCCCAAAAGGCCTCGTGCTAGGAAAAGATGGGAATATACATATAAGGCTTACATGATCCATTCCCCTGGGCGATGTAGGATGTTACAAATTTAGTTTTAATTTTCTTTCCATTAACTAGTGAGTGTGATTGGAAATTTTCCATGAATTTGGTTGAAAATTTTTATGTTCATTTTGCCAATCATAAAGTTTTGGCTGGAAATTTATAATATTTATGTTGCCAATGAGTATGGTTAGAATTTTTATATTTATTCTACCAATAAATGTGTCTGGGAATAGGAGAATGTGAGTGATAATCACAATTATAATTCGTTGATCTGCTTATTTTTGGAACTTGAAAGTGTGGAATGAAATTTCGAGTTCGTTAATATTAACGTTTTCTCGGTTGGGTTTTACGTTTGGGGAAGAGAAAGTTATAAATTCAAATTTGATTTGTTGGTTTGCCATTAACGAATTATGGCCGAAATTTCTGATATTTTGTTAGTCATGATAGTCATGGTTTGAAATTTGGCATTTGATTTTGTCAATGTGACAGAAAATAATTGGACCACTATTAGTTTAAAACGATTCATTGGTGCTTCATTCTCTGCGCAATTTGTTGCCTCATAACATGCCAAAGTGCGTTATGTGAGGCCATGACCAATTTTGGATGTAGGGAATCCCACCAGCCTTATGTTTTTTTACTTCTTCTTAGTATCTTATTGACATGGAAGATATTTACTCATAACAAGAAAACAGTCCCAACAAGATTACTTGCTCAAAAATCGAAGAGGCACCGCTCTTCGAATCTCGAGAGCCAAACTCCCACCAGGATTGCTTTCTCAAAAATCGAAGAGGCACCGCTATCCGAATCTTGAAAGCCAGACTCACAACAGGATTGCTTTCTCAAAAATCAAAGAGGCACAGCTCTCCGAATCTCGAAAGCCAGACTCCCAACAAGATTGCTTTCTCAAAAATCGAAGAGGCACTGCTCTTCGAATCTCGAAAGCTAAACTCCCAACATGATTGCTTTCTTAAAAATTAAAAAGGTACCGTTCTCCGAATCTCGAGAGCCAGATCCCCGACATGATTGCTTGTTCGAAAACCGAAGAGGCACCGCTCTCCGAACTTCCAGAGCCAGATTTCCTTGGATAAAGCTTATCTGCAATCTTCACATGCAACATCAGCTTTCCAGATACCACAGACCACTTTTTCAAAGTGCTCTGACAAAGTTAAAACACGTGAATCTTGCAGCTCCCACTACATTGCTATGACCGAGAAGGGTAAAGGAACAACGTTACTACTTGCTGTTGGGACAATTCCTATATATGTCGACCTTCATCCTCCATAGCCAGGCAGATCTGCAAATAAAAAAAATGCTCAACTTTTCTTCACATCCGAGAGGGCACTCTCAGCAGAGTCCCTCGAAATACTCAGCTTCTTTTCCCCACAATAATACCTCTGCAAACAAGCCACATCAGAGCAAGAGTATCTCATATCATCAGGGTTAAAAGCAAGAGTATCCATATCATGCTTTTTCCTTGTCTTTTCCTTTGCCCTTGCTCTTACCTGCAGGATAAGGAGAAAGAACGCAATCAGTCAGAACCTGAAATCAAACTTTCGATCTGGAACTGATTGCCCGGAATCTTTGCATGGTTGCTTGCCTAACATTGCTCTCGAGTACTCATCCTCAACTGTTGTCAAGGTCGTGAATTCTTTCGGCAAATACCTTAGAACAATTGATACAATATTGGCTCTTTACACTAAAGCTGCCAAGCATGGATGAGTCATTGAGAATTTATGCTCTGAAGGACCATTCAAATGCAAAGGTTGCGCACCACTTCTGCGATGCAAAAGATTGAAGCAGAAGGTTCAACGATGAGCTGGAACAGATCACTAAAGCATGACGCCCTCCCTGCAGAGCCGCATAATCCAAACAAATGAGTCTAAGTCAAATTCAAGATCGACATCGTTGCCCTATCCGAATAGCTCAAAAAGCTTCAACAACCTTTCGCTGATGCCGTCGCCAAAGAGCAAAGCCTCGCCATGCCACATCCACTACTTTGTCAACATTAAAAGTATCCCATATCATTAGGGTCGAACGTACTCTAGATTTGATGGACTTGTTTTGACCCTTAAATTCTTGAGTCGGCCTTATACTCTGAAGGAAACCAGAAAACCCTACAACCTAATTTAAGAATAAGTCTGTGGAAAATTACTTCTTCAAAAGCAAAAGTATCTCATATCATCTCTTCTCCTTTTTCTTCTCTTTATCCTTCTTGTTGCCTACAAGATAGGGAGAATGAAAACAATCAGCCAGAACTCGAAATCAAACTTCTGATCTGGGACTGATTGTTTGGAACTCAGATTGTTTACCTTGTCTGTCACCTCTTTCTGCAAATCTCCTAGCTCGGCGACTTGGGGGACTCCTACTACATGGTTTGTATCACGCTTGACCAAGCCTGAAACTACAAGTAAGCTTCAAGTGAAATTGATACATTACCTTGTGCATCTCCACCGGTTAAAGATACCACCCTTGGTTGGAAGAAAAGTACTTCCAGAGAAGATGCCACATCTACCTATGAGACAGAAAAGGCAAGTGAAAACGATACCACACTTCGGTACTTAGAAGTTTCGTGATTACTCAACGGCTTAGATCTTGCAAGTCCCCAACCGAGGAGCTTCCCTCACTCGAGAACTTACGGGAGCATTGTCTGTACCATACTTGACCAATCCTGAAACTACCGAGCACCGGTCAACGTTATACCGTCAAGGACCCAGAAGAGTTTCCCTCCAATAAGGAGGCCAATCACAGCACGACACGTGGCGACATAAGAAGCCAATCATAGCGCGATACGTGTCAACATCAGAAGCCAATCACAACACAACACGTGTCAATATCAGAACAAAGCTAGAAAATCTCTTTTATAAAAGGAGATCATTCTCCCACAATATTTCCTAATGTCATTTGTACTAAATCATTCACTAGTACTCACAAAATGAGAGCATAAACCTATGTACTTGTGTAAACCCTTCACAATTAATGGGAACTCCTCTACTCCGTGGACATAGCCAATCTGGGTAAACCATGTACATCTTGTGTTTGCTTTCCTGTCTTTATCCATTTACATACTTATCAACACTAGTGACCGGAGCAATCTACCGAATGTCACAAACTTAACACTTTCTGTTGTACCAAAATCCTCACTGATTTTGTGCATCAACAAAACTAATTTCAAACAATCAAACCACTTCATATGGATATCAATTATGAATTCAGGGCATCTAATTGGACTTAGAAAGACATCGTTGACCCACTGGCCACACACCGCTGCGGGTGGCGGTCGGCTGCCTCGGCCGGAAAATTCAACTATTTCCAAAAATTACCAAATTTTACAGGAAAATAGATCACAGTGAGTGGAGCAACTTTCATACCTGTGACCAAGTCCAATTTGGCCGGAAAACACCTCAAATCGCCCACGAACTGCCAGAATCCTAGAATTGGGTGTTCTTGATTCGATGCCAAAACAAACTCCGATGCCCCCAACCAATGCATGGGCTTTTTTCCTGAGCTTGAGGGAAGTCTTTTGGTGGTGGTGGTGGTCCACGGTAATCATTGTCGGATTCAATGGAAAAATGAGAAGACCGCTGGAAAATCGTGGACTTTGTGGCTTCGGTTTGTAAAATTGGGTTAGAAATTGAAAAATATAATACCACAAAGATGTTGGGTTCGCCAAGAGCTTTCCATAGACACCAAAATCACCTCAATCGGACGTCAGACGGAAGAGATACAACCGGGTCAGGTTTGAAATCGGGTCAATGTTGCTTGGGTGTTTCCTCCCCTCTTTCCTTTCCTTCCTTCTTCCCCTTCTGATTGGTTCCCTTAACTCACAAATATATGATAGGCCTATTTCCCACAAGATGGGAGTTTAAAATAAATTTAAAATCTATAGTTTAGTAACACAACTTCAAATGTCTGTATCTATACCATTAGAATCCGAACTCGCAAACGGCTTTCGCCTTTGCAATCGTAGTTTCAAGATCTATTCAAATATGTTACTTGTTGTGACCTCGAAAGGTCAACAAATTTTAGATAATTACTTTCCAAACTTCAAACTTCGTAACTAATTTAATTAAAATCTAAATCCAAATAAATTAATATAATTTCTCAAAAAATAATATAAAATATGAATAATACAAATACATAGATTATAATAGTGAAATCCAAGAACGAGATTTCACAACAATTCTTTAAATTATTAAAATGTATTGAATATCCAGCGGAAATAAAATATTAGTATACAAAATTAATTCATAGCAAAAGTACCAACTAAAATAATAATTAAAATGAGTAGCTCTTGCAAATACATAAAATGTATGCAATGAGATGCATGAATGCGCTCATTCCCTTCTAATCCCGTCAACACATACCTAAGGCATCCAAGCCTGCTCGTCCCATACCATGCTTATACCACTTGGCTCCGAGTACGTCAGAATATGAGTTAACTCCCGTTCATCCCTTAGCACAATTTTTGTAATTAAACTCTCAGTTTCCACTTTATTAAATAGGCACTTCCCCCAACGCCCAAATGTATATTCAAGCCCTGCACCCTACGCCTGAAATATACAAGATTTTGTTATTTTTATAATTGTGACATCCCACATCACCCAGGGGGGTGGATCCTATAAGCCTTATATGTATATTCTGATCTCTACCTAGCACGAGGCCTTTTGGGAGCTCACTGGCTTTGGGTTCCATCAGAACTTCGAAGTTAAGTAAGTTCGCGCGAGAGCAATCCCAGGATGGGTGACCCACTGGGAAGTTCTCGTGTGAGTTCCTAGAAACAAAACCATGAGGGCGTGGTCGAGGCCCAAAGCGGACAATATCGTGTTACGGCGGAGTCGAGCCTGTGATGTGGTGGGAGCCTAGGCCGGGATGTGGCAATTTGGTATCAGAGCCAATCCCTGGCTAGATGTGTGTCAACGAGGACGTCGAGCCCCTAAGGGGGATGGATTGTGACGTCCCACATCACTCAGGGGAGTGGATCCTATAAGCCTTATATGTATATTCCCATCTCTACCTAGCACGAGGCCTTTTGGGAGCTCACTGGCTTCGGGTTCCATCGGAACTTCGAAGTTAAGCGAGTTTGCGCAAGAGCAATCCCAAGATGGGTGACCTAATGGGAAGTTCTCATGTGAGTTCCTAGAAACAAAACCGTGAGGACATGGTCGGGGCCCAAAGAGAACAATATCGTGCTACGGCGGAATCAAGCCCGAGATGTGGTGGGGGCCCGGACCAGGATGTGACAATAATCAACCAATTGTATACTCAAGCCCTGCACCATACGCCTGACATATACAAGGTTCATTATTATTCAAGGCAAACTTCAGCCCTTGAATATCCTCACACCTCAAACACTTTACAAACTCAACACAACTTTTTTTCTTGCTTTGCAATGCATATGTATATGTCATGTTCACATAGATGTCAATTCTCACACTTTATCTTACAAGCCTACAAGCTTCAACATAAATCAAATTGATTAGTAACAAGAATAATATAATCATAATATTAATAACAAAGTAATAATTTATAATCCATCATATATAATGTTGCTCACTCCATATATGTTTTTCCAACGTCTCGTCCATCTTGGTCGGGCAACCTGTTTTTATTAGAAAAGAATAGACATCCATGTTAGAGAAAATAATTTTTAGAGTGAAATATATGTCTCAAAGGCCACAAGGCATGGAATCATGTTTCTAGCTTTTCCCTTTCCAAACATCATCTTTTATTTTTATTTTACCCCACCACTTCTTCTTCTTCTACTTTATAATATAGCTGAAACTATCAGCTATTCGAACTGGGATATAAATCAGCACATAGATTATATTATCATGGTTTTTGGATATGTTATAGAGGAGTTTATAAGGAACAACTTTTGTTAAGGAAGTGTTTCGACTGGAGCTACGAAAAATGGGGTTTTAGTGCTCATAACATGGCCGTCCAGTTTCCTGCGGGATTAGAGACTGAGTTGGTATTTTAAACATATTGGAAGATTGCACCGTTGGAATTTCCTAAAATTTTGATATATCATGGTAGAGAGACAGACAAACAAGTCTCTTGAAGAAAGTAGTATGGTATAATCTATGGATGATGGTGTTTTGGTCTGTTAAATAGGCTGAACGAATTTCTAGTTTTTGAATATCTTTCTTTTGATAGATGGAGTTTGGTGGAGATTTGTTGGGTAAGGTTTCATGTATTTCTCTGGGATTTGTCTCTCACTTTTTGTACATCATCCTCAAGGAAAATAAATGGAGATTTTGATGATGTGGTTGAAGTGCTTCCCATGGTAATGATCTCAAAATGTAAAAGCATGAACAACACAAGATTTAAGTGGTTCGCCAATTCGACTACATCCACTGAGGTTTGCTTTTATTGTATTTCACTATTTATATGAGGGACTTTACAAATACAATGAAGGATGGCTTAAAGCCTTAACAATATGTAAAAGAAAGGTAATTGGGTAATATGAAAGGGAGGATGGCTTTTTATTGGAGTTGTACTTTTTCTTCCTTTTCTTCTTCTTCTTCTTCTTCTTCATCTCTCTTCTCTTCCTTCTTCCTCTATGTCCTTCCATTGTTTCTTTTCTCATTCCTTTATGTAGATTGCATGACATCTTCTTCTCCAAAGAATCTCCACATGTGTGCCAATGGAAAGAAAGCAAGTGTTGTGCTAATCATTACCATGAAATGTGTTCCAATCACAAGACAACAAATGTTGTCCCAATCCTTAGCAATGAAATGTGGTCCAATAGAAAAAACAAGTGTGAAGCTAATTATGAATTAATGAATAATATGCAAGATGTTCCTTGCACCCAAAGGCCACGTCCAAACAATTTGGGGGAATGAATCCTCACCAATTATCAACCATGATATGTGGTCCAATAGCAAAACAACAAATGTGAAGCTAATCAATATCATGCAAGGTGAACAAACACTCAAAAGCCACGTCCAAAGTCTAAGGGATATGCATCCCACCCGTTCTTACCTCATTGGAAAATTTGGAATGATAGATTTAAAGCATTGAAGAGAGAATATAGACAATTAATTGAAATTCTCCTTGGCTAGTGAGTAAGCACTCTAAAACAACAACACATTGCCACATGCATGCCAATACATACACATACCTAGTCTATGGCTCTATATAGACTCACACCTCTCCAATGTTTAGGGGTGGGTAATCTCTCTACATTAACTCAACTTGCCCACTCACTCCTACTTGGTAAAAATATCAAACCAAACTCAACACCTAGCCACACATATAAGCCAAAGGCTTCCCACCTCCACACCCTAATTATTAGCTTCTATTAATTACCAACTTCCACCTTAACCTATCTAGAGTGGTGACTAACCCCTTCTCTTTATTCTCTAATAGTTGGCAAAACTCTACTTAGCCTTTGTGAGAAAAGTAAAGCCAAACTCATCATAATCCCCTTCTCCAACTCAAACTAAAAATATCTCTAATTACATATGAACATGAAATACTACTAGCTAGTTTTTGAAATAATTTGTAGCAAAAAGGATTTTACATTGAGACTATTTTACATATCGAAAGTAGGTTTTTGCATAAAAAAAATCTAATAAAATCCTTACGTAAAAATAAATACCCAACATACACCCATATATATATATATATATATATAACCTTTTTTTTAAATACGGGGTATTACAGAAATTGAATCACATTATTGCTAGCCTATTGTGATCAAGGAACAAAATGCCGATAATATCGGCGATATTTCGTCGATATTATCGGTTTTTCACGGTACCGATATTTTAATAGGTATCCAACGTGATGTGAGAATTACTTGACACACAAATTAAACCCTCTTTTTGACAATTGTAGTATAGATGTAAGTAGGGTATCGTTCTAGGCCGGGGATTAGGAGGGATTGCTAATCTATTCTAAATTAATTTAAAAATATTAAACAAGACTCAAGGACACAAAACTAGGCTAAAAACTCTAATAACTCGAAACACACTTAGAATGGCTCAAAATAATGAAAACAATCAAATTAGACACTATGAACTGAAATGGACGGAAATTGAATTAAAAGACTAACAATAATGAAAACTCACTAAATAATATAATTTAATAATGGATGGGTGTTTGGTTTTGACGAGAAGTAAATTAAACTTAAATAAATTACAGAATTGACAAAAACATGAAATTAAGGTGAAAGGATAGGTGATGGACTAGCTAGAGGGTTCTTCTCCACACATGACACATATGCAACCTAAATTGATTTTCAGTTGTTCTTTCAATAAATTGTGAATCTCAACGCCCCAAATTAACCGTGAATTGCACTAATTAACCCTCAGTTTTTCCACAAGTTATTGGGTTGGATGATTGCATACGACAACCCAAAACATTCCCTACAAGTTCCCCACATGAATTGCATAATAGAGATACAAGCAAGAATCATTAAGTTCTATGAAAAACATAAACATTGACGAGGCACTCGTTACTATGATTTGCATGAAACTTATGCCAAGAATTTACTTAACGTGATTGTGACTAGCAACCTTTACTACTTGTGAATATAAGTTCATAACGATTAGGTGAAATTCACTTATATTCTAGCATCAAATTCATGCATGTAAATTAAGTATGCATCCTTAATCGACATACAAAAATAAGTTATCAATCAAGCAGTTAAGCAAATTAAATCACAACTGAAGGTAATCAATTCATATTACAAATATATTCATGGCTTTGAATTAACCTCTAGCCAAAATAAATTTAATTACACATTATTAAAACAAAAATAAAATAGAAATTTGGAAAGATTAAACCGAAAGAGGATGATCTGCTGCGTTCGTGCCCTCCTTATTCTTGCTGTCCCGTACTGACTCTGACCTCCTTCTTTCCCGCAGCTCCTCGCAAGTCTTCACTCTATCCATCCTCCCCATTCTCATGCTGCCAAATGGCAGCTTTCCTCTTGCTGACCTCTCTCGCCTGCCTTCCCTTCTTGCGTACTGACCTCTCGCCTATGCTGCCTTTTTTCCTGTGCACTCACGCTGCCAAGGGCAGCTGTCTGTCCTCCCTCAGCTCTCCTGCGCTCTTCTGTCCGTGTGGCTGTCTGTGTGGACTCCCTCGGTTTCTCTCTCCACGCAGCTCAGCTGCTTCTGTTCCTGTCCTTCTCACGCTGCCCAAAGGCAGCCTTCTCCTTTCACTCACGCTGCCAAGGGCAGCTCTCTCCCGCGCCCCCTGTCTCTGTTCTTCCCCGAGGCCTCTTATTCCCCCTCATTTTCCCTATTTTATTCTTCTTTTATTTCTGACCTACTCCCCACTACCGTCCCATTTGCTTTTCTTATTTCTTATTCCTCCAGTCTGCCAGTGCCTCTGACCTCTTTCCGCACTGCCTCAGTGCTCCACTATTTTATTTTCTTTTTTCTGCTGTACATTCCGTTTCTGCCATGAGAGAATCAGCAACGTCTTTTTCAGTCCATGTACTCTTGTCTTGTGATTTTATAATCTTTGAATTCGGGGACCTATCGAAATGGAAATGATGAGGTTATCAACAATGTCCATGCGCTCAGAAACAATGCGCAGGCGTGCATCAGGAGATAATGATGCGGCTGATGAATAACGCTCTGGCTTTCTCGATTCCACCTTGCCATTTGTATTTGTTGCTCTCTTCTTTTACAAAACATGAATCATGATGATGTTTCAAACATCATCATGATTTATCATTATTATTATTTATTTATTTTTTTTTTAATTTTATTTAAAAGCTGATCTACACAGACAGTTTTGACGAATTTATTACATAAAATTTCACTTGTTCTATTTTTATTTTCTTTGCATAACAAATCCTATAAACACAAAAATATGTAAATAGCTCAAAAATATAAGGAACCAACTAAGAAAAGACGAGTGAATTCGAAGTAAAAATACATATAAATATGATCCGATCACAACGTCAAAATATCGCGATATTATCGATATTATCGATAATATCGCGATATTTCCGAAACTATCGCGATATTTTGGAACTGTGCTACTTGGAAAAGAACGCCGGAGCTTCTACAGCTTCGACCGATTACAAACGCAAACCTTAGACTCCGATCTAATTACCAACGTGAAGAGGAAAGAGAGAGGAGTAAGTTTATACCCTTGGTTCGCCGTGAAATGGCCGAAGGTGTTCGGAAAGCTCCTCAACAGTCACGGGTTCGCCGGAGTTGGGTGAGCTTTCCCCCGACCTGATCTCGTTCCATAACACACACCCAAGCTTACCCAACCGGAGAAAATGAAGAAAACTCGCCGGAGGTTTCTGGGTTTCGTTGATCTTGCAGAGACAAGAGGAAGAGAGAGAAATACGAGGTTTTGATGGTGATACCGTCTACAGAACGATGGTGTGGGTGCCGTGTACTAGGGTAATCACAGGAGAAAGAGTGAGAGTGATGAGAGGGTTTCGAGAGAGAAGAGAGTGTGCAGAGAAGGAAAGAAAGAGAAGAAGAAAGAAAGGGGGTCTCGGGTAGGATCTGGTTGATCTCGGTGACGATGGTGACGAAGCCGGAGGAGGAAGAGGAGGAGGGGAGGCGGCGGAGGGAGAAGGAGTAGTAGGAAACGAATAGGGTTTTGCAGGGGCGGAGATTGCGAAGAGGGAGAGGAGGGCGATGAGGAGGAGGAGGGATCGTTGACTCGTTCTCTCTGTCTTCTCTTCTTTCTCGTTTCAATTGGCAATTTAGGGATTTAAGCAAGTTTCAGGCCCCCAAATCATCTACTTATATTGCCCTAAAAAACTTCAAGTAATTACAACATCGTATTAGAATTGTAATTGATCCTTGTTAGATTTGGTTTAGAAATTCTATGTAATTTAGTGATTGTTTCATATTAGGTTTAGATTTGAATTTTTTACTCCATTCAGATTTTAAAGGATTATAATAGATTTAAAAATTTATGAATTTTGATGAAGTTTAATAATTTTTAAAACTTTTATGTAAAATTTTAAGTGAATTCCCTCAAATTTTCAGGGAGCGATTTGAGAATGTTTAAAATATTATGTGAAATATTTCTAATTTTTTCGAGTTTCCCAACTTTTTAAAAATCTCTTCGAATCAATTTCTAAATGAATACATTTGGAATGTATGAATTTCTTAAAAATCATGATCGAATACCCCTTAAACTTTAAAGAATCACTTAAAATCCTGATTAAATGCCCTTAGATTTTTAACGAGAATTAAAATGTTTATAAGCCCCAATTGGATGTACCGCTTAATTTAACTAATTGACACAACACAACAAAACCAGTTAAGATTGCAAATTAACACAAAAGACGACTTGATGCGAGGTCATATCTAAAAAACTTGCTGCAATAAGCCCCAATTGGTGTATTTAAACTTCTTTCATTAATTACTACATATTTTCTACACTCACAATGTTTGTCAGCTCGCTATATAATCAACTTGATAATGTTAAATCCATCATGCAATGCATTTCCTTCCAATTTTTTGTGATAAACTAATAGATAATTGACTAAATAAACATCCTGCAAAGTTTCAATAAAAATTTCCAAGTTTTTTTTACAATTTTCGT
This sequence comes from Malus domestica, assembly GCF_042453785.1. Lineage (NCBI taxonomy): Eukaryota > Viridiplantae > Streptophyta > Magnoliopsida > Rosales > Rosaceae > Malus > Malus domestica. Next base: position 1,001,721 of record NC_091667.1, on the reverse strand, counting down.
GGTTTCCATGTAATTTTTATCGATATCGATATTATCCCGATATTTCCATCGATATTTCCGTGTTTTCGGACTACCGATATTTCCGATATTACTGATATTTAATACCTTGATTGTTAAAAAAAAAAACACACACACACACAATTAATTATTAAAAAAAATACTATTAAAATGACGAAAATGCCTCTGCCTTATTTGATGCATTATTTTGAGATGCTTTTGAAGTTTTTTGTTTTGGGAGCATTTTTGTCCAATTCTTTTTGTTGAAGCTTGGTGACATCAAAACACTATTCACATTTTCTTCTCTCTTTATATATAACAAGTAGAATGCGTTTCCATCTTCGCAATGGTGCAACTGACGTACGTTCATGGTGTCTTCCTTGTTCAACCATCACTGTAACTAATATACATTCATGCGTGTCCAGTTTACCACTCCCAAAACCTCATCAACAATGACACAAGATTTGAAAGGGTTTTGACGTAATTAAAAGAAGTATTTTATAAAAATTGACATTTTTGAATTTATATGCTAAATTCAAAGAAGTATTCATGAACCTAACATTAATAATGAAACTGACATTAATAATGACCCGCTTGAATTTGAATGGGTATTTGGCATTAATATTCAAAGAAGTACTTTCATGAACGTAACATTAATAATGAAACTGACATTAATAATGACCCACTTGAATTTGAATGGGTGGTTATCCATGAATTTGAATGGGTATTTGGCATTAATATTTCATGTCAAAACAAGTTTCATTAAAGCAATTGGGTCTATTCAAGTGGAGTTTTGACTATATTTGAGATTTTTATAAAAATTGACATTTTTTAATTTATATATTAAATTTTGGCTATATACGATAAATTCTCGTTCTGTTCTCAAGAATGAAACTTCAAAGAAGTATCCATGAGCCTAACATTATTGAATTTTCAACCAAAGACTTTAAATATCATGATTTCAAGTCAACACTAAGATTATATATGAATTTTCAATAGCATACATACATTATTTATATATATATATATGTATATATATACACATATATAAACACACACACACAGACACACTCACACACACAGACACACATATAGTTAAGCTGTATAATCTTGTAATTAATTTGCAACTCACTGAGAAACAATGGCTAGAACATACGTTGGTCTAGGTGGTGGCCATGCAGGCGAAGTAGCTATCATGATGCCAGATCACAACTCGGGCGGGCTACTTTTGCTCTGCATGATTCTCATGTCCCTCTCACTTATATCAATGGTCATATTTGCTTGTGGTGATAGCTCAGGAAAACCTAGACCTAGAGGCGGCGGTTATACAGGTGGAGCTGGCGGTTGTGGAGGTGGAGGCGGAGGCGGCGGTTGTGGAGGTGGAGGCGGAGGTGGAAGCTGTTAAAAAAGATTATATATGAATTTTCAATAGCATACATACATTATTTATATATATATATATATGTATATATATGCACATATATAAACACACACACACAGACACACTCACACACACAGACACACATATAGTTAAGCTGTATAATCTTGTAATTAATTTGCAACTCACTGAGAAACAATGGCTAGAACATACGTTGGTCTAGGTGGTGGCCATGCAGGCGAAGTAGCTATCATGATGCCAGATCACAACTCGGGCGGGCTACTTTTTCTCTGCATGATTCTCATGTCCCTCTCACTTATATCAATGGTCATATTTGCTTGTGGTGATAGCTCAGGAAGTCCTAGACCTGGAGGCGGCGGTTATACAGGTGGAGGAGGCGGCGGTTATGGAGGTGGAGGCGGAGGCGGCGGTTGTGGAGGTGGAGGCGGAGACGGCGGTTGTTGAGGTGGAGGTGGAGGCTGTTAAAAAAGAGAGAAGGCATGTCAAATTTATGTTTTCAGAAAAATGAAACAGTAAGAATTTAAGCAAAATATATCGTTCTTATAGTTGTTATGTTCTTGTTGATTTGTAGGTTGGTTGTGTTATATTATAGAATTTGATATACATATGTATCTCTGATGGTCAAATTATGTGTATTTTTAATCAATAAGATGCTTTATTCAAGAATTTAAATACGAAATCATACAAATAGCAGTTTGAAACAAAGGTAAATCAGGATTAAATACCAAAATGGGGATAAGATTTTAAGGAAAAAATATCAGCTTTAACAAAAAAGTATCAAGCCCAATTCATTTTGTTTGGACTAGCCTTCATGCACGCGCGTGAGCGCATGCAAAAGACATTTTTGAATCACGGCGTGCTAAGCGCGACTTACACGTTTTAAATGTATTTGTATGCGTAAATTGACAAAAGGGAAGTAAAATATTTGAAGTAAATGAATAATCTTAGATCATGCTACAAGGAAACCCTCATAAACCAATTAAAACAGCTGAATTCACATAATAAAATTGGTCTTTATAGAATTTACATCAAGAATAGAGAAAATAATATTTAATAAACAATTGATTGAATCACATTATTGCTAGTCCATTATGAGGCTAAGCACACCCCCTCCCCCTTAGTATAGATAATATCGTTTGTTAAAATAAAATAAAAAATCATTTGACAACTAATTTAATCACATTATTATCCGCGTGCGAAAAACCTTTTTTATAATCAGCATTTAATAAACAACTGATTGAATCACATTATTGCTAGCACATTGTGAGGCTAAGCCCACCCCCTCCACCTTAGTGTAGATAATATCGTTTGTTTAAAAAAAATATCATTTGACAACTAATTTAATCACATTATTATCCGCGTGCGAAAGACCTTTTTTATAACCGGCATTACACGCCTCTTAAGATGTTTTGAATGTGTTTTAAAATAGAGAAAAAAATATTTAATAAGTAACTGATTGAATCACATTATTGCTAGCTTATTGTAAGGCTAAGCCCACCCCCTCCCCCTTAGTGTAGATAATATCGTTTGTTAAAAAAAACATTTGACAACTAATTTAATCACATTATTATTCATGTGCGAAGGATTTTTTTTATAACCGGCATTACATGCCTTTTAAGATGTTTTGAACGTGTTTAAAATAGACAAAATAATATTTAATAAACAACTGATTGAATCACATTATTGCTAGCCCATTGTGAGGCTAAGCCCACCCCCTCCCCCTTAGTGTAGATAATATTATTTGTTAAAAAAAATCATTTGACAACTAATTTAATCACATTATTATTTGTGTGCGAAAGATTTTTTCTATAACCGGCATTACACGCCTTTTAAGATATTTTGAACGTGTTTAAAATAGAGAAAATAATATTTAATAAACAATTGATTGAATCACATTATTACTAGCCCATTGTGAGGCTAAGCACACCCCCTTAGTGTAGATAATATCGTTTGTTAAAAAAAATAATCATTTGACAACTAATTTAATTACATTATTATCTGCGTGCGAATGACATTTTTTATAATCGGCATTACATGCCTCTTAAGATGTTTTGAACGTGTAAAAAAAATAATCATTTGACTACTAATTTAATCACATTATTATCCACGTGAAAATGACATTTTTTTATAACCGGCATTACACGCCTCTTAAGACTTTTTTAACGTATTTAAAAATAGAGAAATTGAATCATATTATTGCTAGCCTATTGTGAGGTACTAATTATTAAAAAAAAACACAAAAAAAAAAAAAACAAACACACACACACAAAAATTAATTATTAAAAAAATACTATTAAAATGATGAAAATGCCCCTACCTTATTTGATGCATTATTTTGGGGTGCCTTTGATGTTTTTTGTTTTGGGGGCATTTTTATCCAATTATTTTTGTTGAAGCTTGGCGACACCAAAACACTATTCACCTTTTCTTCTCTCTTTATATATAACTAGCCTTCATGCACGCGCTCACGTGCGTGTAGAAGGCATTTGTTGAATTACAGCGTGCTACGCATGACTTGCACCTTTAAATGTATTTATATGCGTAAATTAACAAAAGGAAAGTCAAATATTTGAAGTAAATGAATAATTTTAGATCATAATATTTAATAAACAACTAATTGAATCACATTATTACTAGCCCATTGTAAGGCTAAGCCCACCTTCCCCTTAGTGTAGATAATATCGTTTGTTAAAAATAAAATAAAAAACAATCATTTGACAACTTATTTAATCAAATTATTATCCGCGTGCAAAAGTCCTTTTTATAACAGGCATTACACGCCTCTTAAGATATTTTGAACACAATATTCATGATTTTCCTTTTTTTTTATTATATTTTTTCCCCTTCATGTGGACACCATCAACTTTCACTCATCATTCGTTATTTTCTTTTTTTATCACTGGCGCTATACGCCTGCTAAAATGTTTTGAACACAATATTCATGATTTCTCTTATTTTTTATTTTTTTTTCTTCCCCCATCACGTGGTCACCATCAACTTTGTCATTTTTTTTAGAGAACTGTAACGAAAAGCTTCAGGTACTGTTTACTTTAACGAAAAACCACATTTTTACACTAAAAAGTCAATCATGATACTATTCACTTTACCATTTATTTTGTCCTTATCGTTTCACCTCAAAGTTTTCAAGTCATTTTCATTAGTTTTTTTTTTATTTATTCTTTTCTCTCTTCCCTTTCATTTTTTTATTCTTTTCTTTCTCCCATTTTTATTTATATTATATTTTATGTCGCATTTTTGCCAAAATTGCGACAGAAATCGGATTTCTCGTCGGTTTTTGCTCCAACGGTGATAGCATATATTGTAGTGGTGTTACACGTTTTAAATGTATTTATATGCGTAAATTGACAAAAGGAAAGTCAAATATTTGAAGTAAATGAATAATTTTAGATCATGCTAGAAGAAACTCTTCATAAACCAATTAAAACAGCTGAATTTACATAATAAAAATAGTTTCTATATAATTTACATTATGAATAGAGAAAATAATATTTAATAAATAATTAATTGAATCACATTATTGTTAGCCCATTGTGAGGCTAAGCCCACCTCCTCCCCTTTAGTGTAGATAATATCATTTGTTTAAAAAAACACACAATCATTTGGCAATTAATTTAATCACATTATTATCCGCGTGCGAAATGCCTTTTTTTTTATAAAGAAAATAATATTTACTAAACAACTGATTGAATTATATTATTGCTAGCCCATTGTGAGGCTAAGCTCATTTTCCCCTTAATGTAGATAATATCGTTTGTTAAAAATAAAAAAAAACAATCATTTGACAACTTATTTAATCAAATTATTATCCGCATGCCAAAAACTTTTTTTATAACCGGCATTACACTCCTCTTAAGATGTTTTGAACACAATATTCATGATTTTCCTTTTTTTTTATTATATTTTTCTTTCTCCTTCACGTGGGCACCATCAACTTTCACTCATCATTCGTTATTTTCTTTTTTTATCAGTGGCGCTACACACCTCTTAAGATGTTTTGAACACAATATTCATGATTTCTCTTATTTTTAATTATTTTTTTCTTCTCCCATCACGTGTGCACCATCAACTTTGTCATTTTTTTAGGGAACTTTAACAAAAAACTCCCGGTACTGTTCACTTTAATGAAAAACCACATTTTTACACTAAAAAGTCAATCTTGATACTATTCACTTTACGCTTTATTTTATCATTATCGTTAAAACTCAAAGTTTTCAAGCTATTTTGATTAGTTTTCCTTTTTTTTATTCTTTTCTCTCTTCCCTTTCAATTTTTTATTACTTTCTTTCTCCCATTTATATTTATATTATATTTTGTGATGACCAAATTACCAAATTACCCTTGCATGATTTGATGTATTAAATTGGGATGCTTTTGGATTTTTTTGGTTAAGGGGCAATTTTTGTCCTTTTATTTTTGTTGAAGCTGTGACCCCAAAGTGGGGGCTCTGGCTTTATATATAAGATAGATAGATTACCTCTTAAACAAACATAGTTGTATGATAGTAACACATCCAAGGGCAGTTCTGAGGTGTTTCAAACATCTAAACAGTCTTTCATCAATTAAGGCTATTTTGTCGAGTTCCTTAGAGAGTTGTCTCACGCCCTTAGGACCCACCTGTGTCGGTTTTGGGTACACATACCCTTTAATTGAAGATCGTTGGGGTTTTGTTCTAGGAGTATGGCACGAGTTACTTCAGCGCTGTGGCGTCTAGTACTCGAACATCGGCTTGAGATATTTTCTCTACCCCTTCTTACCCTAAAAATCAGAGGCATCCCGCGCAATACATTTAGTTTGCTACATGTATAAATTTCAAAACTTGAAACTACATGGACCAAAATTATAATTTGGCCTAACGAAGAGAAAAACCGAAACACGGTCATAACAAAAGGCCTATGGTGTATGAAACTCAACGGTAAAAATCGAAAGTTTATTCATTGGAACTGAGCTCAGTACAATTATTGTGTCGGTCTGTTCAGTACATTACAGTTTTATTTACCAACTATAGATTTATTTGAAGAAAACTAAAACCGACCACATGAGGGCGAAAGAAGTAAGGAATCAAAAGAATGAAACCGTGGATGTGAATAACAGCTCAATGTTTTATGTGGAAAGGGTTGTGCAAGGTTTTAGAAACCAGAAAACGTCGAGGGCTCTAGCTTCTCTTCCATCAACTAGACAAACGTTTTTGCCTTTCTCCGTGGAATCGTCCTTGCTCGCCACCACCTTTTTGTTTTGCTCTGCCTCTCCAAGAATTCTCCTTTCCTGGTCATCATGCAGAAAAAACAGATCAGAAAAATTAACTGACAATGCTTGTTATTAGCACAAATTATATGTATACTTAACGCCTAACTTTCTGGTTATTCCCTTTGTGTCCTTTTACTGTTCATTCTTCCCGTTTTGCCCTTTAGTTGTTCTTTAAGTTTAGCTTTTTGTGTTTATTATTCAGTAAAATGGCGTTTTGGTCCCTACTGTGCGATAGAAATCTCTCGATTTCTTCAGGAAGCCGAGCTCCTGATATCCACGCGTCCTTTGCTTCTATGAGATGTCGACGCGTTGCATGGTTCCAGAAGTTCTCGAGCCTTCCTTTTTTTATTTCGATTTTGATACCTGCCTCACAAAAGCTCTTCGTGCTCTGATGGCCCTCCGATCTCCAGTTCTCTGTTTCTCTGTTTCTCTCTATCTCTCTCTCTCTCTCTCCCCCTTTCTTGCTAAAAACCATGATTAGCATCCTGAAGCGAGAAACTCAGTTTTCTCTTCCTTCCTGCTCAACTTGATTCGAACAAAAAATCTCTTGGACGAAATCAAATTTCTCCCCATCACCGATTTCGACTGCATGCACACCTATCAAGCCCTAGAATCCAACCGAACTCACCCCCTTCAAGCCCGTTTTTGCTCTTCCACTCGCTGCCCAGAAAATCAAGTTCTCAAGGTTCGATGTTTCATCAATTTCCTCCCCCTCAAAGATTATTTTGGTCTTTCGTGCATACTGATTTTTTATTTCTATTAATTTTGGTTGTGTGATTAGTGATTTTTGTTCTTAATTTTACTAAAAATTTTGAGTTTTTCTTTCTGTTGTTTCTATGGTTTTTTGTTCTGCATATTTCAATTACTCTCTCGTGCAATGGAACCACCTCGACCACTAGGGGCGGCTGCCACGTTAAATTATGGGCTTCAATCGTTTTCTAAAACCTTTTGTACTCATGGTAAGTTATTCCAGGTTTTATTCCATATTCAGATCATCCCCAATTTCGAAAGTTTAGGGAATTGGTTCGTTTCTGTGTTGCATGTTTAACATTCTTTTGTGTGATGATGAGTTGAGGCTATACGAACTGGAATCGTTGAGGGTAGGCGTGAATTTGACCAAATTTGGTTAAGAACCGTTAAAATCTAATCCTAATTTTCTATAAAATTCCCTGTATATTTATTATTTGTTTCCAACAGCAGGTAATCAGGAGTTTTATTTGATCTTCTCTATGCAGAACCAGAAAGGCCTTGGAATCACACAGTAAATCAATAATGCAAATGGACAGATCCCATCAGAGCTACATGATTTCGTACATCCACTATATGCTATGAGGGGATCTGAGTTCGAGCGGCAAATTGAGTCATATACAAAATCGCTTAGATTTTGGTTTAGTCATAGCACCGTAACACGATATGGAGGTGATAAGGAAGTCTGAAATGCACAAGGCCTCATCTGGTATAGACCATAGGATTGGAATGGATAACCCATTCACGGCATATTGAAGGTAGAGGAGAATGATTTGTTTTCTTTTGTTTTTGAGAGGATTAGACATGAAGGAATATTCTCCCTTGTAATCCTACCATTTTGGGGAGGATTGGTACCTCCAAGTTAGTCACAATTATTTCACTTCTTCCTTCAACATACCTTAAAAATAGTGTCTATGCATGAAAGTACAACTAAGCTGACAGAAATTCGAGTTCATCATTTCAACTAAGATGGCTATGCAAACCAATAAGACCAACTTTGTAACTGTACTATCAAGCTTGAGTTGCAAGAAAGACTAAGATATCTCAGTCAAGTGACTTAACGGATAAAAAATAATACGAATAAGAAGGATGTAGCTAGTTACTTACCATCAGCTTGGACTTGGAAGCTTTTGAAGGTGTGATTTTGCTGGGAGGCCTTGTTGCAGAAAAGCGTTGAGGAGAGGGAGGGTTGGTCCGGATTTGCAACAAGCTCTCGCCCCCTTTGTGCTTAACATTCTCTAAGCTTAGAGGGATTGGGACGTTCTCTGCCTCGTCATCTCTTCTGCAGAAGGTGGTCATCAAAAGTTAACCTTATGTATCCAATCATCAAAGCCAGAAAGTTTCAAGATTCATAGAGGTAATTGGTTATCAACCCGATCAGATGATCATAATTTAAACTGCAACAAACGTTTTACCACAACAAGTGAAGAAGAAAATGTTTATACCATAAAAACACAGATACAAACACACAATTACATACACAACAAGGATAGAAAGTTCACACAAATATAGAGGCTTGCATTACAAACAAATATATAGAGAAAAAAGATTAAACTTACTTTTTCCTCCTTGGCTTCTCCGAATTGCTCCCCTCCATTCCTTCAGTGTTCATTTTGCTCACCTCAAGCAACGGCGTTCTCTTCATTTGCCTCTCATTTTTCCCTTTATTAACCTCCAGCAATGGAGTTCTCTCCATTTGCCTCTCAATTTTCCCTTTATCCACCTCAAACAGATGCATTCTCTCTGTTTCCCTCCTTATCTGTCCTAGTCATTTACAATGCCAAATGCCAAACTTTTTCATGTTTCCCATGCACACACAGACACAAATATATACATTCACACCAGGAAGGATAAATCATACACAATTTATATGCAACGGTTGGGATACTAATTATTACTAGCCTCTTAAAACTTTTTGAACGTATTTAAAAATAGAGAAATTGAATCATATTATTGCTAGCCGAGGTACTAATTATTATAAAAAAAAATAAAAATAAAAAAAACACACACACACACACAAATTAATTATTAAAAAAATACTATTAAAATGATGAAAATGCCCCTACCTTATTTGATGCATTATTTTGGGGTGCTTTTGATGTTTTTTGTTTTGGGGGCATTTTTATTCAATTATTTTTGTTGAAGCTTGGTGACACCAAAATACTATTCACCTTTTCTTCTCTGTTTATATATAATTAGCCTTCATACATGCGCTCACGCGCGTGTAGAAGGCATTTTTTTAATTACAGTGTGCTAGGCGTGACTTACACGTTTTAAATGTATTTATATGCGTAAATTGACAAAAGCAAAGTCAAATATTTGAAGTAAATGAATAATTTTAGATCATAATATTTAATAAACAACCGATTGAATCACATTATTGCTAGCCTATTGTGAGGCTAAGACCACCTTCCCCTTAGTGTAGATAATATCTTTTGTTAAAAAAACAATCATTTGACAACTTATTTAATCAAATTATTATCCGCGTGCAAAAGACCTTTTTATAACCAGCATTACACGCCTCTTAAGAGATTTTGAACACAATATTCATGATTTTTTTTTTTTTTTTATTATATTTGTTTCCCCTTCATGTGGACACCATCAACTTTCACTCATCATTCGTTATTTTCTTTTTTTATCACTGGTATTACACGCCTGTTAAGATGTTTTGACACAATATTCATGATTTCTCTTATTTTTTATTATTTTTTCTTCCCCCATCACGTGGTCACCATCAACTTTGTCATTTTTTTAGGGAACTGTAATGAAAAGCTCCAAGTACTGTTTACTTTAATGAAAAACCACATTTTTATACTAAAAAGTCAATCATGATACTATTCACTTTCCTTTTATTTTGTTCTTATCGTTTCAACTCAAAGTTTTCAAGTCATTTTCATTAGTTTTTTTTTTTTTTTGTATTCTTTTCTCTCTTCACTTTCATTTTTTTTATTCTTTTCTTTCTCCCATTTATATTTATATTATATTTTATGATGACCACGTGCATTTTTTGACTTACACGTTTTAAATGTATTTATATGCGTAAATTAACAAAAAGAAAGTCAAATATTTGAAGTAAATGAATAATTTTAGATCATGATAGAAGAAACTCCTCATAAACCAATTAAAACAACTGAATTCACATAATAAAATCGGTTTCTATATAATTTACATTATGAATAGAGAAAATAATATTTAATAAATAATTAATTGAATCATATTATTGCTAGCCCATTGTGAGGCTAAGCTCACCCCCTCCCCCTTAGTATAGATAAAATCGTTTGTTAAAAAAAAAACACACACACAATCATTTGACAATTAATTTAATCACATTATTATTCACGTGCGAAAGACCTTTTTTTTTATAAAGAAAATAATATTTAATAAACAATTGATTGAATCATATTATTGCTAGCATATTGTGAGGCTAAGCCCATCTTCCCCTTAATGTAGATAATATCGTTTGTTAAAAAAAAAAACAATCATTTAACAACTTATTTAATCAAATTATTATCAAAACCTATTTTATAATCGGCATTACACTCCTCTTAAGATGTTTTGAACACAATATTCATGATTTTCCTTATTTTTATTATATTTTTCTTTCTCCTTCACGTGGGCACATATTCATGATTTCTCTTATTTTTTTTTTCTTCTCCCATCACGTGTGCACCAACAACTTTGTCATTTTTTATAGAGAACTTTAACAAAAGGCTATCGCTACTGTTCACTTTAACGAAAAAACATATTTTTATATTAAAAAGTCAATCTTGGTATTATTCACTTTACGCTTTATTTTATCCTTATCGTTAAAATTCAAAGTTTTTAAGTCATTTTCATTAATTTTCTTTTCTTTTATTCTTTTCTCTCTTACCTTTCATTTTTTTATTCTTTTCTTTCTCCCATTTATATTTATATTATATTTTATGATGATCAAATTACCAAATTACCCTTGCATGATTTGATGTATTAAATTGGAATGCTTTTGGATTTTTTTGGTTGAGGGGCAATTTTTGTCCTTTTATTTTTGTTGAAGCCGTGACCCCAAAGTGGGGCTCTGGCTTTATAAATAAGATAGATTACCTCTTAAACAAACATAGTTGCATGATAGTAACACATCCGAGGGCAGTTCTGAGGTGTTTCAAACATCTAAACAGTCAAAATTTTCATCAATTAAGGCTATTTTGCCGAGTTCCTTAGAGAGTTGTCTCGCGTCCTTAGGTATTCTCTACCTACCCACCTGTGTCGGTTTTGGGTACACATACCCTTTAATTGAAGATTGTTGGGGTTTTTTTTTTAGGAGTATGGCACGAGTTACTTCAGCGCCGTGGCTTCTAATACTCGAACATTGGCTTGAGATATTTTCTCCACCCCTTCTTACCCTAAAAATCAGAGGCACCCCGCGTAATACATTTAGTTTGCTACATGTATAAATTTCGAAATTTGAAACTACATGGACTAAAATTATAATTTGGCCTTCATCAAACGAAGAGAAAAAACCGAAACACGGTCATAACAAAAGGCCTACGGAGTATAAAACTCAACGATAAAAATTGAAAGTTTATTCATCAGAACTGAGCTCGGTACAATTATTGTATCGGTCTGTTCAATACATTACAGTTTTATTTACCAACTATAGATTTGTCTGAAGAAAACTAAAACTACAGACCACATGAGGGCGAAAGAATTAAGGAATCAAAAGAATGAAACAATGGATGTGAATTGTTGCTCAATGTTTTAGGTGGAAAGTGTCGTGCAAGGTTTTAGAAACCAGAAAACGTCGAGGGCTCTAGCTTCTCTTCCATCGACTACACAAACGTTTTTGCCTTTCTCTGTGGAATCCTCCTTGTTCACCACCACCTTTTTGTTTTGCTCTACCTCTCCACGAACTCCCCTTTCCTGGTCATCATGCAGAAAAAACAGATCAGAAAAATTAACTGACAATGCTTGATATTAGCACAAATCAAATCTACGAAGGGATCTTATTTGAGCGGCAAATTGAGTCATATACAAAATCGCTTAGATTTTGTTTAGTCATAGCACCGCAACACGATATGGAGGTGGTGCTAAGGAAGTCTGAAATGCGTAAGGCCTGGTAGAGATCATAGGATTGGAATGGATAACCCATTCACGGCATATTGAAGGTGGAGGAGAATGATTTTTTTCTTTCATTTTTGAGAGGATTAGACATGAATGAATATTCTCCCTTCTCATCCTACCATTTTGGGGAGGATTGGTACCTCCAAGTTAGTCACAATTATTTCACTTCTTCCTTCAACATACCTTTAAAATAGTGTCTATGCATGAAAGTACAACTAAGCTGACTGAAATTTGAGTTTATCATTTCAACTAAGATGGCTATGCAAACCAATAAGACCAACTTTGTAACTGTACTATCAAGCTTGAGTTGCAAGAAAGACTAAGATATCTCAGTCAAGTGACTTAACGGATAAAAAATAATACGAATAAGGAGAAGGATGCAGCTAGTTACTTACCATCAGCTTGGACTTGGAAGCTTTTGAAGGTGTGATTTTGCTGGGAGGCCTTGTTGTAGAAAAGCATTGAGGAGAGGGAGGGTTGGTCCGGATTTGCAACAAGCTCTCGCCCCCTTTGCGCTTAACATTCTCTAAACTTAGAGGGATTGGGATGTTCTCTGCCTCGTCATCTCTTCTGCAGAAGGTCGTCATCAAAAGTTAACCTTATGTATCCAATCATCAAAGCCAGAAAGTTTCAAGATTCATAGAGGTAATTTGTTATCAACCAGACCAGATCATAATTTAAACTGCATCAAACGTTTTACCATAACAAGTGAATAAGAAGATGTTTATACCATAAAAACACAGATACAAACACACAATTACATACATAACAAAGGATAGAAAGTGCACACAAATATAGAGGCTTGCATTACAAACAAATATATAGAGAAAAAGATTAAACTTACTTTTTCCTCCTTGGCTTCTCTGAATTGCTCCCCTCCATTCCTTCAGTGTTCATTTTGCTCACCTCAAGCAATGGCGTTCTCTTCATTTGCCTCCCATTTTTCCCTTTATTAACCTCCAGCAATGGACTTCTCCCCATTTGCCTCTCAGTTTTCCCTTTATCCACCTCAAACAGCGGCATTCTCTCTGTTTCCCTCCCTTTCAACTCCCCAAAAACCTCACGGTTACACTCCTCCTTCACTACCTCTTCCTGCAAGCCCGCTGGGCTTTTCCTCACATCCGAATTCTCCACATCCTCTCCCTCCCTCGCTCTCATAGCCATTCTCTTCAATTCGGAACAGAAGTCCGTAATCTGATTCAGAAGATCCCTCCCCGCAAATAAATTCCTCGCTGACAGCGTGCTTCTAAGCTTAGGAAGCACCTCATCGTTCGGCAGGGTGCTCTCAATTGGTTGCTTCTTCTCTGTGCTTGATTTGATTGTTGCCTTCATGGCCTTAGCTTGGTTCATTGGAGGGGTTGATAGATTGGGGTTCTGATTTTCACCTTCTTCCTTGAATCTTGAATTATTAGTCGGGTAAATTGAAGATTGATTCAACCCTCTTCTCTTCAGTTTCACATCTCTGAATTACAAACGAAAAGGTTAAATTCTGCGAAACCGGTTTAAATTGTATTGTGAAAACAAGGGTTCATGGGTTTTGCTTTTTACCTCTGGACTTTATCACCAAGTGGAGAAACTTCAGGAACAACAGCGGGGCTCGGAACCTTTCCCAGATGGACAAACAAAGAAATTAGAAACTTAGAAAAAATAAAAAGAAGAGAATTATACAAAATCTATGCTGGGGTAGCTCCAAAATGCGAGGAAAATAAAGACCAAAGCGAAAATTAGATCTTATGCCGAATACCAAAGAATCAAAATCTCAAATTTTCAATCTTTCCCATCACATTTTCTTAGCAACCAAGCAGATTAACACAAGAAAAAAAAAATTAAACAAAATCGGAAGCCAATCAAAAAGAAAGAAAGACTGGAAAAGGAGAAACCTTGGGAGGTGATGACTTGAGAAAATCCTCAGCCGTCTTGGGATGCTTGCATCCTGCAATTCAGCAAAATAATCCAAGAAAATATTTAGTCGGTCAAAATTAGAAACAAAGAAAAAAGAAGGGGTTGAAATATAATTTGAGAAGGATTAAGGTACCGGGTCGGCAAAACCAGGCCTGATCGTCGACGGAATTGTCATTGGGGTTCAAGAAATCGAACCACTTGGGCGCGTTTATTTGCTCGTAGTATTTGTCCTCTACGAATCTCCACTCTAAACTTTTCCAATCGATTTTTGCTGGTTCCATAAATCTCAGAGACAAAATCCCAGAAAGAAAGCGAGCTGTACAACAACCACGGTAAGAGAGAAAGAGAGAGAGATTGGTGGGTTTTGGAGCTGAAGAGGTGGACAGTGGAAGAAGAAGAAGTAACCGTTACGGGAGAAATAGTGAACGTTGATGGGGTCGATGGGGTTTTACTAAATTTTCGACCGTTGGAGATTGATTAATAGATTAATTATTGGGGTCGTGGCTTAGTCAGTAGGATTGTCAGTTGTGGATTCATTGTGAGAAATAGGGGTGGTTCGGTATGGGATACTGAACCAAAACCCGTGTTCCGATTTCCAAACCAAAATTTTTGGGAGTTCAAAATTCAATACCGATCTCAAATCAATTTTTCGAGAATCCCGAAATAATTTCGGGATTTCTAGACAAATCGGGAATCCCAAAATGATTTTGGGCTTTTGGACTAAAATTTGACATATTATGTTTTGGGCTAAAATTCAACTTTTTATATTGGGTTGTCAATCTGTTGCAGACTAAATTTTCTTAATAAATTTCATAGGCCATTGTAAGTTACAAGTATACAACAAAACCAATATGTTGTAATAAAAATAAATTTAATCTGTAACTTACAATATAATCTGTGCACAGATTAAATTTCATGGAGGACCTGAGCATCAAAATTCTCATTAGTCCTTAGCGTGCATTTCACTCCTCCTTCCCCTCCTTATATGTCCTAGTCATTTACAATGCCAAATGCCAAACTTTTTCATGTTTCCCATGCACACACATACACACATATATACATTCACACCAGGAAGGATAAATCATACACAATTTATATGCAACGGTTGAGATTAAATCTCAACAGAATCCAATGGCTATTAAAATTCTAAATATATATTTAAAAATTAAATAATATATATATATTTTTCGGTTCGGTTTGGGATTACCGAAATCTCAAAAACTTGAGACCAATTCCCGTACCGAAATTTATGGATTGGTTTTGTACTGGGTACCGAAATTTTCGGGAATTTCGGTTTGGGAATTTTTCGGTTCGGTTTCGGGAATTTTTCGGTTCGGTTTGGGATTTTTTTCCAACCCTAGTGAGAACACGGTGAGGAACACCAATTGTCATAATACAAAATTCATTGGAATTTTTTTTCCAAATTTTCAACAAACTATATTATTATACTTTGTATATTGAATCATATTCTTAGTACATTGAAAAATCTCTTGCATTTCAAAAGTACACGTGACTTTAAATTTGATAATCATGTGAAGCTTTATAAGATTTGCTCGATGTATCACACTTTAGGACAATATTAACTATACTATGAGGGAGACATCTATACTTCTTTCATTAAGGGCCGTTTAGTGGAACAGACATGATTGGAGTTTGTATTTTGGACTGGTTAGACTAGGATTAGATTGGATAGGTTGGGTGTCTACTATTTGGCGTATACTCTCTCAACAGAATTGGAGTTGGGTTGAAAACTGAATTGGTGAAACATGAGAGATTTTTCAATGTGATCGGCACACGAAATGGTACATTATGTATTCGTTTGGACTCAAAATTACATGCATGTGCAATTAAGGCCTTTGAATGAGCATAGCTCCCAACTGTCGGATGATTAAAGATTTTTCTTGATATTACTATTGTTTTTTTTTTATCATAATAATTATCTTGAAAATATCCTTAAAACGCACTGAGTTATGATACGCGTAAAACTTCATGCAGAGGAGGTTATGTGAAATGTCGTGCATCATTAGAGTTCTATCCAAATGCTATTTAATCAGTTGCAAGAGTTGCATATTTAGCTTGCATGCAGAACCACGTGGAAAAATACCACAAGGATGCAATTAATATTGGATGATCAACATGTGGATATGCCATTCGTATCCATTTGGAGTAATCAAACTAAGGTAATGTGATGGGATCAGGATGGTTTTGCAGATAATGCAAAACTACCAACCATGATGTTTTTTTATTTTTTATGCATGCATGGGATGCAAGGATAACGAAGTGATGGTGGGATAATGATTACACTTTGCAATTGGTTGTCAGAGGTGGTAATTTAATTTGCCATTTGCAATTAGGTCGCTGAGTGCATTTGGATGAATAACGCGGAGAAAGAGTCTCTTGGTTGGAGTGGGATTAGCATTCAGAGTCCCCATTTGTCGACCAGATATGCATGTGGTCATGACTTTCTCAGAATGTTCCATTACAGAGTCTTCAGGTGCAATCAAAATGTTGGAATTTATTAGGTTTATTTAGGAAATTAATTAGAGATTTGATTTGATTTTGTAGTAGGGTATTTTTGGCATTTACGCATTAGGGTTTCTTAGGTTTATTGCTCTATAAATAGAGTTTGTAATTTAGTTTGAGAATAAGTTAGTCACAATATAGCCTCTTAGGGTTTTGTAGCCGTTCTGACATTCTCGTTTGATATCAATAATATTTCTTATTTTGTTAGTCTTGTTCGTTGCACACTCTGATATTCAACTTGGTATCAGAGCAGGTTCGATTCTTCGGAATTTAATCTGTTCTAGATGGGTATCAATTTGTTCATCTGTTTGTCCGCTGCGTATTATTTTGTCATGAAGTTGGTTCGGAAGTGGCACTGGCATGGAAATCTTGCACTGGCATTGGAATCTTGCACTAGCACTGGCACTGGCATTGGAATCTTGCACTGGCACTGGCTTTGGAATCTTGCACTTGCACCGGTGAAATTTCATATTGAAATTGACATCGGAAATTAGCATAATGGAGCTTGCATCCACATCACTTTGGCAAACCCATGTCGTGTACCGCCATGAGTTTGACGGGGGGTGTTGGAATTTATTAGGTTTATTTAGGAAATTAATTAGAGATTTGATTTGATTTTGTAGTAGGGTATTTTTGGCATTTACGCATTACGGTTTCTTAGGTTTATTGCTCTATAAATAGAGTTTGTAATTTAGTTTGAGAATAAGTTAGTCACAATGTAGTCTCTTAGGGTTTTGTAGCCGTTCTGGCATTCTCGTTTGATATCAATAATATTTCTTATTTTGTTAGTCTCGTTCGTTGCGCACTCTGATATTCAACTCAAAATTCCTCTGCTTATTATCCAGGCTATGCCAAACAAAAAATATGTTCATATAAATACAGACGCAGTGGCAACGTTGAAAAAGCCCTCCAATTTAACACACAAAACTGCCATGCGTAAACTCTCGCTCTACGTGAAACCTCTCAACAATCTTGAGATTTTTATTTTCTTTTTCCCGCTGACACATCTTCAGTTTGGACAAACAGCACTGGAGCCATAGAATTAGCCGATCAAGAGGCACATTTAGTTTGGATAAACAACACTGCTTCTCAGGCGACTGATTACCTATCCAAGTTTTGGCTGATAAGGATTTTCGAGTCTTTGTTGGTAGAGGTTGTAGAGCCAAAAATAATCACAAGGCGACACGTGGATTTTTGGGTGAAGATGACAAATTTACCCTCGAGGCATACCGGGTCTCCTACACGCGAGCAGTGGAAAATCATCTATCAACCAAATCAGGAGTACCCAAAATAGGTAACAAGTTCAAATTTGTCTCATTCATCCTCATTCCATAACTCCCAAAACCTCCTAAAACATTTCTTTTATTATGATAATTAGCCAATTAATATATTTATACCTAATTAATATATTAATTGCTAATTGAATAACCAAATAACACTAAAAAAACACACTTAAAGGCCGGCCATACCCTATTCCCTATATATATGACCCTATTTCTTCTCAAAAGTTCAGTTGATACTCTGGTAAAACTCCAAAAACTCTCTAAATATTTTTCTCTCTAAATTCTAACTTTGGCATCGAAGGTTCTTCGGCCAAAGCCTCCCCCATTCATCGTGGGCATTTGAGGTTCTTGGCCTTGACCAAATGTGTTGATTGTTTTGTAGGTGCAATTTTGTCAAAGAAGGAGAAGGCGAAAATTTGCATCCACATAGGTCATCTCATCAACATTCTCGGCAAAGTGAAGTGTTACCAGGTTACTACATTCGGCACATTGAAAGCTGAATTTGATATTGAACTTCGCAAAACTAGCAGCCTTGTCTTTAGGCTCTAGAACCTGAAGGCCGAGACGTGTTCCTTCCTCGGCTACAGTTGCAAGATCAAGAAATCAGCAACATGTTCAACGCAACATCAACACATTTTACTCCCCGGCCGAGCTCGGGCGACGAGTTGGCATGCCCCGCACACAACCGAATGACATAGTTAGCTTATTGATTATTCGGCCTGCACACGATTAGACGATTCAATGACGCCAGATTAGACGATTCAATGACGCCAAGATCCGTCGACCTGACAACGGTGCTCGCGACCCATCCCCGTAGTTGTATATTTTATATTTTAAACTGATATTTTCACCAATATCTATACATTTATCGACATTTCTAAAAAATTTATACTGATATGTCTACCAAACTGAACAAAACTTTTAGAGTGCCAGTACTTTTTTCTCTTCTAGTCAGTTTCTGCTTATCAAGATTTTTATGTCAAATGAAAAAGGGGTGTGCTATCCACACACTCCTTTTTACTTCTCACACACTCCTTATTAATTTATGTCCGTTGATCTTCTTTAATTCATCTGATCCAACGGCCGAAAACCAAAAAAATGTGGGAGAAGTAAAAAGGAATGTGTAGATATCACACCCCAATGAAAAAACACAACACCCTTAATAAATAAATGGATCGAATCAGTACCAAATCATCAACTTCACTGAACCCAAAAGTAAATTTGATAATCACAAACAAGATCTGATCCACCTCAGTCTCCTCAAGTCTCCCATCAATTAGCCAAGTATTAAAATTGACTAAATAAATTGACATGAATCTGATATAACAAAAATTTCAAGACACAAGCTGAAATAAACTAAACCATACCTCTAGCTTCAACACGAATCAGTGATTTTACGCACAATATAAATTTGTGTGGCGATTTGCAAGAACCTAAAGGAGTGGCTAAAAGGTGCATTTTTTGACAATCTCTAATCTGAATCTCATATTCAGTTTTGGGAGATTGAATTATAGGGTTTGTTTTCTTTAGTACTTCACAAGAGCTCGTTAAACGAAAAGAGAAAGGGCTTGTTTTCTCTACTACTACACCGGAGCGTGTTAAACGAAAGAGATAAAAGGGTAGGAGGACCAAAGTCTTTAACTACTCTGTATAGGCAAAGAAAAAAAATAATCAAACTATATGGAAGGGAAGCAAGGTAAAATTTCAGCTTCAGAGGAAATGGACATAGATTTTGCTTAATTTTTGTTTTCCAAATTGGTGCTCTAATGCCTTGACTCCTCACCGAAAACCTCGAGGTTGCAAACTGGGCATACCTAAACAAATATAGAAACAGAAATGAGCGTGAGTTAGCGGGATGGATCATCAAATTGAAAGAAAACAGTGATATTCTGAATTCTGAAATCCATGATTTTAAGGCGTTGGCCTACCTTGTTGATACCGAGCCATTTGCTGATGCATTCGCTATGGTAGACATGTTTGCATGGCAATGTGATTTGTCGATCCCCTCTTTTATACTGCATCTGGCAAATCACACACCTGCTCGTGGAAAAAGTCGCATCAAGGGGCAAATTCCAAAAGATTAAAAGAAAAAGGAGATTCTTCTTCTTCTTCTTCTTTTTTTTTTTTTTGGTCAAAGAGAATCCTGCATCAAGTTTTCTGGAAACAAATAAAAGAATTGGAAGCGAAGTGTTTGATAACTTCTACAGCAAAAACCAAGTGGACAAATCATCATCAAATAAAGGAGACTAATTAGGGTGCGCCACGAACTTGCCCATTTATCAGAGCAATTATATGCTAATAATTTTATTTTTTTTGGGAAAACACTGTTAAGACAGTAACTAAAATCAAAAGCATCATCATATATATTACATTTTTAAAGGATTAGGGTTCATCTTAGAGGTTTCTAAGACAACGAGAAATCACATTTTCAGTCGCTCGATAAATAGGTTTACGTGTCAAGTGCTTTGTAGATGATGATAAAGTTCGAGCAGAGAAAATTTCTCATTTCTGTTAGGTTAAGTGTTTATGACAAGATGAACTAAAAAAAAACAAAAAGTGTTTATGACAAGATTATTTCGTTAGTATGACAGAATTTTCTCATTGGGACACTACCAAATTTAGTATAATACCAGACAGATATCCAGATTGTCAAGAGAACTAAAAATGAAAATATAGGCCATCACATTTACTTCTGAGATAAGGAAAAGATAAGGTCGGAAAATAGGTTTTTATTGTTTTAGGCAAATAAATTCTCATTACTCAACCGTCCATGAGTCAGAATGTTACCTCTCTCCGGATTTTTTCCTTAAAAAGAAGTTTCCACACTTGTATTTTGACAATGGAAGCAAACTAATAAGTTCGTCGGAAAGACCTCGGCTTTGAGTGCCAACTGCCTCACCCAAGTCAAGTAATTCCTGGGGCCAATATATAAAATAAAACATTTCAATTAACATTCATAAAAATTTTGGAAAATCCTATAGTTTGTACTAGACGTGTCAAACCAATGTAAATAACAAAACAACGAAAAGCCAATGTACAAGATCAATGAAACCGCTTGCCTTAAGTACCCCCAATCTATACTGCAAAAATGGCTAATTGCAGAATGTCTCATAATCTTAATTTGAGCTGGGTATAAAGAAGTTAATCCAATATTGAAGTAATTTTCTATGCTATATATCACAATGTGATTGTTGACCCTAAAAACTACAAAGCCTACGTGGCGCGCAAGCCGAGTAATTAATGAGCTAACTACGTCCTTCGGTGAATGCGGGGCGTGCCAACTCGTCGGCCGAGCTCGGCCGAGGAGTAAATTTATTGATGTTGGGTTGGGTCGTGCTACTGACTTCTGCGTCTTGCGATTGCGGCCGAGAAAGGAACACGTCTCGGCCTCTTGGGCTCTCGAACCTGAAGACATGGTTACTATTCTTACGAAGTTCAATATCAAATTCGGCTTTCAATGTGCCGAATGTAATAACTGTAACACCTCACTTCGCCGAGAAGGCTGATGAGATGACCTCGACCAATAAGGATTTAGAAACCCTTCTCGACCGAGACTTGGATAGGTAATCAATCGTTCTCGCCGCAGTGCTGTTGATGCCAACGGAAGATACTGCGAGACCGACTGACTCTACGGTGACAGAGCTATCTATGCCGACTTAAGATATCACCGGTTGCTTCCACAGTGCTGTTGATGCCAACGGAAGATGTGTCAGCGAAAAAGGAAAAAGAAAAATCACAAGTTGTGAGAATTTGCGCAGGGCAATTTTGTGTGTTGATTTTGTGGGGTCTTCTTGAATGATGCACAGCCTCCTCTATTTATAGCACTGGATACCTTTGAAGTCGAGTCAAAACCCTACTCGAACTAGGTCTATGTTTACTAGGATTGTGAGCCTAGTCCTCTATTGAGCCGGATTCACTTCCGGGTTATTACCCTTGCCGAGACTCCTTATCGCGTTAGGACTCGACTAGTAAAGGTAATATGACCTAGCCGACCTAGGTTTAGGAGCCCACGTACTAAATGATCCAAGGCTCCCCTGTCGCCAGGCCTCCCGGGCCGAGAGTGGTTCTATACTCGGCCCAACATGTTAATTTGAGCCCAAACATTGCCCCCCAGTTTCCTTGATTTTCGGCTCGTAAGCCGAAGGTTAAGGAAATTAATTGTTCACAGCCAATAAAAACCTGCTGTAGTTCTCGACTGCCGAGGTCGAAAAACTTTTGGAGAGTCGAGAAAAATAGGGGCCGAGGCAAACCACTCCTGGCAGCTCGGCCTATCACCTATCAAAGATGTTACCTTTCCTGTCTTTCTGGCCGAATACACCAGCCGAAAGACTATACATCAACTTATCAATGAAGAACAATTGTCGAAAAGCCATTCTTTGACCGAATCCGTGAATCACCTTCACTCTTCATTCCCGCTTCTCTCCTCAAAGGTCGTACCCAGTGCACAAGGCTCCCGCTTTACGCAGGGTCTGAAAGAGGTGAATGTCGGCTAGCCTTACCCCCATTTATGGATAGGCTGCTCTCCTCAACTATATATATATATATATATATATATATATATATATATATATATATATATATATCCCATGAAATGATGATGTCAGCCCCACATGGCCGTTGAAAGTCAAACCCATTCCTTCAAATTGAGGTCCACCGAGTTTCTAATGCCTTCATTAAAAACAACCCCCCATTTCCTTTATATATATATATATATATATTTTTTTTTTTTTATTCCGTTGGCCCCCTTATTTTCTTATGCATCGGCTTAATTAGCCAGATGATTAAGAAAATAATTTATTCATTTTCTTAATAAAAGAAAACAAAAGTGGCCGAGCTATCAAGAGGAGGAGGCCAACGATGTTTTATTCTAAGCCGAGATTTTTGTATATCAACACAGCCAATCAAATTTTGCATTGAGCCGAATAAAAAATGATCTCCAAATATTTCTGACTTGGTGAAATATTTTTTATTTTCGGCCGCCGAATGTGTTGAACAATTATTATGCCCCCCAGGCATAATTTCGGCTTTTAATTCAAATAACTTGGCCGAATGAGATTCCTCCTTATCGGCTTCATCACTAATAATCATATCGATTGGCGTGGTTTTTCTGGCTAGGCCTATGTCTCGGCCTTGTTCGTCATTGGAGCACTTTTCTGGCGAATCATTTTTTGAGTCGATTTGTGGCTCAGAAACTTTAACTTTTTCTTCTAGGCCTACCACGCTTTCAGTCTCGACCGAAAAAATAGGTGGCCTAGGTTTTTCTTCTTGGCTGACCATATTTTCAGCCTCGACCGAAAAAATAAGTGGCCTTTGTTCTTCGGCCAAATTAACAATTTTCTTAGGCCGATGTCTGATTACGGCCAGAGCGAAAAATTGCCCCCCGGCCTTTGGGCCTAACCATTTTTCAAATGGAATTGATCTGTAATTAGAAACATAAGGAAAATTTTCTTCATCTAGCCAGGCATTAAATCGAGCCTTGTCTTCATTTACCCATTGCCCTTGCAGGGTAACAGGAGCTTTTATTTTCAACATGCAAGCGAATGACTTTTGCATCTCTTTATGGCCACGAAGAACTTTCTCTGCTTCCAAAGATTTTTTACATTCCTCATTATGTTTTTTCAATTCCTCCAGGAGCTCGTACAATCGGCTACGTTGAGCCAGATTGGAATCTTGATATATCATATGAACTTCGTAGTATTAGCACTGGGTCCCACTGGGCGTGCCAAAATGTTGACCCTAGAAACTACAAAGCCTACGTGGCGCGCAGGCCGAGTAATTAATGAGCTAACTACGTCCTTCGGTGAATGCGGGGCGTGCTAACTCGTCGGCCGAGCTCGGCCGAGGAGTAAATTTATTGATGTTGCATTGGGTCGCGCTACTGACTTCTGCGTCTTGCGATTGCGGCCGAGAAAGGAACACGTCTCGGCCTCTTGGGCTCTCGAACCTGAAGACATGGTTACTATTCTTACGAAGTTCAATATCAAATTCGGCTTTCAATGTGCCGAATGTAATAACTGTAACACCTCACTTCGCCGAGAAGGCTGATGAGATGACCTCGACCAATAAGGATTTAGAAACCCTTCTCGACCGAGACTTGGATAGGTAATCAATCGTTCTCGCCGCAGTGCTGTTGATGCCAACGGAAGATACTGCGAGACCGATTGACTCTACGGTGACAGAGCTATCTATGCCGACTTAAGATATCACCGGTTGCTTCCACAGTGCTGTTGATGCCAACGGAAGATGTGTCAGCGAAAAAGGAAAAAGAAAAATCACAAGTTGTGAGAATTTGCGCAGGGCAATTTTGTGTGTTGATTTTGTGGGGTCTTCTTGAATGATGCACAGCCTCCTCTATTTATAGCACTGGATACCTTTGAAGTCGAGTCAAAACCCTACTCGAACTAGGCCTATGTTTACTAGGATTGTGAGCCTAGTCCTCTATTGAGCCGGATTCACTTCCGGGTTATTACCCTTGCCGAGACTCCTTATCGCGTTAGGAATCGACTAGTAAAGGTAATATGACCTAGCCGACCTAGGTTTAGGAGCCCACGTACTAAATGATCCAAGGCTCCCCTGTCGCCAGGCCTCCCGGGCCGAGAGTGGTTCTATACTCGGCCCAACATGTTAATTTGAGCCCAAACAGTGATATAATAGTTTCTGAAGCCTCAAAGTGCCTACATCGTTCGCCTTCACAGTCTAAAGAATCATGAAAAGCCAGTCTCATGCGTTCCTAACTTCGAAGAGGCAGACGAACAAAGGTATGTGTGGGACGTGCAACTGCCCAGGTTTGTGTTTATGTTTAATAAGTCTCTTGTGGGAACAAAATGGTAACGAATTTCTACTTCCAACAAGATTTACCTCATCTGGAAAACCCATGTCACAGTAAAATGCAGGATAATAGAATAAGGTATACATAACGAACCTCATAGGTCATGTTATCAGGATCAATGTCCTCTTGCCATGCAACCTGCAGATATACAGAGAGCAAAAGGCTGAACTTTAGCATAACTGCAGTGCAGGAGTCCAAGACTTGATGATGCAAACTAAATATGCATCAAAACTTTAGCATAAATGCACTTCTTTTTGAACTTCAAGTTCGAAAAGAAGTGCATTTATTCCAAAAATAAATTCGTGGACTTAATAATGCAAACTAAATATGCATCTAAACTAACCAAAATAATCCAGCAGAAAGAAAAACATACAATTGCACAAACCACAAAGGAGGATCCATACCTCAGAAGTACTTATATTTTGCTGATTCTGAATACCTAAAAAAGCAAAAGAAATTCTTTGGTTACAATAGCGTTCAGTCTAACTGGTTAAATGTCAGTTCAAAAACCATGAGTAGTATAATGCTTTGACGAAATTTCAAATCACATTATGGCATTACAGCACCATCAGAAATCAATTGCAACAAAATGGTATTGTGGGTTTTATAACTTCATGAAAATACGAAATGTCAAGGAAAGTCTTTGATAACTCTAATTGACCAGTAGCATAAAATTTGATTCCACCGGATAAGTGACTGGTCACACTGAAAAACTGAGGTCGTACCCAGTGCACAAGGCTCCCGCTTTACGCAGGGTCTGGGAGAGGTGAATGTCGGCTAGCCTTACCCCCATTTTATGGAGAGGCTGCTCCCAAGTCTCGAACCCGAGACCTACTGCTCATGGGCGAAGACACTTGCCATCACACTGAAAAACTGAATTGAACTAAATTTTGATTTCAAATTCCAAGCACAATGAGCAAAGCATGACAAAGTGTGATCAATCAAAACCAATTTTCAGTATAAGAATACAAATAAACAGAAGCGTCTGACTAACATTCCTCAGGTGTAGGTGTAGCTTGCGCTTCCATGACAGCATCTTCTTCTAGGTGTGAGTCGGTGTTTGCAGGCTCTTCTGCATTCATCACTGAAGGGTACTCCCAACTCCTCCTGCTGACGTCCATTCTTGGTAAATGATCATTTACCTCATAAGTACCGTAATAAGAAGTACTCTCTGGACCAGATGGTAAAACCTTGTACGAACTCATGTTCATTGACCAGTACGCAGTTTCCTAGACACACAGCATGTAAAGATTAGCATTGTCAGCAAATACTAAAATTTCAGTTCATGAAAATAATACAGTATTTCACTCAGCAAAAAAGGTATATGGGAATATCTTTAATCCAACTAAAATCACAATGTACTGTATAGTTCTGAATATTTGTAACGAAAACTCAAAGTTGACGCTCAGTAAAGGCAATAGTACATTTCAGCTTCCCCAGCTCATTCCGATATCTCAAGAATTTCAGACAAAACATTAAAGCAAATGCATCTGAACAAACGCCAGCTTTCCAAATTTACAAGCAAGATGGATCTAAAACAATCTTATGAGGCGGCGAACATGATGTCATCACAGAATAACTTTCAAAAGAAAAGAACACATAAAAAAATGGAAAAAGCAAACTTGCCTGATCATGCATTGGCATGGCAAGACCATAATTCATCGGTACATGAGAAAGACCGTCAAAGAAACCCATGAAGCCTTCGGTAGGTGTGTAAGGAAAGCCGGTGTCTAGGTAATGCACTTCCATATGTCCATTCTCATTCATTTTTGCACCACTTATCAAACCGAGATTCACATATACAAGCTACAAAATGGAACCAAAATCTCTCAATACTTGTGCTAAAAAAATGGAAATTAAAAATTTTAAAAAAATTTTAAAAAAAACTTTCACTATAAATTCATATTTGTGTATGTATTTATGTGTACATTGCAGCACTATCCTCATAGACTAAGAAATTTTCACTATAAATTCAAAACAAAAACTTTTTATTCAATAATTTGTGACAAATTACAACATATATTCTAAAATTTGCAAAATTTAGGGCAAAACATGGACATTCTCAGAAATAGTGAAGCAGAATATAAAGCCATGTTTCATCTCCTAACTTTACATTCGTGTTTGGCTACTAAGAAAATGAGAGAAAAGAACTTCAAGACATAAAATTTCATTTTCTTTTCTTTGCCTTCTGCTTTGATTCTCTCGGTAGCCAAACGCATGACAAGATTGTGTACAGAAGCAGAAGCGGTACCTTACTTTTAAGCCAAAACTCCCTTCACATTTTGCTGTGAAGCAAAAATGGGCAGCTCAGAGGACAAGTAAGAGAAACTGCAGTCTTCTTTCTTTCTAACTTCAAATTTTCTTCCCCTTAATTTCTTGAGAAAAATTGCTTCAACTCAGAGAGAGATTTGAGTTTGCACTTGACATATATATATATATATATATATATAGAGAGAGAGAGAGAGAGAGAGAGAGAGAGAGAGAGAGAGAGAGGCTTTCTGTGTTGTGTTTGAGTTGCTCTCTCTAGAATTGTATTGTGTTGTCCCTTTTTTTTGTGTGTTGCGTTTGGCTTTTGTGCAGAGGAGCAGCTACATTTGAGATTTTCACGAACACGCTTCCCTTCTGAGTTATGTGTTATGTTTTGTTGACTCCAGCTAGCTCTACCACGCTAACTTGTTATTAAACAAAACAAGATTACAACAACAATCCTCCTAATTCCTATTTGCTACCGCTGTCTCTACAGTCCACTCTATCTATGCTACACCATTGCACTTTATGTAATCAATACTAGTATTTATTTAGGACGGCATATAGACTACTTTCTCTATACATCGGTGTATATGGAATGCAACGTTAGTTAGATTTAAATGTTTGGAATAAAGTTGATAAATCTAGCAATCTACTAAAACGGTGCATCTCATACATCGTGCATTGTGGAGTTTTTTGTCCATGATACTGATGTTTATCATAGTTTGATGTGATTTGGGGAATGAGATGTTTATGTTTTGCTCTAATTTCAATTTTGGTGACTTGTGTTTTTAGTTTGATTAATTTTATTGCGTGTTTAAATTCTTTGATCATTTCTGATCAATTGTGTGGATCCGAACTTGAGCGTTGTGTGTGCGGACATTAACTCAAATTTAGCCTAAACAATCGAAATTGTTTAGGTATTAAAACACACTGATTAAATTGATATGTTTATAACACATGAACTAAAATTGAAGAAAAAAAAACACATAAAATTAAAACCCTCTTTCAATTTTGTATCTCTATAAAATTAGAAACCTCTATCAATTTTACATCTCCATAAATTAAAAAAAAATTAAACTAAAAAGCTCTCCTCAGTCCTCAGTGATTCGAAATAGCTGTTTGATAGTCTCAAAATTTATACTTAAGATTGGAAGGAGGGAAAAGAAAATTAAGAAAGAAGAAAGTTTTTTATCTCAGAAAAGATAAAAGTAAAAAAACATGTGATATACGGATGGATGGATGGTTGGCATTGAGTGATTGAACAAGGCTTGGCAGAGGGAGGGGTAAAAGCCGTTTTTACCGCCGGTGAGATCTTATGGTGGGGGGGGGGGAGGGGGGGGGCCGCCGCACTTGCCAAAGATCCGTCTCTTTCTTCTATTGAATCTTTGCCGTACATCTCAAGATCAGAACTGCGCTTTAAAAAAATCTTGAAGGTTTCTGATCCCTACAATTTGTTCAACTAAAAGAAAAAGTTGTCGGTCCCTATTCCCCAAACAGCTTTCTAAAGTGCAACAAGATAAGTTTAATTAATGTCAAAAGTATCTCATTCCAAACAAACACTAGATAAGCAAACAACTCTTTACTACATTGGTAAAAAGATTTTGACCATTTACATGATGACATGAGTTCAAATTTTATCGGTGGCTAATCGAACATTTAATTTAGGGAACTTTAACGAAAAACACCCGGTACTGTTCACTTTAACGAAAAACCACATTTTTACACTAAAAAGTCAATCCTGGTACTATTCACTTTACCCTTTATTTTGTCCTTATCATTAAAACTCAAAGTTTTCAAGCCCTTTTCATTAGTTTTCCTTTTAATTTAACCATTCTCGTTTCTTTCTAGGGTAATTGAGAGCAACTTATGTCAAAATGAGTTCACTATTATTTGGCGTTTCAATTTATTAATAAACAGTCGATAGTGTTTCGGTCAAATAATGCATTCTCATATGAAGAAAAACTTTGCAATGCATTATTGGGACTGAGACTCTATATGGCGGTGAATTCGTTTCATGTTGTTGAATAAAGTAAAAAGTTTCACATCAGCCATTTCACAAAATAAATTACAACTTATATCAAATAGTTCTATTTATAATTGCATCAAGAACTTTTGCATAAGTGAGAACAGTATCAATTCAATTAGTGCTGGACCGATACCCATCTCGCTTATCATGGTAGTTAGTTGGTTGGGGCACCGATTATATCACGTGGCGATCTATTTTGAGTTGTTGGTAATAAGGCATAAGATTGTTTGGATTATAAAACTCTTATTATATCACTATATAGTATAGAGTGTCATAGCGGTTTTCATCGAAACCTGAGTGTGAAAAGCCAAAATTTCAAGGCTCCCTAAAGCAAGAAACATATAGTATAAATTCTCACCAGCAAATGCGACACATTTGATTACCATAGATGAATAAAACATGCATCAAATTCCACTTCAATGATTTCTAAGTTCGAAATTGTGATGATTTTAAAAAACATATAGGTAATGTGTCTTTGGGAGAAGAGTAACTTATATAGAATGAGTTTGCTGTCACGGAGAGTTTCGATTCAATATGACATTGTCTTGTAGAGAAAAACTTACATATGGCAATGCATTACTGAATAGGGGACGCCAAGCATATGGTAAACATGTTTCATGTAAGTCTTCCTCCATTGGGAGTTTATTTACTTTGCTAATTTGAATAAAGTCTAAAGAATCCATAAGTCGTCTGTTCATTAATAAAAGTGAGAGGTTTTAGTTTCGATTCTCAAGAAAGGGTATTTGAACCAGATTTATATGGCCAGCCCATTGTGTAGTTTAACTTCATCTTCTATTTCTTAATGTAAATAATAGCATTGTATTAAAAAAAAAAAAACATAAGTGAACTTTTCACTTTTGAATGATGCCTTAAGTAGTCATTACAAACTTTATTATGTATTTAATTTTGTCTAAGTCATTCGTTCATTGGTTTCTTTAGAAAGAAAAGGTATGGCTGAGTATTATATGGGTCCATTGAAAGCTTTGCTTCTACGCAATACAAAATAATATAATAGCATTTTGATTGAACCATTAGTAAGGGTTGTTGTTCTAGCACTTATATAAAAATGGAGCAAAATATTTTAACTTGAATAAGTCAATACTTCATCCAATGAAAGAATCTTATGCAAAACATGAGGAGTTGGGGCGTGAATAGCCTGACCCTGTGCCTGAGGGACAAGGATTGTCTGCCCTCCTTGTTCCCGTGCCCTCCTGTTTGTGTGGTCACGGTTAAGCTATGTCAACATTTTATATTATTATTCATTTTTGTCTTATTATCTCTTAAAAAAACAATATAAAATGTTGACGTGACTTAACCGTGATCACATAAAACAGGAGGGCACGAAAGGGCACGGGAACAAGGAGGGCAGACAATCCTTGTCCGTGCCTGAGGCCATGTGACATCAGGGCAATGTCACCCTGTCGCCACTTAGGTTATAAGTTTTTTTGCATCAAGCACGTGGACTTCACGTGCGTGTGAGGCAAGTGGTCCGACAAAATGTAGGGAAATTTCTATCATTTTTATTAGTATTTTGTAGGATAATCAATCCTTATAAAAAGTTGAGACAACAGATTAGTTGTACTAATCTCATCACATGGCTCATGATGCAGTACCCATAAATTGGGAGAAAGATATCAAACAGATTTACTATAACATGACGTCTTGATCCAATAATGTCATGTTTTTCTTTACATGACAATGTATATTGGATTGAAACACACTTTTTACTTTCAAATTAGGCCACCGACGTTATCATTTGTCAAAAAAAAAAAAAAAAACCGAACAAATTAGGCACAAGAGTAATGTGACATTCAACTTTTCTTTTTCTCCTTTTAATCCAAACATGTATTAAGGCAGGCAGCAGTTGGGACCAAGAAATAAAAAGAAGGGAACCCGTTGTTCCCTAGAGAGATATATTAATTCCCTAAATTAAATAAGTTGGTTTTTTGGGGTCATAAAGCTCATTGAATATGTAGAAATAAATAAAGATCAAATGCTAGTTGTGGTGAATTGTGTTCTCTGGGACCATATTGGCACATAGGGCCTTGTACTCGAAGCAAGGAATTCATGGGGCTTCCAACAAAAAAGCTGGTCAAAATTAAACGTAAAAGGCTGAGATTAGTTATTCCAAAGTGATATGTTGAGTCAACTTCATTAAAGCTAAGATTAATTTTGTTTTTAATCAAGTCTTAACCACGATTATAATATAATTATGGCCGAATCCGTGACACCACTTCTTTTACACAACTTTTGACTCATATTTTTGTGGCAGCAACTTCGTAATGTACTTCAACACTCCTAACTGTCAATCTTTTAGATTTCCCCTCAACGAACAAGTCCATCAAACATCACCCAAATTTGAAACCATGTGACCGTTGGATTAAGGCTTAGGTTTCTTTGTAGAACCATATTCATTCATTTTCTTCACTACAAAATGAATGCCTTAATGATTTCGATTTGTCTACTTTTTTGTAAAGATGATCTATAAATGATGTTCTAAAATATAGACCGTTCCTATCATTGATATTACAGAGTGGGCCATAAAAATGTGTGCCAAAAGTTGTGCAAAAAAGTTAAACTACAAATCCATCCTTTATAATCATAATGGTTGAGGCTTAGACCATCTCCAAATGAGATGTAAAAAAATGTCAAATAGACATATAACAGTAATAAATGACGTACCATTTACTCCAACCGACATGTTAAAGCGGACATGGACAAAAAAATGTAAAATTTGAAGCTGCCTTCGAATATGATTTTTGCTATTTCCAAAGACATTCCACTTGCATTACCTTAAATGCTAGCATATTTAAGTATTATTTTATTATTTTTAAACCCACAACAACTCAACTTTTATTATTTTTGTTTAAAAAACATAAACAAAGCAATAAATTTTGGAATATCAGGTGGAAGAAAAATATTAACAATATATCAAATTGCCAAGTCAGCCATCAAATTGAAATTTGATTTTTGAATTTGACGTTTCCCTTAAAAATGCTCTTAATCTACTAAGTGATTAGACTACATTTAGTAAGAGATGCACAATAAAAACATTAGATAAATGTATTTGGAATGACTAGACGGGATGCACAAAGGAATTTGCATACGAATACTTGAAATAAGTATTTTGAAAATCCTTTGTGTTAGCGGTTTTTGATAGTCATGTAGTGTGGTGAATTTTTAATCTCTCGGTCTAAATATTTTGTAACATTTTTTTTTTTTTTTTTTTGGAGAACCTCGGCGGTACGAGGAAATATTTTGTAACATATTTCTACCTAAATTTGCCTAAATCCTTGTACAAACATTTACCTTAAGGTCTCTTTGGTTTGTGTAATAAGAGCTTTAAGGAGGTGTATGATATTGTATTCCTATGTTTAGTAAGCATATTTAGTACTGGTTTGGTACTGAGGTGCTTTTATAAAAAGTGAGTATAAAAAAAAGCTGAGCTCAAAAATGTGTTTGGTAAACACTTAAAAACAGCTTATTTTCACAGTTTTAGATGAAAAAAAGCTGAAAATGTGAAGCAGCAAAAATGAGCTTATTTTCACAGAACAACAGAAACAGTTTTTTTTCAAAGCACAGCAATACCAAACCAGCCCTTAGACATGTCAATGATCGAGACTTCTAATATAACTTATCCGAGTAAGACCGTAACCTATTATTGGTTTATATTATACTAGCCTCTAATAGAAGTTGAAGACTTTTTTTACGCATTCAAAATACGCTTATTAAAAGAACGTTGTTAGTAATGATATTTTGATATTTTTTAGATCATAAATTATAAGAAAAACTAATGAAAATGACTTGAAAACTTTGAGTTTTAACGATAAGGACAAATAAAGGGTAAAGTGAATAGTACTGGATTGACTTTTTAGTGTAAAAATATGGTTTTTCGTTAAAGTGAACAGTACCATGAGCTTTTCGTTAAAGTTCCCTTAATTATATCCAACGAGGATCCAATTCGCTATAAAATTAGGGAAATGTTATTGGCATTCCAAAAAATCTCATTCTACACTTCTCACAAGTGTATTTTTCTTTCCTAATATAGAAAGTTTGGAGTGAAGAATGAGATTTTTAAAGTGCTAATAACAATTTCTTAGAATTAATGTGTACTGTCCCATTATGATGGACCCGAAATATGGATCAAACTTGATCGGATCCGTTAATAGATCTAAGCCTATCCTTCAAGACGAAATACCTTTTACATGGCCTTTTTCGAGGACGGAGGGAAGCTAAAACCCTTGGGTAACAATACACGTGACTGATAAGCAATGACATCATCGTTTTGGACCCTCCCTTCTTTGTTCTTTTGTTTTAGGATAGCATAGAATAGAACATGACATCAGTTTCGGCCTTTCATCTTTAGCTAGTGTATTTCATTTTTTAGCACAAAATTTTTACTATGCTCCGATACGACGCTAGAGCAATGAATGGTTAGACGTGCAGTCAACGAAACAGAGACAAAGAAGACTAGATTTTCAAAGGGCATCGTGGATCAAGGTTTGATTCCTCTATCTTCGTAATCATTTCTCCAGCTGAGACGAACGAATCCGTGGTAATTTTATTCTTCAGTAAAACGTTATAGTGAAAAATTAAACCACTCAAGACTCACAAAGATCAAGAAATACATTAATTTTTTTTAGTAGGGGTATCTCAGTATCTCAACCCACATTCATGAAAACACTAATCCCTTTCTCCATCGGTTCCGATGCTACTTGAGGCGCAAATAGCTTTTTAACCCTTACACAGTAGCCGGTTGCCCCTAAAATCGCATCCGTGATGGTTCAAACTCGATTTAAGAGTTTCACACTTTTGCTACTTTCCACTAAGCCAACCCCTTAAGTACGGTTCACACTTTTGCTACTTCAATTCACAGTAATAGGCCAACCCCTTAAGTACGGTTCACACTTTTGCTACTTCAATTCACAGTAATAGACAGTATGGTAATGCTCTTCGCTCGTACCATCTTCCCTTCTTACACACCACTTGTTAGTTTCGGTCGCCAGCAATAAGCAGGCGTGTAAAAAGACGAAAATAAGGTGTGCAAAAATCAATTCCCTTCGACAGTAGGCAGGATTTCAGAAACAAAATTTTGAGCGCAGTAATTCGACATCAATGAACGAAGA
This sequence comes from Malus domestica, assembly GCF_042453785.1. NCBI lineage: Eukaryota > Viridiplantae > Streptophyta > Magnoliopsida > Rosales > Rosaceae > Malus > Malus domestica. The sequence continues at coordinate 967,277 of NC_091667.1, read as the reverse complement.
ATGCTGAATCAGTTTGGATTTCATAAACTTGACAAAGCAAACAGAAACACGCATAAAAAACTAGCAAATCACATAAATGAAACTTCAAGATGAATGGAATTTTTCACCACTCAATAATCTGGTTTATGGGAAACAAAACTCAATCCCGCAGTAAAATTCGGTTTGGGATTAACTCCCCTATAACTGAATTATTTTAAGAAAATTTTGCCGAAACGAGTTCATCAAAAACTCAAAAAGATTTTCATCACCATCTAAAAGCTAATATGGCTTGGGAGGAAAAATATTCTTAACCGGAACCAGATCCGTACTTCTTGCCGAACACAATCAGCTGTAGCTTGTCATAACCAGACAGCACACCAGCACCAGCAATGGCACGGAGGATGTTAGCACCAGCACCCTTGAAGAGAGACTTGGCACCCTCATTCTTCAAGATTTGTTGGAAGGCATCCAGGGAACTCTTGTACTTGACGGCTTCACCGGAGGTCATCATCATTCTTCTGCGGACAGTGTCAATTGGGTAGGATGCAAGACCAGCACCATTGGTGATGAGCCAACCGAGGGCAAAGCTAGCGAAGAAACTATCCTGTAGTTTTCAAAACAATAAAGCAACACGTCACACAACTGAAAGCAGATAATGATTGTGGGCAACGGATTCAAACATTGTGGCATAGCATTCTTTAAAAACCAACATAAATAGACACTTCATACAATTCTTTGTAATGCTTCGCAAAGAAAGCATTAGAATAGAGCAAAGCCAAAAATAATAAACAAAAGAGAGGACGCATCATTAAACCTTTTGCAAAATTAATAGTCCTTTCTCAAAGGGAAATGAATGACTAATATAAGAAATATTATGCCATAACAATATGCACACATACAAGATATTCAACAATTACACAGAACGTAATAAAAAACCAAAATTGAGCTAGCAACTAGCGTAAACAAAGCCAACACCATCATAAGAATATATAACCATTCAACAATTACACAGAACGTAATAAAAAACCAAAATTGGGCTAGCAACTAGCGTAAACAAAGCCAACACCATCATAAGAATATATAACCATGAACAAAAAGGTAAGTGAATAAATAAAAGTAATCCACTAACCTGCAAGCCTCCAGTCAGGACAACAGGCTTCAGTGAGTCGTACAGTCCAAAATAGAGACCACGGTAGACAATAATTCCAACACAAGAGATGTTGAATCCACGGTAAAGACCGGCAATTCCATCAGATTTCAATGTCTTCCTGTAGACATCAACCAGACCATTGAATTGTCTTTCTCCTCCTTTCTTTGCAGCTTTAGCATCATTAGCCAAACGAGTACGAGCATAATCCAAAGAGTAGACAAAGAAAAGAGAAGAAGCACCAGCGGCACCTCCTGAAGCCAAGTTACCAGCAAACCATTTCCAATAACCGTCCCTGTCTTTCTTGAAGTTGAACAGCCTCTTGAAGTAATCCTTGAATGCAAAGTTCAAGGCCTACAACAAATCCAGGTAACAATTTTAGTACAAGTACGCATCAAAACTTTTCTTTGCCAATGGAACATTTAATTAAAAAATAACATCACAAACCTGAGTGGGGAAGTAACGGATAACATTGGCAGTGTTCCCTCTCCACAATGAACCAAAACCCTCTTCCTTGATTGTACGGCTAAAGCACTCTCCAATGCCCTTGTAGGGTTGAGACAAACGACCAGTTTTGATCATCTCATCCTGGTTCTGAATCAACAGCTTGACACGCTCAATTGGGGCAGCAGCAGTTTTAGATACAGCAGCAGAGACTCCGCCCATGAGAAAATCAATAAGAAAGTGGCCTTTCTCCGCAGGGGCTTGAACAAAGATAGGAGATGCAGTTGATGGAACCAAAGACATATCAGTGGTAGCTCTGCATGCTGGCATGAAGGGATACTGCAGTGCAGCATTTGTGTAGTTCCCATAAGCACGTCTTTGGTACATTCCTGGTCTTTGGAAGCCATTATCGTAACCCTGGATAGATTGCTGAAGGAGCTGGCCAGCTACCTTCTGGACGACAGAAGGATGTTGAACCTGATCAACCATTGTTGCCCTACAAGAATGTGCATATACCATATCAGAAACAGAATCTACCACGATAACCAAAAATATTAACCATTCCTGATGTAAATGATACAACTTGACCAAAACTGAACTGACATCAATTATGTATAATAGCATCAAGTAGACTATAAAACCAGTTATAAAATCATTTGTACTTCCAGAGACAGATAATAATAGAGGACGAGCCTCAATCTTCAGGTCTATTGACATCAATAATCAGAAAACAATTAAATTTCTGACACAGAATGACCTCAAAAGGAGCAGATGGTTACTAAAAACTACATACGTACTTATCAGATCATCTATTCTATAAAAAGTGCAAATCTTTGCACTATTTTGTCATGGATGCAGTCAACATCATGGTACTATCAAGGAACAAAAGAATATCCACACAATTAATGCTTCAAATAGAACCACAACCTCATCAAATAGGGGAGTTAAAAACATTTTTTAATAAAAAAGTAGGGTTTTCATGAAAACTTAAGTGGTACTAAACATGAACTGTCAGCATATCGGATGGTAATCTGTTTATTACTCACTGAAATGTGCAAGAATTCAATCCCTATGCCGTATAATAAATGGTTATTGCTTTAGGTTTGAGAATTAAAATCCCAACATACAACTCCTTAGCCTATGATAAAAAATTGAATCACAGTAAGCATTAAAATAAATCGTAAACACCGAAGAAATTGAAAACCATATCATACAAAATAACATTCAGTAATCATAGATCCGACTAAACAGTTCACAATTTTTAAGACTACAAAAAAAAAAAAAAAAAAAATCATTTCTTTGTTACCAAAATCAACAATTTATTATTCGTCACATTTATCAAGAGCATTCACTTAAAAAATAAAAAACTTCCAATTAACGACATCAAAGAATCACCTAAACGAAATAAAACAAACACTAACTTCGTTAACCAATCATAACCGTCCAGATCTAAAGGATCCAAACCTACAATCAACAAATAAGTAAATCAATACAGTTCCACCATAAAAATGTACTAGAAAATCAGATCTGACAACGATGAACATATATGAAACAGTAAAGCAAACAAATCGAGCAGATCAGATCTCACTACAAGTCGCAAATAATCAGATCCAGAAAAACAATCAATCGATTAAAAAAATCACCTTTGCACATCAAAATTACAGAAAAAAATACAGATCTGGAAAAAAATTGAAAGTAAATGAAAAAAATCTCAAAAATCTGAAAGCGATACTGACAAAATTCAGATCTAAACATAGCAGGAGGAAATTTAGGTTATACCTTCGGAGGTGGCGGGTGCGAGGCGTCTCCGCTTTGAGCTCTACGCTGAAATGCGCAAAGACAAAAGAGAGACTGAGAGCGAGAGCGTGAGAGGTGTGAAGGAGACGACTCTTTCGAGAGAACCTGATACCCTTTTAATGGCTTACGCCTGACCCATAAGAAGCGAATAAGTGGGGAATGTCTCAAATCACAGCCGTTAATTATTCGATCTGACGGATGATATTTCACTTGAGAAGGTTACGAACTGTCTAAATAGACGGCCCGTGACGACTGAGTAATATGGGCTAAGCCAAGTATGTACTTAGGTTGGAATATGGGCCGTAACGGTTTTGTATTTTCCTTTTGAAAATGATAAACTTACATCATTTTTTTTTATTAACAAACCGTGGCCGATAACTGAATTGAGATAGTTGTGTACTAGTATATGGGCATACACAAAGTATGCGAGAAATTTTTTTATTTTATTTTTGAAATAGGAGAGAGGAAGAGAGTGGTAGAGAATGTGAGAGAGAAGTTTAATTTATTTATTTGTTTTTATTTTAAAATTAGAGATATGTTAAGATTACATGTAGGTGAGCCTTTGAAAAAAAAAACAGCAAAATTTGGTGGTGTGAAATTACATTTCTGTCTCATATTTCTTATTCATATTATGTTTTAATTAGAGAGTTAAACTAGTAATTTCATAGAGTTTTGCTATATTAATTAGTAGAGATTACTAGGTCAGAAAGTTATTCATTTTTTTGTTGTCAAAAGGTCAAAATGTTATTAGCTTTTGATTTTTGATAGGGTGGTTTTTCGTACACCTAAATTTCGTCTTTGGGTACTCTTTAATTTTATTTAAAACTAGCCTCTTGTCACCCGCATACGCGTGTGGCAATTGACATTTTTATATATCTTTTATTTAAATAATTAATTTACATATTTTAAAAAAAAAATTATAAAAAAAAAGAAAAGAAATGAATTAAAAACGTGAAACCACCCACTAATGTGGGAGGTTTTGTTTTGTTTTGTTTTTTTTTTTTTTTTCTATAATTTTAAATATTAAATTCATTCAAAATAAAAATATGGTTAAATACTTTAGCTTCTTTTGGTTCAATTGTAATTTATGAAATTCTTAAAGGATAACTTATGGTATTTTGAATGTTTCACCATTTTAGGGTGCTCACTTTATATATATAGAAGATAAAATTTCTTCTGGCCATAACTATAATTACCACAAAGAGTTTAATCATTTTTTAAGGAAAGCAATTTTTTTTTTTTTGGAGAGCATGGTTACCCCGCTCATGTTTATTGTCCGCTCAAAAACAAGTGAATTAGGTATAGCTTCGGATGAAAGTCTTGAAGTAATTAAACCTAAATGCATCATTCTTTATTCTCTGGTCACAGTTTGTGGATACAAGGCGGTTGTCAGGTTCTTTCCGCATCAAGTCTCGGACTTGGAACTTGCTGTGTCTCTCTTGGAGAAGTGCCATCACACAAAGTCAGTGTCATCACTGCGTCAGGAAAGTACGGGAGAGATGGAAGCTAAATGTGTGATGCTTTTGTGGCTGTCTATTCTCGTGTTGGTTCCGTTTGATCACTCCACTGTTGATACGAGCATTGCAAACAACAGTAATCTTGGAAAACTTGAGCCAGCTCCTCTGGTACTGAGGATAGTAGGGTTCTCCAAAGATTACCTTTCAAATTCAGGCCCTATGAGTCCTATTGCTGCTTTGCTGCTCTTGAAGCTTCTAACACGCCCAGACATGCCAAAGGCTTTTTCCAGGTTTCTTTCATCACGTACATAGGTCATAGAATGTTGCATAACAACCGCCTACTTTAGCATTGCATGCTTATATGAAAAAATTGATTCAAATTCCAGCTGAGTGCAAACTGCGATTACACCTTAATATTTATGGAATATAACCTTCTAGCCAAGAGAATATGAGTTAATCCTCCTTTGGTTTTATTTCTGTATCACTATAAATTTGTTGAATTTTTTTTTTTTTTTGGAGACTTAAAATTTAGTACTGGTTCTACTGCTAATTCTTTGAATATTAGATAGTATGAATGCTCGATGTCAAGTAACTTAGAATGTGATAAATTTAATATGAACACTCAACCTTAAGTACTTGTACATTACACACACATACTGATGTGCATGGTTCTACATCTCGCTATTATGTTGTAATTCTAGACCACTCTTATTGCTGCATTTGCTTACCTTTTTCTTATACATTTTCTTCTTCAGCTTTGTTGAATGGACACACGAAGTCCTATCTTCTCTGACAGATGATGCCATCAATCATTTCCGGTTACTTGGAGCTACAGAAGTGCCGGCTGCTATTTTCAGGGTTTGCTTTCACTTCTTTGTAGTTCATACGATCTGAAGCCTAACATAGTTTGCAATTTAGTTGAGAAAGATTATGTCTAAAGAGTCAAGGACCAATAATTGTGATACTTGAGCAAGTATGATGATTTTTGAGAGGATTGCAAGTTGCAAGTTGCATATTGCATTTATGTTTTTGATTCTCTAAACTGATATGTTTATTTATTTATTTATTTTCTTTAACTTTTCAATGGAAAATTCAAGTTACAGGGCAAATCCCTACCTATAACTCAGTTTGGGTTAGACCATGCATAATATAACATCTAGTGGCCTCTTTATCTCATCGGATCGTTGGGAGGTGAAGAGATGCATTTGACATCCCTATAATACTCATAACTCATATGATTTTGTTGATGCTCATTTTGTGGAAGTTGAAAAGCCAAGCCCATCTGCATAACAGCTTTGAAATGATTCTCCTCATAAGTGAGTTTATACAGACGAACTTAAAGGAGTATTCGTTATGCTTGTGAGATAAACAAAACTGACTAAAAGTCTGATTTCCAAGATGTGGATGATCTGGCTGAGGCATTCGATGTTGGAATGAGAAAACACATTTACAGAAAGTCAGATCCATTAGATGAAATCCTCCTAAATTACCTTGGAAATGAGGAACAATATGTTGCTGTGGTAAATACTCAGGAACAGTTGTTCAGTTTAGTTCACTGGTTTATCCTCTCCACCACCGTCATTAATCCATGAGGTTCAATGCTCAAAATAGTTGGTGGTCCTTGAGGAATGCAACGATCATCATGTCTTCTGTTCCCTTTCGAGATGCCAGTCCATTATAATTGACATGAATTCCAATAAGCCTTTCTTTCAGCTTCATCCTTAAGTTTTCTTTTTGGGTCTAATTCTTCGAAACGTTTGTCTCTTAGAAAACTAAAACCGAGGGTTTCATGTGCATGGATAAGGTTGCACTAGAGAGCTACTGACTTGATCTTTCTATAGAATTTTATTGGTTGGAACATTGCTGGCTTTCTGATATATTAAATAACCTTTGGAGAAGCTGCCATTCATCAATAATCTGCTTATCTGCTTATCTGCAGACATTTTTATCTTGCCTTTTAACCAAACTGTTTGTTATGAACTTGAAAACCCAAGCCCATCTGCATATAGTTTGGTTGCTTTGTTTGGTGTCTTTTCCCATACTTCTATGATTCAACTGGTTAAATTGTCCTTGCTGGAAAATCTTTCATGCTTACATGGATTTCCGTAATCCTTTAAAACATCGCATCTTCACGCCCTTTCATTAGTTGTAAATAATTGTACCAATTTTATTGCTCAAAAAGCTGTACTGATATCGTACTTTTTCAGTGTGATGGGTCATGGCATGGTGTTTGCTTAGCACTGGCTGAATTGGCGCATAGAGGGTTTGCTCTTACCTATCACCCTTCCGAAAGTTGTACCTGTTGTTGTGAAGGTTGTCTGGAATACTGACTTATAAATCTAGCGTATATTGACATTTTTATTGAACTGTAGCAATTGTATATCATCCTATTTAATTACATAATTTACCCTTTTATCATCCTATTTAATTAGTACTCATCAATACGAACACGTGAGCACAAACATGATGTAATTTAGACGTGTAATGAACAAGTTATGTGCATTTTAAGATGAAAGATGGAATCGTAATTTTACACCCTCCGGAAATTTCAAAAATGTTTTCGTTATGCGCATTTTATGTGGTTTTTTTTTTTTTTTTTTTTGTCAAAGCATTTTATGAGTAATTAACCCACACAAACCGAACCAGACCCCTCTCACTTTCTCCTTCTTCCCCCGAGCTCTGTTTGCACACTCTCTCTATTGCATTGTGCAACATCGAGACCGTCCCCACCACCCATCTCGCTTTCTACGGCGAGACAACCATCACCAAATAACCATCACTATGTCCCTCTCTATGCCCAGAACACAGGAACACCAAACAAACACTCGAGTTCGCACGCAAACCCGAGAACCGAACGAACTCTATTCGCATCCGAGAGCTCCGGTGAGATTCCCGACGACTCCGACCAAGGTTATTCTTGAGCACAATCCAACCAAATCTCATTGATTTGTTCAAGGTTTAGACGGCCTCCTCACAACTCCCAGGACCCAGATTCGAACTTGCATGCTCGAATATGGCTTTATTCCAACCAAACCAAATTGGGCCGAGCCTTTCCAGCCAATTTTTGAGCATCTCCGACTAGTTTTTGGTGAAATTCCAACTGGCGAATGGCGATCGACTCAGCGAGGAAGAAAAAGACGAAATATTCCGTCCATCTTGACGGAATGTTCCTAACGGCATTAACGGCGTCAACATATAACTTGAATCGAAGGAGAAAGCTATCCAGAGGAATTTCATGGGAAAGCTAGGCAAGACGGCTACGACACTGCAGCTTATAGTGGGTGGGTATTTTCTTTCAAAAGTATTATTATATTATAGTTTTCTTACTTGTGAGTACGTTTATTTGTGTGTAAACCTGTAAACGGATCGGGTTTACTGGATTTGGGTCGGTTCAACTCGACCCGTTAATTTAACTGGTCATCTGAACCCAACCCGTTAAGCTAACGGGTCATCCGAACTCAACTCGTTAAGCTAACGGGTCACCCGTTTCACTCGTTAACCCGTTTTTTTTTTTTTTGGTAACATTTCATCCAAATCAATTACAGGCTTACAGCCTCGTTCATGAGCATCCTCGAAGATTTCCTTGAGCTTGAGGCGTTCTTTGGTCTATGCATTCGAGATGACCGCGGCAAAGATGATGGGGAGCAAACCCGACATTTTGTTTTGCTTCGACAGGATTGTGGGCTTCAAGAGCCTCCAAAATTAGCAAAATCAAAGATCAAAACCCCAAATTGATGACATGGGTAAGCATTAATTTCATTCCAATCAATAAAATCCACACTTTCAGAAGAACTCAGAAACAAAAACATAAGAAATTGGATCCAAAACAACAAAAAACACATATTTTAGAGAGAGAGAGAGAGAGAGTGTGTGTGTGTGTGTGTCACGTGACGTCATCAAATAACCCTATATCTAACATACTCGTCTCCGAGATATATACCAAGCACATGCTATGCCTCGAATTGCGTATTAAAATTTGTACATTTTATGGCTACATCTAACATTCTCGTTAGACTGCCTACGTACCCTACCCAGGGATCAAGCCATTCGTAGTTCATCATGCACTATAATTGACATATAACACAGTCCGTTTAAGCCGAAAGGCATAACATTTCTCAATCCATCAATAGAACTTGACAAGCATGAAATTACTAGACTCAGGGTTACATAACAAATCCACCTGAAAATCATGATTTCCCTTCCATCTTCTATATAAGTCATTATGTCGCAACATGATACCGCAATTCACAACATTTATCATATCAAAGAACCGATGAAGCACAATACAATTCTCTATCCACACTAATTAACTAATTTGACCAGAATAATAACAACTATAACCATATCTTCTAAATTCATAATTTAAGAAATCATAGAAAATCCTGAAAGAGTCACCCAAACGTCCAACAACTTTTCTAATTCAATCCACAAGATTCTCAAAACCATTGCTCACAAATATACTAAGACTAAGGCTAAAGTGACATAGTTAAGCCAAGCCTACATCTCTGTAGCTGATATCAAATCTAAGAAACCAACAAGTAAAGTGATGCGACTTTGGACCACTCAACGGAATCCAAACAAGGATATGATTCTGAACCATCACTCAACGGAATCACTTGCACTATCAACTTCTCGTGACCACTAACTATCTTATCATACAAGCATAAAAGTTATACATAGTTATACGCATACATGCTATCGATTCCGCATATCAACCAGCATCTAATCATATGGAGCACAACACAAGGAATTCCCTCAATTACTATTTCTCCTAAAAATCTAATAAAGTACCTAACTCAAATCCTGACTTTCATCTCCATCTCATGCTAGGTAATAATGTCAAGTTCGAATAGGTATTCATTTGGCAATCATACCCAATTAATTAGCAAACAATATTTAGATCCCATAATTGTCATTCACATTATTAAAAAGTTAATTAAACACATAGATACCACAAACATCATCAATACACAAGCCAAAACATATTTAATTAGTATAGGTCTATGGCTAAATATATAAAGTTCACATTTCAATAGAAATCATATTTATAAGACCAGTTCATATTGCAAATGATACTAATATAAGAAATTAAGATAATAATCATATCTCCTGCATTCAAGTCACTGTCTCACCAATATAGGCCCACTAGACTTCAATTAGTTCTGAAGTACTAATTTTGTTATTTAAAACGTTTCGAGACGTGTTGACCACAAATCAACTCTCGGTCAACAATAGGGTCCACAACTCTACGTAATTTGATCATGAAGATCCACACATTGGATTTCTGATCCATAACTTCCCAAGTCCACATTAGGCTTCTAGAATAACATACTAAATTCCCATCGCGATCCGACGGTCGGATCTCTATCAATTACTAGAATTAAGTGGCATTGGTAAGGGTTGTTGTTCTAGCACATATATAAAAATGGATCAAAATATTTTAACTTGAATAAGTCAATACTTCAACCAATGAAAGAAAGGGTTGTTGTTCTAGCACATATATAAAAATGGAGCAAAATATTTTAACTTGGATAAGTCAATACTTCAACCAATGAAAGAATCTTGTGCAAAACTACAATAGAAGAACTATAAGAGCAAGTCCTCCACAATAGAAGAACTATAAGAGCAAGTCCACCCCTACCTAATTATTTTGACAGTTGAGCAATTGAATCCCCTAAAACCCCAATTATCTTATCCACCCCAACCTAATCAATCAAGGCCACAGGTGGGCTTAAGACCACCGAATTGAGGAGTAGGCCATGAATAGCGTGACTCTGCGCTTGAGGTCATGTGACATCAGGACGACGTCATCCTGTGACGACCCGTCCCTACTTTTCACTGTGATTTCTTTTCTGTTGGTGTGAGTTGACGATTTTACCCTTTTTGGACAAAAGTGGAATATGACGTGGACGTGGTTTCGGCTTCCAGTTTCTTTTTCCTGGTTTCGTACTTAATTAGTACTCGTCGCTACGAATGCATGAACGCGTGTTAGACTTGAATCGGATCTGTAATGAGAAAGTTACGCTTTGTTAAAGTACGTTAACTACGGGTATTTTTGTACACGCACGTGCAAATTCATAGTGTCGAAACACTGTCAAGAGGATAGATTTTGTATAATTAAAATTGTACAAATCCATCTAATCCTTAAAAGGGATCCGATCCCCTTCTTTCACACCCATCAACCATCAAACTTTTGCTTTTTCCTTCTTCTCCTCTCCTCCACTCACATATTTTCCCTCAATGTGGGGAACCAATCAAAAGTCATCACCATCACTTTTACCCAACCAATCAGAATTTTTATCCAAAAATTTGTCCTCCACTCAGAGCACTCAAACTTCACTCTCTCTCAAACCCTCTTTCTTTTCTCTGCACAAGCAGAGAGGCCTAAAGGCCATGCACCAACCCCAATCGTCTTCACTCGACTTCTCCGGCGAGTTGGGCTGTCGGACCACCACTGTGCCTTGTCCTTTTCTATTTTGTAAGCTTAGACGTGAGCATTAACCCAGGAGTGGGGCTTGCACTGCACAATGGCCACTACCATTGTTCATCATCTTTTTCGATGAGTTCTTGTCGAGTTTGACCAAGGTAAGGTTTCTAGACACTAGTTTTGAATTCCTCTCATCGAAATTGTGGATGTGTTACTCATTTTCATATATCTTAGTGAGAGGTCAACATTGAAATCACTCGGAGGAAGAAAACCTGAAATTTTGGAGGCTGGAACCGTGACCATTTGGTCACTTTCATATCATTTTTTCGGCCAACCTCGACCTCGACTGGATTCCTATTAGGTATAGACTTGTTCTCTATATTCCTAACTTCAAAATAGCTTTCGAATCATCAAGTTTGGTTAAGTATCGAGTTAGAAATCAACTCTGGAAGTTGGGAAGAAATTCCCAGATTACTGGGAAAAGTCGACCATAGCCATTTTGCTACTTTCAGGCCAAATTCCTGAACAGCACGGACCACACTTGAACTTTTTGTGAAGATGGATCGAGTCATCACATTCCTAACTTTAATTTGGCTTTTATATAAGTGTTTTTGGTTGAGAATCGAGCTCGTTAGGGGCTCAAGAAGTTGGCCCAAAAATTTGCAAAAACTGCAGAAAATCGTGGAGAAGGGGAGTACATGCGTACTCACAGGAGCATGAACGCGCGTGACCACCCACATGCCATCGGCGCGTGCATCACGTGGTCGGATGTGCAGCCCCTTGTGGCGGCACGTGGCGGCGCGTCCAAACTCTGATTGACCTTCTGTCAATTTGTGTAGGTCCGTGACATCGAGTAGATCGATTTCGTATATTCAAACCCTATGTTTAGCAATCTACGAAGGTTTTATTTAAGTTTCCGTTTATGTGTTATTAAACTAAGTTAATTAGTAATTTCACATATAAGGGAAACATATCCCAAGGACGTACGGAGTCAAGCAGGGCTCGGAGACTTCGTTTCGACTGCGTATCTGTGAGTGGGCAGTTTATTTTATACCTATACATATTGATAGTTTCCCTAAATGTGTAATTATTTTACTTTTACACTTATATTGCCAAGTATCGTTATTGTGATATTAATTGTGATAAATGTTGCTGTATGGTTGGGATATTACTGTCAAGGCATTTATACATATTTGCACATGCTCATCTTGCTGCACCCTGGTGTTAGTACTCACCCCAGGGCCAGGGCCAGTCCTTCACGTGTATGTTCACATCGCACCGTTCACTCGTCTTGGATCCAAGTTAGGTGCCAGTCCTGTTGGGTAGATTGCATTAGGCAATCCGACTTGTATGTGACCGTGCTTCAGCACCAGCCTTCACGTGATTGTAGTACTAGAGCATATTGATTACACCCAATCATGTTCGTGTCGGAAATTATATGTTCGAACTCATGTGTCAGTCTAGATGGATGAGCACTTAGCTATACTTGATTATCACATGATTTTATTATTGTGGGATTTATATATCATGACTTGGTATACTTCTGGTTATAATGTTGTTGTATTATTGTTTACATACTTACATAGTATGTTTTAAGGAAACTATATTTGTTTTACGGTGAGAGGTTAGTATATTCGAAAATAAAGGTTTTTACAAAACGTTGTTTTGCTGACCCACTCAACTTTGTTTTTCGCCCCTCCAGGTTTAGTAGTTGTGCTTACGTATATACGAGGATTCTGGAAAATCTCAGGAGATGGTTACCTTTAGTGGTATAACCCTCATCCTATTCATCTTATTGTCTTATGCTCTAACATCACGTGTGAAAAGAGTTCAATCCCGCTCACCCGCACACTCTTTTGTTTTAGGCACTTCTAGGTTTAATTTTTTTACTTTTTCACATCACTTACCCTTATGGTTACGTCACCTCACGGTAATGGCCAGCATGCTTCAACCTTCCCAGGTCGGGGTGTGTCACATCCTGTCATCACTTACGTTATAAGTTTTTTGCACCAAGCACGTGTACTTCATGCACGTGTGAGGTGAGTGGTTCGACAAAATGCAGGTGGTGGGGCCCACACTGCAGGCACTAAGACCGTTTGCGATCCTAGGTTGTTGGATTTTCCAAATCCAACGGTCCATATAAATATGGATTTTTTTTTTAAATAAAAAAAATAAAGAAGAAAATATCTAAAACAGATGACCACATGGCACAACTTGGACTCTTGGATTACAAAAAAAAATGTCATCCTAAGGTCCATATTAATTCTATTAGTAAAATTAAAAAAAAAAATACTGAAATTTTTAAATAAATGAAATTAGGAGAATATGAACAGTGGAGTGACTAGGACGGGATTATAATTTCAGATAATGATATGTGGAGTGATGAAATTGGTAAAAAGTTAAATATAATATTAATTTAATTTTTTTTAATGTCAATTGTCCAAGCAATTCATTTATAGGATGGAGATGCATTCGGACAATTACTATTCACTAAAGCAATTATTGTCTTAATGGGTGGACTTACTATAAGGAAGGTTTTTAAATAAGGTTCCGCTTAAGGAAGTTGTCTCGTTTGGTGGGTAGAACAAGTAGTATCATCGCATTATATATAGTTATTCAATCCTAATACCTAGTACTTATGGTATGATTACTTACAATGAATGAGTTTACAGGAAATATGTACCATTTTTATTTGCATTTTGTAGGATAATCAATCCTTATAAAAAGTTGAGACAACTGATTAGCCTGTACTAATCTCATCACATGGCTCAGGGTGCAGTACCCGTAAATCAAGAGAAAGACATTAAATGGATTTACGATAACATGACGTTTTGATCCAATAGAGTAATGCTAGAGAGATTAAATTTGGAGACTAAATTAGCAAACTAAATGAGGTGTCACCAATAGAAAATGAGCATGTTTATCAACGATTAAGTAATAATCCAATCATCAATTTCTATGTCATAAAGCTCATTGAATATGGATATATAAACAAGATCAAATGCTAGTTGTGGTGAATTGAGTTATCTGGGACCATGCTGGCACATAGGGCCTTGTACTAGAAGCAAGGAATTCATGGGGCTTCCAACAAAAAAGCTGGTCAAAATTAAACGTAAAAGGATGAGATTAGTTATTCCAAAGTGATGTGTTGAGTCAACTTCATTAAAGCTAATGTTAATTTTGTTTTTAATTAAGTCTTAACCATGATTATAATATAATCATGGCCGGATCCGTGACACCACTTTTTTACACAACTTTTGACACATAATTTTTGGAGCAACTTCTAATGTATTTCAACGATCCGAACTGTTTAATTTTTAGGTTTATATCTACCAATAATCATCCAAATTTGAAACCATATGAATGTTAGATTAAGCGATTATGGTTTCTTTATAGAACCGTATTCTTCCGTATTCTTCACTACAAAATAAATGTCCTAATGGTTTAAATTTGTTTACTTTTTTTGCAAGGATGATCTATGAATGATGTTATAAAAGATAAACGGTTCGAATTGTGTAAAAAAATGTGTGTCAAAATTGTGTAAAAAAATGATGTCGTAGATCCGCTATTTATAATTATAATGGTTGAGGCTTAAACTACTGAGCGATTAGACTGCATTAGTAAGAGATGCACAACAAAAACATTTGATAAATGTATTTGAAATGACTAGACGCAATGCACAAAGGAATTTGCATACGAATACTTGAATGATTATTTTGAAAATGCTTTGTTTAGCGGTTTTTGATATTCATGTGGTGTATTCAATTTTTAATCTCTCGGTCTAATATTTTGTCACATATTTCTACCTAAATTCGCCTAAATGCATGTCCAAACATTTAATTAAGGGCTCTTTGGTTCGTGTAATTAGAGGTTTAAGGAGGTGTATGATATTGTATTCTCATGTTTAGTAAGCACATTTAGACACGTCAATGATCGAGATTTCCAATATAACTTATCTGAATAAGATAGGAAATCTGATTATAAATGAATCCGAATATGAATTTTGATCCAATTCAACTTAATATTAACCTATTATTTGATTTATTCATTATTTTACAAATAGTATACTAGTGTGTAATAGAAGTTGAAGACTTTTGTATGCATTCAAAATACACTTATTCACTAGTTTAGTTTATGTTTATACACTTATTCAACTTAACATACATAAATATATTAAAAGAATGATGTTAGTAATAATATTATAAGCTTTTCTAGATCATAAATTAGATCCAGCGAGAATCCAAATCATTTTGAAATCGATGTTTATTGCATATGGATTTATACGTCAAATCCGATAATACAAATACAAACCAAACTTGATAATCCCATATTAATGGACCCGAATATAGATCAAAATTGATCGGATCCGTTTATAGATCTAAGCATATCCTTGAGGACGAAATACCTTTTACATGGGCTTTTACGAGGAAGGAGGGAAGCTAAAACCCTTGGGTACGAAGACACGTGAATGAATCAATGATTTTCCATTTCAGTTGGGTATGAATAGAATGGAAATAATGCTAGGAACACTAAGTTTCGGGTTCGTCTTTGGCTAGTATTTTAGTTTTTAGCACAACAGTTTTACTATGCTTGGACATGACAGCAGAGCAATGAATGGTTAAACGTGCAGTCAACGAAACTGAGACAAAGAAGGCTAGATTTTCAAAAGGCATTATGGATCAGGGTTTGATTCCTCTATTTTCATAATCGTTTCTCCAACAGAGACGGACGAATCAGTGGTAATTTTATTCTTCAGTAAAAAGTTATGGTGGAAAATTAAACCACTCGAGGCTCACAAAGATCATGAAATACGTTATTTTCCCTAATAGTGGTATCTAAGTATCTCATCACACATTGATGAAAAAACTAATCTCTTTCTCCATCAGCCCGATAGTAGAAGGCACAAACAGTATTTAAGCTCTCAAGTCAAACAGTAGGCAGTTGCTCAAAAAATTGCATCCGTAAGGATGCGTTTGGTACGTGGGACGGGACGGGACGGGATGAGACGTTCCGTCCCACGTTTGGTGCACCAAAAATAGGTGGAACGAACTGTTCCACGAGACAGATTTTGGGTGTTTTTGCGTCCCACCTCCCCCTGGAACGGGTTTGTTCCACTTCTGTGAAACACAATGTTTTACCATTTTAAAACAAATATACCCCATGTCTTTTTCAAAAATTACACATTCGTTCCGTCCCGTCCCATCTGCGTACCAATCGCACCCTAAAAGTTCGCACTCGAATTAAGAGTTTCATACTTCTGTTTCTTTCCGTCGCATGAAAAGGAAAAATACGCTGCATGAAAATCACTTCCCTTCGACAGTATGCAAAATTTCAAAAACAACATTTAAGCACAATAATTCGACATCATTGCAAAATTTTAAACAGAAACACACATAAATAACCAGCAAATCACATAAATGAAACTTCAGGATGAATGGAATTTTTCACCACTCAAATAATCTGGTTTATGGGAAACAAAACTCAATCCCGCAGTAAAATTCGGTTTGGGATTAACTCCCCTATAACTGAATTATTTTAAGAAAATTTTGCCGAAACGAGTTCTTCAAAAACTCAAAAAGATTTTCATCACCATCTAAAAGCTAATATGGCTTGGGAGGAAAAATATTCTTAACCGGAACCAGATCCGTACTTCTTGCCGAACACAAGCAGCTGTAGCTTGTCATAACCAGACAGCACACCAGCACCAGCAATGGCACGGAGGATGTTAGCACCAGCACCCTTGAAGAGAGACTTGGCACCCTCGTTCTTCAAGATTTGTTGGAAGGCATCCAGGGAACTCTTGTACTTGACGGCTTCACCGGAGGTCATCATCATTCTTCTGCGGACAGTGTCAATTGGGTAGGATGCAAGACCAGCACCATTGGTGATGACCCAACCAAGGGCAAAGCTAGCAAAGAAACTATCCTGTAGTTTTCAACAAAAATAAGCAACGTGTCACACAACTGAAAGCAGATAACGATTGTGGGCAACAGATTTGAACATTGTGGCATAGCATTCTTTAAAAACCAACATAAATAGACACTTCATACAATTCTTCATAATGCTTCGCAAAGAAAGCATTAGAATAGAGCAAAGCCAAAAATAATAAACAGAAGAGCAGACGCATCATTAAACCTTTTGCAAAATTAATAGTCCCTTCTCAAAGGGAAATGAATGACTAATATAAGAAATATTATGCCATAACAATATGCACACATACAAGATATTCAACAATTACACAGAACGTAATAAAAAACCAAAATTGAGCTAGCAACTAACATAAACAAAGCCAACACCATCATAATAATATATAACTATGAACAAAAAGGTAAGTGAATAGATAAAAGTAATTCACTAACCTGCAAGCCTCCAGTCAGGACAACAGGCTTCAGTGAATCATACAGTCCAAAGTAGAGACCACGGTAGACAATAATTCCAACACAAGAGATGTTGAATCCACGGTAAAGACCAGCAATTCCATCAGATTTCAAAGTCTTCCTGTAGACATCAACCAGACCATTGAATTGTCTTTCTCCTCCCTTCTTTGCAGCTTTAGAATCATTAGCCAAGCGAGTACGAGCATAATCCAACGAGTAGACAAAGAAAAGAGAAGAAGCACCAGCAGCACCTCCTGAAGCCAAGTTACCAGCAAACCATTTCCAATAACCGTCCCGGTCTTTCTTGAAGTTGAACAGCCTCTTGAAGTAATCCTTGAATGCAAAGTTCAAGGCCTACAACAAATCCAGGTAACAATTTTAGTACAAGTACGCATCAAAACTTTTCTTTGCCAACGGAACATTTAGTAGAAAATTAACATTACAAACCTGAGTGGGGAAGTAACGGATAACATTGGCAGTGTTCCCTCTCCACAATGAACCAAAACCCTCTTCCTTGATTGTACGGCTAAAGCACTCCCCAATGCCCTTGTAGGGTTGAGACAAACGACCAGTTTTGATCATCTCATCCTGGTTTTGAATCAACAGCTTGACACGCTCAATTGGGGCAGCAGCAGTTTTAGACACAGCAGCAGAGACTCCACCCATGAGAAAATCAATCAGAAAGTGGCCTTTCTCTGCAGGGGCTTGAACAAAGATGGGTGATGCAGTTGATGGAACCAAAGACATATCAGTGGTAGCTCTGCATGCTGGCATGAAGGGATACTGCAGTGCAGCATTAGTGTAGTTCCCATAAGCACGTCTTTGGTACATTCCTGGTCTTTGGAAGCCATTATCGTAACCCTGGATAGATTGCTGAAGGAGCTGGCCAGCTACCTTCTGGACGACAGAAGGATGTTGAACCTGATCAACCATTGTCACTTGCCCTACAAGAGTATGCATATACCATATCAGAAACAGAATCTACCACGAACATTATGATATACTTGACCAAAACTAACTGACATCAGTTATGCCTAAAAGCATTAAGTACACTATAAAACCAGTTATAAAATCCCTTGTACTCCCAGATAGACATATACAAATAGAGGACGAGCAGGCCGAGCCTCGAGCATCAGGTCTATTGATATCAAATATCAGAAAACAATGAAATATATGACACAGAATGATCTCAAGAGGTAGCAGATGGTTAGTAAAAACTACATACATACTTATTAGATCATCTATTCTGTAAAATGTCCAATGATCTTTGCACTATATTTTCATAGATGCAGTCAACATCATGGTACTAACAAGGAACAAAAGAATATCCAAACAACCATCAATACTTCAAATAGAATCACAACATCATCCAATCGAGGAGTCAAAAGACTTCTTTATATATATATATATATATATATATATATATATATATATATATATATATATATATATATATATATATATATAATGGTATTCTGTGTATTACTCAAATGGTATTAAACATGAAAAAAGAGGGATTTTCATGAAAAGTGGTACTAAACATGAAATGTCAACATATCAAATGGTATTCTGTGTATTACTCACTAAAAGCCGCACCTAAGCAATAAAGCATTCAATCCCTATGCCATAAACTAAATGGTTATTCCTCTCTGCTTGAGAATTAAAACCGCAATATCCAACTCATTTGCCTACGATGAAAAAAATAAAATCACAGTACGCATTAAACCAAACCAACATAACAGCGGAGAAATTAAAAACCATATCATCCGAAATAACATTCAATTAACATAGGTGCGCCTAAACAGTTGACAATTTTTAAGACTACAAAAAGAATCATTTCTTTGTTACCAAAAATTGACAATTGACTATTCGACATCGCAAATAAACATAAAAAAAAATATCAGAATTACCCATTTATAGATTTTTCAAGAATATTCACTTTAAAATCTCAAAAACTTCCAATTAACAGCAGAAAATAATCACAAACTTCAAAAACCAATCACAACCGTCCAGATCTGACGGATCTGGATCTACAGTCCACAAATAAGCAAATCAATACACTTCCACCATATAAATGCACTACAAAATCAGACCCGACATCGACGAACAGATTTGAAACAGTAAAAACATACAAATCGAGCAGATTAGATCTCACTGCAACAAGCCGCAAATAATCAGATCCACAAAAACAATTAATCGATTAAAAAAATCACCTTTGCAAATCAAAATTACAGAAAGAAATACAGATCTGGGAAAAAGAAAAAAAATTGAAAGTAAATGAAAAAAACCTCAAAAAATCTGAGAGAGATATAGACAAAATTCAGATCTAAACATAGCAAAAGAGAGAATTTCGGTTATACCTTCGGTGGTGGTGGCTGCGAGGCGTCTCCGCTTTGAGCTCTACGCTGAAATGCGCGAAAGACAAAAGAGAGACTGAGAGCGAGAGCGAGAGATGTGTGGAGGAGACGCCTCTTTGTAGAGAAACGGGGCCTTTTTATTGGCTGACGGCTGACCCATCAGAAGCGAATAACTGTGAATGGCTCAAATCGCAGCCGTTAACTGTTCGATCTGACGGATGATATTTCACGTGAGAAGGTTAGGAACTGTCTAAAATAGACGGCGCCGTGACGACTGAGTAAACGTGGGCTAAACAACACACAAAATTTATGAGGTTCCTCTAACTGGAGTACATCATCAGGGCAGCAGTGATGCTTTCATTATAATCTGAAATAATAAGAGTACAAAGATAATTCTCTCTATTATCTCATCTCTTCTTCCTCTTCTGTGAGTCTCTCACCCTTTCTCTCTTCTTCACATGCTTTCATTTGATAGGAAAAAGTTATTGTAGTAATACTATTCACTTTACAAAATTTCCACAAATAAATAGTGAAAATACTGTGCATAAATAGTAACAGACTATTCATATGGTTCATCCACGTATTATTCACAACAAATATCAAATGCTAGTTGTGGTGAATCGAGTTATCTGGGACCATGCTGGCACATAGGGCCTCGTACTAGAAGCAAGGAATTCATGGGGCTTCCAACAAGCTGGTCAAAATTAAACGTAAAAGGATGAGATTAGTTATTCCAAAGTGATGTGTTGAGTCAACTTCATTAAAGCTAATGTTAATTTTGTTTTTAATTAAGTCTTAACCATGATTATAATATAATCATGGCCGGATTCGTGACACTACTTTTTTGCACAACTTTTGACACATAATTTTTGGAGCAACTTCTAATGTATTTCAACGATCTGAACTGTTTAATTTTTAGGTTTTCCCTCAAAAAATATATCTACCAATAATCATCCAAATTTGAAACCATATGAATGTTAGATTAAGGGTTTAGGGTTTCTTTGTAGAATCGTATTCTTCCATTTTTTTCACTACAAAATAAATGTCTTAATGGTTTAAATTTGTTTACTTTTTTGCAAGGATGATCTATGAATGATGAATGATTCAGATTGTTAAAATATATTACAAAGTCGACCATAAAAATGTGTGTCAAAATTGTGTAAAAAAATGATGTCGTAGATCCGCTATTTATAATTATAATGGTTGAGGCTTAAACTACTGAGCGATTAGACTACACTAGTAAGAGATGCACAACAAAAACATTTGATAAATGTATTTGAAATGACTAGACGCAATGCACAAAGGAATTTGCATACGAATACTTGAATGCGTATTTTGAAAATGCTTTGTTTAGCGGTTTTTGATATTCATGTGGTGTATTGAATTTTTAATCTCTCGGTCTAGTATTTTGTTACATATTTCTACCTAAATTCGCCTAAATGCCTGTCCAAACATTTAATTATGGGCTCTTTGATTTGTGTAACTAGAGGTTTAAGGAGGTGTATGATATTGTATTCTCATGTTTAGTACGCACATTTAGACACGTCAATGATCGAAATTTCCAATATAACTTATCTAGATAGGATAAGAAATCTGATTATAAATGAATCCAAATATGAATTTTGATCCAATTCAACTTAATATTAACCTATTATTTGATTTATTCATTATTTTACAAATAGTATACTAGTGTGTAATAGAAGTTGAAGACTTTTTTATGCATTCAAAATACACTTATTCACAAGTTTATGTTTATACAACATGAAAAGTTCTATTTAACATAGATAAATATATTAAAAGAATGATGTTAGTAATAATATTGTAAGCTTTTCTAGATCATAAATTAGATCCGGCGGGAATCCAAATCATTTTGAAATTGATGTTTATTGCATATGGATTTATACGTCAAATCCGATAATACAAATACAAACCAAACTTGATAATCCCAAATTAATGGACCCGAATATAGATCAAAATTGATCGGATCCGTTTATAGATCTAAGCATATCCTTGAGGACGAAATACCTTTTACATGGGCTTTTACGAGGAAGGAGGGAATCTAAAACCCTTGGGTACGAAGACACGTGAATGAATCAATGCTTTTCCATTTCAGTTGGGTATGATGAATAGGATGAGAGTAATGTTAGGTAGACTAAGTTTCGGCTTCATCTTTGACTAGTATTTTAGTTTTTAGCACAACAGTTTTACTATGTTTGGACACGACAGTAGAGCAATGGATGGTTAAACGTGCAGTCAACGAAACAGAGACAAAGAATGCTAGATTTTCAAAAGGCATTATGGATCAAGGTTTGATTCCTCTATTTTCATAATTTTTTCTCAAACAGAGACAGACGAATCAATGGTCATTTTATTCTTCAGTAAAAAGTTATAGTGGAAAATTAAACCACTCGAGGCTCACAAAGATCATGAATACGTTATCTTTTCTAGTAGTGGTATCCGAGTACCGCATCCCACATTGATGAAAAAACTAATCTCTTCCTCCATCAGCCCGATAGTAGGAGGCGCAAACGGTATTTAAGCTCCAAAAATTGCATCCATAAAAAGTTCACACTCGAATTAAGAGTTTCATACTTCTGTTTCATTCCGTCGCATGAAAAGGAAAATTACGCTGCATGAAAATCACTTCCCTTCGACAGTACGCAAAATTTCAAAGACAAACATTTAAGCACAATAATGCGACATCATTGCAAAATTTTAAACAGAAACATTCATAAATAACCAGCAAATCACATAAATGAAACTTCAAGATGAATGGAATTTTTCACCACTCAATAATCTGGTTTATGGGAAACAAAACTCAATCCCACAGTAAAATTCGGTTTGGGATTAACTCCCATACAGGGCCGGTCTAGAGATTTTTGAGGCCCGAGACGACGTAAAAAAAAGTACCCTAACTTCATGTAAGAAAATTATTTATTTTCACACATAAGACATCGAAAAAATTATACTTAGAAAAACACTTCAAACTCAATAATTTAGAAACACAGAAAAACTAATTTATTTTGTATTGAGAGAGGGAAACAAAAAAACTTCAGGCTTACAAGAAGATAGATGATGAGTTTTGTTTTCCATTTGAACTTTGAATGTGTTTTTGAATAAATCGTGAGGTGTTTTTTTCTTATTTACTAACCTTGTCAATATGAGACTAAAAAATAATGATGTTTTCGAGTTTTACTAAATTAAACATTTTGATGACACGTCATATAATTTACAAATTTGGTCTACGTATTATTCTTTGTTGAATATTAGACTTGAATTAAAACGAATATTTAAAAATAACAACCCACATAGCTACTAGATAGTAACTAAAAATAAATTACCAACCAAACAAAAATTTGTAAAAATTGAAAAGAATAAACATGCATATAGCATTTCGAACTTAGGACCTCTTGTTAATTTTAAACAACAAAAATCATTGTTTCTAATTAAACTTCTTTATCCTTTAACCAAATTTTCTAAATTTATACTCTTATAAAACGAAATTTGTGAAAAAAAGGAAAGTAAATAAGCACACATGGTGTTTTGAACACCAGACCTCCTTATTATTTTCAAATGACAAACCACCACTTCTAGTTAAATTTCTGTGTCTTTGAATCAAATTTTATAAATTTATACTCTTATAAAAACATATATAAATATATCGCCCTAATAATTTTGGTGCCCCTAATTTTTTTGGGCCCTGACGGTCGCCCCTTCTGCACTGGGCCTGGGCCGGCCCTGCTCCCCTATAACTGAATTAATTATTTCAAGAAAATTTTGCCGAAACAAGTTCTTCAAAAGCTCAAAAAAGATTTTCATCACCATCTAAAAGCTAATATGGCTTCGGAGGAAAACTATTCTTAACCGGAACCAGATCCGTACTTCTTGCCGAACACAAGCAGCTGTAGCTTGTCATAACCAGACAGCACACCAGCACCAGCAATGGCACGGAGGATGTTAGCACCAGCACCCTTGAAGAGAGACTTGGCACCCTCGTTCTTCAAGATTTGTTGGAAGGCATCCAGGGAACTCTTGTACTTGACGGCTTCACCGGAGGTCATCATCATTCTTCTGCGGACAGTGTCAATTGGGTAGGATGCAAGACCAGCACCATTGGTGATGACCCAACCGAGGGCAAAGCTAGCGAAGAAACTATCCTGTAGTTTTCAAAACAATAAAGCAACATGTCACACAACTGAAAGCAGATAATGATTGTGGGCAACAGATTCCAACATTGTGGCATAGCATTCTTTAAAACCCAACATAAATAGACACTTCATACAATTCTTTGTAATGCTTCGCAAAGAAAGCATTAGAATAGAGCAAAGCCAAAAATAATGAACAAAAGAGCGGACGCATCATTAGACCTTTTGCAAAATTAATAGTCCTTTCTCAAAGGGAAAGGAATGACTAATATAAGAAATATTATGCCATAACAATATGCACACAAACAAGATATTCAACAATTACACAGAAAGTAATAAAAAACCAAAATTGAGCTAGCAACTAACGTAAACAAAGCCAACACCATCATAAGAATATATAACCATGAACAAAAAGGTAAGTGAATTAATAAAAGTAATTTACTAACCTGCAAGCCTCCAGTCAGGACAACAGGCTTTAGGGAATCGTACAGTCCAAAGTAAAGACCACGGTAGACAATAATTCCAACACAAGAGATGTTGAATCCACGGTAAAGACCGGCAATTCCATCAGATTTCAATGTCTTCCTGTAGACATCAACCAGACCATTGAATTGTCTTTCTCCTCCCTTCTTTGCAGCTTTAGCATCATTAGTCAAACGAGTACGAGCATAATCCAAAGAGTAGACAAAGAGAAGAGAATAAGCACCAGCAGCACTTCCTGAAGCCAAGTTACCAGCAAACCATTTCCAATAACCATCCCTGTCTTTCTTGAAGTTGAACAGCCTCTTGAAGTAATCCTTGAATGCAAAGTTCAAGGCCTACAACAAATCCAGGTAACAATTTTAGTACAAGTACGCATCAAAACTTTTCTTTGCCAATGGAACATTTAGTTAAAAATAAGCATCACACACCTGAGTGGGGAAGTAACGGATAACATTGGCAGTGTTCCCTCTCCACAATGAACCAAAACCCTCTTCCTTGATTGTACGGCTAAAGCACTCTCCAATGCCCTTGTAGGGTTGAGACAAACGACCACTTTTGATCATCTCGTCCTGGTTCTGAATCAACAGCTTGACACGCTCAATTGGGGCAGCAGCAGTTTTAGATACAGCAGCAGAGACTCCGCCCATGAGAAAATCAATAAGAAAGTGGCCTTTCTCTGCAGGGGCTTGAACAAAGATAGGAGATGCAGTTGATGGAACCAAAGACATATCAGTGGTAGCCCTGCATGCTGGCATGAAGGGATACTGCAATGCAGCATTAGTGTAGTTCCCATATGCACGTCTTTGGTACATCCCTGGTCTTTGGAAGCCATTATCGTAACCCTGGATAGATTGCTGAAGGAGCTGGCCAGCTACCTTCTGGACGACAGAAGGATGTTGAACCTGATCAACCATTGTCACTTGCCCTACAAGTGTGCATATACCATATCAGAAACAGAATCTACCACGAACATTATGATATAATTGACCAAAACTCATTTAAGCCTAAGAGCATTAAGTACACTATAAAACCAGTTACAAAATCCAAATAGAGGACAAGCCTCGATCTTCAGGTCTATTGACATCAAATATCAGAAAACAATGAAATATATGACACAGAATGATCTCAAGAGGTAGCAGATGGTTATTAAAACTACAAACGTACTTATTAAATCATCTATTCTGTAAAATGTCCGATGATCTTTGCACTATATTTGTCATAGATGCAGTCAATATCATGGTACTAACAAGGAACAAAAGAGTATCCAAAAGAGGAGTCAAAAGACAATTTTTTTTATTATAAAAAAGTAGGATTTTCATGAAAAGTGGTACTAAACATTAAATGTCAACATATCAAATGGTATTCTGTGTATTATTCACTACAATCCGCACCTAAGCAATAAAGCATTCAATCCCTATGCCATAAACTAAATGGTTATTCCTCTGTTTGAGGATTAAAACCGCAATATCCAACTCATTGGCCTACGATAAAAAAAAAAAACAAATCACAGTACGCATTAAACCAAATCGATATAACAGCGGAGAAATTAAAAACTATATCATCCGAAATAACATTCAATTAACATAGGTCCGACTAAACAGTTTACAATTTTTAAGACTACAAAAAGAATCATTTCTTTGTTATAAAAAAATTGACAATTAATTATTTGACATCGCAAATAAACATACCGAAAAAATCAGAGTTACCCATTTATAAATTTATCAAGAGTATTTTCACTTTAAAATCTCAAAAACTTCCAATTAACAACCGAAAATGAAAAAAACCTCAAAAATCTGAGAGATATAGACAAAATTCAGATCTAAACATAGCAAGAGACAGAATTTAGTCATACCTTCGGTGGTGGTGGCTGCGAGGCGTCTCCGCTTTGAACTCTACGCTGAAATGCGCAAAGACAAAAGAGAGACGGAGAGCGAGAGCGAGAGAGGTGTGGAGGAGACGCCTCTTTGGAGAGAAATGGGGCCTTTTTATTGGCTGACGGCTGACACATCAGAAGCGAATAACTGTGAATGCCTCAAATCGCAGCCGTTAACTGTTCGATCTGACGGATGGTATTTCACGTGAGTAGGTTAGGAACTGTCTAAATAGACGGCGCCGTGACGACTGAGTAAACGTGGGCTAAGCCCTTGCTTGGAATTTGGAAAAGTATGTGTTGGTCTGGAATATGGGCCGACTCAAATGAACGGTTTTGATTTTCTTTACGGAAAAGAGAAACCTACATCATTTTTTCTTTTATTAACAAAACCGTGGTCAACAACTGAATTTAGAAAATTATGTATTACCCACCAGGATCTCTCCGGATTTTTTTTTATGAAAATTCTAAAGATTCGTGAATTGTGTCCGTTCATCATATATCGTGTGGTTAATTTTTATCAAATACTATTTGTGTTTAATTTTAAATAAAAATATTTAAAATAATTTCTGACCGCACGATGTACGATGAACGGACAAGATTCATAAATCATCGGGATCCTCACAAAGAGGATTCGACGAGGATTTGAATTCGTGTATTACTAGGTCAAAAAGTTATTAGCTTCTGAACTTTGATAGAGAGGCTCCTCGTACACTTAAGTTTCGTCTTTAGGTACCCATCAATTTTATTTATAAAAAAAAAAAACCAATTATTATAGCCAGATCTAAAATTAACCCCAAAGAGTTTAGTGATTTTTTAAGGAAAACAATTATTTTCTTTGGACACTTATAGGATATTGAAACAAATAACTTAGTAACGAAGCAGAAATTGAGTCTCCAAAGAATTATGCCATCAACGGAAATTGCCAAATTAAAGAGAAACCCCTCATCATTAATAAAGGGAAATGGGGTGTCAAAAGAAAAAATAAATTTAAAAAAAAAAAGTAAATGAAAGATATCCTAGAAGGTTTAGTAAATTATTTTAAGTTTGTGAGAGGAAATTAGTTGTCTAGAAATAAAACTTCACAAAACCACTCATTTTAATATTGTCCTAGTATTTTCATTGATAGATCTTTTAATCAAGAGCCCATATACATTTGAAGGCTTGAAATTCATTACGAGTGTCACAGCCCGTCCTGAATTACTACTATTGAATATGTAAATTGACGGTCTTATCTTTGGACGTTGAAATTATAGTGTGTGTGTGACTTACTTTGGGGACTTAGTTGTTAATTTTTGTGGCTTTGGATTGGTGACCCACGTGGACCCCACACACACACACACTATCCTTCTTTCTCTTATCTCATGTACTCTCTCACTCTCAGACTCACTCTCTCTCCTTCCCTCACATACAGACGACACCCAAAACCCTTTCAAACTTCACGGATCGACGTCAAAAATGTAAGATTCTTGTTCCTTGCAAGCTTCTGAGTTCATTGGTACCATTTTTTAGAATGGAAAGCTTCGAAAACCCGAGAAACCCTAACCCTGACTTTGTGCACTGTTCATGCACACGTAATTTTAAAGGTTTTAAGGAATTTGGAACTTATAAGTAGCTTAAGGTCCTCACGAGGCTAGGAGTGGTTCGTTGGAAGAAATTGGACGTCGGAATAGCGAGAACGGCGAGTTGCAGGTTTTGGCCGAAATATCGAGGAGTTTTCTGGTGAATCTCGTGGGATTTAGGTCCTAAAACTGGTATGGGTTTGTTCTAATTGTTCTAAGCTTCATTTTGACATAAAATTCATGAAATTTGGTTGAATATCGAGTGAGATATCAAGGTTTCAAGTTTTGCCCAGTTTCCGGCGTTGGCGATGGTCGCCGGAGGTTTGAGGTTAGGGGTGACGGAATATTCTGTCAACTTTGATGGAATATTCTACGGCCTTAGTTAACTTTAATGGTTTCCGTTACTATTTAACGAAATATTCCACGGAATATTCCTAACGGCGTCACTGTTGCCGTGGGTGTGCCAGGCACGTGCCCGTGCATGGTCGGAAATTTTTTCTAAAAATATGGGGATGTTCGTAGAGTTGTGTAGATCACGTTGGTATATTCAAACACCACATTTGAGCATTGTATGAGAAGTTATTAGCTAATTTTGTCTATGTGCTTTAAATAACGTTTTTATAGTTAATTCGCATATAGGTAAAACTTATCCCGAGGACGAGCGCGTTCAAGGGCGACTTGGGGGTTACGACCCTTCGACATATCAGTGAGTGGGCTTTTGGTTTTCAATATATATTATATACTTGATATTTTTCCCAAAAAATACGTTTTAATGAGAATATGCCTTGAATGTCATACATATAAGTTTATAATTGGTATATGATGCATTATATATATAATTGTGGTGCTGTGGACGCTCAGATAAGCTCAGGTGAGTTATGTTTGGTTAGGTGAATTATCGATGATGTGATTTGTGATTGAATAACGTTGAGCTCATAAAACTGCACCTAAGGTGATTGTGATTTAGCCAGAAATATGGCACATGGCTGTTTATAATGTCACCTCCTGCACCATATGCTCATACTGGATCCAATGTAGGTGCACAATCTTGTCGTACAGACATTTACTATGGTTCCGACTTGAAAGTTCTAGGATGGTACTAGTTTAACCTAGAGGGGGTGAATATGTTCCAATTTAAAAATCCAATTTAATTTTCAGTTCTCAAATTAATTCCACATTCACATCACATATAAACTATCCTACACATATGCAATTATAAAGATAAATAAAATGCGCACACAGGATGTAGGATTTAACGAGGCAAAACCCACCACTAGGAAAATCCTCGGGCTCCCAAGCCAGGACAAACACTAAGAGAAATGAGTACAGAAAGACTTACAAAACTCATCAACTAGACACACATACTAGTAGGCAGTTTTGTCTCCGCGCTTTGCTACTCGATCTCTCTTCAGCCTTCGAGTGGAAGTGGCACGACACTAACGCGGCCGTCAATCACTGTCGCCTCGAACTTTGCAGGATACTACCGCGATCATGCATAGTGAATGTATGATGTTATGATTTTTGAAAAACAATCAATTACGAAAATCACAAGGCACATTTTCATAATTGATTTCTTGTTAAAGCACGATAAAAATCAGTGATTAAAATAAGAATTAAACTTTTGAAACCGCACAAATGCAAACTGATTTTTCTCTCTCAAAATACTTGAAAACCATTCTCTGTGTCATGGGCTGCTATAAGCTTTTTCTCTCAAAAATTATTTCATAGACTAATAGCAACGTACAATTAGAATATCAATACACATGCCGCATTAGAACAGAGAAAACGAAAACTGGGATTATGATGCAGACTCGTGAAAAAACCTAGAGCATGAAGTAATGTCTTTCCAAAACAAATGACACAACAACAACTTGAAATCCTTACTCATGCATATGCGGCAGCCATAAACAAAACCACATAACCTACTTTAATGCATGATGCGCCCAAAACCCCGAACCCTATTGTGCTGCACTCGGTATTATATATGCTCTGTTTAATCCCGTGTGTGTTATGCGGCAGCACTGAAACCCTAACCTAATGCATCTATAAATAGACTGCAGTAGAAGACTTTAACTTGATTTCAAATTCCTTAAGATTGGAATGACATGTTACCAGATAAAAATTAAAACCAATAGGAATTATCAATATCCTAAAGGTGCAAATGTACAGATCAACAAGTAGTCTAGGAGCATGCGGCTAATTAAAAAGACATGGGCTTTTAATTAAGATAATGAAATCATAATTAAAATATCAAACTAATAAATATGAGAAGCCCAAACCTAAATAATCCATTTAACATAGACTTGGACTATATGAATGTATATGCATGTCAAATTTACCTGAGTGGATGTCTCTAAAACGCTTGTCATTTTGTGATCGAGAGCACGTGAGACAAACTTAGACTAAAATAGTTACAACTGAAATAAGCACTAGTCTAAGATTACAGACTCGGCGTTTTGTTTAGGAATAGCCAATTTTACCTAACACGACTCGTAGGTGATTGGCGAATTATCACCTATCTATTATGTGAAAGTAGTATTGAGCATAATTATATTACATCCAGTATTGTCGTACAAACCTTTTCATTTGGTTCCGACTCTTGTGCAATATAGTGCCGTATAGGTCATTGTAGTGACTCCGGCTAGATTGACTTTTGAGCTATGAATTCAGCCGTACAGACTACCACAAGGGTTTCGGCTAATATGTTATATTTCTATGAAGTTATTCTCACCTGAATTACTTACTCTGTTATATCTTGGCATGACATACATATGAAGATGATTATGTGAAGCATGATTTGAATTGATATATATATATATATATATATATATATATGCTTATATTCTAATTCTGGGAAAAATTATACATGTTTTACAGCGAGGGGTTAGAAATGTTGATAAATGAATTGATTTTGTAAAACATTTGTTTTTACCCACTCACGTTTTCTATTTTGTGCCCCTCCAAGTTTTAGGTAAGCTTGCTGTTGGTGGTCTTGAAGACTTCAACGGTTCTGACATAATAAAATAATTGTAGGACACTTTATGGTACTGTATAACTAGTATTTGTCCTACTGGACTGCACCTAGACTTGTTATGCTATGATTAGAAGTAATTACTTTTGTATCTTACTCCTAACACTTCTTGTTTTCTAGTGCACTCTAATAGTTTCGGTTTTTAATTATTCGTATATTTCTTATCCTTAATGCTTCCGCACTGTGCACATGGTTACGTTACCCTCACGTGACAGCCAGCATGCCTTGATCTCGGTCGGGGTGTGTTAACGAGCCCAACTACTTTCAAAGGCCCAATTGTCACATATTCGAGAAATTTTAAGAGTGTAAAATGTAATTAGATGAATGCTACTTATATATATATTTTTTTCTTTCCATTTCTTACCCTTTTCACTCATAACTTGACATGCACAACAAATGAATCGGAATGAAAACAAAACTAATTCCTATTAAAACAATGTACAATTAGGAAAAGTTGAAATCTAAACCATTTCCATTATCAAATTACCCTTGTACAAAATAAATTATATTTTTGTTCAAATGAAATACAATACATGGTTCTATTCCTCATATTAATCAAGATTATATGGTTCTAAATTTTTTTTTGCATATAAAATCTTTATGAAAAATTATATACAAATCAAGATTAAATTATAGTAAAATGAATGAACTAATGAATTATGATAAGTGAAAAATAAATTAATAAACAGTTTTTGGAGAACAGATTAATAAACCGCAAACCCTTTAAAAAAGAGTTATTCAATTTAAACACAATCCTCCATCTATGCTCACCCTTCTATAACTCTTACACCTCATAAACTCTATGCGGGATAGCTTGTTCTAGTTGACACTCCGAACTATCACATTTTCGTCTTGTTACCTTCTCTTTTGAGTCGAGCTACTTAGTTACCCTCCATTATGAGGCACGAGCTTGACAACCACATAGAAATATCCTTTCAAGCACTCCTACAAGAATAGAATGTTGATTCCTTTGTCGACAATCAATATAAAAAGTATATTCCCTCTAAAATATTTCCTCGTAACAAAAAGAAAATCTTCAGTCGTTTCATTTTTCTCCCTCAACAAAAACACAATCTCAATTCAATTAACTCAACTGGGAGAAGTGGGAATTGTTACTTTTCATGGTCATGAAAATTCCGCTCTTTCATATATTTAAGTTAAATTGATAATATATGGAACAATTAAAGTAAAAATAAACATGGACATATGGAGTATTGAGTTGAATAATTGACTGGCAAAACATCCCAATCTGCTTGGGAGTTTCGGAGTGGTGGTGTTGGTCCGTGTTTAAGGGTACTTCTGCTGCAACAAGAGTAAATTGTAGTAATGGTTCTTTAATTTTAATTAAATTGGAGAAATGATTTTTCAACTAAAAATCTATTACCATCCTCAACTCATCAAAATGTGTAGCTATGATCATTTTCGTCAACTTCATCAAAATTTGGTTAAAATAAGTTATGTTGGAAAGATCATTGCTACAATTGCAGTCTCTCAACTCATCAAAACGTGTAGTTGTGGTAATTTTCGTCAACTTCATCAGAATTTTGTCAAAATGGCTGGAATGACTATTGCTACAATTGAGGTCCATCAACTCATCAAAACGTGTAGTTATGATCATTTTCGTCAGAATTTATCAAAATAAGTTATGTTGGAAACACCATTGCTATAATTGTGTTAAAGTTGAGGGACAATTTTTCCAGTTGTATTAAAGTTGAGGGACCAATGATAATGAATTTTTAATTGAGGGACCATAGATGCACATTTTGATGAGTTGAGGGGACCAAATGTAATAAATTTTTAGTTAATTAATCATTACTCTAATTAAATTAAAGTTAAAAAACTATTGCTATAATTTACTTATGAAACAAAAGTGGTGAATTAAGAAAATATTAAAATAAAAACCTTTTATAATGGGTGCCGATAGAAATTGGGGTAAAGATGGTGTTTAACAGAAGAAAAGTAAAAAATGAGAGAGTGAAGTTTGCTGGAAGCGGAGGGGGCTCTCAAAGCGAACAAAGGCGGGAACTTGCAACCACCTCCGAAAATGGCAACCATGGCGGCGGAAGAAAACCCACAGCAGAAACAGGAACTTGCAATGGGTGAGGAAGAAGACGACGACGAGCATGGTGCCAAGGAGGCAGTACTCCAAAAGTACTTCCTTCAAGAATGGAAGCTCGTCAAGTCCATCTTAGACGACATTGTTTCCAATGGGCGGGTCTCCGATCCCTCCGCTCCCCACAAGATCCGATCCATTGTAACGCTCTCTTCCATCCCTCTTGATATTTGCTGCATTTTTCAAGATTGAATTTTTGGTTTGAACCCATTTGGAATTTATTGTTATTAGACAATAATACCATTTTTTTCCTTTAATTACTTTGTGATTAGAGACAATTTTAAGTGAATAGGAAGTGAAATTAGTTTGCTTTTTTGAAGTTTTTTTATATCAAGACACCCGTTTTATAGTGCTGTAAAATGAATTTGTTTTGGATTTGTGGGATGCACCCAATTGCTTGTATTTAGGAGTAGGGGTTTCTGATTGGACCCGTTTTGATCAATTCAGAGGTGAGCTAGTGCTTACACTGCTCCAAGTTGGTTTCTTAGTTTTTCTTTCGAGACATTATTTGATGGGCGAAAATGTTTTTGTTCTACACTAAAAATTTGCTATTTGTTCCTTATTTGTATGCAGATGGACAAGTATCAAGAACAGGGCCAGCTAGTTGAACCGTACCTGGAGAGCATTGTTACCCCACTTATGTTTATTGTCCGCTCTAAAACAAGCGAATTAGGTGTAGCTTCGGATGAAATTCTTGAAGTAATTAAACCTATATGCATCATTCTTTATTCTCTGGTCACAGTTTGTGGATACAAGGCGGTTGTCAGGTTCTTTCCGCATCAAGTCTCGGACTTGGAACTTGCTGTGTCTCTCTTGGAGAAGTGCCATCACACAAAGTCAGTGTCATCACTGCGTCAGGAAAGTACAGGAGAGATGGAAGCTAAATGTGTGATGCTTTTGTGGCTGTCTATACTCGTGTTGGTTCCGTTTGATATCTCCACTGTTGATACTAGCATTGCAAACAACAGTAATCTTGGAAAACTTGAGCCAGCTCCTCTGGTATTGAGGATAGTAGGGTTCTCCAAAGATTACCTTTCAAATTCAGGCCCTATGCGTCCTATTGCTGCTTTGCTGCTCTCGAAGCTTCTAACACGCCCAGACATGCCAAAGGCTTTTTCCAGGTTTCTTACATCACGTACATAGGTCATAAAATGTTGCATACCACCGCCTACTTTAGCATTGCATGCGTATATGATGAAAATTGATTCAAATTCCAGCTGAGTGCGAGCTGTGATTACACCTTAATATTTATGGAATATAACCTTCTAGCCAAGATAAATGAGTTAATCCTCTCTTGTTTTTGTTTCTGCATCACTATAAATTTGTTAAATTTTTTTTGGAGACTTAAAATTTATTACTGGTTCTACAGCTAATGCTTTGAATATAAGATAGTACGAACGCTTGATGTCCAGCAACTTTGAATGTGATAAATTTAATATGAATACTCAACCTTAAGTACTTGTACATTACACACACATACTGATGTGCATGTTTCTGTGATAATTTCTTTCTTAGCTCTTAGTTGTAATTCTAGACCACTCTTATTGCTGCATTTGCTTACCCTTTTCTTATACATTTTCTTCTTCAGCTTTGTTGAATGGACACACGAAGTACTATCTTCTCTTACAGATGATGCCATCAATCATATCCGGTTACTTGGAGCTACAGAAGCACTGGCTGCTATTTTCAAGGTTTGCTTATACTTCTTTGTAGTTCATACGATCTGAACCCTAACATAGTTTGCAATTTAGTTGAGAAAGCTTATTTCTAAGGACCAATAACTGTGACCCTTGAGCAAGTATGATGATTTTTAAGAGGATTGCAAGTTGCATATTGCATTTATGTTTTGATTCTCTAAACTGATATGTTTATTTATTTATTTATTTTCTTTAACTTTTCAATGGAAAATTCAAGTTACAGGGTAAATCCCTACCTATAACTCAGTTTGCGTTAGACCAAATTAACGAGATTCTCGTTAAAGTTTTTCTTCATGGAAGTTTTTGTTGTTGTTTTTCAATAATTGGACTGTTTCTCTGCACCATGCATAATATAACATCTAGTGGCCTCTTTATGTCATGGGATCGTTGCGATGTGAAGAGATGCATTTGACATCCCTATAAGACTTATAACTCATATGATTTTGTTGATGCTCATTTTGTGTGGAAAGGCAGTACATAATTTCTTCAGTAATTTTTGATTCTTGGATGCTTGAATGCTTGAATTTCAATATAATGCTTTAAAATTAAATGGTGATAAAATATAATGCCTTATTGTTTGATACTGAGTCAGGAGTCCGGTTTTTTATTGTGGGTTGCACCAAATTGTTGTTCCTCTTGAGTCCAACTGTCAGCTCAAGCAGTCAGAATTTGTATTCTAGGAGATAACCTGGGTAATGAATTTCATTAAAGGTCACCATATCAAAAACTATGCTTGATATATTGAGAAAGCAGTAACAATATTATATATTAAAAACTGTGCGACCTACTTTGTTTTATGATTAAATATATTCATTCATTTCCACTTTGAGGCGTAAAATTTCGTTTAACTTCTGATGCAGATACTTCAGTTGACATGTTTTTGAATATAAACAAAACTGCATTTTGTTAAGTTATGGAGATTGTTTTATGGATGCTGCATAGCAGAAGTCTATTTTCTAGAATGATTGTCATTTATTTTGCCCAGGTTATTTTAATATTTTAGTATCTTATATACCATCTTAAATGGACAGGTTGGTGGGCGGAAACTCTTGCTTGATGTGGTTCCTATTGTTTGGGTTGACACCTTATTGTTGATCAAGTCTAGCAATGCAGCTAGGAGCCCATTGCTGCGCAAGTATCTGATGAAATTAACCCAGAGAATTGGGCTTACTTGCCTTCCTCATCGTACACCTTCATGGCGCTATGTGGTTAGAAATGCTAAATTCTTTATCCTTTCCATATTTCTAACTTAGTTTTATCAATAATAAGTTGTTTCTGTCAATGTTTAAGATACTTAATTTATTACACTTGTAATTTTCATTACAAATGGTATGTATTTCCTGTTGTATGACCCACCTTTTGGTATTTTTCTTTTCAATGTTTATGCTCTTCTTAAAATGATCCGAGTGTTAATGAATAAGCTGCTTAGAGTACTTAAGAATTCAAATACCAGATGTGATTCTGCATCTAGAATTATAATCTTTTTGAATGGGACAGCATATTAAGCAATTCTTTGCATTTTACAAATTACCACACTATGGATTAGTGGCCTTTGTTAAAAACCCTTATATGTCCTGGATAGCTTTGTTTTTTCTCTGATGGCTTTCTCTTGCCTTAATCTTGTACTTTTGATGCAGGGGAAAACAAGCTCTTTGGGAGAGAACATAACTTTGTCTGCATCTGAAAAAACTGGTCGATGCAATTATGCTTTAAATTCTGAGGATTCCAACTCAGAACCAAGTTCAAGCTGCCAGCAAGATGAAGAAATGGATGTTCCAGAAGTTGTAGAAGAGATTATTGAGATGCTACTTACTGGTTTGAGAGATACGGTATGTTTAAATGCATGAGATTTCATCGAGAACTTGGTTACTTTGAAGTTAGTAGCTCCTGCTGTTAAAGTTTCACTGACAATATGGATCTCTCTTTTTTGTTGGTCTCATCTTGGTCATTTACCTGATCTTTCTTTAGAATTTTATTGGTTGGAACATTGCTGGCTTTCTGATATAGTAAATAACCTTTGGAGAAGCTGCCATTCCTCAATATTCTGCTTATCTGCAGACATTTTGATCTTGCCTTTTAACCAAACTGTTTGTTATGAACTTGAAAAGCCAAGCCCATCTGCATAACAGCTTTGAAATGATTCTCCTCACATGTGAGTTTATACAGACGAACTTAAAGGATTATTAGTTTTACTTGCGAGATAAACAAAACTGACTAAGTCTGATTTCCAAGATGCGGATGATCTGGCTGAGGCATTCAATGTTGGAATGAGAAATCACACTTACAGAAAGTCTGATCCATTAGATGAAATTACCTCGGAAATGAGGAACAATATGTTGCTGTGGTAAATACTGAGGAGCTGTTGTTCAGTTTATTTCACTGATTTATCCTCTCCATCACCTTTTTCATTAATCCATGAGGTTCAATGCTCAAAATAGTTGGATCATCACATTTTCTCTTCCCTTTTGAGATGCGAGTCCATTATAATTGACATGAATTCCGATAAGTCTTTCTTTCAGCTTCTTCTATAAGTTTTCTTTTTGGTTCTTCCAAAAGTTTTAGTCTCTTAGAAAACTAAAACCAAGGGTTTCATGTGCATGGATAAGGTTGCACTAGAGAGCAACTCAAGTTGCTAACTTGCTATTGATTCATCCTTGTTTTGGATATTTTGATTTTCTTTTATTTTTCCCACTGTCATATGGTATGTACTTATTACTAATAGCATTTTTATGCAGGACACTGTTGTGCGTTGGTCTGCTGCAAAAGGTATTGGCCGCATTACTTCATGTCTTACATCTGCCCTTTCAGAGGAGGTCCTGTCATCTGTGTTGGAGCTGTTTTCTCCAGGCGAGGTATAGTTTGGTTGCTTTGTTTGGTATCTTTTTCCATACTTCTACCATTCAACTGGTTAAAATGTCCCTGCTGGAAAATCTTTCATGCTTACATGGATTTCTGTAATCCTTTAAAACATTGCATCTTCACACCCTTTCATTAGTTGTGAATAATTGTACCAATTTTATTTCTCAAAAAGCTGTACTGATGTCTTACTTTTTTAGGGTGATGGGTCATGGCATGGTGGTTGCTTAGCACTGGCTGAATTGGCGCGTAGAGGGTTGCTCTTACCTATCAGCCTTCCGAAAGTTGTACCTGTTGTTGTGAAGGTTGTCTGGAATACCGACTTATAAATCTAGTGTATATTGGCATTTTTGTTGAACTGTAGCAAGTGTATATCATATATGGTTGATCACTTGATCCACTAGCGAGCAATTTTCATCAATGATGAAATGATTTCACATTTACTCTAAATTTGAATGCCTTCTTTCTTTTCCTTTAATTTTTTTCCCATTATGTCATAGTGATCTAGGTGTAAGTTGTCATGAACATATACTTCCTCTACAATGTCGTATTTGAAGTCTACTTTGGTTTTGTGAGCTTTTATGGAGCTTCAAGCTTACTAGGTTGTTCTAATGTGGTGCTGTTTCTCTGTTGTAGTCGGTGAAAGATTAATGATTGATGTCAAAAGTTGAACCAAATACGAAATATAAATTCTTGGCTTGTAGAGAAATAAATTAGTACTGATGAGAGTACATCTTCTAATTAGGCACTGCATTATGATATTCGAAGAGGTCCACATAGTATTGGATCTCATGTACGGGATGCTGCAGCTTATGTTTGTTGGGCTTTTGGCCGTGCATATTATCACACGGATATGAGAAATATACTGGACCAGCTTGCACCACACCTTCTGACAGTGGCCTGCTACGACCGTGAGGTACTAAACTTTCATTATTATATGATTTGAATCATTATTTCGTACCACATTTGTTGTATGTTCTTATATTCTAGTTTATGATGCTTAGGTTAATTGTAGAAGAGCAGCTGCTGCAGCTTTTCAAGAGAATGTTGGAAGGCAGGGTAGTTACCCTCATGGAATTGACATAGTGAACACTGCAGACTATTTCTCACTTTCTTCACGAGTAAACTCTTATGTTCATGTTGCTGTCTCTATTGCTCAATATGAGGGTTATCTTTATCCATTTGTGGATGAGCTGCTGTATAACAAAATTTGTCACTGGGTAGGCTCCAACTTGAATTCTTTAAGGTTTTTAAATTCCCTACGGACTACTTTTATCTATCATTGTAGATCTTATGTTTTACACAATGTCATCAGGATAAAGGTTTGAGAGAACTTGCGGCTGAGGCTCTTTCTTCCCTGGTTAAATATGATCATGACTATCTTGCAAACTATGCTGTGGAGAAAATAATTCCTTGCACTCTCTCATCTGATTTGTGCATGCGCCATGGAGCAACACTGGCAGCTGGGGAACTTGTTTTGGCACTACACAAGTGTGGTTATGCTCTTTCTGCAGGTTGCTACTCTAACCTCTTAGAAATATAAGTAAAAGATTACGATAAGTAAGATAAAACTTGATAGTTGTGTCTATCTTAGATTAAAGTGTTTCTTATGCAATTAGATTTAAGCAGAAGGTTTCAGATCCAGAAACATTTTAGAAGTACAGTTTCTGGAGCAAATGTGAATTGAGTAAACTTTCTTAGAAATTGACTAGTGTGTATGTTTATATATTTTCCGGTAGGTATCAGGATAAGGAAGTAGTATTGTTGTTCAAAAAGTAGGTGCAGTGGGATAAGAGGGTGAGAAATTATAGGAGTGAAATCATAGAGAAGTGGTTTCAAATGTTCTTTTTTTTTCACTGTTTTTTTCCTTAATGTTAAAAACAGTTTTTTTTTTTTTTTTTTTTGTGGCACTACTACTGAAACTTGAAAGACATGGTTGCTTTATGACAAAAAAATAAAAAACAAAAAGGTTTGACAGAACTAGGTCACACAAAACAAAGTCTTTGCTTGCCAAGTGTATAGATGTTGTACCAAAAGCCTAATCCATGAGGAGGATGTTATAAAAGCCTAATCCACGAGGAGGATGTTATAAAATGATGTCTGGAAGGCAACTCATCTGAGGTCATCGACAGCATAGCGTTCCTAATGTCTCCCTTTCAGATGGTTTTCAATTTTTAAAGTAAAATATATCCTTTTGTTTTCCAATTCAAGCAAAGCAGTTATACAGGGTTTGCTTTTTACTTTTCTTTTCCGGTCATTTTTTTTGGTTTTGGGGGGGGGGGGGGTCCCATTTCCGGTGGTGGGGTGCAAGATTGGTATTTTTATTGCATAAGCCATTACTGTTTTGTTAAATTGGTGTTTACAGATAAGCAAAAACGTGTTGCTGGTGTTGTGCCTGCTATTGAGAAAGCACGCCTTTATCGTGGAAAAGGCGGGGAAATAATGCGTGCAGCTGTTTCCCGCTTCATTGAATGTATATCTATATCATCTGTGTCACTGCCTGAAAAGATAAAACGTAGTCTGCTTGATACTCTTAATGAGAATTTGAGACACCCTAATTCGCAAATTCAGGTGGTTATCCTTAAGTATTCTACCTAATTGCTTATTATTATATTTTTTTCATTGTGATATTTAATTGTTACTCAAGTTTTTTACTATTATATGCAGGATGCTGCAACTAAAGCTCTGAAGCATTTTGTGCAAGCATATCTGGTTGCTGGGTCTGTTGGAGGTACTGGTGATATAACATCAAAGTACCTGGACCTCTTGAGTGACCCAAATGTGGCTATAAGAAGAGGGTCAGCACTAGCGCTAGGTGTTTTGCCATGTGAACTTTTCGCCCATAGGTGGAAGGATGTGCTTCTGAAGCTTTGTAACTCTTGTTTAATTGAGGTGCAAAAGGAGTTTTGGATCTTCATTTCCTTTCTCCTGTTTTGCGCAAGAATATCAGAATGATGATCTCCTAATTACATTTCTCACCTACAGGATAATCCCGATGATAGAGATGCTGAAGCACGAGTCAATGCTGTCAAAGGACTTGTGTCAGTGTGTGAAGCATTAACTCGGGAAAAAGAACAATCTGGAATTGATGCCGTGGAGGGTGACATGTCTTTGTTTATTCTCATCAAGGACGAAATAATGATGACTTTACTTAAGGCTCTTGATGACTATTCTGTTGATAACAGAGGTGATGTGGGTTCTTGGGTGCGTGAGGCTGCTATGAATGGCCTTGAGAGATGTACATATATCCTCTGTAAGAGAGATTCTGTTGGTCTTACTGGAAGATCAGGTCGAGTCGATTCTGCACTGGAGTTGCAGAATAGTGATGACATTAACCAGCTGCAATCATTGTATGATGCCAATCTTGCTACAAGTATAGTTGCTGGAATTAGTAAGCAAGCTGTAGAGAAAATGGACAAACTGAGAGAAGCAGCTGCAAAGGTTCTACAGAGGATTTTGTACAACGAGATAGCCTATGTCCCGCATATACCGCACAGAAAAAAGTTGGAAAAAATTGTTCCTAACGGAGCTGATTTAAAGTGGGGGGTAAGTATACACATGCCACTTCTGTACTATTGATTGGTAATTGAAGTTCTTTGACGGAGAGCCTATCCTGTGCTTGCTTGTAGGTGCCAACTTTTTCATATCCTCGTTTTGTACAACTGCTTCAATTTGGCTGTTATAGCAGATCAGTGCTATCTGGGTTAGTCATCTCTATTGGTGGGTTGCAAGATTTTTTGAGGAAGGCATCACTCACAGCATTGTTAGAGTATCTTCAAGTTGTAGAAAGTGAAGACCAGAACGAAAGGTCCAGAGAGTATATGTTATCTACTGACATGCTTTGGGTTCTCCAACAGTACAGGAGATGTGACAGAGTCATTGTACCTGCATTGAAGGTAGTGTCAGATGAAACCTTATTTTGAGAAGTGAGACATTAATTTTTTGTTTTACAGAAATTATGAAGGAATTCTTGATTACATGCGCTGCTATTAGGTGACCAAATTTATCTTTCCCTCGTATTAGTGGAATGGAGAGACTAGTTTTTATTATTTTTATTTGTTGATTACTTTATTCTTTATTGTTTAACAGCTTTGATAGGTGGTGTTCATAAGTTAAGAATAAATCCATAAAGTCTGATATTGTGTTATCACTATATCTGAAGTGAAACCACATCGTTGTGAACAATGGCGGAGGCAGCTAAAGGCCTATAAGGGTCAGCTGTTCTCACCATTTGAAAAATTAATGTTCTTTTGTGTTGTAATTTAATGTGTATCATCTTTGCTTATAGCTGACCCTTTGCAAAATTTGACTTCCCTTACTTTCTCTTTACTCATCTTTACTCGCTTTGTTTTTGACCATGTGCTTATGGGTTGGTTATAGGCGGTTGTTTATGTCAAATTACAATAACAACTTGGTTTATATTTAGCATTTTCATCAAGTTATAACTTTGGAAGGTAAGAATTAATATAAGATACTAAAACAGTAATATTGGAGTTAAATATCTTAACAGTTATGGTTATTTCTTCAACACATAGGAAGTTTGCAAGTAAGCTTCTTTTAATCTTATAATTATTTGAATTTGACCCTCCTTGACGTAATTCCTGGCTCTGCATTGGTTGTAAATATAAAAAAGCAGAGTTAAATAATTTCTTAGCTTCTTGTTTATTCTTACCTGAGACCTTGACCGATTTCAGAGAGATGATGCTCTGGCCATTTGTTAATGTTGTTTCCTTTGGCTGATCATAAGTTCATAACCTATTTATTGCAATGTTCATCTTCCTGCCTTACTTGGTCAAGTTCTTGATTGTAATCAAAGCTCTTTGGTATTGCAGACGATTGAGATTCTTTTCAGCAAACAGATATTGTTGAGTATGGAGGTTAGCACTTTGCCAGATTAAAAATTTTCAATGCTAAGTGCATTTTCCCAGTTTCATATATGGTTTTGCAGCCAGTCTTGTGATTATAAACGCCATGAGGATGGTTCTGATTTATTTGGATCTTGATTTCAATTTACAGGCTCATACACTTTTTTTTTGTACTGGTGTTTTGGACTCTCTGGAAGTTGAATTAAAAGGGTCAAGGGACTTCTCCAAGCTATATGCAGGCATTGCAATACTTGGATATATTGCTTCAGTTTCGGAGTCCATCAACACTCGGGCCTTCTCACATCTTCTCAGTTTTCTTGGCCATCGCTACCCTAAGGTTTGTGGTTCCCATGAAATTTAATGATATGGATCAAAACCCTAATCATAATTGCACCGCTGAAGCAGGTCAGTTTCAATTGTATTTTCCTTGTAAGTTCATTCTTCTTTCCTCTACCCAGATACGGAAAGCTTCTGCTGAACAAGTTTACCTTGTCCTCCTGCAAAATGAGGGTCTTGTGGCCGAGACCAAGGTGGAAAAAGCGCTTGAAATTATTTCAGAAACCTGCTGGGAAGGTGACATGGAAGCAGCTAAAATCCGAAGGTTGGAGTTGTATGATATAGCCGGTCTCGACACAGATATACTTCGGAAGGCTAGTAGCCGAGAATCGAATAAGGATGGTAACAGAAAGCCAACAACTACAGATGAGAATGCATCATATTCCTCGTTAGTTGAGTCAT
The DNA here is from genome assembly GCF_042453785.1 of Malus domestica. Taxonomy (NCBI): domain Eukaryota; kingdom Viridiplantae; phylum Streptophyta; class Magnoliopsida; order Rosales; family Rosaceae; genus Malus; species Malus domestica. The sequence goes on along the minus strand of NC_091667.1, from coordinate 923,932 downwards.
CTGGGTTCTGAATGTGTAAACTAATGCCTTGTTGTCTACTGCTGGTTGAACATGACCATCCTTCCCTATTGTTTGCTGTAGTTTCGTTCTTCAAGTGTGCTTTCGAGGTGCTGAGAGCTTTTTTTTTTTTTTTTTTAGTCTCTTTGGATTATGTAGCTTTCTTGACAATTTTATTGTATTTTATTATTTTGAGATAATAAAGTAAATATTCATAACTCTGCTACGTGCATATTCTGATTTTCAACTTTCTCAGCTCTAGTCCTTAAGATGACCAGATCGATCAACTTTCATATATATTTCATTCTGACAACTAGAAAAAGAGATCGATAATGATTATTCTTCATCATCGTCGATGTGTGCAAGGTGTCTACTCCAACGCATGAAGTCTTATCTTTATTAAAGAAATGATACAAATAATAGTACAAATATGTGGTAAGAGTAGTATTTTTGAACGAGTAATGTTTACAACTAATAGATTACAAGTTACAACAGAAATTAAAATATCGGTAGTGTTTGATTGATATGTAATTATGTACGAATACCCTACATGAATGTCATATTTGCACACGAACAGTGCCTCTTCCAATCATGTCATGTTAGCATCCAATGCACGTCCTCTCAACGGTCAACATCAGGTGTCTGATGCCTTGAATTATCATCAACTGTAGGAGAGTGCCAAAAGTCACATTCATTCAAATATGGATCTGCCTGTTCATACGGTACAAATCACTTTCATATTTGCAAAGAGACTTGTGAAACTAAATACATTGAAATTAATTTATTTTTGGTAAATTACAAGCCAGGGCTAGGGTTTCATAATACGTTGCGGTTTCAATATACAGGTTTGTGTGTCAAACATTGAAATACACAACTCAATCCATTGCTGCAGATGATTAATGTAGGTTACAAATTTTGTATATCTGTTGGCCTATTTATAGTAAAACTTGATTACTTCAGCTAAGAGTTCCCAAGATTGTACATGCATGGTAGCTAGGCTCCACAGTTGATGAAAAGTTTCTATTTATGCTTCAATTGATCAGTGGAAATTACTGTTGGAATTGATGGATATGGTAATGAAATCTTATCTTAGGGTACGAATATGTCTCCATCTATTTGAGAAATTGCACAAGAGAAAGAATTTTTTTTTTCAAGTTTTTACCTAAAATAAACAAGAAGAAAAATTATATGTTGATCTAGAGTATAAGATATTGTGAACTTTATAATCGTTAAATTTTATTTTTTATATTTTTTATCAAAGATCTAACGATTAATATGTTCTAAATATACTATCCTTGAAGACATCATAAAAAAATCCGTGAACGACAATGTATTCCTAATGTGTGCATGAAAAGCAGGTAAGCCTCTTTATTTAATTTGTTGACAGACCAAGCCAATGGTATTTTTTTTCTCAAAGTAAAAGTAGTACAAATCAAATTAAACAATTAGGGAGCCAGCCAAATGTGATTTGATTTGATTTGGTTGTTGTGAATAAGTTTTTCGATGTGTCGACAATATTGTCAGATACAATAGGTGTCATAATACAATTGATTATAATATTCTTTTAAGTTTCTGATACAATCATAATACATTAAATACTTAATGTATCGAGTCGTATTCCTAATACATTGAAAATTTTATCCTCTTTGTAGGAGGTCCAACTTGCTAGCATAGTTGTTTCGAAAATAGTCATGGACATGGGAACTCAAAAGGCTGAAGCTCAATTTCCAAAAACACATGCACTCGTGTAGACTTGGAATCATTAAACGATGAGCATGGACTATAGTCAAACAAAAAACTTGGAAATGAAGAAAATTGGAGTATTTTTTTAACTCTTAATGGTGGTTTAGGGTTTGGTTCTTAATTGCTTGGGCAATTCATTCCCTTATCTGAGCATCTCGATTCTGCTAACTGACTTTAGCTAAAATTTAGAAAAATGTCAAAAAAGAGTAACTCAATTAGGCGAAAGAAAATTGATGGTCTTCCTCAAAAAAAGAAAAATTGATGGTTGTTTTTTAGATTAAAAAATTAAAAAAATTAAAAGAAAAAAAACTTGATTAAGAATGGAACATACATGTCAAATTTGAGTCACCTTAAATACACGCGATTTTTTTTATTTTTTATAGTTCCTTGGTAAGTGCACAACCATAAAAACAATTTTTTTTAGATCTAAACAACAGACAATGCTCTAATATTTGTTGACTATTAACCGTTACGAAGTATCATAGAGTGAGAAAATGATCAAAACCAAGAAAATTCTCCTTGACAAAATGAGAGAGTGCCGATCACAACTAGGAAAAAGATGGAGATGATTGAAAGATAGTAGAAACAAGTAGTGGAAGAGAGTGAAGAGACCAAGACTAGGATGCCACCTGTGGATGCAAATTTATTCCTCCTTGATCTTGGACAATATTGCACTTACAAAACAATTAACACCTTCAGGTCAAGGCCAAGAGCCTCACGTGCCCACGATGAATGAGGGGGCTTTGGCCGAAGAACCTCCGATGCCAAAGTTAGAATTTAGAGAGAAAAATGTTTAGAGAGTTTTTGAGAGTTTTGTAAGAGTATGAGAAGTGTCTTTTGGAGAAGAGAATAGGGCTTTTATAGGGGAGTGAGGCCTTGATGATTCAATTTAGCAATTAATATATTAATTAGGTATAAATATATTAATTGGCTAATTATCATAATAAAAGAAATGTTTTGGGAGGTTTTGGGAGGTTATGGAATGAGGATGGATGAGACAAATTTGAACTTGTTACCTATTTTGGGTACTCCTGATTTGGTTGATGGATGATTCTCCACTGCTCGCGTGTAAGAGACCCGGTATGCCTCGAGGGTTAATTTGTCATCTTCACCCAAAAATTCACTTGTCGCCTTGTGATTATTTTTGGCTCCACAAATGCCCCCACACCTGTTGGGCTGCTCATAGGAAATGGCAGCAGGTGTAGAGATCTTCTTGCTTTAGGACTGCTTCATATTTTGATGTAGATTCCTTCTTTTCTTTAATATGAAATTAGATCATTCTAGGAAAGAGAAATAAATTTCTCTCAAAGAATATTTAAGCCCACCTTAAGTGGGTTGTTAAATCAACTTTGGAGAGCGATTTATTCTACCCTACAAAAGAGAGAAAGCTTAGAGGATATTTGTTTCCCCTTCCCTAGCAATCTTCTACACTTGCCTGTGCAAATGACCGTCTTTCGTTGCTTTCTTCGTCTTCTCCGCGCCGCACCGATGTAAGGAAAACTTAATTCTCCTTGTCTTCTTCTTGGGAGGTACTGCCACGGGGCAGCTGTCGGGGTGGTGCGGCACGTCGGCTGGCAGGGGCTAGGAGTCAGCTTGTCATGGGCCAAAGATGTGGTGTGGTAGGGGCCATTGCTTGTGCTGCTCGGCTTAATTGAAGCCAAGGATTAGCTCGACATGGGCTCAGCTGCTGTGGATGGAGCAATCAAAGATAAAACTGCCAAGATCGAAGCTGCTGAAGATAAAGTGTCGGATGAGTGAGCTATTAAGTGCAAAAGTGGCTACTGCCCTTGACCATTTGTTGCCTAGTTGATCTTCAAGCATTCGATCTTTTAAGCTATGTGGCATTCTCACACTGGAGAGTTTATCCAGATGGGTGTCGGGGAATTAGTTTACCCTATTGTACTGGAGATCAATTAGTTTACCCTCTCGCGCTGGAGAGCAATTAGTTTACCCTCTCGCATTGGAGAACAATTAGTTTATCCTTTCGCACTGGAGAACAAACCCTTTTGGGTGTCGGGGAATTGGTTTACCCTCTCGCACTGGAGAGCAATTAGTTTATCCTTTCGTACTGGAAAGCAGACCCTTTTGGGAGTTAGGGAATTGGTTTACCCTCTCGCACTGGAGAGCAAAGTTTATCTTCTCGCGCTGGAGAGCAGACCCTTTTGGGTGTCGAGGAATTGGTTTACCCTATCGCACTAGAGAACAATTAGTTTATCCTCTCGCGCTGTAGAGCAGACCTTTTTGGGTGTCGGGGAATTGGTTTACCCTCTCACACTGGAGAGCAATTAGTTTATCCTCTCGTACTGGAAAGCGAACCCGTATGGGTTTTTAGCAGTCATTGTGGACAACAGTTGAGCCATGCTTATGAATAACTTCTTAAATCTTCATTGAGAATAAAGAAATAAATCAACTGTGCTAGAAGGCAGAAACTGCATAACAAACTAGATAGTCTTTGGCTTGTAAAGCCTTGTTCGTCGAGCTGCTTGAGACTTCAAACTTATTTGGAAAAAAAAACCCAAACGAGGTTTAGGGGGTGATGGAGACTTCCCCTGCTTGTGTAGGCCGTTTCGTTGACTTGTCAAGATACTCATCGCATCGACCCTTATTTGTCAGCTTCTCAAGATACTGCTTCCACTCCAGGCAGCCGTTGGTAGTGTGGCCTAGTCCTTGATGGAATGCGCAATACTTTGTATGATCCAGCCTGGTAGGATTGCATTTCATAGGTGGCGGCAGTTCGAACCAAGGTTCGTTCTTGAGCTTGCGGAGAATTTGGCCGATTGGAACTGTGAATTTGATGAATGTTTCAGGCGCTGAGTCTTCTCTGGTTAGGGAACGTTCCATGTACTTTTTTTCTGACTCGTTTTTATTAGACTACTTGGCCTCGTCCCATGGTGCATGCTTTTCTGCCAAAGCATAAGAAGTTGTTAGGGTCAGTTGTTCTCCCATGATCAGTTTTCCAAATAAAGGATGTTCAGTGGGAAGTCCATTTCTGAATGCTGCCGTTGCTATGTCTTCGTTGCAACCAACAATCTTGGCCTTCTCCGCTTTGAATCTCTTGACATAGTCGCGAATTGTCTCCTAATGATCTTTTACGATGCTGAAGAGATGGTCGGATGTCATTTTGATTGAGCGGTTAGACGAATGCTCCTTAGTGAAAACAAAGGAAAGTTCGTTAAAACTCCTGATCGATTGCGGCAGCAGAGTGTGAAACCAATCTTGCACCTCGCCTTATAGAGTTGTGGCAAAATTTTTGCACATAAGCGCATCGTTGTTCTTGTTGAGGATCATGATACTGCGGTAGTGCTTGAGATGTCGATTTGGATCTTCGTCTCCCTTGTACGAAATGAAATGAAGCATAGTGAACCGCGAGGTGGATCTGTCCACTCGATCTCATTCGTGAATGGTGACATGCTTCTGTTGGTTATGTCTCATCAAAGAGCATCGTTAGCAGCCTCTTTATGTTGGAAATTGTGCAATCGTTCAGTTATGAGTCTCTCAACTTCTTCTTGAATTTGCCTCTGCTGGGGCAGTGGACTTTTCGTCTGCCTCCAATCATGATTTATAGGTCCAAGCCGCTCTTGCCTATGCTCGAGTCGTCCATATCGCGGCTGCGGTGCATGTGGCATGTACCTGGCAGGCGAACGGGCCATTCGCAGGCTGCCGGTTGAACTTGAGTCGGATTGAGTGACTGCTTCTCTCCGTCTGCCGTGCTGCCTACTCCGATGTGAGGTGGAGAATGCTCATTGCGAGCCTAGTTGTGAATGAACATTTCGCCTAGAAGGTTGTCCATGTTGATAATCGGAATGTGACCTCAATTGTGAATGTATGCTCGTCCGTGGGCTTGATTGGGAATGCACGCTCCTCCGCGCGCTAAGACGAGAATATACGCTATCCCAAGGACTTAGGCGGGAGCGTAAACTGCCAGAATGCTTGGAACGTGGCTGGTTAAGGGGCTGTTTGCCGGGATGCTGGTGGAGAGGTTTGTCTGCGCTTGTCTTACTTCGGGACACCTCGTCCGAGGCACGTTGGATCTCGATGCGTTGCAAGAGTTGATTCACTAAGGTTGTTTGTTGTGCAAGGGCGCTCGTCAACTCTATGACTTGTCGAGACAAGTGTTGTTTGCCATTTGGATTGGAAGAGCTTGGAAGGAATGTGCCTCTTTAAGCAGTGGAAGTATGGTAGACTCCGGGTGTAAGATTTGAATTGGGAAATGTCAAATCTGCGAAGAAATATGGTGAAAATGCCCCCCGGCTCGATGGTTGCTCCAGATAGTTGAGATATTCACGGGCCAACTTGAGCTGCTTGGGAAACCATGGGAGGTAGGTAGGGTCACGGGAGCAGGCTGCTTAATGTGTGGTGCATGCGAATGCGAGGCTTGGGCTCGGGCCCGTGCAAGCTTGGATGGCATGTCTTGGGCTATGTTGGAACCTTGTAGTGGTGGTGCCACTCTGCTTACGACCGCATTTTGCCTCATGGATCTCCGCGATCCCATTTCTTGAGTATTGGAATTTTCACTTGTGGAATTTTCTAAATTTTTAGCCATTATATTTTTTTTATACGTTTTATCAAAAAACCTTTGCAAATAAAAAATTCTAATAATAAGAACATATGAAAAATATTCAAATGGACTAGAAAATAGAGAAAAAACCTTTTTATGCGAGAGTCTTCTACGAGTATGGATTTCAACTCTCAATGAAAGCACCAATTTGTGGATGCAAATTTCTTCCTCCTTGATCTTGAACAATATTGCACCTACAAAACAATTAACACCTTCGGGTCAAGGCCAATAGCCTCACGCGCCCACGATGAATTGGGGGGGGGGCTTTGGCCGAAGATCCTCCGATGCCAAAGTTAGATTTTATAGAGAAAAATGTTTAGAGAGTTTTTGAGAGTTTTGCAAGAGTATGAGAAGTGTCTTTTGGAGAAGAGAATAGGGCTTTTATAGGGGAGTGTGGCCTTGGTGATTCAATTTAGCAATTAATATATTAATTAGGTATAAATATATTAATTGGCTAATTATCATAATAAAAGAAATGTTTTGGGAGGTTATGGAATGAGGATGAATGAGACAAATTTGAACTTGTTACTTATTTTGGGTACTCCTGATTTGGTTGATGGATGATTCTCCATTGCTCACGTGTAGGAGACCCGGTATGCCTCGAGGGTAAATTTGTCATCTTCACAAAAAAATCCACTTGTCGTCTTCTGATTATTTTTGGCTCCACACCACCTACCCCAAAGCAAAAGTCGGGGGATGCTGAGGTAAAGTTCTTTCTCTATTTTTCTCCCTAGTGACTAAATTTTTATTTTACTTTGTTTTTTTTTTTGTCTCACCCTTTCTCATAAATGATGATTGGTTGGAGTAGTCACTTGGAATAAAAAATAGTAGCTTGTATTAAACTACAACTTTCTATTCATTTTAGTTAAGATTTAGTCAACATAGAATGCAGATCTACAAGACAAGGTCTTCATCTCAAATATTTAACAAGTTATTTTGGTTTGAGCAATACTAAAGGGAATACTTTGGTTATGTCCAAGTGGGTCTTGTGTCAAACGACATATGGGTTTGAAGTCAGATGATCTAATTAATAACTAAGTCATAAGTTACTAACTTCATTTACATATTTTGCCTCAACTCTTTGTTTTGGATTGGGTCTCTCTTTTTCTTGATTGTATTCTTCAATTCTACTGGTTTTTGCCACTGCAATTATGGTCCACATTCCTATAATATGTATGTATACATCCTTTGCAGTCAAGCAAGAGAGAGAGAGAGGGAATAATTAATTGAGGCACACTATCTCCACAATCACCTTGCGTTCTGTTCTTGGCAACCATTTTACATGCTTATCGCAACGAACGAAGATGTCGACGAAATTTGTCGTCGCTTAATGTTTTAGGCGACAAAAGTGGCTTTAGGTGACGATGATGGTTTATTGCCAACATTTTTTGTGGTGTATATAATAAGAGGCTTCACCTCTACTAAAAAGTGTCAACAACTTTGCCTAAATACTTTTATTGTTTTTTAGTGGATGATATTTGAATGGTGTGACGATGTGAAGTGTGTTGTTAAGAGGCACTATATGTGCTTATAAGGAGTTGGACTACTATCTTATAGTCAAATGACTTCAGGTAGAGCTTCAATTTTCTTTATGGTATTATAGTAATTTGGTTACACATATACATGCATGGCTTGAATATTCTCACTAGTAAAAAGACTTGTAAAGATGTAAAGTATTTATCGTTTTAAAGTGCAACCTTAAGTTCCTTCCAAGCAGGGGCAGATATACATAAAGACCAAAAGACCAAAGTGGTCTCAGGACCACTCGAAATTCGAGAAATATATATGTGAAGGTGTCTCAAAAACCCTTTGAATGTTTGGTACGTGTTCCTTTTGTGCTTGCTAAGTTTTTGATGTAATGTCTGCTAGACATATCTTTACATGTTGTGCCAATAGCACTCAACAATTTCTTTTGATATCACTCATTAGATTGCTCCGGTATATATCGACATTTGTTAACATGTGTGCAATATGGTTTGGTTGAAGACAACAAATCCACCATATATATAACGAAATACCTTAATTAATAAACTGCAATTTCATTTGCAGACTTTGCGCTCTGTTTCTATCCAAGAGTACCTAAAAAATTGAAGGTTACACCTCAAAAAGTTCGAACCCCAACGTCACACCTGCTTTCATGAGTTTGTTGACCAGCAAAGCCAAAAAGAGGGAGCGGTACTGCATGTATATGAAACATTGTTCACGCCCATCCAAGCAAATGCTAGATGAACTCTTACCCTCATCAAGAAACGACTTGATTGCTTGAAGCAAGATATAAAAAGTGAAAATGTGAAACCGACAAATAACCTAGCTAAATTCCTCTCTCTGTCTGGAGACAAGCTGCAAATCTGATACCTGACTTATCTCCCCATCTTGTCAATTTCTGTTTGTTACTTGCAAGGGGTAAAAATTTCTTGACTTTCCACAACTTCAGCTTACTTCTTTTACCTGCAGGATCATACTCTCTCTCTCTCTCTCTCTCTCTCGCCCTCTCTCTCCCATTATTTATATACAATCTCTCATTCTGTGACCAAAGTGCCACACCGTCGCCAAAACTGTCTTCCTACACTACTGTCCTTCACTGAGACTGAGAATACTCTTCTATCATGGCAGACCCCTATAACTCCTCCAATCTCGACAATAATGGATGGATCAACTTTATGCCACTCCACCCTCACCATTTCCCTTCATTGCTCTCTACTGCTACTTCTTCTGCCAACTCAACCAGAAGTAGCCCCTTTAATTTCAGTATTTCTAATCCTCCACACACCTACTCTTCACATAACTTCTTCACTGATAAGAAATCCTCTAATATTCAAACACAGATGCCCTCGTCCATTAATGATCATATCAACGTTTCCTCACCTCCTCTCAAAGAAGCTCTTCCTTTACTAAACAACTTACTAAGCCCTAGAGGGGTCCTAGAAGAGAAACATGGTCATGAGCCCTCAAACAGCAGCACTATTACTCCAATGGAAGAAGAAACGAGGAACAAAGATCATGCTGTTTATGATGATGGTGATGACAGCGGCGATGATGAGGATAACTTGATTGTAGCCCTACACTTAGGCCTCCCAAGTTCTTCTAATTTTGGTAACGTGCAATCTCAGTTTGCAGATCAGGTTCATAATAAGGAAGGAGTGATCAGTAGCAGTAATAGTGATGTTGTTTCATCGGGTAACCCTAGTGTGGCTGTGGACAGACTAAACAAGGGTGATCGTTACTGGATTCCCACCCCTTCCCAGATTCTTATTGGCCCAACTCAGTTCTCATGTTCTATTTGCTCCAAAACCTTCAACAGATACAATAACTTGCAGGTTATCTTATTTTATATATATTTTTATACACTTATGGCTAGCTTGTTCCATAACAAAGAGAAAGAAATCCATTTACAGATTCTACTATTTTTTTGCCATTTAGTTTTTCCTAATTACATTTTGAAGGTTAATCGGTCTCAGTTAGATTGCCTTTGCAAGTTTAATTGCTTGTGGCTTAAACTATGTGTTGTATGCATGCATCTTTGCTTTTTATTTGTGCACTTGTACCATTTATATTTGAATGTTCACGTTCTTCTTGTGTAAAAGCCCCCTGCGCTCAGAATTTAAAACTTCTGCAGGTTCAATTTAATTATACATTTATACCTAGTAGTAGTGCTTCCAGTACCACTGCTTCTGCTTGTTAACTGATAGCGTAGCAGGACAGCTTTCAGTAAAGGACAAGATGAAGGTGATGGAGAGATCATCGTGTATATAAATTGGTGGCAGCTGGATATGTACTGCAATTAACATTAGCAGTACTAAGAACTAAGGACTACCACTGTAGATTAAGAAATAAAGACTACTGTTTGTGCTTTTACAGTTTTGGAGATTTAGTGACATCTTTCCTTACTAGGAATGGTAAAGTAAGGAATCATGGTACTAGGGGAAGTAGTTGATCCAATTCACATTCAAATTCCTTCCTAGTATCAGAGTCGGTATGCTTACGTGTTTAGTTTAACAACCACATGTGTTCTACGTCACCTAGTTAAATTTGTCCACGTGTTAGTGCGACTATTTCTTCTAGATCTCCTAGGAAAATGTGGGAAAGGTACTTGTTTGGCATAGTTTTAAATAGTTTTCTGTCCCTAAATCAAACTTGTTTCTTGAGGCTGAAAACACACTACTTCAGAAACTATGAATTTTCTTGGACAATGGTATTGACACTTAATTCTAGCTTCGTACACTCCAACAAGTGACCAGTACAAAAAATTACCATTATTCATTTCACAGTGCAAAAAAATTGCCCATTTTATATATATTTCTTCTGCCCCCTTTTTCTCTATATATAATCAGTTTTTGGATATAATAGCTTGGCTTATTTTTAGGAAGTAAGATTTTTTACATTAGTCGTATATGCATAACTCATAAAAAATATAAGAATAAAAATTTCCCTGCACACGGCACATGTCAAACTGCAATTGGCATGAATGTAATAATTTTTATTTTAGAGAGAGAGAGAAATATTATCCCTATATTATACATACATATATATATATATATATATAATGCATATTATTGATGTTTGAAATGTATAGCTTAAGTTGCAGTTATAAGGCTTCAAAAGTTTAAGTTGCATGATGAGGTTACTTGTTTATACATATGCAATTGTATATTGTAAATCTTTTGGCTCTAACATTACCTTTTTTTCTTATTTATAGAAGAATAATACTTGTATTCCCCTTATATATAGTCAGTTTTTGGATATAATAGCTTGGCTCATTTTTAGGAAGTAAGAATTTTTACATTAGTTGTGTTAATTACAGTTTGGCGTACATGCATAACTCATCAAAAACGCAAAAAAAAAAAAAAAAAAAAAAAAAAAAAAAAAAAAAAAGTGATTGGTATGAATGTACGAATTTCTATTTTTAGAGAAAGAGACGAGTATTATCCCTATATTATTCATGCATATTATTGATGTTTGAAATGTATAGCTTAAGTTGCAGTAATAACGCTTCAAAAGTTCAAGTTGCATGATGAGGTTACTTATTTATCACATGAAATTATAATACGAAAACTAATGAAAATGACTTGAAAACTTTGAGTTTTAACAATAAGAACAAAATAAAGGGTAAAGTGAATAGTACTATGATTGACTTTTTAGAGCAAAAATGTAGTTTTTCGTTAAAGTGAACAATACCGGAAGCTTTATTTTGTCTTTATCGTTAAAACTCAAAGTTTTCAAGTTATTTTCATTAGTTTTCCTGAAATTATATACTGTAAATCTTTTGGTTCTAACATTACTTTTTTTTCTTTCAATGGAATTAATTAACTGTACAGATGCATATGTGGGGGCATGGCTCTCAATACAGGGAAGGACCAAACTCGCTAAAGAGAACTCAACCCACAGCCATGCTAAGACTCCGTTGCTATTGTTGTGCACCAGGTTGTAAGCACAACATTGACAACCCTAGAGGTGCAAAGCCACTCAAGGACTTCAGAACTCTTCAGGTACATTACAAGAGAAAGCACGGCGTCCGATCCTTCATGTGCAAACGCTGTGGCAAGGCTTTTTCTGTGAAAGGTGATTGGAGAACCCATGAGAAAAACTGTGGCAAGATTTGGTACTGCATTTGTGGGTCTGATTTTAAGCAAAAGAGGTCTCTCAAAGACCACATCAAGGCCTTCGGTCGTGGCCATGGATCGTTCGATATTGAGTGTTTCGAAGAAGAAGATGAACCCGCATCCGAAATTGAACATGATGCCGAGGCTTCAAGATGGTATACTTCGCAAAACTAAGATTTATGTGTATCCATGTCTTATCTCTATCTTCAGCTCATATATATACTTATCTCCATATGTATATTTGTTCCTTATCCTCATGAATGGACATATGGTAACTTGGCTTTGCCTTTCTTATGTGTACTTTTTTCTTTCATGTATTTGAACTAATTAGCAACTTCAACTGTAAACAATACAATTAAGATAGTATAAATGATCACCACCTAGTACAATGGTCTATGATATTCTTATTTCTTACTTGTAAGTGAGAAGTCTTAGGTTTGAATTCCGTATATAACAAGTTCGCAACTAATTTATTTCAGGCTAAACTGCCAATTTGCCATTTGAACTATCACTTAATTTTCGATTTCTCCCCTAAACTTTTTAATTGGAAAATTAAGAACTTAAACTAATTTTATTGGCCAATTCCCCCCTTACCGTTAGTTTTTCATAGATTTCATCCAAATTAACGTTAACTCTTATCACATGCACACCATGTGACTCTCATTTGTGGACAAAAACGTCACTTCGCTAGACCTTCAGACACAATATAGAATCACAGATATTTGCGTAGGTTTATATTTTAGAAATCTAAGGTTTTCAATTATTTAAAAAAATGAAGTGATGTGGTAAAAACTAACACACAAATTAAACCCTATTAAGACAGTTGTAGTATGAGCAAGTAGGGATCGTTCTAGGTCGGGGATTAGAAGGGATGCTAATCAATACTAATTAGACTTAAAAACTGAAAACTAAGCTAAACTGACACTAAACATAAGGGGGGAGGTTTTTGGATGAAATTGTGACTTAAAACAAGTAAATTGCAGAAACAAAGTAGGTTTGGACGAAAATTGTGTGAAAGGCTAGCTAGAGGATTCTTCTCCACACATGAACCATATGCATACAAATCGATTTCCAGTTATTATTCATATAAACCATGAACGACAACGCCCCAAATTAATTGTGAACTGCACTAATTAACTCTTAGATTTTCCTAATTTCATTGAATTGGACTGAACGACGCAATCAAATTATTCTTATCAAGTTCCCTATATGAACAACATGATAGAGATACATATCAAAGATCATTAAGTTCTGTGAAAATCATAAGCATTGACAAGACATTCGTAACTATGAACTGCATGATACTCCTACCAGGAATTTACTTAACACAATCATGACTAGTGACTTTTACTACTTGTAAATATAAGTTCATAACGATTAGGTGAAATTCCCTTATATTCTATCATCAAATCTCTGCATGCAAACTAAGTGTGCACCCTTAATCAACACACAAGAACAAGTTCTCTATATAATAGATAAGTAAATTGCATTCATGTTTTACGAAACAATAACTGAATGTAATCAATTCATATAAAACATATGATCATGGGTTCGAATTCACCTCTAGCTAAAACAAAATTAGTTCCACATGTTGGCAATTAAACGAAACCAATCTAATTTAAACATTAAACTAAAACTAAGGATAGAAAGAACCCAGGAACGCTCCAGCACTCCAATGGCCTTGGATGGCAGGTCATGGCACAAAACTCTTATTCTCCTTCCTTCCTTGCAAAGCTGCAGCACTCTTTATATTTTTTCTTTGAATTTCTCTCTAAAGCTCTTCTTGAAAGCTACGGCAATAACTTGTATTTATAGGGCTAGGGCACGGCCTACTTTGTGGTGTAAAATGATTGAGTTGTTTGCAGTGACTCCTTAAATCAGATTAGAAGTGTTTGAATGTGATAAGGAATCCCCCTTGCAGCAGGAGATAAGGTAAGGTAGGATTAGGATATGATAAGATAAGATAAGATAAGATAAGGTTGAGATAAAACAAGACTGGATAAGATAAGGTAAGTTTGGATAAGGATATGATATGATTAGATAAGGTTTGTTAAGGATAAGGTTTCCCTTTAATTTCTGATTCCTTGTCTCCCAAGCCTCACTCTTAATTCCTCTAGATTGTAGCACATTTCTAGCATTATTTAAACACAAAAAACGTCCATCCAAAGTGCTCCCCATGCATGCTATCAATTATAAGTCCAAAACTGCTCCATTTTGCTATCTATTGTCATCTTTGCCAATTGGACCTACAAACACACGAAAATAGCTTAAAACACTGTTATAAATAGAAACTAACTAAGTAAATGCAAAGAAATAAGCTAACAAAGTCGCATAAAATGCTCCTATCATGAAGTGACCGAACTGCCCTGGCATGTTGTGCACATGCTTCCATTTAACAGAATTTGGATGGAATGAATGAAAAATTAACAGCAGGGGCAAATCGGCCAAAATAATTAGTTAAAGTCATTAATTTTCCAATTAAAAAGTTTAAGGGAAAAATTAAAAGTTAAGTGATAGTTCCCGGGGTGGGGGGGAAATCATCAATTTACTATTTATTTCTCCAGCCCCACTACCAATTTATTTTTCAATCCCTAGCTAGTGTAAATTTAGTAAATGGTGAGTGAAGTAGCGTTATGTTGATAATTGTATATGGATTGTGTAGGAGAGGATTATTTGCACCAAGGGATTGCCGGAGAGTGGAGTCACAGGTCTGGAGTGATTGCGTACAAATGGAATGAGAAGAACAAGAGACCAAACACTGGAAGTGGGAATTGGAAGAAGAGATGCAGCTGCGATGAAAATGCCACACCTTAGGGGATGGCATGTTTCCTATGATGATGGCTTCACTTTGTATTAGCAAGAGTTGAATTTTGCTTCAAATTAATAATTAAAAGGAAAAATTAGGTTATCATCCTTCCTTTTACTACTCCATTGATTAAAATCCTATTCATTTTCAATTTTTGATCAAGATCCTTGGTATTATTAAATCATTAATTATTTCAATAATAAAATATTTTTTATTTCTAAATATATTCATTTAATGTTAAAAATGTTACAATTAGTATATTTATATTTATGACTAAATTTTTTATCATATATTTTTAGTTTTAGTTTGTATCCATTTTTAATTTGTAATTTTTTTTTAATTTGTACCAATTTCTTTTCAATTTTAATTTGTACTCATATATTAATTTCTTTTTGTGCCCATATTTTTTAAAGCTTATTTGTATTTGTACCCATATATTTTTTTATTTGTACTTTTTATTTTGCTAAATGTACCCATTCTAATTATATGTACCCATTCATGTAAAACTTTTTAATCTTAAAATGTACTCATTCTTAAATATAAAAATTTGTTATATGTAAAATGTACCATTTTTTTAATATAAAATCTATTCAATTTTTTTCTAATCCATTTTTAAACTTATATGGGTACATTCTTTTTTCTTTGGTTTTAAAATGTATCTATGTCAAGTTTAACCGAAGAAATTTACTAATGTTATTAAGCCTAATATCTTTTTTTTTTTGTGATTTTGAAGAATGTACCCATGTTTTGATTTTTTTGGTTAATTTTGATGAATGTACCCATGTTTACACACACACACACACAATAGTAGATTATATTTTAATATTTTTAATCCCACAAATTATGGTTTTTTTATTTAAAATCTCATTTATATAAACAACTAAAATTTCTAATTTTTAATTTAAAAAAATAGTAACGTACATAAAAATAAATTATCACATTAATTTCAGGGATCTCAATCAAAAATTAAAAACTAATAAGGTTTCAATCAAAGAATATTCATGACTAAGGACCGCATCCAAAGTCTCCCTAATTAAAATGTACATTGTTAATATGAAGTTTGTTAAAAAATGGTTCATAAATTTGTAACAATCCGAGTTTCTAACTTTTTTCTTAAATATTTACTTTGCTTTGATGGGTGAAAGTTGATGTGCGGCATTGCTCCGTCAAGGCTTTTGCTCATTGCGGAAACCCTTACTGCCTCCTGTAGGAGTCTGGGCTGTGTTTCAGACCCAGTGTGCATGGCTGATCCTTCTCTTGGAGCTAATGATATCATGAGCTAGTTGCTCACCAACTAGCTAATCAGACATGAGCCCCTCCTCCGGCGGATTCCTCTTTTGCTAGCCTACGCGTATTAGAAGCTGTTTCCAGCTGAATTTTAAACATCTAAGTTTGTTTTGTAAACAATGCGGCTAACGTTCTTTTTTATTCATTTCATGTATTCAGTATCAGTAAGCTGCTCATTTTGTTCTTGGTTCAATTTGGACAGTTCAGAAACGGTAGCTTACATCTTAGTGCTTCTAATCAGTACAATTTGGTTTGTTCTGGTTTCTACTTGTGCAGGACAGTACCAATTTTTGAAGAAAAACTTACGTATTCCAACTTCCAAGTCGCTAATTAGGGAGGAAGTGATAAGTCCAACTCATTTCATATAATAGCAGAGAGCTTTTTCTTTTCTTTATTTTTTTTTATTGTGCAGAAGAAACTATAAATTCACTAATTTTGAAGTGCTTATGGAATTTAAATCAAAAAAAAAAACTGATGAAGGCCTACACTGGAAAGGATCGATCAAACGTCGTTTTATTTCATGATCAAAATCTGTATATATTTCAAATGTGCACATAGAACCACATTGACAAATGGCATCAAATGTAATAAGCTAAAAGGATCCAATAGTTTTAAAGGACTCATGAACATGCTGCAACAAGTCATGGTCACGGTTCCACTCCGTAATTGGTGCATTGACAAAATGTGCATATAGCTTGTTCTGAGCACAAGTCACTGAAATCAAACTATGAGCAGCAACTCCATCGATCTCATACACGTAGTAAACCTGTCCCTTCTCGTCCTTCCTTTCCTCCGATGTCACATTATCTGCACTCGCTAGCAAGTCCTGCAAGTTCACATCTGACAAAGCCAAATTGTTCAGCACCTCATCCTTCGGTGCTAGTTGCCTAAACCCGGAAAGGAATGTCAAGTACTCTTTCTCTGACTTCTTCTTCGGGTTATAAAATTCGCTATCAGTCCCATTTGTCCCTATTCATCAAGAAAAATACTAAATATTGATTCCTGATTCACAGTTTAACAATATAAATATGGATTTATTAAGTGCCACAACATAATTAGCATGTGACACATATGTCGTAGATGTTGTGAGCATATATGTACGTACCCTTTTCGACTTTTGATACCAAACGCTCTTTCCATCCATCTGGCACATCATAGACATACTCAGCGGAGGCTTTCTTGTCGGAGTTGCCACCGTAACCGCCATAGTTGGCCGCGCTGGCAGCAGTGCCGTAGTAGATTTGGTAAGTTGTTGCTGTGGGGCCTGCTAATGAGGGTGGAGAGGCGGTTAGGATGGCAGCCGCAGCGGCGGTGGCAGTTAGTGTGGTGGTTAAGGTACTTAGGAGTGGTTTGGAGGGTGGGATGGGGAGGTGGGATCTTGGGGGTAGTGGAGTTGGGGGTGGTTTTGGAGATGTGATGGTGGTGTTGGTGGCTGTGGTGGTGGTGGAGGAGAAGGTTGAGGGTGAGAACATGGTAGCCATGGGATTGTTGAGGGGTGTGGTCTTTCTTTTGTTTGTTGTCTTTAATTTGACATTTTCCTTATCCAAAAAATGTGGTGGTGGGAGAAAGTTCGGATATTAGGCCATTTCCCTCCTAGAGGATGTATGGATAAACAAAAGTATCGAAAAAATAAACTGCAGGGATAAACAACAGAAAATGTAACAAAAGTAACTTTTTTTTTTTTCTTCCGAATATGTTTAGGATAATACTTTCATCTAGGGGTGGGCATGGGCCGGGCCGGGCTCAAAATTGAAGGAACCGGACCAGACCCGTTTGTAAATAAAACGGGGCGGGGCGGGGCGGGTTTTGGGTTTTTCAAAATGGGATCCAGACCTAACCCTACCCTTTTGAAACCGGCCGGTCCTACGGGTCCCCATGGGTCCAAGTGTGGGTGCCTTAGCTTCCTAGCAAGTCCACGTCTCCTCCATCCTCAGGTACCACCTCGAGTCCTTTAGCCGCTTCACCGTCATGATAAACCTGAACTCCATCACCGCCTTGTATGTACTTCCCATTGTGGATCCATACATATAAAATCATGGCACCATTTATCCGACAAAATCAATCACTTTGTCTCTAGTTCATTTTCAAAATCAACAAAAGGGATCTGGGTTTATACCCTTTGATTACAAGATCCCTACACAGATAACAACATACAAGAGACATTTTCCTTCAATTTTTCCTTAATCTAAACATTAGAAACAAAATCGAAGAAGGATGAGACTAAAGTCTAAACTCCACAACAAATTCAAAAAAAAAAAGAAGAAAAAAAAAACCCCATCTCATATTTCCCACCATACAGTACCTGCTGATTAATGAAAAACCAGATGGGCTAGATGCCCAATCTTGCAAAAAATTAAGATATGAGAGGAGACATTGGAAGACTAAGAATAGAGGGCATGGTGGTCGACTTCGATTCGCATGGTGCTGACGATGATGGTGTTTGACCATCTTGAGGTGCTAATGATGGGGGTCTTCGTTGAGGAGGAGAATCGAGAGATAGGTAGTGCGACGGCGGTGACGGTTCTGAGTTTGATGTTGTCGAGATCGCACAAAATGCCTACATAAAGCTGGTGCTCCACGCTCTCAAGCACAAGACCTCTGCCGTCAACGGCATCCTCTTCAGCCGCGTCTCCCCCCAGAACAACGTCATCGAGATCACCGACTCCGTCCCTCTCTTTCACTCCCACATCGACCTTCACCCCGAGAACGAGAGATAGGTGGTGCGACGGCGGCGACGGTTCTGAGTTTGATGTCGTCGAGGTTGAGGAGGAGAAGACGAGGGACAGAGAGTGTGGGTGGGAGGAGACGAGAAAGAGTCTGAGAAAGAGTCTGAGTTACAAACTGGGGGATGGGATCCTAGATGATGGACTAAGAAACAGGCCAGTCTGGGGGCCTGTTCTTCTCAATATTTGAACTTGGGCCCGAACCTTAATTGCCATCTCCCAGCCCCGCCCAGCCCCGTTTACTCTCCAAAAAAATTAGAACCGCCCCGTACCCGCCCCGACCTGCGGTTCCACTACCTGTTTGCCCACCCCTACTTGCATCTCTTTGTGTGGAGAATGCACATATATTATTCTTTGTAAATAACGTATCTTATAGTGTCTACGCCAAAATTTGGTAAGGTTAACAAATAGTGGTTTCTATGAGGTTAGGTGGATTTTAGGGTTGGAATCCAGGGTTTAAGGGTTGTTAGCTCGGTGTTTGACGTCAACTGCTCGGCATGAGGCACCTCCGTGCTTGATTAGTCACCAACTGCTATTTTCTTTGTCTAGATACGTCAAATGGGCTCATACTAGAGCATCTATGTTCTTAACAGACCGTATAAATTTTAAATTTTTTTTATCAGAACTATTCAATTTCTTAACCTTCACTTAATGATCATTCTTACAAAAAACCATTCAAATCATATATCGTTTAGTCATCTAAACACATAGAACAAATGATAGGTTTATTAAATATATGTTACTTTTACTCAGAACGTCCATTTATTTCATTCATCTAGATGTGTAAATGCAATCTTATTCAAATAATTTTTTTGTAAGAATAATATTTAAATAAAAATTAAAAAAATTGAAACTGTTTCAGTTTAAAAATTTGTACAATAAAAATACATATTATCCTACGGGGAAATGCATGTATAATGATTAGATTATGCATCACATCTTTTATAAAGATGTGACCTATTTGTACCGGTATGTTTTATGTCCAATAAGACTTTAACACCTAAAATGACTTAAATTATGACAATGATGTTCGTATAGTATAAATTATACGCAACTCATTCATCCATCAAGTAATTAAAATGCAAGAATTGGTGACAAGAGATTTACAACTAACGACAACTTGACAAAAATGTAATCTACTTATTGCCACGTCACCACTTTCGTTTAGAACATAGGATTTATGCATCTATGCTAAAAATCGGATCAAACTACCAAATTGAGTCCATTGGTTCGGTTTGGCGGATTTTGTTTTATTCACTAAACTTAATGAATCCAAGTAATTAGATTTAACATCAAGAAAATTGACGGTTTATGATTTAAATTGTTTTGCATGTATCAAATAAAGATTTAGTTTTCTGAGTGATTTTTTGATTTTATATCAATTCATGAAACACGTCTTATCTTTAAAACTCTAACCTGTCTTTTTATTTTTTGTTTTTTATATCTCTTTAGTCATACTTAACTACTAGCTATCCTTCTATAGAAGTTGTAGTAGTTTGAAAAGGAGTTTCGTTACTCACATGAACGGCATTGCATCCATTCTACCCAAAATATTAGCCAAATTAATGGCACTCACCACTAGTTCGTGTCAATTTTTATAACTGACATAATTGTTGTCCTTATTTTGTCTACTTTCAACAATTGAGTAAGAGTTTTGAAGAATAAAAAAGAAGAAAAATTAAGTTACAGTACAATATACTATCAGGTGTCAAACGTAATGGCTAGCTATCTTTTATAGACGTTGTGGTAGTTTGAAAAGGAAATTCATTACTCACATGAACGACACTACGTCCATTCTACCCCGAAAACCAGCTAAATAAAATAGCATTCACCATTAATTCGTGTAAACTTTTGTAACTGTAGTGACTGTTATCCTTATTTTATAAGATTTTAAAAGTTTAGTTAGAAACTCATGAACGTAAAAAGAAGAGAAACGTTTAGTCATGTTTAGTCACGGTAATCATGTGTTACATACAAGAGCTGCATGTGGAAAGTGATCGGTCTACTATCAATGTTTGAGGATAGCGTCTATATATTAAAAAAAAAAAAAAGAGAAAATTTGAGTTGTAGTAGCTATCCTTCTATAGAAGTTGTAGTAGTTTGAAAAGGAGTTTCGTTACTCACATGAACGGCATTGCATCCATTCTACCCAAAATATTAGCCAAATTAATGGCACTCACCACTAGTTCGTGTCAATTTTTATAACTGACATAATTGTTGTCCTTATTTTGTCTACTTTCAACAATTGAGTAAGAGTTTTGAAGAATAAAAAAGAAGAAAAATTAAGTTACAGTACAATATACTATCAGGTGTCAAACGTAATGGCTAGCTATCTTTTATAGACGTTGTGGTAGTTTGAAAAGGAAATTCATTACTCACATGAACGACACTACGTCCATTCTACCCCGAAAACCAGCTAAATAAAATAGCATTCACCATTAATTCGTGTAAACTTTTGTAACTGTAGTGACTGTTATCCTTATTTTATAAGATTTTAAAAGTTTAGTTAGAAACTCATGAACGTAAAAAGAAGAGAAACGTTTAGTCATGTTTAGTCACGGTAATCATGTGTTACATACAAGAGCTGCATGTGGAAAGTGATCGGTCTACTATCAATGTTTGAGGATAGCGTCTATATATTAAAAAAAAAAAAAAGAGAAAATTTGAGGACCAAAGTGGATCGATTTCTAAATCATTGAGGGAAAATATGTAATTAAACGTCATAACCAAAAAATGTAATTTCTGACAACCTTCCGTATTGTCCGCGACCCGTCAAATTCAATCCTCTTTCCCGTCCACAGGGGCATTTCCGCAATTACAAGTCAGAACCAACGGCCAGTTTGTATCGTACACCGACCGCCAAAAAAACCCTAGATACTCACAATTTTGACTCTCCCTCTCACTCCCCTTCTCTTGTCAGAGTCTGAGGATGAATGAAGGATTCAAGGCACGCTGATCGTCGCTCCCAATTCTGCTTCTTCGCCATTTCATTGGTTCCGAAGCTTTATAGGTTTTCCAATTTCCAATTTTTGTTCCTCAGAAATACCCCTTTTGCTTATCTCTCGATTACTTGATCGCCATGTCCAAAAGGTGAGTTCTTTTTTATATGCAAGAAACGAATTTGGATATGGTTGAATCTGCCAATTTATAGATGTTGTGATTTTGCATATTGAATTTTTTATCTTTTTTTATTGTGTTCTCTTAGGATTCTTGGAATAGCTGTTTTTAATTTGATTTATAATTTTTTAAAATTGAATGGTTGGTTGATTTCCCTTTGATTAGTTTGCTGGGTAATGTAGGTTAGAGTTCCTCTGTGAATCAATATTTTTTATTTTTCCAAGAGAATTTCAGTTTTTTGTTTGTTTTAATATTTAGTGCTTTTGTGAATTTCTAACGCATTTCAGGCTGGTTGACATTTAAGAAATGGTGGTATAAGATCATTTGTGCTAAATATTGGGACAAGTTTGTAACTTTGAGTCGTTGTATGATTCCAAAATCTGATTTTTTTTTAAGATTTGCAAAGAAAAGTGATGGAAGAAATCCTTGAGTTCATGTAGTTGAAGCGGCTCTTCGCATGTTTTTTTTAAACCTTACTTGGAGAGTAGGGTAGTATTGGAGATGATTGAATTAGAGAAATTTTCAACGGAATAGCGTGCTTAGCTAATTTCCATATCCTGACAGTAGTCATATAAGAAAGAGAATTCATTGGCTGTTGAAGATAATTGAACAACTTGTATTGCCATTTCTGATTACCTCAGGGTTCTCTGCAAGTTTTTTGCACATGGCGCCTGTTTGAAAGGGGAGCATTGTGAGTTTTCACATGATTGGAAGGCTTCACCAAATAATGTAAACTATTTATGCTACTTACTTTAGTTGCATATGCATTAAGTAATACTGATTAACAATTGTTACCCTCTTAACTCTTCTTTCTGGTCTTTTTTAACAGATATGTACCTTTTATCAGAAAGGAGCTTGTGCATTTGGTAATAGATGCAGATATGAACATGTCAAAGCTTCTCGGGCTCAGTCTTTCGGTTCATCTTCATCAACAAATTCTCAGCCATCCCTGGCTATTGATTCTGCATCTTTGGCTCTTCCTGCAAGAACCTTAACAAGTGGAGTTTCTCTTGCGCCACTCTCTCTTTCAGAACTCTCTGCTTCAAGTAGTCCTTTCTTACCTCCCTCTAAACCTGCCTGGAATTGTTCTCTGGATGGTGATTATGATGATGATGAAAGTAGTGTTGGGGAGACTAGGAATACTAGACCAGAAGATCGTGCTATTTGTTCATTTGCTGCAGCTGGTAATTGCCCTCGTGGAGAAAAATGTCCTCATATTCATGGAGATATATGCCCCAGCTGTGGAAAACATTGCTTGCATCCTTACAGACCTTTGGAAGGGGAGGAGCATATGAAGATATGTGAGGAAAAGCAGAAGCAACTTGAGGCTTTGAAATGCAGTCAAGAAATAGAATGCAGTGTTTGCCTAGAACGTGTTTTGTCAAAGCCCACAGTTGCTGAGCGGAAGTTTGGGATACTCTCAGAATGTGATCATCCTTTTTGCATATCTTGTATTAGAAATTGGCGCAGTAGTTCCCCAACATCTGGTATGGATGTCAATAGCGCATTGAGAGCTTGTCCAATATGTCGGAAGCTGTCATACTTTGTCATTCCAAGTGTCATTTGGTATAAGTCAAAAGAAGAGAAGCAGGAAATTGTTGACAGCTACAAAGCAAGGCTCAGGTAGTTTTCTTCGCAAACGTCTTATTTTCTTTTGAAAGCTGGAATTCAAGTGCCCTATCTTCTGCCTTGGATATTTTTTACTATTTCTATCTCAGATATAAAGAAGTTACTCAATTTGGAGGACAGAAATATCAACTGTTTATATTACTATTGTGATTTGCAGTTGGAAAGGGCTTTAGAGTGGGAATTTTGGGATCTCTTTCTCTCTTCCTCATTATTTTTTGTAGGTATAATTATTTTATATTGCAGGTCAATTGATTGCAAGCACTTTGATTTTGGAAATGGGAACTGCCCATTTGGAACTAGTTGTTTTTATAAGGTAAAAAGAAGTGCTACATGGAGTTTTTCTGCTGCAATTGTTATTCGCATTGGTTTTTCTGTCATGTTGAGTGCAATTAATCATGTCAACAATCTAATGATGATTTGGATAAGTATATGATGGTTAGTCTACTTGCTGAATCTGTTAATGTCGCATATGTTGAGCCTCAAACAGAAAATCCTGGACGCTGTACCTCTGGTATTATTTATTTGTGTTTGTGGAGTCATGTGGTATATTACGTGATGGATTTTGGCTTAGCTCCTTCATTTTTTTTTTCTCCAATTTAGAACTTGCTTTATTTTTTTCTCGTCAATTGTTGTTCTGATTGATTGCGGGGCAGATGCCTAATTTGTGGCGTAAGTGGGTAGCTTTTGTAATGTAATTGAGGTTATTGAGTTATAATACACTTTGGTTTGTGTTCTTTATGATTAACCACATATTGAGTTATAATACAGTTAGTTTTCTCTATGAAAACATTATTTCCATGTCACCAACCAAAATCACGTGGCTTGTTGGCTGCAGTTGAAGTGCGTACTTGTTAAGTGGCTGGTAGGTAGTGATAAGGTGGTTTATTATTCCATATTAATTTTTTAATAAATTTACGCTTAGTGCTTTGGTCGGTTAGGCTTTTGCAGTCCGTATTCAAGTGATATGTTTGATTTATCCCATGCTCATGCCCGTGCAACGATAACTAGTAACATTTAGAATCAACGGATTTTTAGTTGTTGAATAATCTTTTTAGACATCTTTAGTTCTCCCTAGGGATTGCAGTGGTGTATGCTTTCTAGGATCGTAGTCAAATGGCTTACTCTAATTTCTTTTACCCAACTCAACTAGGTATTGGTTTAATAACACGGGGCTACATTGAATAACAGATTGCTTCAATCTAAAATTAGTGTTTCTAATGAGGACCAATGGGTTCATCATTATCTTTGATTCGTTTTTGTGCATCTGTTATACATCCAGGGGGCTTAAATTTGAATAGTTTCTCGTCTCTGGTTTAGTATCTTTCTTGTGATGATGGTGACACCAGATTGTGGATGGTTTGCGAAGCAGTTTTAGTTTATAACATGTTCTTTTTCTAATCATTGCAAGTGGTTTTGCTACTTCAATGGGTTTATAACAGTCTCTTTCTCTCTCTCTCTCTCTCTCTCTCTCTCTCATTCTCTTTGTCTCTCTTTCTGTCGCCCCATCCTGTGTTTGTGACAGTCTATCATAGAATATTAAAACCTTCTATTGATTTATTAGTTGTAAGACCTTAGAATCATGTACCTTTTGTTTTTCATTTTACTTTCTGGAGAGGATTAGCTTTGTGACACCTTTAATGGATGGAATGTTTGTTGTATTCCAGCATACGGTCAAGCCAGGCTCATATGTATGGAAATTTCACAGGCCACCTCCAAGAAGGCCTCCTCCGAGAAGGCCTCCTCCACGGCGATATGATATTGCGCCTATGGATGTCATATTTCATATGTTCGAGCACTTAGAAGAATTGGATGATTATATATTTGAAGATTTAGAAAATGAAGATTTAAACTCATGGGAGAGGGAGTCATTAATGCAGATGGGTTTGTATACAAGTGACTCGAGTGAAGCCGAGATAGATTTATGGCCTTGAGATACTAGATTTAGCTATTTATATCATATGAAATTTCCTACTTGGTTTTGGAGTTGCTGTGTTATGATTGCAGATTGTATTTAACAACTCCTATTTATGAACGATGTACAGATTTACCCCCTATAGTGTTCATTGGAACAGTGTGATATTTATGCTAACGATACAAAAGTTAACTTTAAATTTAAAGGCTAGTTTACTGAAAAAAAAAAGGAAAAGGTAAAATGAAACTGTTCTATGGTTTTGATTTCCATTCATGCTATAATCTTTTAGTTGTAAACTTATCTGACCAGTCACCATGTTGCCCCATTTTGGAGTGTGTTGCCTATAAAATTAGGTGCACATGGCAATTACTACGGGCAAACAAAGTCTACTTTGTCATGCATTTTGTCTTCCTCATCTAATTTTATCTGCAATGCGGCTTTTATTTTAGGTCTGTCTACTGTCATGTACACTTCCATCTCAAAGTATGTTTGAATCCGCTTTTTACTTTCTCTGCCGGTAGTTTTTTGTGGTGTTTACTGTTATGCTCTGTGTGCTGTTTACGTGCACTATTGTTTACTGTGCTGGTCCAGATCCTCTTTTTCTTTTTTTTTTCTTTCTTCTTTTTTTTCTTTCCAGTAATTGGGTGATGAAATTGGCTGTTGGTCTGATTGCAGCATGCATATCGAGATGGCTGTTTGGAGGAAGTAGCACTGCGTCATCTTGGAAATGAAGATGGTCAGACAGTGATAGCCACAAATATTAGGTTTTACTCTGCACCTTTGATCAATTTCTCCATTTACTGTTCTTTTCATACTAAACTATGGTATTTTCCAGGTTGTCAGACTTTCTTGCCGACCTACACATAAGGTGAATAATGCCGTTACAATATTCCAATGTAAGTTTATTTAGTGGTTGGATTCTGGTTCTTTACTTGTACTGTTGTCCAGAAATGTATTAGTGGGCAGACCTCTAATCTAAAGGTTAAGTTGTCAAGTACAATATACTAAGTGCTTAAAACTTTTTTGATTGGCATACCCTGATACCATATTGTGCTGTAACTTATGGGCTCTGGTAAATTAGATTGTGAACTTGGTCAAACTGAATGTTTGAGTTGTATGGTAGGTTCAATGAAAAAATTGTATGCTAGGACCGTAGGAGGTCATTAGAGTTACACATTGATGGTTTCAGTGATAAAGTGCCGTGTGCTTAAATGTGCAGGATTTTTTTGCAACAAGAACAAATGCGCAGCTCTCATGCTGGTTTTTGCAATTGCAAGTGGAATACTAGAGTGGTTTGCAAGGTGTGGTTAAGGAGCTTTAATTTCTTTTTAAGTATAATTTTACCTGCAGTATATATTTCCCTTAAATGATACTGGAGGTATGACTTTTTTTTTCTTTTTCATACATTCATTTGAACTTAATTGTCGCTCTTGTGGAACATGTGGCTGAAAACAAACCTTGTACTATCTGATTTCTCTCGTTTTGGCGCACTCGATCATTATTTCAGTCTCACCTCATTACTTCCTACTACTGATTTTTACACTGAACATGGATTTGAAAGCTGGTCTCATTGGATACATGAAAGTTGACCTCATTGGATTTGAAAGCATTGTATGCATATAAGACTGAAATGTAACTACTCTTGGATTTGTGATGCAGAATTGATTGCAGGATGGCTATCCAGTTGTGGGAGAGAAGACATGCTCGGTTGTCGTGAACTACATGTAACAGAATTCTAAATAAAGTTATTACCGAGTGGATGAGTGTATGTTGAGGATTTTGACTCTTATGCAATGTGCCCGTCTGTGACTTGGATGAATGTCTACAGATGAGGATGTTGATTATTTGTGTTAATAATCAGGTTTTCTTCGGACGAGAGTTCCATTGTGGTACTTGTGGTTCCACTTTTAGGAATGGCATCATCAGCCTGCAGGTGGCTGGAGCCAGTATTCCAATTTATCGTTTATTGTTTTATAAGTCCAGTTCGGACCAAGCCGGCATTTGCAAATGCGTTTACAAAATACAACATAACGTTAAGGACCCAGCCGGCATCAGAAGTATTGTGACAAGCCTTTGTATTTAAGAAAACTAACGAAAAGTTCAAAAAAACTTCTTTTTTAATTAAGTCCTTTTTAAAAGTATAGTTAATAGTATCAAGGAAAGGTATAAATATGGTTTTTCGTTAAAAGTGAACAATACCGGGAATATTTTGTTAAAACTCCCTTGTATTTATTTTATTCCGGTCGTATGGAATGTAACTCAGGTTGTAAACGACGTGAGGTGTTAGTTGGACGGCGGGTTGGAACTCGGCGCTTACGTGGATTAAGTGGATTTTAATTTTTATGTAACATAAAAAATAAATGTCTATTAAAAAAATGCATAATTTTATTAGAATACATAAATTGAAAAATAGAATGATATAATAGATTATAAAATATTAAAACATATTGAAAACATGAAGAACAAACATACATATTAAAAACATGAGTAATAATCATATCATGAGTGTATATCTAAGTATTTAATAAGTTTCTTACAATTTAATTAAAAAATAAATTGTAAAATAAAAGTTATTTAGAGAATTGCGACCTAGGTGGGCTCCTAGGCAAGTGTAAGCGCTATTTTTTAATTTTCAAACGTCTAGGGATTAATCGGGACAGTGGTCAATCGCCTAATGTTTAGTCGGTGCTAGGCGGATTTTTTTAGAAGAGTGAATGTAATTAGTTTGGTGTAACTAGTTTATCAAAACTTTATCATGCGATAACCAATGATTAGGCTTTTTAACGGTTGGGGAATTTCATGGATTCGAATTGTTGAACAAGAGGATGCAAATTTGCAACACGGAAGTGCAGTTGGACGTGGATTAGATTGGCCAGAAGAAAATTATTTTCCTGCACCCGAGCCGACATGGAGTTCACTTAGCGATGTAATTGAAAGCTTCTGTGTGCCTGATTATGTGGTGTCGTCTGCTCCATCTAGCGTTGGGGAACGTTGCTTCTTTCTTTTTTGTTTCCTATTCTGGCCTTAATTGTAAGCTCAAGTCTTATAAACTACAAATAAGACTTAGTAATGCAAACAATCATGAGGAAACACTTGAGTGCTCTTGTAACTGTGGATTTGTAACTGTGGATGTAGTCAATTACGAGTGAACCACGTAAAGCAGCCTGTTTGTTCTGCATGCAATTGTACTATCTAGCACAATATTAATCGCTTTAGTTTAGTACTTTCCGTAAGCATCTGCCTCGACCAAAGCGCATAAAGTTAAGGACCAAGCTGGCATTAATAATATAGCGACAATTCTTATGTTTTTATTCATGGAATGATGTATGAGTGGTTGGATGAGAGGGCCATATAAAGACTAGCAGGAGGAGCCATCTTGCACTACACAAAACCATTTTCTTGTTTACAACTTCTACTTTAATTCACTTCACCTGTGTTTTTTCTTGTCCTGAGTACAAGAAATGGCGCAAGGAGTTCTCTTCAACATTGCAGATAGAATCAGTGGAAGGCTAGGCTCCCTTGCTTTCCAGGAGATTGGATTGATTTGGGGTGTTCAAGATGAGCTCCAGACGCTCAAGGAGATAGTTGCTGGATTCCAAGTTGTTCTTCATGATGCTGAGCAAAAGCAAGCCAACAATGAAGTCAAACTGTGGCTCCAAAGTGTGTAAGATGCAATTTATGAAGCCGATGATTTGCTGGATGAGTTTAATGTTGAAGCTCAATGGAGAGAAATGGTGCCTGAAAGTACTAAAGTGTCAAAGAAGGTACGCCTCTTATTTTCTAGCTCAAATCAACTTACTTTTGGGCTAAAGATGGGCCAGAAGAAAAAAAATATTAACAAAAGGTTTCGTGCGATTGCATTTGGTAGAACCTTTCACTTAGAATTAAATCGTGAAGAGCCACGATTTATAATTAGAGAAAGGGTCACTCACTCTTTTGTCCCCAAGGAAAATATTATTGGGAGATATGAAGATAAAATGGCAATTATTCAACTTTTGTTGGATCCCATCTCAACTGAGAATGTGTCAACCATTTCCATAGTTGGATTTGGAGGATTGGGAAAAACTGCACTTGCCCAACTCATATTCAACAATGAGGTGATTCAAAATCATTTTGAGTTGAAAACATGGACATGTCTCTCTAATGTATTTGAGCTGGATGTAGTTGCAAAGAAAATCCTTTAATATATCCGAACATAATGGGATAGAGCAGTTGCAAAATGATCTTAGGAGAAAAGTAGATGGGAAGAAGTACCTACTTGTGTTGGATGATGTGTGGAATGAGAATCGAGAGAAATGGCTTAGCTTGAAGTACTTGTTAATGGGTGGCGGAAAAGGTAGTAGAATACTAATAACCACTTGTAGTGAAATCATTGCAACGGTATCAAACACAGCTAAACCATACACCTTAAGGGGTTTGAATGAAGAGCAAAGTTGGTCTTTATTTAAGGAAATGGCCCTTAAAGATGGAAAAGAGCTAGAAAATTCAACAATTAAGGCAGTTGGGAAGGAGATTGCAAGAAAATGTCAGGGAGTTCCACTTGCTATAAGGACGATAGGTCGGATGTTGCACACCAAACATCACGAAACAGAATGGTTGAATTTCAAAGAAAAAAAACTTTCAAAAATAAGTCAAGAAGAAAATGATATTTTACCAACACTTAAACTAAGTTATGATGTGCTTCCATCACATTTGAAGCATTGTTTTGCTTTTTGTCGCTTGTTCCCACCTGATTATGAGATCTCTGTACATAAATTGATTAAACTTTGGGTGGCACAAGGGTTTATTAAGTCTTTAGATGAAAATGAGTGTTTGGAAGATGTTGCGTATGAATACTACTAGGAACTAGTTTGGAGATCCTTTTTCAAGATGAAAAAACAGATGCATTTGGCATAATAAAAAGTTGTAAAATGCACTACCTCATGAATGAACTTGCAATCTTAGTGTCAGGGGTCTGAAGCACTGTAGTTGATTTCAATCGAGAGAATTTTCATGAAAAGCTTCATCATGTATCTTTCAATTTTCATGTTCATTTGTCATATTGGAAAGTGCCAACATCATTGCTAAAAGCAAATAAGATACAAACTTTTCTTTTTCCTTGCCAAGAATATTCGATTGATGATGAAGATTCATTATGTAATTCATTTTGTACTACAATTGCTTCAAATTTTAAGTCATTGCATATGTTGAGTCTCAATGAATTAAGAATTACACATTACCCAAGTATCTTAAAAAAATGAAACGTTTGAGATATCTTGATCTTCGTCATAATCTTATCAAGATACTTCTAGATTGGATAGTTGAACTTTCAAATTTGGAAACACTAGATCTCTCTGGTTGTGAGAATCTTGTGGAAATGCCTAGAGACGTCAAGAAAATGATCAACTTAAGGCATCTCAACTTGAAAGACTGTTGTGAAGAATTCCGCGTGAATTGGGTGAGCGGATTGGTCTTCGTACATTGGGTACATTTGCTTTGCGCGAAAACAATTCCTTTTGGAGGGACAGTGCTAGTCTTGGTGAACTGGGGAGGCTTAATGAATTCAGGGGAGAGTTAGATATTAGAAATTGTTAGATTTGGCATTAAATCAACATGCCTAAACTAAAACAAGAATCAAACAAGGATTAAGATATTTTGGACGCAAGATATTTTGATTTGTATTTCTTAGTTGGTTTGGGATTTGGTTTTAATATAGGATTTGGTTTCCTATATTCTAGGGACTTCGTGTAAACCTATGACATCTATTAGTATAAATAAATGGATGTGGGATAAAGTTTTGTGTGTGAGAGTTTTGAGAGGCATAAGTTTGTATACTTGAGAATACTTTGAGTTTGTGAGTTCTCTTGTATTTATTGGTAATCAATAAAGCTTCCATTGTTAGAGAGGTACTCCTATATTGGAGGAACTCTGAAATCGTTGTGTTTTGTTTATTGCTTGATTGGTTTTTGGTTTAGTTTACAACAAGTGGTATCAAGAGCCTAGGTTCTTACGTGTCTTTTGACTATCAAGTAATGACAAAGACTGGTAATCCTACCAGTGGTGAGGATGTTGAAGAAAAGTCAGGCACCAGTGGAACCAAGACGACGGTTCAGAGTGCTAGGTTTGAAATTGAGAAATTTGAAGGAACAAACAACTTTGCTATGTGGCAATGTGAGGTTCGAGATGTCCTGATACAACAAGGTTTGGTTGTTGTGTTAAGAGACATGCCGTTTTCGATGAAAAAAGAAGAATGGGAAAGATTGAATGCTCATGCATGTTCTACAATTAGGCTATGCTTGGGAAAGCAACAGAAGTATGGGGTGATGAACATAACTTTTGCGAAGGAATTGTGGGCTTTATTGGAGACAAAATATATGAAGAAGAGTGCAGAGAATCGATTGCATCTCAAGAGCAAGTTGTCCAAGTTCCAATACGAAGAGGGCACAAAGATGATTGGCCTTCTAGAAGAGTTTAACAAGCTTCTAGTTGAACTGGAAAATCTTGAAAAGATAATCAAAGATGAAGACAAGGCCTTGATCCTGATGAACTCATTGCCTGAATCTTGAGAGCCCTTCATGACTACTTGGATTTATGGCATGGAGACAATTAAGTATGATGAAATCTTAAGTGCTCTTTTGAACCATGAGGTGAGACACCTTGACAGGCTAGAAAGGAAGAAGCTTTGATGGTGAGAGGGAGATCAAAAGAACAGAAAGGTTCGTACAGGAAAAATAGTAGGTCTCGTATTAAATGAGTCTCAAAGAATAGGAATTTCTTGGACAAAGATGAGTGTGCTTCTTGTCATGAAAAAGGACATTGGAAGAAGGATTGCCCTAAAATTTGATCTCACTAGGCACTTTCGAGTCATAAGGCTACAAGTTTTACTCTGATAACAATGTGCTCGAAGTTGCTAAATGAGCACTTGTCATAATGAAAGGGCCTCGAATGGCTAACTTTATATGCTACAAGGAAAGACTTTGGAAAATGGATGAAGTGCAAAGTGATAAAAGTGACTTGTCTGCATTATGGCAATGAGGTTGGGACATGTAGGAGAAAAAACATTGCAAGGACTGATCAAGCAAGGGTGTTTAAAAGGAGCAAAAACTAGAAAGATAGAGTTCTGTGAGCACTGCGTTATTGTCAAACAAACAAAGGTGAAATTTGGCTCAGCTGTTAATCAAACGAAATGGATTTTGGACTATGTTCACTCTAATGTATGGGGGCTTGCAAAGAATGCTTCTTTAGGTGGAAAAAATGGGTTTGTAAGCTCAGAAAATCTCTTTATGGTTTGAAGCAGTCGCCTAAGCAATGGTATTTAAGATTTGACAAGTTTATGAAGGGTCAAGACTATACAAGAAGTCACTATGATCACTGTGTTTATCACAAGAAGTTGAAAGATGGTTCGTTCGTGTTGTAGACATCGAAATTTCGGTGAAATAAATGTTGACCAATAATTAAAATTTCAACGTTCACGTGTCACATAAATTTTACACGTAGCATGTGACTTAATGAAGAATCGAAAAAAAATCGGTAAAGTTATCAAACGGGACACATGTTAACACCTGTCAGAAATGATTTATTTAATTTGAATATTATATTCAATATTAGGCCTTGAAAAAATTTATAAATAGAAGCCAATTTCATTTCAATTCACCAATTCACAAATACATTTCTCTACTCTCAAATTAGAAGAGAATTCCCTAAATCCTTGAAACTTTGAAACTCTAAAGCTTTCA
The DNA here is from genome assembly GCF_042453785.1 of Malus domestica. Classification (NCBI taxonomy): domain Eukaryota; kingdom Viridiplantae; phylum Streptophyta; class Magnoliopsida; order Rosales; family Rosaceae; genus Malus; species Malus domestica. The sequence goes on along the minus strand of NC_091667.1, from coordinate 890,845 downwards.
AGCATCTAACCTCCCAAATTCCCAAGAATCCCAAAGGATCGAGAAAGCTCTCTTCGTTCTTCGTCAAATCCTTGGAGAAACGTTCATCAAGATCAAGCCCAAAGGCCCTTGAAGATTCGTTCAACCGTTCATCAAGATCAAGCCCAACGGCCCTTGAAGAAACCATCTGTTCATCCTAAGATCAAGCCCCGACGGCCCTTTGGATCAACAACCTCAACAAAACGTTCACAATTGTTCATCCCGAGATCAGGCCCTAACAGCCATTTAGATCAACAACCCATCCACAAATCCACACCTTACGAAGATCGAATCAGAGGCTAAATCCATAAGAGAGATTATAACCCCAAAATTAATACAAAACATTTGTTTGTACATGTGTTCTTGTTTCAGGATTTTCCGTGTTCACACGTGTACTTATTAATCTATGTGGTGCTCATAGCCTCAAGATATATTTTAGAGATAGAAAAGTTGAAGGAGCAAATGAGAAGGGAGTTCAAAATGAAGGATCTCGGTGAAGCCAAGAAAATATTGGGAATGGAGATCACAAGGGATAGACAAAAAGGTTTGGTGTGTTTGTTTCAGAAGCAATATCGTGAGAAGTTGTTACAAAAGTTAGGAGTAACAAAAGGCACTAAGTCTGTAGGAACTCCATTAGGTGTTCACTTCAAGTTGAGCAGTCAACAATGTCCCAAAACTGATGAAGAAAAGATGAAGATGGATGATATTCCACATGCTAATTTGGTTGGAAGATTAATGTATGCTATGGTGTGTACTTGTCCTGATATAACACATGCAGTTGGAATTGTTCATGCATAATCCTGGAAGAGAGCATTGAAATGCTGCCAAGTGATGTATTTACATGGAACGAGGGACAAAGGTATTTGTTTTGAAAGATGTGATGAAGGAATTGATAAGTTCTCAGTTGGATATGTGGACTCTGACTTTGCTGGAGACTTAGACAAGAGAAGATCAACGACTGGGTATGTGTTTACTATGAAAAATGGTCCTATATGTTGGAGATCGATATTACAACCAACGGTGACACTATCAACCACAGAAGCAAAATAAATGGTGATCGCTGAAGCTATCAAAGAAGCAATGTGGACTCTAGGGTTGTTAAGAGACTTAGGTGTAGAACAGCACAAATTGGATGTATATTGTGACAACCAAAGTGCCATTTATTTGGCCAGATATCAGGTACATCATGCTAGGACTAAGCACATTGATGTACAATATCATTTTGTGATAGAAGTGGTAGCTGAAGGTGAGATTCGTCTAAAAAAGGTTGCTACAAAAGATAATCCAGCTGACATGTTGACAAAGGTGGTTAATACAGCTAAGTTCGAACACTGCTTGGATTTGATGAAGTTGAAGTAAGTTTAATCTTGCGATATGGTGGAGCAACATAAGTTGTTTGATGCCTCGTTATGGATTTCATGCCAAGGTGGAGATTGTTGGATTTGGCATTAAATCAACATGCCTAAACTAAAACAAGAATCAAACCAGGATTAGGATATCTTGGACGCAAGATATTTGGATTTGTGTTTCCTAGTTGGTTTGGGATTTGGTTTTAGTATAGGATTTGGTTTCCTATATTCTAAGGACTTTGTGTAAACCTATGACATCTATTAGTATAAATAGATGGATGTGGGATAGAGTTTTGTGTGTGAGAGTTTTGAGAGGCATAAGTTTGTATACTTGAGAACAATTTGTGTTTGTCAGTTCTTTTGTATTTGCTGATAATCAATAAAGCTTCCATTGTTAGAGAGGTACTCCTATATTGGAGGAACTCTGAAATCGTTGTGTTTTGTTTATTGCTTGATTGGTTTTTGGTTTAGTTTATAATAGAAAATTGAGGCACCAGAAAAATGTGCTGTCAAAATCAAATGGTGGTGCACTTCTGAAGGAGAAACAACATCTCCGTTCGTTGGGTTTGTTCTGGAAACATGGAGAAGATGTAGATGCAGTTGATGAGAAGGTTATTATAATGTCAATGGAAGTATTGCAACCCCATTCAAATCTAAAACAGTTTTCCGTGTGGTTTTATTGTGGTGTGAGGTTTGCAAGTTGGTTTTCTTCTCTCATAAATATTGTTAATCTCACATTGTCTATCTGTGAGAGATGCCAACATTTTCAACCCTTGGATCATTTGCCTTCCCTTAAGTTTCTTCAGCTTTCAAATTTGTAGTTGGAGTACATATCGGACAGTGAGAGCAGTAGTAGTATGAGCGATGAGATGATGAAGATGTCATTATTTTCCTCCTTGGAAGAACTCTGTGTAGTAAATTGCCTTGTACTGAAGGGATGGTGGATGGCAAACACTCATAACAGTACTTCTTCATCAACGGAAAATTCGTCATTCCCGTTGCCTTCATTTCCCTGTCTTTCTAGATTGACAATTAGGCATTGTCTTAATCTAAATTCCATGCCTCTATATCTAAATGTGGATAGAATACATCTCTATGGTACCAGCTTGAAAGTTCTTCCTTACTTGTTTGTTAGAGGAGCATCTGATATTACACATGATGTTGGTGTTGATGTTTCTGCCTCTTCTTCTTCCCCTCATCTCTCTAAATTAACACATCTGTCACTTAATGGAATTAAGGATTTGGAATGTATAACATCAGAAGGGATGGGCTACCTCACATCATTCCGATTGGTTTTAATTGAAAATTGCCCAAATTTGGCATCACTACTAGAAGAAATAAACAATCTCATGTCACTGCAGCACCTTGAATTAAAGATTGCTATTATTTGGCATCACTGCCAGAAAGGATTCGTTGTCTACCCTATTTAAATAGATTCAAAATTTGGCGTTGCCCCATGTTATACGAAAGATGCCAAAAAGAAAAAGGTGAGGACTGGCCTAAGATTGCTCACATCCCAGACATTGAAATTCATTAAGGTGTGTTTTCTAACTTATTTCAATTCACACATGCCTAATTCAGTATAAACTATGAAATGTTCAAATGCCAATCTTGTTTCTTAATTTTATCCTTTATTCATCATCACCAGCAATTTATTTTTATTTTCAGATGGCATACCATGTGAATCAAAGATTTTGTCCTCACTTTTGCTTTCTCATTGTGCAACACTTGTTCCCCAACAAATCGGTACGCATTCCGTACCCAGTGGTTATTGTGAATGTGAACATGTCGTTGATGATTATTTCATTTCGATCCCACAATTCATTATATTATATGCATAATTTATGGAGATTTCTTTGCTTTCATTTACTTCTATCTCTTTAGGGACATGTGCCTCATCAAGGACATTTTCTTTTTCTGGAAGTACAGAATCATGAATTGTGGCTTTGTCATTCATTTTCTTTTCCTAAATGATTTCATTTGGATTCAGTTATGCCCTCATCTTCCTCTTTCAAGGGGCTGAATCTTTTGAACCTGGGGGTCTACCACGCTTCAGGCGTGCAACAAATGAATCATTCCCTGCCACTTTATTTTGTCCAACAGGGACATCAATTCTTGCAGGCGCATTTATAGCTGGTATATGTGATTTTGTCACTTTCGTAGTATCATTAAATGCATCTGACATTTGATTAGCAATACTCTGAAGATGAACGATCATTTTCACTTCATTTTCACATTGAGTGCTTCGTGGACCAAAATGAGATAAAGTGGATACAACCCATGTCAGTTCTTGTCGTTCTTCTGGAACGGTATTTTCTCCCCCCAACGGCGGAAAAACTGTCTCATCAAAGTGACAATCCGCAAAACAAGCTATAAAAATATCACTTGTCAAGGGTTCCAAATATCTAATGATAGATGGTGAATCAAAACCTATATAAATTCGTAGTCTGCATTGATGTCCCATTTTAATGCATTGTGGTGGTGCAATAGTCACATAAACAGCATAATAAAAAACTTGTAAATGTGAAATGTTTGGTTGATGCCCAAACATAAGTTGTACTGAGGAATACTGATGGTTGGCTATAGATCTCAATCAAACCAATGATGTAACATGTAAGATGACATGTCCTCATGCAGAAACTAACAATTTTGTTTTCATGAGCAAAACGCGAGCTATTTTTTGAAGCCGCTTGATTAATGTTTCTGCTAAACCATTTTGAGTATGGACATGAGGAACAAGGTGTTCAACATTAATTCCTAGTGTCATGTAGTAATCATCAAAAGTTTGAGACATAAATTCACCAGCGTTATAAAGTTGGATTGACTTAGTAGGGTAATCTGGGAACTGTGCTCGTAATTTAATTATCTAAGCAAGAAGTCTCGCAAAAGCTACATTTTGAGTAGACAAGAGGCAAACATGACACACGCTAACCCGGAATGCCCACTTGGACTCCGAATCAAGCTGTGCTGGCTGATACCTAGAAAGTGACGAAGCCATAAAGTGTAGTATAGCTGAAAATGTAAATAAATTTAAACCTAGAAGTGCCTTAATTTAAGGAGTGCGCTGTGAGTGTGAATGAACCCATTTCACACATGATGACAAAACATAAGTAAAATACAGTAAAGTGGAAAGAGAATTATAACATCGAAGGTAACCGCCTATACCATATTTGCCAAAACTCCTCGTCGATACGAAAACTCCGTTACTAGCGAAAAACAAGGGTGAGTGGGCCTGAAAATAAAGTTTTATAAAAACCTTTATGAAAACATTGTAACCCTTCGCCATAAAACAAGTATAGTTTCCAGAAAATCATACTACATATAAGTATGAAATCAAATGCATGTCAACAGTAAATCCAAAAATATGCCACAGCAGAATATCTCAACAGCAAAATGAATATAATCATAAGCTCAACAATATATACTAGCATGCAAGTCGGAGTCACCTAATGTGACCTGTATGACAGGCTAGATGTAATAATAAACGCTTTAGTGCTACGATCACGTGAAGCTTGTGCTATGCGCAATCACCTATGAGTTAGAACTGCTTATTGCAGTTTGTACGACAAGCTAACACCTACTTGGATCCAAGACAAGCGTGCGGTATTGGGAGGTGAACATACACGTGAAGGTTAGCCTGGCCTCGACTGAGCACTCACCTGAGGTGTAGCATTGATGAGCATTACATTAATATATGCATTTCATAATGATGCAATAATTCCAATCAACATAATAAACATACCTGAACTTACCTGTGCATCTCGTAGGATCATCTTGGTATTTCACAATAGTGCAACATTTCTCATAACATAATTTAATCACGGCATGAAGTGCATAAATCAATTCAAAAGCATTTGTGGAAACTATCAATCATATATATATATACTATAAAAAGGAAAAGACCCACTCACTTGAGGTCCACGCGACAACTCCTTAGCACGAATATTGAGGTGTCACGAACGATTGGCGTCTAGAACAATTATCAAATTACGTCTCAGAATGCTTATCGATAGAACATGTAACTTACATAAAACACATCCCCAAGGACGTTCTAGAATGATTTGAAACCCATTGACCAAAAGTCAACCATCGGTCAAAGGTCAGCGGTAGGGTCCATAACTCTACATAACTCAATGCGGAAGATCCGCACCTTGAATTTCTGATCCGTAACTTCCAAAGATCCACATTATGCTTCTAGAACATCATACTAAAGCTTCACTATGATCCAACGGTTGGATCTCCGCCAATTGTAAATTCAAGTGAAGATCAATACTTTATTTTATGAACTAACAAATCCAATTCGGGAAGATCCGTAAGTTGGATTCCCAACCCGTAAGTTCCTATGGTCCTAAAATATTACTTACTACAACGTATTAAAGTTTAGTGACGATCCAACGGTTAGATCGTTGATTGCTATAATATTCAAGTGGCCGACCTTAATGGAACTAGGTTCAAACGATGGAATTTCATCAATCGGACTTCATATAAGGAATTGAAGTATCAAATTTAGCCTAGGAAGGTCAGGGGATGCCTCGGCCCACACGCCGCTGCCCACATCGGTCGGCCGTCCCGACTCGCCGGAAAAATCAACTATTTCTAAAAATTCTCAAATTTCAAAAAAATGACCCTAGAAATGGGTGTGCTTCAATTCGACCTCCAAACGCACTCGGACTCCTCAACCACTACTTGGGCTTTGTTCCTAGGGTTGAGGGAGGTCTATTGGTGGTGGTGGTTGGTGGAGTTTGCTTCAGAAATGGCAGATTTCTCCGTGGGTGACCTCGGGCTCGCTGGAGAAGACGACATGAGTTCGTTGTGAAATCTCCACTAACCGCCATCAAGTTTGTGTGGAATTTGAAGAGGGAAGGTCGTTGAGTCAAATGGTGGTGATGGGAAACTCCAACTCGCCGGAAAATGGACGGAAATGGCGAAGGAAAAGGCGGCCAGAAACCGGGTTTTGAAACAGGTTACGAGTTAAGGGGATCTGGCCATGGTTTGCTGCTTTCCCTCTTCTCTCCTTTCCCTCATGTTCTCCTTCTTGATTGGTCAGACTCTCCTCCATTTTCTCCAGATTTGGTCTTCGTCTCCTTCTCAAATTGGGAGGCTAATGCCCTTTTTCTTTCTCTCTTCCTCCTCCGTTTCTTCTTCTCCTTCCCTCAACTTTCTAAACTAATATTAAAATAATGTTAAAATAACAATATAATAAATAGTAATTCTATGCAAAAAAATACTTTTCAGATTTGTAGTTCCGTAAAATTTTAACCGTAACTCCAAATTCGCTTCCGCTTGCGCCTACGTGTTCGTAACGATGAGCACTACGAGGATATGCTAAAGGAATGTTTCATACATCTCCCAAAATGATGGTCAACGAAAGTCAAAATCCTTGCCTCTAGGGACATTTTCGTCAATTCACACTTTTAAAATTTATAAAATTGTAAAATTAGGAATGGGTTGTCACAAAACATGTGACCCTCGGGTAGATACATCAATCAAAACCATTAAATATTGAAATTGTGTGGTTGAATAGGCCCACAAGTATCCCCTTGAATTCTTTGCAAAAATGATGGGGATTTTGCATCAATCTGTAATTGTGATGGTCTAATTACCAACGTCCATTGAGAACAAGCCTTGCAAGGGTTATCATTTGATATAACAATGTGTCTGCTCAATAATGGATGTCCATTAAAGTTGGTAATGATTCTATGCATTATGGTGTATCCTGGATGACCCAGACGGTCATGCCAAATCATGTAAATTTTTGGATCAATAAACTTCTAGTTCATAACAGTATGTACTTCAATTGTCTTTATGTATGTATAATACAATCCACTCGATAAACCACGCAACTTCTTCAATGTACGCTTCTAGGTATCATTGGAGGTGATGCATAGATATTCCACATTTCTACACTTTTCGTTTCAATGTGGTATCCATTTAAACGTATGTTTTTAAAACTCAACAAATTTCGAGTCGATCGAGTAGCGTACAACACATTTTGTGAGGACAATATTGTTCCATTTGGTAACATGATCTGGGCTTTTCCTGAGCCTTCAAGTACATTTGATTGACCTGATATTGTTGTTACCTTTACTTTTGTAAGCATTAAGCTTGAGAAATTTTTTCTATCTTGAAGTATTGTATGCGTGGTTGTGCCGCTGCAAGACAAATATCTCTGTCGTTGATCTTGTTTTGAGAATAACCATAGTTTTTATCCATACTTTATGAGTAAGGGAATCATAGTTAAAAACAATTTATTCATAATGAGGAAGACCATTGTACCACACCACTCTAATTCAAATAATATAGCGTAGGATGGATGATTATACCGTACCACTCAAGCAGCATGAAAATTTAAATATGCAGTGTAGGATGAGCGATTATACTGCACCACCTAAAATTGCAGTAAAATTAAATTTGCAGTTCAAGATGAGCGATTGTACCGCACCATCTAAAATTGTAGTAAAATTAACATAAATAAACACTAGGTTAGTAATCAGGACCTACACCATACAAGAAATAAAAAAATATAAATATTTGTTATATTGAGAACTAGGAGAAGGCATGGTGCTAACAGTTTTTGGAGAGAGTACATCAAGCAGGTGAGGTAGAGGAGGAAGAAGAACAGTAAGATCCTTGGAGGAAGCATTTTTCGGTGAAGGGAAATGAGAATTGGTTAGAGTTAGAGAGTCGTGCTGATAACATGTTATAAATAGGCAAAAGTGAGAGAAATAACCTTTGCTAAAGATAGGAGCGAAGCGGGTATCACACTGTTTATTTTTGTAACTATAACACAAAATGATTGCAGGTAAACAGAGGAAGGAAGGGATATTGGTATTAGGGGTTTGATATCCACACACCCCTTTTTACTTCTCACACACCCTTCTAATTTTTGGCCGTCGGATCGGATGAAATGAAGAAGATCAACAGACATAAATTAACAAGGGGTGTGTGAGAAGTAAAAATGAGTGTGTGGATAACACACCCCTTGGTATTATTGCTTTTACCCTTTTCTTTTTTGTTTGTTGTGATCATACATGGAATGCTCCTTATATAGAGCCATATTTGTGAAGAATCATAAAAATGAAATGAGTGCATTTTGAAAAACATCATACAACAACAACAATGCTATTATTCATAAATCTTCTTCACTTTTCATCTTTGGCTAAAATTTGTGGGCATTCATTTCCACAACTTTTACAACATTTTACAGTTTTGCCTTCTCAAGTACTTGTTTGTGAGACTGGTATCCCTGAAAGTTTAGACAATTTGTTGCATTAATGGTACGAAATTTCGACTAATTAATTTTCAAGTGCCACCATTTAAATAGTCAAAATTAGATAGGGGTAAATGCTAAATATGAAAAGAAAAAAGGGTGTAAAAAAAAGGAAAAATAAAATACCTTGTGGGTCCCGTAGATGTAATCGCAGTAGGTGAAAACTGATGCAAAGTTGCTTTTGCTACGTCCTCCGACATAGTGATGGTAGTCATGATACTTTGCACCTCCATAAAATGGGATAAATTTTGTGGGACTCCAAGGGAAGTTGTACCTGCATAATAGTATATATGGAAGTGTCGAATATAAGACATTTCCTTTCAAATGCAGATGAGTACAACTAGAACACAAAAGATGGGAAGTCTTTGTTTTTGGTTGAACTGCCACGAGGTGGTACTGCTCAATGGAAGATTGTACATGCGAGGATGAATTTATACTTTATGACATATTAATAGTAAGGAAAACTAACGAAAATGACTTAAAAACTTTGAGTTTTAACGATAAGGGCAAAATAAAGAGTAAAGTGAATAGTACCAAGATTGACTTTTTAGTGTAAAAATGTAATTTTTCGTTAAAGTAAACAATACCACTGGCTTTTTGTTAAAACTCCCATTATAGTATCATGTGACGGTGTTAAAGTTGATAATGGTTTATATACTTACCCGCTATGAGTTTCGATTGCTTCCAACTGCCGCAAAACGAACCATAACCAGTAGGTGGTAATGTGACAAGGAACCAAAGCTGGGCCGAGGAATGATGGAAGGCCCAGAATCAAAATCTCGGCCCAATGAGCGTATGGTGCTGCAAGCCCAATGGGAGCAGTATATTCATGGTGGACCCGGTGGATCTTCTCGTAGGCCCATTTACAGTGGAGCATCCGATGGATCCAATAATGTGAGAAATCCTCTACAATGAAATACACCACAATTTGCACAAATACTTGCGACAAGTACGGCAATGGCAGACTTGTCCGTATCCCTATCCACTGCAATTACATCCAACAAGATTGTAGAAAATCAGATTTCCGTTTCCCAAGATTTAATATTATTACAGGCGGTTATACATCGTTTTAAATTTTTAATACATACGGCTCATGTTTATCAAAGAGTGCATTCAGTTTTATGTATCTAAATATCATTATTGTAATATAACAGGCTATGTGACGGCTTGTTACTCAACGTAACTATATTTCAGTGTTTAGGCATGCACAGTAGCTATAAATTGACAAGAAAACAAAATTCCATAATTATAAAACAATATTAGGCAGGACTTCCCATTTCTTTTTAAGGTGCTATAAAATGGATGAGGATCATTTTCGGATCCTCTCTGTGAGAACTATAGAAATCAATTCATTTTAATCATTCATCGTACAAAGAGGATTCGGATAGGATTCTGTTCCCTATAAAATTACCTGGACTGTGGAGGATGAAATCACTTGCAGAGGACCAACAACAAGAAGGAAGGTTTGCATGACATCTTTGTAGCACTTGAACATGTTGAAGAAGGAGTCCTTCACTTTTGGCTGAATTTTGTACTTGTCCATGTTCTTGAACCCGCCGAGGCTGATGAATACGTACGGCAGGGGAGCCAAGGTGTAAAACAACATAAGGAAGATAATGTTATGGTAATGGAGGATGTGATCTGGTTTTTTAGCTGAGTATTTGAACCATAGCTTCTCTGCAAAACTTAGAGCCCTACTAAGTGCTTCTTCTGCTTCTTCAATATTCCGATAAGGCAACATGTTTTTAAGTAAACTAAAAGTTTCTGAGGTATGTGTACATGTGAGTTTGTAAAGGATTTATATAGGAATTCTTGTATCCTATAGCTTATAGGGAAGTAATTTTGTGAGTAATGCTAGAGAGACTAAATTTGTTGATAAAATTTCGTAAACTAAATAATATGTAATTAATAGAAAATGAACACGTTTATTAACACTTAAGTACTAATCCATTCATTTTGTCCTTGTGCACAATTTGTTTTTGTCCGTTAACTATGCTTCGATTGACTCAATCTTAAAATGAAGAAAAAAATGGATTGCACGAGAATAAAAGAGGATCTTTGAAATCATTTAGAGGACCAAAGCCAACTAACACCATCAACTAGACGACCACAACTATTTAGTGAAGCAACGTGTTTGTGACATGAATATGCAGGATAATAAATAGGTAGGGTACCAAGTCATATCGAATCACGTGTTTATTAAATCTAGTAAATTATTAATTACGTACCAAATTATCAATTTCGGATATAATATACTTGAATGGTAATGCAAGGGAGACCACGAATTTAAACTGTATAACGTGATTGTTGATGACTATATTATTACTTAATTGTTGATCAACATACTTATTTTCTATAATTGACACATAACATGGTTTACAAATGTGGTCTACAAAATTGATTTACCTAACATTACTCATACCTGAAAAATGAAAGCATCCCATAACCGTATAGTAATGTTATTTGTACCATTGCAATGGACTGTCTGCAGAGATAAGAATCACTCGCACACTTCACACATATCATTCGGGGCCGTCTTTATAATAGAGGGTAGAGTTGGTGTATTGAGATAGTATAAACCCATACCCTTACTACAGTTCTACACTATTCCTTTTCTTTAGTTGTATGATTTGGGGGAGTGTAAGGTCGAGGGTGAGGGAGATGGTAAGGGTTTGGATGTGGGTTTTGAATTTTATGGTATTTTTCGTATCTGTCAGAATTCGAATTTTAGTTTTTGTTATTGGGTATGATTCCGTTTTGCCTGATATTTGATGATGGAAACTGTTTTTGCATGACCATATCTTAAGCGTTTCGTCCTTGAATAATTGTTTTCGGGGAGTTTTATTATCTCTTTTCCTTTTAACACATGTTAAATAAGATGGGGGCGGTAGACAAGGATGGAGCTAGTAGGTGGGTGCCCCTTCTCAGTGTAGATGTCATCGGGCAAAAAATTTGTATACTTTTGCATTCCAACCAGCCCTAATTAAACCATAATTAAAAAAAAAATAGGTAGACAACTAAAATATGTCTAGGTTTTTGCATCCCCAATGCCCCAACTTGATGACAATTAAATTAAATTAACAATTAATTTAATTGAAGGGGGTTATGCAGCTTTTTGCATCCCCAACGCCACCACTTGATGACAATTAAATTAGGAATGTGATATCTATACACCCTATTTTACTTTTCACACACTTTTTTAATTTTCGGCCATCAGATCAGATGAATTGAAGAAGATCAACGGACAGAAATTATCAAGGGTGTGTGAGAAGTAAAATGGGGTGTGTAGATAGCACACCCCTTAAATTAACAATTAATTTAATTGAAGGGGGTTATGCATTTTGGGCAAAAGGGAGGGGAGGAGTGGCGGGTTTTGGGAGAGTAAAGTTAACGAAGTGAAAATCTTAGAGGGGGTTATCAAAGCGGACTGATGAACTAGTTGTCCATGACTCTTTAGCCTTCAACATTCAGTGTGCAAGCTCCGTTTTCAAAATAGGCCAGCGTTTGCTTGCTCGAACTCGCGAGGTGAAGTTACTAACTTCTGAGGGTGACAATTCTTAGAGAGGAAATAAGAGGACTCAAATAGGAAATAAGGAGTTGCATAGACTTGTGGCAAATTAATCACATCCATGAGAACGAAGCTTGACCAATTGTAGGAATCTGAAAGTTGGATTCATAAGTGTGGAGTTAAAAATAATCTCAAAAATCCTGGAGGTGACATATGAACTTTCAGCCAAAAAAGATAAGATTGCCTTTATTAAATGAGCAGGGCATTTCACGCGCAGCTTAGCATCCTAGGACATGCGGGCAACATGCTATGACTGCTAAGAGCTCCACTGCCTGCGAAAAAATCAAAGGTATTTAATAATAGGATTATCTCTAAATTCTATCATAAATACATTCTCAATTGAAGACAAATCCTATCAAGTAAGTAATCCCAATTATATTTAATTAGGGATAATTACCTCTATTTCCAAGATATTATTTACACAATTTCTTGAAAAAATTCTCACATAATCAACCCTAATGGCCCACCACCTCCTTTATAAATACCCCAATTATCTATAACAAAAAATGGGACGCCTTTTCTATACACAGAAAACCTTAAACACTCAGTCTTTTAAGAGAGGCTAACCTAGGCATCAGAGATCCATTGGTCAAACCCCCCTCCTCCCCCCCTCCCCCGCCTCACCTCATTGTGGGCGTATGAGGCTTTTGGTCTTTGATCGAAGGTGTTGATTGTTTTGTAGATGCATTTTCGTTAAGACTGAAGACGGTGAAAATTTGCATTGACAAATTGGTGCTTTTATTGAGAGCCTGATTCAAACACTTGAAGAAGACTATCGCATTCAACATTTCTAATTTTTTGTCCATTTGTAGGTTTTCCCACATGTACCTTTCTATTGAATTTTCTTATAAATTATTTTAATTTCTCTAGGAAAGAAATACAATGGCGGGAAATCAGAAACCATGACGAACGAAATTTCCTACGTTCAAGGATATAGACCAGACGATGGAGATTGTGACTTGGCCCACGTGGCAGCCCTGGCCCACGATGAACAAGCTACCATGTAGTAGCGAACCCAGACCCGTGCCACCTTGAAGCAGCAGACCCAAGCCCACACCATAAGGTAGCCAGACACGGCGAAGCGTGCGACGGCCCAATCTGCCACAGAAACTGCCAGCTAAGCAGCCTAGTAGGCCAGGCCTAAGCCACCCATCCAGCAGGCCACGTCGCCTTGGCCATGCACATAAGACACTAAATCCAGCCAATCCGAGCCGACCCATGCCGTGCCAAAAGGGACCAGAGCCCAAGCCCAGCATGATCCTAGCGCGTCTTTGTGCCCATGCGCCTCGTATACTGCCAAACCCACTTCCGTGGCCCAGCAGGCAATCCAAACTGGATCGACGATCAAACCGGATGTATTTTCACCCTGTTTTTCTGCAGATTTGGTCATTCTCGGATCGAATCCAGCACTCGGAGTCCATTACACTTCCACCATTTAAAGAGACGCATACTGTCCAAGCTTTTCCACTCTAAACGGTGAACAACACTTATCCCAACAGGTCATAGAGTTGACAAACGCCTTCACACTGCAGATGACCTTGGTGAATCAGCTTTTGCAGTGCATTGAGATGCAACGCACTCTAGACGAGGTCTCCTGAAGCTGGACAAAGGCAGACGACATCCCTCTCCAACATCATCCTGGTAAGCAGCCCATCAACTAGCCACGGACAGAGCGTTCTGGCAGTGTACGCTCTAGCCTAGGCCTTCAGGATAACGTATACTCTCGTCTTAGCTCGTGGAGGAATGTGCACTCCTGGTTAGCCTCACGAGAAACATACATTCACGGTTGGGCCTACACTCTAATGATCAACATGGACAACCATTCAGGCGAATGTTTATTTATGACTAGGCTAGCAAGAAACATCATCCACCTCACATCGGAGTAGGCAGCATGGTAGACGGAGAGAAGCAGTCACTTAATCTGGCTCAAGTTCAACCGGTAGCTTGCACCTAGCATAACCACAAGCAACATGTTCGCTTAGTAGGAACGAACCACATGCATCGCAACCGCAACATAGACGAGCCAAGCATAGGGAAGAGCAGCCTAGACCACCAGGTCTCGACTAATGGCAGTTGGAAGCTTGGCTGCCTAGCAGAGGCAAATTTAAAAGGAAGTAAAGAAGCTCCTAACTGAACGATTACGCATATTCTAGCTTATAGAAACCATTGATGAGACACTCCGACGAGACGTAACCACTATTAGCAGGTCACCTTTCACGAACGACATCGAGCAGACAGAGTCATCGCGCAAGTCTAACATGGCACATTTCACCCCTTTCAAGGGAGTCGGAGACCTAGAGAGCTTCATAAAGCACTAACGCAACGCAATGATCCTTTTCCAGAGTAATGATGTGCTCATATGCAAGATATTTACCACCACTTTACAAGGCGAGGCGTATGATTGGTTCCACACTCTGCCACCATGATCTACTGAAGTTTCAACAAGCTTTCCTTGGTTTTCACCAAAGAATACTCATCATACTGCTCGATAAAAAAAAGAGTTCAACCACCTATTCAACATCAAGAAGAACTTAAAGGAGGCACTTTGCGACTATGTGAAGAGGTTTAAAGCAAAGAAAGCGAAGATAGTCAGATGTAATGACTTAATTGCCAGTGCAGACTTCTAGGAATGACTCCTAGCAAACCACCCACTATTCAACGAGCTAATCATGGGAGAATATTTGACTTTGGCAGACTCATTCGCTTTGGCATGGAAGCATGCACTCTGGGACGAAGCTCAATGGGCTGACAAACAACCCGAGTAACCTCAGAATGAGTCGAAAGTAGCCAAGAAAAAGGTGGACACGAAGTAATACAAAGACAAGAACAAGCAAGGGGCCAAGCATAGAGACCGGTCCCCGGTGAAAATAGGCTTGACCATCAAAGACTATACCAAGTTCTCAATCTCAATCAACCAGATCATTCGTGACCTTAAGAATGAACCTTGGTTAAAGCTGCCAAACTAGACAAAGGAAGACACCTTCAAGTTGGATCACACCAAATACTACACGTTCTATTGAGGTCCCGATCACATGACCGACAACTGCTATACCTAAAGGGATTATTTGGAAAAGCTTAAGAAGGAAGGCAAGTGCGATGTTACGCAGCCTAAGAAAAACGCAAATGCAAATGAATAGTTGCTTGCCATATCAGTGTGACAATTCTAGTAGCCAACGACAACCTTGTACCCATCGTCGTCTTCACCAAGCATGATGCCGAATGTGTAAGCTTCCTACACAACGACGCTCTGGTTGAATCTGTCCAACAGGCCCATGCTACAGTCAACATAATAATGATGGACAATGACAGCATAGTCAACCTACTTCAACTTTCAGTCATTTAGAAGATGAGCTTGGAAAACACGATCATATGCTGAGTAGAAGTACTTATCGGATTCAACGGTCACACCCCGATTACTATAGGTAAAGTAACACCTGACATGAGAACACCACTAGTGGTCTCAAAGTAGACGTTCATGATAGTCAACGACCGTCTCCCTATAACGGGATTCTAGGTCAGCCCTGGCTTGTGAGACTGGGCGCGGTAACCTCTGTCGAGTACTAGAAAATCTGATTCCACATCTTAGGAGAAGGAGTCGGAGAGTCAAGTCAGACTAGGCTGCATCCTGACGATGCACTGTACATGTTTTGAATAAGTTAAAGAAGAAGTCCTTTATTCCAGTAAAAGCTACTAAAACATAGAAGGACGACCCAACTACCAAATAGCAATCATAGCAGACGGATCAAAATGATATTGTTTGAGACAAAATGTCAGCGTGCGAGGTAAAATGGAAGCCCGAGGAAGACACTGAATACATCATTCTTAATCCCCAACAGTCGGAGAAGACGGCTAGAATAGGCTCAGATTTAAGCCAGAAGGAAAATGAGAAACTTACGACTTTCCTTAGGTAAAATCATGACATTCTCGCATGGTCACCATTCGACGTGCCCAACATCGACCCCGAGATAGCTTGCCACAAGCTACATGTCGACCCCATTGCCAAACCAGTGATCAGAATAAAGAAAACATTTCGTGCCCAAATGCGTAACAATCATTGAGGCAGGGATTGACAGCCTACTGGAGGCCGGATTCATCGAGGAAGTAGCACACTTAGCATGGCTTGCCAATGTTGTGCCAATGATGAAAAAAGAAAAGGGCAAATAGAGAGTTTGCGTGGATTACGCCGACCTTAACAAAGCATGCCCCAAGGATCACTACCCAGTTCCTCGGATCGACCTACTCGTAGGTTCAACCTCTGGGAACCAACTGCTTAGTTTCTTGGACTGTGAAGACCTATATTTAAATATTATTATTTATTTTTATTTAGTAATTAAAGAAATTTTGATTAAATAGACAAATATATATGTTTCAAATTTATTTAGTTGTGGGTGTCCACGTGTTGGCCAAATGAAAGGATTGGCATGCTTGCAATTTGAAAGGATGAATAAGTAATTATAGGACTACTTGGAGAGCACTCCAATTTGGAGGTGGCAAACCAGTTTTCATCTTTCCTTTTGAGTGACACCTCCCCCTTCACTTTGATTATTAAACACTTGTAGCTCGTGCTTTGCATGATGATAAAAAAAAAGAGCAAGCCTTATCTATTAGCTAGGTGTAGCTGCCTTATTTGTTCTTCTCTATCAAGTCGACAACTCCTCCTCTCCAATTGCTGACTATTCCTTTATATATATGTATCTGATGCGTAATCATCAAGGATTGTATAAGTATAAATAGGGACCTCAAGAGCTGCAAACTCTAGTAAGAAACGAGTCTAGTGAGAGATGAATAAAGAGAAGAGGGAAAAGGTACTTTGGGTCGGAGAAAGTGAGCGAGTGAGAGAGGGGATGAGAAAAGAAATTAAGATGAAGGTTGAATTGGATGTCTGCGGAGATGGCAAACAAATTAAGGTATAAGAGAAGAGAGCTGCTGTGTTGATGATGGTCAGTCGGCTTTGAAAGAATCAAATAAAGGAGCAAGGTCGATTACGGTGGACTAATGTCCTTCTGCCAGTATGAGGAGAACACAGACACAGAGGGGTAAGTACTAATTCTTTGACCTAAATGGTAGAGCTTCTGAGCTTTTAATTAGGGTTGTGATTGAATGGAGTTAGACAAGAAAGTATTAGTATTATTATAGTTTACAGTGAATCGTTTGGTTGTGATGGCTCTTATGAAATTAGCTCCACAAAATCCAATCCTACAATATTGCTATCTTTAGCAATACTGTTTCAAGTATATATGTCAATTGATTTCTCAGCGAGTTATGTGTGTGTGTGTGTGTGTGTGTGTGTGTGTGTATATATATATATATATATAAAGCAGCATATTAGTATCAGACTACATGTATACACTAATCGGGTGAAAGGGCTATTATCTACTAACTTGATCCAAGCTTGTTATCTTGATATCAAGATACAGACACATGATATAAATAGTTCCAATTATATATAAAGTAAAGCATATGTCTTGGAGTTGGAAATAATTGTATTATGCATAGACATGGTTTAAAATGCCACCTTTCTTAATTATATACCAGAAGAAAACATGCATATGTATATTTGAATTTCCCATGCTCCTGATTTTCTAAAAGTTGTACTTATTCAAACATTTAGTTTGTTATGACCAAGCTATTCTAGATCAACCAAAATGACGTTTAAATTGGTTGGTGTTCAATTAGTAATACCAAGTTATTTGACTGGGGTTAGAGTTCATGTCATGCTTTTTAGTAATTGCTTACACTTGTGAATAGGAGTTGCTGAAGGTAGACTCTTGTAGTAAAGAGTCGGAGCAGTGCTTTGGAATCTAGGTAGGGGAAATACGGCAGACCTTTACGGAGATTGGTTTTATTAAATTTTGTGAAGCATTATACTATTATTATCGATCTTGTTGGTTGATTAATGTGATATGGGTTGCTAATTGGATAAATACTGGTCTTGCGTGTTTTCTTGTTATTGGTTATGGAATTATTGGTGAAATGCTATTGGTTGAGAATATACTATGGTATATGTGAATGATATATGAAAGTATTTGTGAATCATTCATAATTGGTCATGTGGTTGGAGTTTTCAGTGGTGAGAAGGAATTGGAAATGGAGGTAGTTGGAAATGATCTTTTGTGTAGTTGAGCCAAACTCTTAGCACGTACCAGGTCTCAAGCGAGCTCACAGTGCACAAATTCTTTAAGGGTAATTCGGGACTAGCTACGAAGGGTTTTGGCAAGATGACTAACAAAAGGACAAATTGGGATGATTGAGTTACAGGGGGTTAATTTGTATATTAAAACATTCGAACCACCACTGCAGAGGTAAAATGCATGGTATGGGATGTGCAGGTCCGCGTGTTTTATTATATGAAGTAACGGGCAGAGATGAAGAGTATTGCATTGCACTCATACATTGTTATCGATGATGATTTGATACTGATTATAAGATGTCATGATACTTAATATTGTCAATCTACTATGGTAAGGTTATGTCCCTACTGAGCTGTTGAAGCTCACCATCTATTGTTATGCAGGTTTACTAACTAAACTATCAAAAGGGTAGACGGGATGAGACGAAATAGATGTGAGGCTAGAATTTGTATTTATTTATTTAGCCTTGTAAAGAATTATGGATTTCTTTTTATAAGAGGAAATTTATTTTTCACTTCGTTATTTCAGTTTTATTTTATTTATTTAGTTTTTAGTTCGCGTTTTGGACTCAGGATCGAATTTTCCACCTACCCCAGGTCCAGGGCGTGGCATGGACACATACTCAGGCTACAATCAAATTGCAATGCACGAGCTTGATAAGAAGAAAACCCCATTTGTGATCGAGCGAGGCACATATTGCTGCAAGGTCATGTTTTTTTGCTTGAAGAACGCATGAGCTACTTACCAACAGCTCATAAACACAATGTTCAAGAAACAAATTGGGGTCACCATGAAGGTCTGTGTCGACGACATCATGGTGACGGGCAAGCAACGGTCAAACCACATCGCTAACCTAGCAAAGGCATTCAACATCTTAAGGGAGTGCAAGATGAAGCTCAATCCCGCCAAATGCACTTTCGGAGTATCCTCAGGAAAATTCTTAGAGTGCTTTGTCATACAACAAGGAACCAAATCGTATCCAAGCAATCCGAGCGATCTTGGAGATGTAGTCCCTCACTACCCTGAAAGAAATCCAATGTCTGACTCGACGAGCAGTTGTGCTCAACCGTTTCCTTTCGCGTTCAACTGATCGATGCAAGCCATTTTCAAGGTAATCAAGAAGGCGCAGTGAGACAAATGGGATGACGAGTGCGAGAAAGCATTTCAGGATCTGAAGAAGTACCTGACATCACCTCCCCTACTATCTAAGCCAGAAGCAGCGGATGACTTATTCATTTATTTGACAGTGTCAGAAGTAGCAGTGAGCTCTGCCTTCATAGGAGAAGAGCTGGGGGACCAATTGCCAGTATTCTACACTTCTAAAGCTCTTCTCGATGCTGAAACCAAATACCCAAATATCGAGAAGCTAATTTTGGCACTAATTATTGTAACTCGAAAACTCATACCATACTTCCAAACACATATAGTCATCGTCATGAACCAATTTCCCCTACAATCTATCTTTCAAAGGTCCAGACGTTTCTTAACGAGTGATGAAATGGGCATTGGAACTTAGCCAATACTGCTTAGTTTATCAACCCTGCACGACGATCAAAGCCCAAGACTTTGCGGATTTCATAACGGAGTTTACACTTAGCTTAGAAGACTCAACAACACAGCCCAAAGATGCCTCGGAGGCAGCCGAGCACGCCCTGGCTGCACCATCCCTACCTGACAAGGATTTTTGGCATTTACACGTCAACAATTCGTCAAACTATAAGGGCTCTGGAGTAGGCTTAGTTCTCATCACCTCAACGATTCAATGCTCGAGCAGGCGATCACTCTTGGCTTCAAAGCATCTAATAACAAAGCAGAGTATAAAGCCTTACTAGTAGGCCTCCGAATGGCAAAAGACTTGGCGATAAATAAGCTCAAAATCCATTCTGATTCTTAAGTAATCATCAGCTAAGCTACCAGGGAGTATGCAACAAAACATTCAAGGATGGCCCAGCACCTCAAGTAGGTGCAAAATCAACTCATGACATTTCAGACCTACACCATTGCTTAGGTTCCATGAGAAGAAAACGCTTATGCAGACTCGTTAACAGGCCTAGGTTCTGCCCTTGATGATCAATTCAGAAGCTCTATTTCGGTCGAGTACTTGGAAAAACCAAGTGTAGAAACAGAACTAGCAGTTGAGGTGTCACATGTTAGTACACCTCCAAACTGGCAAGATTCCATTATAGACTACTTGTCAAATGAGACACTCTCCACACACAGATTGGAGTTTAGAAAGCTCTAAATAAGGGTAGCACGCTACTACATGTGGAACGATATTCTTGTTCAAAGATCTTTCATTGGACCACATCTTCGCTGCCTAGTGCCTCTCGACGACCTGAAGGTTCTAAGGTTAATCCACGAAGGCATTTGTGAAAACCACTCAGGAGACCGCTCCTTAATGCAAAAGGCTTTTAACGCAAGCTACTATTTGCAAACAATGCACCAAGATGCTAAGGAATTTTTGCAAAAGTGAGATAGCAGCCAAGGCCATAAGCTGGTACCAACATGGCTTGCTAACAAACTACACTCTCAAATGACACCCGTTACTTGGGCAGAGGCATGATGATCGTGGCAAATAACTACTTCACCAAATGAGTGAAAGCAAAGCCCATGGCGACCACAACTCAGACCGACATAGAGCGTTTCATATGGAGGAACAATATCTGCTAATTCGGCATCCCTCAATCTATCATCACAGACAACGGCCTGCAATTTGTTGGCAAAGATTTGGCAAACTTTTTCCAGAAATATGGCATCAAGCAGCTCATGTCCATGGTACATAATTTTTTTTTTTTTTAGATTTCTATGTCAAGAAAGATATTTTGAATGACTTGAATAAAAGCCTTGGTATCCGCATGGCAACATGCAGGTCGAGGCATCCAACAAAACAATCCTCGACTGCCTCAAGAAATCCCTCTCAAACAAGAAGGGAAAGTGGCCAGACAAACTTTCTAGTGTTTAATAAGCATATCGCACAACCAAATGATGAGCAACTGATGAAACTCCTTTCTCATTGGCATTCGGTTCAGAAACAATCATCCCTCTTAATGTCATCGTGTTGAGTATCAGCACTCTACTGCCAAGCATTGAGCATAACAGAAATAAGATGGCCACAAACTTAGATTTGGTAGAGGAAGAACTCGAAAAGGTCATCACCCGCATTGCAGCTTACTAGCAACAACTCATTTCTAACTACAACAAAAGGGCGAATATCTAGCAGTTCCAGCCTAAAGAACTAGTTCTAAGAAAAGCCTTCATCACTGCCCGCATAGAAAGCTCTAAAAAGATGGATTTCATATAGGAATGTTAGTACAAGATCAGCAAAGTAGGCGATAAGTGTAGTTACACCCTTACCACCATGAACGACAAAAAGATTGAAAAGTAGTGGAATGCCTAAAATCTGATAAAGTACCATGCATGACCTCCCGCTGCACCTTAAGCACTGCTCAGACCGAATCGAAGACTCAAGCAACTCGACCAGCATTACCTCGCATGTCGAGGGCTATCCAGTTGTTATGCAATTTCTACCTTACAACAAAGTTTCATTCAGTTTGCTTGTTTTTCAATGAGGAATTTAAAAGTTATTTACAAGTTAGCTCGATTGCATGCCTACAACAACTGATCACTCATGTTTCTCACTTAAGAACGCGCCATTTCTGGGACTTACCGCAAGAATTGCACCCCTTGGGGACCAACCATGCTTTTTCCCTAGAAGAGGGTAAACTAGAACTCTGAATATCCATACGTGAATGGGTCGGGCTGTCCTAATGTAACTGGGCACACGATGGCCTGCGTTGGCATACTTAAAATTAGCCACAATGGTTTTTTTCAAGACTTAGCTTACTTAAGGATCTTTGGCCTTTGGCCTAATCCGTGGGGACCCAAGCCTCAAAGACGGAGGAGGCACGCAACACAGTTCGTCGGTTGGATGGCTGCTCACGGAGATGGACAATAGTTGAGCATCCTTAATTTGACTAGACTAGCATTCATAGTTGAGTATCCTGTATGTAAGCATCTAGCAATCTTTATGCTACGTAATAGTGTTCCCACTACCCATGGAGGGACTTCCCGATTAAGTGTCCTTGATGTGACCAACTAGCATTTATAGCTGAGCATCTTTGGCGTGACACATAGACGATCTCTACGTGGATATGGAATTCTAGCTCCGATTGCATGCAAGGGTTAAACACAGTTGAGCATCCTTGATGTGACTAGTCAACTGTCACGGCTAAGCATCTTGTATGTGACCAAATTGCAATCTTTATGTATCCTGGAACACTAAATCATGTTGTCAGTTCACTGAGTAGTCTACGGATTCTAGAAAACTGCCTACGGCTTACCTTTCAAGCAGTTAGCCGCCCAAACTCATTCAACCACACATTCTTGTGAGAGGGTAACAGTTAGCGTGCACGTATAAAGTTCTATTTGTTGTTGACATGCTACGCAACCTACAAGTTTTATCCCTGCCAAGCGAAGAGCATCCATTTGGGTTAACGCTGATTCCTAAAGTGTTGTGCTACTACACAACTTACAGATTTGGTTATATAAAGTGCAAAGTGTTCTTCCAAACCATGGCCCAAGAAATTCCATATTTTTATTGCTAAAAGTTAGCAAATTTTGTGTCCCAGTAATCTTTATTATGTTGTGATGCAGGCCATGTAGCTCAAATGATTGGAGAATCAATACCCTAGAAAGCCAAAGCTAACAGCTACGTGTTCACATGGATTCATCCTCTTCTGTAAGTGAGACATCCAGCTAATGACTCAATGGCTAGCAGCTTTGCAAAGGTTATATACCAAGCATGCGACCATATAGGCCATGCATACCTGTTTGCTTATAAAAAAGAAGCACGCTTGTAGACGATCTAATGGTCAAAAGTTTGGTGAACCACTGATATGAAATGTACAACTATAGTGGCTACGCATACTCATTTTCTTTGAAAGCAACGTTTCTGGCTGCCGACCCTATAAGTTAAAAGTTTCAAAATATGCCTCAAGCAAGTGGAATTCACACAACTCCCACAAAGCTAGTGCCTAAAATGATGAAGTGGGTTTGCCTGCCCTATCTGAAGCAACCTGCCCAACCACTCGTCATATGACCGGATGCTTATTGAGGCAGAGGAACGAAGATGGAGTAAAGTGAAGAAAACAGTTTATTAAATTACTAGCTAATTGATAAATAAGCTCGAAGGCTGACAAAGTTCAAGCAAAAGAAAGCAAAAAAAAGAACAGAAAGAAAATTCCTAAGTCTAAGATTACTTATCGGCAACCTCACACCTTCAGCAGTCGTATCGTTTTGAGCAGCGACACCTTCCAACACTTCATCTTTAGTAGCCATAGCCTGGGCAACGCCATCCACAGTTGCTCCAGTCTGAGCATCATCCTCATCAAATATCTTGCCAAAAGTGGGCTCGAAGAAAAGGTAAGCATATTCTCTAGAGAAATGGAGAAAGTCTCGAAGTCTTTCCCAGCAAATTCATAGTCTAACGACCTACCAAAGAGAGAATCTACATAGCCTAACTTGTAGAAGTCAACCTAACCCTAAGCAAGCAAAGCTTTGAGACCAGCCTACTCGTCCTTTAGTTATTCGTTCGCTTCAAGCAGACTAGCACAGACATGCTGCAACTTATCCATTTCATTTTTCAGGCCCTTATTGATCTTCATCGCACCTTGAAACTCAAACTTCTTGGGTTCAAGCCTATTGACGATCTTCTAAACGTGGATTACCTTATAATAAGCAGCGATTAACTCTTCATGCTTTGCATAGCAGGCAACCTGAAGCTCAGAAATGGCACCCTTGAGACTTTGAATTTGAGGTACGTAATGATCAATCTCTTTCTTTGCAGCATTATACTTCTTCTGGATCGCGTCAAGCCTAGCCTTCAAGTCATCAATCCCATAACGAACGGCCTCAAGTTACAGAGAAATAGAGGCAGAGACATCAGACCCTTTCAAAATGGCAAGTTTAGACCTCACATCTTTGATCTTCCTAGCAGCTGAACGAGCTTCATTTACCATGAGTAACTTCATCTCTCTAGCAGCCTTGGCTTCATCTTGATCAATAAGTATGGACTCAGCTGCTAAGATCGTAGTCTTCTACATCGTAGCGAGCAGAGAACTTCTATGAGAATAGGTCTTACGCTTGACAAAAGAACTCGAATCGATGACCTTCCGGATGCTATCAACAAACTGGACGCATGTTTCTATGTCTTCGAGTAGATCAAGCTTCAGCATCACACAAATCTCAGCAAACTTTCTAGAGCCAGGCTTGGTGGATCTTTCACAACTGTTATCACGAGCATACTTCTCCTTCTTAACAGCAAATTGATGCTAACAACAAGAGGAACAGGCCCAAGCATCACCCTACTTGCATAATCCTTATTTCCATTCTTCATGGCAGCAAACCTATCCGAAGTCAAGTCAGACTTAACTTCAAATACTGGGGGCATAATAGAACGTCTACGCTGTGCAATCCTGTCAGCAATCATTTTAGCCACCTTTGAGGCAGCCGGATTCACAGGCTCATCTTCAGCCAGCTTCAGAATAGTAGGCTTCACAGGCTCAGACCCATCAGCTTCTTTCTTCCCCTTTGAAGAAGTTAAATCAATCACGAGAGTAGGTGATGAAGATCTCTTTCCTCTCACTTTCGGTCATAGCAGGCTCCACGACAGCGATCAAACGAGCTAATGCCTTAGCCTTAATTCGCTTTATCTCTTCTCTTAGGGGTAGTCCACTTTTCTCCCAACGAAAAGTGCTAAGTAGCCAGCCATTCATGGTACTCGACAGGAATGCCCAGGGAAACATGCACCTTCTTCATATCTGACGAAGTATTTGGAGTTGAGCCAAATTTTAAATCTACAAAGGCAGAGAAGGGCATTCAATGAACAAGTCAGAAGCAACTTAACACTAGCATAAAACAGCCTAAAGGCGAAGCAGTTCACTTACTATTGATGAACTAAGTCGAAATGTGCAACTCAGGCGAGAAGTTGAATTCCTACTCTCCCTTGATTTCCAAGGTGTCTTTGGCCCAATCCTAATCCCATTTGCTTAAGAGATCAAACAATTTATGACAAGACCTCAACTGCTCATGAGCCAGGCCCCATGGCCTAGCTTCTGCCCCTTTTGGCTCAACCAGGTAGCAGAGGAGCCTAACCCATGTTGGATCTTCCTTTATTTTTTCTCTCTCGGTCCAGTAGGTAAGAGGCTTACATGCCCAACATTCCAGCAATCTAGGAGGTCCACAACCTCCTCATTTTCCTTAATTGTAAACCTCGCCCGCGTTAGGTCTAAGAGCCCAAAGGGCCTAAGCCATACGGCTCGCCCAGCACTGCACCCCAATGCTTCAAGTCGTGGCCCCAGCTGCGTAGCTGCCCAAGTCGTGGCCCCTACCACACCACATTTTCAACCCACACCAAGTCGACTCTTGGCCTCTACCAGCCGACGTGCCACACCCCCTCCCCCCTACGGCTACCCGCGGCAACACTACCCAAGAAGAAGACAAAGAAAATTATATTTTTCTTACCTTGGTGTGGCGCGAAGACGAAGAAAAGCAGCGGAAGACAATTCTTTGCACGGGTAAGCAAAGATGATTGCTAGGGGATGCGGGAACAAATATCCTCTGGCTTTCTTTATTTCTTGTAGGAATTTTAATTAATCTCCTAGTTTACCGAATACCATACTTAAGGCAGACTTAAATAGGTTTTGGTGATAATTAAAATCTCTTTCCTAGAAGAATTAAATTCTAAGCCAAAGTGAGAAACTACATCAAATTGGGAAACAACTTCAAGCTTACCAAAGCAGCTTAGGATTTCTACATCTACTGCCCTTTCCTGCGAGCAGACTAATAGGTGTGGGGGTATTTGTGGAGTAAAAAATAATCCCAAAATTCCTGGAGGTGACACGTGGACTTTTAACCAAAAAAGATATGACTGCCCTTATTAAATGAGTAAGGCATCTCACGCGTAACTTAGCATCCTAGGACATGCAGGCAGTAGGCTACAACTACTTAGAGCTCTACTGCCTGTGGAAAAAATTCAAAGGTATTTAATGATGGGAACTTTAATGAAAAGGGTTTGGGCTAAATTTATTTAAACAAAAAATCATGCTATAACTTTATTTAATGAAAAAGAATCAATATTTAATTAAAAACCCTTAAATTTTAATAAAAATGACAAAAAAAACTTAATTTTTTATGAAAAGGACACAATTAAAAATAAATAAAAAATCTAACACGCGCGCAGGACCTGTATACTGTTTATGAAATTGAACATTGTTTATGAAACTGAACACTATTTATGAAATTGCACTATTTATGAAACTAAGCGATACTATACTATTTATTGGTCCAATTTCATAAATAGTGCCTAGTTTTTTGTCCACTTTCATTAATAGTGTCTAGTTATTGATTATGTTTTATAAATAATGCCTAGTGATTGGGTCCAGTTTCATAAATAATGTATAGTAATTGGTACAGTTTCATTAATAGTATCTCTTTCTTGGTTTGGTTTCATAAATAGTGTCTAGTTATTGGTCCACTTTCATAAATAGTGCCTAATTATTGGTAATGTTTCATAAATATTGTCTAGTTCTTACTCCATTTTCATAAATAGTGTATAGTTCAGTTTCATAAATAGTTTCCACCTATTAGTTTAGTTTTGGAAATAATGCCTAATTCTTGTTTTCATTTCATAAATAGTGTCTACTTATTGGTCATGTTTCATGATTAGTGTCTACTTATTGGTGAAGTTTTATAAATAGTGTTTAGTTCTTGGTTCAGTTTCATAAGGTTTGAAACTTAAACCCTTTTTGGTCTTATAAAGGCACCCATTGTGCTGAAAACAATGAACCCCAAAAGTGACTTTTTAGATCAAAACCTTGAGAAGATTATGTTCTTAGTAATTATATTTAAAAAGCTATTTTCAATTATCAAATTAAAATTTCCTCACTTTTTTTCATATACCTACAAGAATAAATGTAGCTCTCCATCCAATTTCTTGAGCTTGGGTGTCATCTTGGAGAAATTTTTTCTTGTGTCCGTAACACAAATGGTATACCACGTGTTATTATATAAGTGGTGGAAAATTTTATTTTTTATGTTATTAATTTTTTAACATAAGAATCTCACAACTTGTATAAAATGTATCACCCCGTGTTCTGGGCACATTGAAATGTTTCTCGTCATCATGACTACTATTGGAAAGTAACATTATGTTATTAATTTTTTAACATAAGAATCTCACAACTTGTATAAAATGTATCACCCCGTGTTCTGGGCACATTGAAAAGTTTCTCGTCATCATGACTACTATTGGAAAGTAACACTACAAAAAAAAATAGGAGAATGTAATTCAATTTGAAGTATTTTTCTTATTCTAAAAAAAAAAAATGAAGTGTTTGAAGTTGGGGAGGGGAGGGGTACATGCCCCAGTGCAAGTTAGGTTTGTTAGGGTTTTTTTTTTTATCTTTCTTATTAGTCTTTTGTTCTTATTATTAAAATAAAGTTAGTGGGTGGTTTTTTTTATTAAAATGTAAAGATTTGAAGGCATTTTCATTAGTTTTCATTTTAATGATAGGATTATCCCTAAATCCTATCACAAATACATTCCTAATCAAAGACAAACCCTATCAAGTAAGTAATCCTAATTATATTTAAGTAGGGATAATTACCTTTATTTCCAAGATATTATTTACCCAATATCTTGGGAATATTCTCACAAAATCAACAATAATGGCCGGCCACCACCTCTATAAATACCCATTTCTCCACTAAAAAGGGATGCCTTTTCTATATACAGAAAACCCTAAACACTCACTTTGTTTTTTCTTTCAGAGAGACTAACTTAGGCATTGGAGAACCATTGGTCAACGCCCCCTCCATACCCACACTCATCGTGGGCGTTTAAGGCTTTTGGTCTTTTATCGAAGGTGTTGATTGTTTTGCAGGTGAATTTTTGTCAAGACTGAAGACGGTGGAAATTTGCATCAACAAGAACGATCACCAAAGGTTTGTGGCAAGATTCCGAAAACAACTGGTGCCAACCTCTTCTGAAGCCATGAATGGAGCTTGTGTGAGGCATAATTGCCGCAATTTTTTGTTTGAGGATGCCCCCATTCATTCAAATCTCTAGCTCTGTCCCTAGTGGTAGAATGATTTCTACAAATAACATAATCAAATTATCAATGATAAATCAATTTAAGCCAATTCTAGTTTTTCCTAATAAATCATTTGTGGGTTAATCTCAGTTTACTACCCTGAAATTTCGTGATTTTCAACATTTGGTACATGAAGTTTTTTTTATCCCAGAGTCATACCTTAAGTCTTAATTTTGGGACAGTTTCGTACCTCCGTTAAGTTGGCTGTTAAGTCAGCCCAGTGTTCTAAAAAACAGCCTAGGCGGCGCTTAGGCGCTGGGAGGGTTGGAACCGAGGTGATTTCGTGCAAAACGGCTGGAAAAATCAGGGTGGCTCTAGGCTGCCGCCGCAGCGGCCCTAGGTGGTACTAGGCGGCTGGGCGGTTTTTTTTTTTTTTGAAATTTAAAAAATAAAAAATAAAAGACTTAGATTAAGCCTAAGTTCTAAGTTCTAACACATGCCCTGCACTCTCTTACTCTGATTTCACACATAGAAACAAAACCAAGCTGTCGTCGTCTCTTTACCCATTTCTCAAACTCTTCAACTGCAGTGCACAATGCTTGCGAGCGTGCTTCTAGCCTCCAGGACCAGGTGCTTGCGAATCGCGATCGTGCTTCTAGTAGCTTTGCCAATTTCACCTCAGGCAAGAATACAAGTAGTCTTTCCATCTTCTTCCTTTTCCTCTGTCTGTGCACCACGACTTTCGTAGCTGTTACGACTCCCTCTCTCTGAAATCCATCGAAGAAGAGGAAAAAAAGAAGGAAGAATTTACAGAGGGAAAACGGAAAAAAGAAGAGGGAACGGAAAGAAAAAGAAGAGGATGAGGAAAAGGAAAGAATGAAAAATAATAGAAGATTTCAGTTTTCAAGGCGTCAAAATGGACTCCTTGGTTTGGGAGTCTGACTATCTGAGGCATAGGTCTTGGCTGAGGGGAGTCTGACTGTCTGAGGCATGGGTTGGAGGGAAGGGGTCACCACACACGTGGTGCTTTATGAAAGAAATGGGGAAGGATGAATATGCATCTTTTTAGACTTCTTTTTATTATGAACCACCTAATTTTAATAGTTAAAAATTAGATATAGTCATTTAAAATGTCTTAAGTAATAAGGTATATATGCTTAATATGTTTTTAAATTCTAGACTTGTATGATATTGTTTTTGCATTTTATCATTATTTTATTATCTTATTTATGTATTTTATACAAGTATAATTTTTTATAAGTGTCAATATGCACTTATTTACAAGATATACAACAAATTTACCTAAATCTGCCTAGGCCTCCTAGGCGCCCGCCTAGACCCTGCCTAGCCGCCTAGGCGCTAGGCGCTAGCCCACCGCCCGACTAGTGCCTAGCGTTAGCCCACCGCCCGACTAACGCCTAGCATTTTTTAGAACCTTAAGTCAGTCATTAATTGATAACGTGGTGCCTAAGTGGACAATGACTGGGAGCCACGTGTCAATATGGGCCAACGTAGATATTAAAAAAAATTAAAAAAAATAAAAAAAGGTAAAAAACTAAATCTAAATCGGAACCCTTCCCATCACCCAAACCCTTTCTTCCTCCTCCTCCTTGCCAACTCAGTCTCCCTCCTCCGTCCTTATCCCCACTCGCACTCGTCTTTCTCTCACCACCACCTCCCAACCCAACCCATCCCTCCCCTAGTCCCTCCATACACAACCCAAAACATCCCTGCCATAATCCTTCCATACCCAACCCAACCCAACCCGACTCGATCTCCCTACAACGTGTTAGAAATTGAGGAGGCCCTGACCTCGCTGAGGAAGATCACGCAAACCAGAGATGATGCCCGTGCCCTACTCTGCACCTTGCAATGCATGGTCCTTGGATTTGATCTGCTATTCTAGTGGCAAAGAGCTTCATTGGTGTGATGTGCTGGGCTAAAGGTGATGCTTAGTGGAGAACACGAAAGAGGACTTTGGGATCGCTTTTTTGTAATTGCAAATCTCTAGAGACCTATGGGCTATAGCTTTCTACTTTGGTTTGAAATCTCCGCAATGAATGCGTTGTTGTTGTCGGAGAAGAAAGAGAGAGAACCCAGGCCATGGTGGTGTTGATTTTCATATGAGCTTTGGTGGCTGTCGAAGAGAAGAAGAAAAAGGGTTGGTGCGGGTGGAGGAAAGGGAAGGCCTGCATTCCTAGGCCAGTTTTTATTTGTTTAGTTTTTAATTTTTAATTTTTTTAATTTTTTAATATCTACGTGGGCCCATATTGACACGTGGCGTCCATTCATTGTCCACATGGGCGCCGCGTCATCAATTAACGGCTGACTTAACAGCCAACTTAACGGAGGTACAAAACTGTCTCAAAATTAAAACTTGAGGTATGACTCTAGGATGAAAAAACTTCATGTACCAAATGTTGAAAATCACGAAACTTCAGGGTAGTACACTAAGATTAACCCATCATTTTTATAGTCGCTCACCACCCATCTCATACAAATTATGTACTACTATTTTGTATTAAAGGAATTTATATTTGCTGTTATGATTGATTTAATTGTTTCTTGTTTGAAGGTGTTGCAGAAACTTAGTGGCCAAACACTCGTTTTCTCCAAAGGTAATAATTTTTTACCCGTTTGGATCTTTATTGATAATTCATTTTTTACATCTTTTTATTTGTCTGCTGCTAGAAATTAGCTTTCGATTACACAATATAGGTGATGACAAATTAGGTGATTAACAAAATATAATCAAACATTAAGAATATGAACTTTAAGAAACTCTACAGCTCTTAAGAATATGAGCCTAAAAGCACGAAAATATTGCATTATATTTTGGAAAAGCACCACAGTGATTATATTTAGGATTATTTGGCTACGATAAAGAATATAATAATTACACAACATTAGATAATCCTAAAAGCGCCATTATTATCTGGTGCTTGTAGGGTTATATTTTAAGTCATCACGTAACATTTAATTACACAACCTCAGATAATCATGAATCAAATCTAAGAATATGAACCTAACAGATAATCAAATCTAAGAACATGAACCTAACAGATAATCATGCTCTATAATCCTAAAAGCACCTGATAACTCTATCTTTGAATGAACATGATTAAAAACAAAACATGATTTAGGTTACTAAAAACTCTACACAAATGGCTTAAAAACGGCAATTTTGTTTCCGGTTTCGTATACAGCTGAGCTTTTAACCTAAACAAAAATAATTATAAACTCTACACTTTATGTGAATCGGGGTGACTATCATAAAAAAATCTAGTCATGGTTCAATCAGGAATCCTCAAAGATCAGGATGGCGTGAGAATATTCTTAATTTTCCAAGGGTCAGGTTAAAACAAGGAAACGAATTGGATACCAAAAGATGGACAGGTTCAGACTCCCAGGTCTAGTAGGAGTGATTGAGTTCAATTCAAATAAGATGATATTTCATTCAAGATATGCTGAGGAAATTTAGTCCAAGTAGGACTCTACCTCAACATCAGGTAAAAGTTGCTACTATAAATAGAAGAGGGTGTGCAATGTTCAAAGCCTCTTCAAATCAACACATAAATATGCCCTGCGCAAACTCTCACTCCATGCGAAACCCTCTCATCCCTGAGAAAACACTGACCTTTCTAACTTCGTCAAACACATCTTCAGTTAGTCTTAGCAGCATTGTGGTTGGCAACCAGCAACACCTTCAATTAGCCTTAACATCACTAGAGCCTTCGAATCAGGTGACCGAGGAGCACCTTCAGTTAGTCTTAACAGCACTGCTTCGAGATCGACTAGTTATTTATCCAAGTCTCGGTTAACAAGTAATCTCTAAGTCCTTGTTGGAAGAGGTCATTTCATTAGCCTTCTCAACGAAGTGAAGTGTTACTAGGTTACATTGTTCAACATATTGAAAGATGAACTTATTTTATGATTAGATATTCACAAGTACATTTTAGAATTCGACATACAATCAAGACACTTATCTCTTTTGAGTATTTGTGTCTGTACCAAGGAAGAAAATATCGATAATATCGGCGAAATATCGCCAATATTATCATTTTTTTGGAGGTCCGAAATTTTTTTAACTATCCAAATGATTTTCGTCAAACTATCGCGATATTATCGATAATATCGCGAAATTTTCGATATTATCGATAATATCGCGAAATTTTCGATATTATCGATAATATCGCGACATAATACTAAAATATACTTAAATATGTTGAGAAAACTCAACACATACTTCACTTGATCATAGCCTAAAGGCCGAACAAGCTTGGATTTTCTCAGCAGGGGGATGTGGGTTTTATAGGAAAATTTGCTTGCTCACTGCCCTCACATGGGCGATGTGGGACTCGCCCAATGGGAGAGAAAATCAGAATTTTCGGTCGAAAATTTACACCCACTTTAAACAGCCATAACTTTGTCAAAACTCAACGAAATCAAGCAAGACAAAAACGAAAGTTTTAGCCCTCGAAGAGACGAAGAGAATGGTACCTCACACGACGTCTGAATCATCGTGGTTTGGCCGGAAAATTCCTCGAAAGTCACTGAGGTCGCAGGAAACTGGGTAAGATTCAAATGAGTATAACTTTTTCAATACTCAACAAAATTGAGTGAAACAAAAAGGAAAGTTGTACTACTCGACGAGACGAAGAGATTGATACCTTGAACTCCGGCCAACTCGCCGTGGTTTGGCCGGAAATTGTCTCGAAAGCCACTGAGGTCGCCGGAAACTGGGTAAGATTCAAATGAGTATAACTTTTTCAATAAGCAACGAAATTGAGTGAAACAAAAAGGAAAGATGTAGCCCTCGAAGAGACGAAGAGAATGGTACCTCACACGACATCTGACTCGTTGTGGTTTGGCCGGAAATTTCCTCTAAAGCCACTGAGGTCGCCGTAAACTGGGTAAGATTCAAATGAGTATAACTTTTTCAATACTCAACGAAATTGAGTGAAACAAAAAGGAAAGTTGTACTACTCGACGAGACGAAGAGATTGATACCTTGCACGCCGGCCAAAATTCAATTGACACACTCCTGGCTTCCAAAATTCAATTCTTTTACTTTATATAAACTTGAAAAAACATAATCGGCATCCAAATTAAAGTTTAGTCTTATTCAATGTATTGATTTTCAATCGTTAATTGATATACTATAATTTGGAACTTCAACGCCTAGACGCATGCTTATGTGTAAGAAATTTAAAGTGTCAAATTCGGCACATTATTCTTTATCATTTTATTCACTTCCCTTTTTTTTTTTTTTTTAATATCCTAAATAAAACCTCCAAATATTGTACTAATTAATTATATATAAATGATTATGGTGTGTTTAAACTTCTTTCATTAATTACTACATATTTTCTACACTCACAATGTTTGCCAGCTCGCTATATAATCAACTTAAAT
The DNA here is from genome assembly GCF_042453785.1 of Malus domestica. Taxonomy (NCBI): domain Eukaryota; kingdom Viridiplantae; phylum Streptophyta; class Magnoliopsida; order Rosales; family Rosaceae; genus Malus; species Malus domestica. Next base: position 857,003 of record NC_091667.1, on the reverse strand, counting down.
CAGTTAAATCCATCATGCAATGCATTTCCTTCCAATTTTTTGTGATAAACTAATAGATAATTGACTAAATAAACATCCTACAAAGTTTCATTAAAAATTTCCAAGTTTTTCTTACAATTTCCGTGGTTTCCATGTAATTTTTATCGATATCGATATTATCCCGATATTTCCATTGATATTTCCGTGTTTTCGGACTACCGATATATCCGATATTACCGATATTTTCTTCCTTGGTCTGTACAGCCTGATACTGATTTGGCGCACTTATATTTGTACAAATATAATTACAGTGGCTGAGCTCGGTGCCGACGATTCGCGAACTTCAAAGGAACTAGAAGCCTTGTCTTCAGACTTTAGAACCCAAAGGCCGAGACGAGTTCTTTCCTCGGCTGCAATCGCAAGACAAAAGTCAGCAGCGCATTCAACACCACCAGGACCACATTCATTCACTCACCAACCGAGCTCAATTGTTGAGTTGGCATGCCCCGCATTCAACCAAATGACGTAGTTAGCTCAATAGCTATTCGGCCTGCACATCACGTAGACTTTGTAGTTTTTAGGGTAAACAGATGTTATTTGGGTTCAGATTATCATTTGAAGTTATTTTGTTTGTATGTATCAAGCTAGTTATATAATGTCCTAGAGTTACGCCATCAGGTAGAGGAAAAAAGATTTAGTAAAGGAATATGTAGACATTGAAATTTCGATGAAATAAGTATTGACAATGGTATTAAAATTACAACCCCCCATTCATTTCACCTACATCATACATTCATTTCACCTACATCATACACTCACTTCACATACATCATACACTCATCCCACCTACAACATCCACTTACTTCACCAAACAAATGGATGGTGGTGATTCATTCTCAAAGCCTATAAATAGCTTCTTCATCAAGCAAAGAGGAGGATACACACACATTTTCTCTACTCTCAAATTGGAAGAGAATTCATACCACACCAAATCCTTGAAGCTTTGAAACTCTAAAGCTTTCAAGCAAATCCCGAAGACTCAAGAAAGCCCTCTTCGTTCTTCGTCAAAATCCTCCTTCAAGATCAAGCCCCAACGGCCCTTGAAGAAACTTTCACTAATTCAAGATCAAGCCCCGACGGCCCTTGAAGAAAGTGTTCATCATTTATCATCCGTTCATTCTAAAGATCAACCCACGACGGCCTTTTGGATCAACAACATCAAATCTACCCATTACAAAGATAGAATCAGAGGCTAAATTTGTAGAAGAGATTGTAACCCTTAAATCATTAATACAAATATTATTTTGTACACGTGTTCTTGTCTCGTTCATCGCAGGAATTCCGTGTTCACAAATTCGGCACACCTAGTGGGACAATTCTCTACCTCTCATCTCTATCTTTGAATCCGCAAAAAGCAAAAATGGCATCAAAGAAGGCTCAAGTTGTTCTAGCAACCAATGCAAGGAACAAGAACATCATCACCGCAAGCGATGTCACTTCGGGCGTCACAACTCGAAGCAGGGCAAGAGCTCTTTCTACCGCCTCTTCTACCACTGCATCAACTCCGCCAGAGGAACAAAAGCACCCGAGGCATGAACCTGTGATCACCCTGGCCTCGCTAAGGGCGCCAAGGGAGGAAAGCCCAAGAAAGTACTCTAGTTCCATGCTTTCCGATGCCGACTCAAGCAGCAGCTCAACCATGCAAGTCATGACCACTGGAGCGACTTCAATCGATGAGCAGCTGGCTCATATGAATGAAGTGATTGCAAGGCTAACATAGATTGTGGAAGAAAAAGACCTGCAAATCGCCGCACTCGTCAACCAACTAGATGCAAAGCTCGACGTGAAAGTCGAGCAAGGGGATGATCCAGTAAAGAAGGAAAACGATGAGGATGAGGAGCCTCATGCGGAGAAAGTCGAAGAAAAACTAAAGCTAGACCAATCAACGGCACTCATAGGATCTCTCTCTATCCAGCAGCTGCAGGAAATGATCGCCAGCACTATCAAGGCGCAGTACGAAGGAAATTCACATGACTTCGTACTATACTCAAAACCCTACTCCAAGAAAATTGACGCTTTGAAAATGCCGAGGGGTTATCAGCCACCAAAGTTCATGCAGTTCGATGGAAAGGGAAACCCAAAGCAACACGTCGCCCATTTCATTGAGACTTGCAACAACGCGGGGACAGAAGAAGATTACCTTGCTAAGCAGTTTGTACGCTCGCTGAAAGGAAATGCCTTTGAGTGGTACACAAACCTAGAGCCTGAGTCCACAAACAGTTGGGAGCAATTGGAAAAGGAATTCCTCAACCGCTTCTACAGCACCCGTCGCACTATGAGCATGCTAGAGCTGACGAGCACGAAGCAATTGAGGGATGAGCTAGTCGTGGACTACATCAACCGATGGCGCAATCTGAGCCTCGACTGCAAGGATAGGCTCTCGGAGATCTCTTCAATTGAGATGTGCGTCCAAGGCATGCATTTCATAGGCAAAAGATTGACAATTGAAATTTCGGTGAAATAAGTATTGACAATTGTATTAAAATTACAACCCCCATTCATTTCACCTACATCATACATTTATTTCACCTACATCATACACTCACTTCACATACATCATACACTCATCCCACCTACAACATCCACTTACTTCACCAAACAAATGGATGATGGTGATTCATTCTCAAAGCCTATAAATAGGCTTCTTCATCAAGCAAAGAGGAGGATACACACACATTTTCTCTACTCTCAAATTGGAAGAGAATTCATACCACACCAAATCCTTGAAGCTTTGAAACTCTAAAGCTCTCACGCACATCCCGAAGAATCAAGAAAGCCCTCTTTGTTCTTCGTCAAAATCCTCCTTCAAGATCAAGCCCCAACGGCCCTTGAAGAAACTTCCACTAATTCAAGATCAAGGCCGACGGCCCTTGAAGAAAGTGTTCATCATTTATCATCCGTTCATCCTAAAAATCAAGCCCCGACGGCCCTTTGGATCAACAACATCAAATCTACCTATTACAAAGATAGAATCAGAGGCTAAATTTGTAGAAGAGATTGTAACCCTTAAATCATTAATACAAATATTATTTTGTACACGTGTTCTTGTCTCGTTCATCGCAAGAATTCCATGTTCACAGAATATAATAACAATATCAATAAAGTTGCCCACGCATACGTCCACTTTGCTTAAACCTGCCATGAGTTAAGATCATAGTGAATGACAAAAGAATTAACTGCTAGACCATGAATTTCAGAAGCTTGAAGGGATAGTAGGAGCAAAAAACGATACAGCTGATTTAGTTTGATATTACAGAAATTATGTTGCATGCAAGTAAGAAAAATGAATTTTTGTATATATGTAAAATTCAGTGGTCATGAAATTACATTTGGAAATGAGGCAAGGGACTTATATAAGTGATCCACGTGTATTGTATGGTATAATATCGAAGTGTTTTAATTCTAGAAGTCACTATTCAGACTACTTATAGTTAGGCCTGGAAAGGGTCGTGTTTGTCATGTTCATGCGCACATGTTATCTTAACGAGTCACGTCGTGTCACACCTGTTATCTTAACGGGTTCTTAATAGATCGGATCACTTTACCCAATAGGTAAAATGACCGGTTAAGAAAAATATTTTTTTTCTTAAATTTGCACATACCACGTTGCTACATAAATATTACTTCAAAACATAAAAACACATTTGTCGTTAAGCACAACATCTACACTCCAAAATAAGAGCCTAATAAAATAGCATCAATACACTACTAGTCTACTACAAAATATCAAATGTGCAAGGATATGCAAAATGAATGAGTTTTTCTTTTCAAGGTTGTGAAGCCTTTCTTAGAAGTTAAAACCTTGTCAATGAAACTCAAAGCTTGCATGTTATCACTTTTACAAAATCCTTCAATTTTCATCGATCAATACACTACTGGGCTCCAACCTAATATACAACGGACGGTTGAGATTAAATCTCACCCAATCCAATGGTCATCAATTTTCTAAATTTAATTTAATATATATATGTGTGTGTGTGTGTGTGTGTGTGTGTGTGTGTGTGTGTGTGTGTGTGTGTGTAAAGGGTTGCTCAAGTTGAGTGGGTGGCCAACGGTCATTTTGAATTAAAAATATTATTACAAAAAAATATCCTTGAAGCTCAACTTCTCTTCCACCATAGCCATTCCTCCGTTGTTGCTACTTGCAGGTTTTGAGATAAGGATTTGGTAGTTGAATCCTAACAAAAGCCTACAGCAATGCACACGGTCCAAACCAGAAGTTGCGCTGAAGAACTATCAAATTAAGAGAGAGAGAGAGAGAGAGAGAGAGAGAGTTGACAGTGATAGGAGGAACCATCTTCAACTTGAGCTACATAGTTCAATCTTATCTATTTCCCCAGTTGAATTTTTGGATCATGCAGTTTAAATTAATTTGTGTGGAATTTATTTGGGTTTGATGAGTGGGTGCAGTGGTAAAAAGTCTCAATACCTTGAAGGAGACCTTTAGCTTACGCATGGAGAAAAATATTACTAAATCATATAGTATCAAATGTCTCCTCACTTCTTCCACCGACCAATTACAAGAACTACAATGGGGGTAGGAAAACGCCGGTCAGCAGAGAAGCTGCTTTGGAGGTACTTCTCCAAGTGGTAAAGCACTTCAAACATGTTTGCCAAGGATGCCAGCTTAAATCAGCAAAACTCAATTCTGAGAACACATTTTGCAGATTAAGTCAACCAAGTCAGACAAGCTCACACTCGTGGATTATGGACAAGAGAGACGACTATGTTTGAGTGGAATACCAAAGTGCCATTTTAGGGGTAGATGTACCCCATAACCTGGAAATTAGAACAAAAACCCTTGATGCCATGATTGAAAAAATGAGTGTTGTGACTGTCGATGCAAATTTCCGCCGTCTTCAGTCTTGACGAAAATGCACCTGCAAAACAATCAACACCCTTGATCAAAGACCTAAGCCACAATCGCCCACGAGATAAGGGGGGTTAGGCCAATGGATCTTCAATGCCTAAGTTAGTTTCTCTTAGAAGAGTAAAGTGTTTAGGGCTTTTTAGGGTAGCAAAAGCTTGCCGAAATTTGGTAGAATAAGGGGTATATATTGGAGGGGAAGGCCGACCATTGTGTTAGGGTTTTACCCTACAAATGGCAGCATCCTATTGGCCAATGTTTATGGAGAAATGTTCTCAAGATATTAAATAGGAAATAATATATTGAGATAATGGAGTAATTATCCCTAATTGATTTAAATTGGGATTACTTACTTGAATGAAGTCAATCTTCAATTGGGAATGTATTAAATATAGGATTTGGGTCATTAATCCTTATCTTTAATGCTTTGATTTTTCCTTACCAAGGACAGGTGAGCTGTGTGCAGTCGTATTCAACTACTGGGACCTTCAAGGGTGTGAACTGCACGTAGGAGTATCTAAGGAGCTTGCCCATTTATTAAGGGTAATCTTGTCTTTCTTGGGCCAAAGTCCATACATGTTGGGCTACACGTAGGAAAAAGGAAATATGTGTAGAAATCCCAAGCTGCATAGGCATGTAGAGTTGTTTCCCAATTTGAACTTGATCTCCTTCCTTGATTTGGAGATAGACTTTATCTAAGAAAAGGAAACCAATTGCCTCCAATGCCTATTTAATTCTGCCTTAAGCAGGGGATTAAATAAATTTGGAGGACAATCATCATTCCAACAAGGAAGAGAGAAGCCAAAGAAAATTTTTCCCTCTCCCTTAGCTTTCTTCTTCTCTTGCCATTGCAAAGAGTTGTCTCTCGTTGTTCTTCTTCTTCCCCGTGCCGCACCAAGGTAAGAAAATTTTGAATTTTCTTTTTCTTTATTTTTTAGGAGTCTTGGGACTTGAAAAATTGGCTCAGCGAAGGCCGAGGAGGCGTGAATGATGTGGCAGGGATGCCACGGGGCTGCTATGCTGCGGTGGGTAGCGTAGGCTGCTGATGGTGTGGCACGAGGATCGGCTCGGCTTGAGCCGAGGTGCTGAAGGCGCAAGCAAGGCTCGGCATGGGCCAAGGGCACAGGGGCATGGAGTTGGGCTTGGAGGAGAGGGAGAGAGGTGTGAGGCGCTCGCCCCCCCTCGGCGGTGGACTAGGCCAAGAGGCCATTGGGCCGGCTGTGGTGCATTAGGCGCGAGAGAGAGACAAAGTCGGGTCTAGGCCGTGGGGTCTGGCTTGCTGCTGGGCTCTTGCAGTTTGGGCCGGTGCTAAAGGAGGGAAAGCTAGCCTTAGGGCCTGGCGTTGGGGAGTTGTGCTCTGCGATCCTTTTTATTATTATTATTTTTTTTTGTTTCTCTTCTCGCAAGCTACTTTCTAAATATTTTTCTTTGTACTTTTTGCAGAGATTCTGAGATGTCTTCCTCCGATCGCAAAAGGGACAAATATCCTCCACCTTTGTACTGTCAAAGTGGTTCTTCTAGCAAGGTGGGCTACTTCAAGGCTGCACATGTCAAGATCAATTCTGAATCAACCTAAATTAATCAACTTATGTGGATGATTTGATGAGCTTGGTTTTATTTTTTTTTGGTTGGTATAAAGAGGATGTCATAGAGCACTTTTTATGGTATATTGTTGTGAAGATTATGAGGGGGAAATTACTGTCATGGCCCATGGCAGGTAAATTGACTTCAGAACGATCTCCAAAAGTTCTCTTTACTTTTACATCACTTTTTTTCACTGTTTTCTTAATACCCATCGAACTCTCCCTACTAGTCTACTTCAGGTACTACTACTGTGACAATTTAGTTCCTGCCTCTACCAAGCAACCGGCAGGATGATAATTTGTACGTACTTCACTCAATTCAATTATTATTTTGGTTTAGGTTTAGGTATTGCTTCTTAATTTACTTTTTAATTTTCAATCTATATAATATGGCTTCAATTTTTTTTTGGGCAAATTACATTTTCATACCTCAGGTTTGAGGTCTATTTCAATCCCATACAACAACTTTAAAATATTTCACTTTCATACCTCAAGTACTATTTTATTTCAATATAATACATCCGTTAGATTTTCCATCAATTGATCTGTTAAATGCTGACGTGGCTGCCAAATGTCTGCCACGTGGCAAATAAAATAATTTTTAAATTTTTTTTAAGAAACCTGAATTTTCTCAAAAAAAAAATTTGAAACCGACATCTGCAAGAAGAAGAAGAGGAGGGAGGAAGAAAGAAAAAGAAAAAAAAATAGAAATCCACTGCAAGAAGAATAAGAAGAAGAAGAAGAAGGAAGAAGGAAGAAAATAAAAAAAAAATAATAATAATAGAAACCCAGATCTGCAACAAGAAGAAGACGCTGGGTGCCCGGGGGGGGGAAGGGTCGCTGGGCGGCCCGGGGGGGGGGGGGGGTTAGGGACAATTTTTTTTTTTCTTTTCTTCCTCCCTCTTCTTCTTCTTCTTCCTCTTCTTCTGGGTCAACGGGGGGGGGGGAGGACAATTTTTTTTTATCTTTTTCTTTCTTCCTCCCTATCTTCTTCTTCTTGCAGATCTGGGTTTTTTTTTTTTGTTGAGAAAATTCAGGTTTTAAAAAAAATTAAAAAATATTTTTATTTGCCACGTGGCACAAATGTGGCAGCCACGTCAGCATTTAACGGATTAATTGATGGAAAATCTAACGGATGTATTATATTGAAATAAAATAGTACTTGAGGTATGAAAGTGAAATGTTTTAAAGTTGTTGTATAGGGTTGTAATAAACCTCAAAACCTGAGGGGTTACTGTGTAATTTTAGGCTTTGCTTCTTAGTTTACTTTCATGGCTATGCACTAGTGATTCAAAGAAAAGACAGATTGGATGAAGGAAGCCAATAACCATACAGCTTTTGCTTATACAGGTGACTCATTTCTATGGATGTGATAAATGAAGAAAATTGGGATTTTACCATAAAACAAATTAACAATATGAAGAGTAATCAAACTTACTTATAAGCTCATGTAATGTCTCTTCTTCCATCAATGTGAGATTTATTCTCAATAATAAATACATTGTCAAGATGTCTGATATTGATGAACGAAATTCAGATTGATCTGCAGGATTTAGTTATACATGTTATTTTGTTTTTCTCTGGCATATTGTATTGAATGTGGATTTTCTCGCTTAACACATCATATTTTCCTTTGTTGGCTTGCTTGCATTGTTATTTACTGTGCTTGTTTTGTACCTTGTTTCTTGCATTAATATCTCACAAGAAAGAGCTCTAAATTGGGTTTTGAACATGCAGTGTAGTGGGATGGTCGCGTATTTTATACACAATGTTCGTCGTTGAGCTTCAACGGCTGATCAAATGTGTCAGCGTAGCATAGAAGCGTGAGAGGACATCTTAAAATCTTCAGCCCGGGATCACATCCCAGTGATTCCATCATCTATTCTTAAAATTTTCGACGAGGCAAATAATCAGGCCCGGTGTAAACAGTGCACCTGTCCAGGTCCCAAATTGTTATGGGGCACCATAATTTTTTAGTAGCAGATATAGAGGTTTGTAACAACAAAAAACACTTCGCCTTCTTCCCTTGCGAATCGCGACAGGGGCGACCAGAGCCTTTCTTCCAGATCGGTGCCCTTCCTTCGCAACTTTCCTTATCGCCCTCTTGACCTCCAAAACCGCTGCAGAAATCGCCCAAAACATGACTGAATTTTACATAATCGGTTGCCATCGTTCACCGCTGCAGTGCCTCTGTGCGTAGCTCGTTGAGCCTTCTGGGTACTCTTACTCCGAGCACAGAGTGATTACTAATATTTCACTAAAATTGCCCATTTATATGTTTAATTGTTAAATTCGTGATTATTAAGTGAGTAACTTTGATATTCCCAGATTGTTAAATTCACTTCTTGTTTTTCAGATTCGGACGAAAGATGGGTACTTAACGGGTTTGAGATGTGAAGGACTAATAGAAGTCGTGTTTGTCGGTGCAATTTCTGTTTGGTTTGAGATGTGAAGGACTAATGAGATCGCTTTGGTGGGGAGTGTTCCCCAGAACTGATCCGTGAGTAAAATATTTGATTCTCTGGACGCTTGATTAGTGAAAAACCTTACTTTTATAACCCCTTCCAATTTTTTTCAACATAATGTTTCCACTAAGTTGATTATTTCAAAATTTGAATGTTTAGCTCACTATTTGGTGCTCCCTGATCTGAAGTTTTCGGGTTCTGTTGAAATTTCCTTTCGTGAAACTAACTATTGGGAAAAGTGATGAACGTCCATGGGATACATTTTAAATTAGGCTCTAATGTGCTTCAAACTCGATTGAACTTGGTTACTGGCTTTTTTTTATCTTAACCAGGTGATGCATGGCTCTTAAATTCTCCAGAATAATCGCTGGGATTCGCCCTTGCAGATGAAGGTTTCGATGTATGGGTTGGGAATGTGTGTGGAACACGTTGGAGTAATGGACACACATCTTTATCATAAGAGAATAAGGTTTATGCTTTCTTGTAGGATTTTTGGGTTGGAGTTGGCAGGAATTGGCTTTATTTGATCCATCAGAAATGATGCGCCACATATAACCGACAACAAGCTCCAAAGTCTTTGTTGTTGGACATTCACAGGTCTTACAACTCTTCATCTACTTCACATTTCCTTCCCCTGCTGCTACTTCTGGTGTTTACCCAATTTATTCATGTTATTAGGGAACAATCATGTCTTTAGCTGCTCTCACCCAACAGAAGATTGCAGAACTGGTTGCCGCTGCCGTTCTTTTCTGTCCATTATCATACTCGGAGCATATCACTTCTAAACCCTAGAATGGCCAGCATATATGTTGATCAGGTATTCCTTATCTTCTTCAAGGCATTCCTTATCTTCTTCAGATGATTCTTTTTACTCCATGTTATGAGATTTATTAGTAGTAATCTTGTTATCTTCGTACATTATTTGCAGGGGCACCAACCTTTTGGATTCAATATGTGATGGCTATGTTGACTGTTTATATTATTTTGCTTTTGATTATCGGGGTTTAAGTACTATGTTCCCCTGTTATATATTTTTCCTCAAGTAATACTATGGGCGTGAGGGCCTAGCCCCCCAACTTCGACTGGGTTCTAGCCCTTTTTAAACATATTTTTTAATATATGTTGATGTATTAAAAAAAAAAAACACATTTTGTGTGTTTGCCTCGGCGCCAAAAACACTCAGGACGACCTTGTAGTTTGGCCTTCTTTGGGTTCTTATTGCTGCTTTTGTTTCCAGTTTTAGTAGAATTAAAATGTAGCCATACCAATAATATAAATTAACTATAACCAAATCCCACGTTGTGGCGGGGGAACACAACAGTAGCGATAAAGAACAAGAAAGGGAACCAAGCAACGACTATAATGGAAATTGAGATCCACTAATGATCTTTGTGTCCGATGTTCATGAATTAAAAGACTTAGACCACTCAATTTTAATCTACAATCCATACATTTAAATGACCCACTTCATAAAAACCTAAAAATTTAAACAGCTCAGGTCTTATTCTCTCTCTTGAATGGTCCAAATCTCGCAGGCTTCAAACACATAAATATGTATTGGATCTCTTTTCATAATTTGGTTTGAGAGGTGAGAATTTTGACACGTGGTTTTTCTTTTTCCAAATTTTCAACTTTCAATGCTGTTGGTTTGTAACGCCCCGCCCCGAATTAATTCTTTAATTCCAAAAATAATATGATTAGTATTGATAGGCCCAAACTAAACTCCACTTTATTTAGCAAATTTTAAATCACACATCTTTATGTAAATACTCCTTCACATACAAAACCATCGATAGTAATTAAACATCAAAACGTATAGTTACCTTACCAAATTTATGTACTAAAATTTATTTCCTATACTTTAAAGATTTCTTCATGTCCAATATGATTCATAAACATTCGGATTTTATCAACCACCCAATTATAAACTCCAGATATTTCCATTTTCTTTCAATTAACTAATGTTCTCAAAATAAGAACAATTTTCAATTAAAGTGAAAGTCTCGATTATTTAAGGTTGCATCTAACACTGTTAGACTGCCTACGTATCCTGGAACGGGATCAAGCCTTTCGTAGTTCACATTTCATCAATTCAACCAAATCCCGAATATGTATTCAATTTATCCAACATATACCACAATCATATTAATATCCAAACCTCAGCAGTTAGTTCTCAGAAATATAATTAAAATAATGAATTTAAAACACAATTTCGGCTCCCTAGCCGTGCTCCGCCGCATGAACCGCCGTGAGTGGCGGTCGGTCGTCCCGGCTTGCCGGAAAATTCAACTATTTCCAAAAATTCCCAAAAATTACAGAAATGAAGATCTCAAAGAGTAGAGAAAACTTTATACTTGCGGCCAAATCCAATTTGGCCGAGAAAAGCTCCAATTTAACGAAAACCCGCCGGAACCCTAGAAATAGGTGGCCTCAAATTCTCAACTCCGGTGCTCTGCCACCCCTACCATTGTTTGGGCTTTGTTATAGGTCTCAAGGGGAGTCTAGCAATGGTGGTGATTGGAGGGGAACCTTTCACAGTTGTTTAAAATCGAGCAAGGTTGCCGCGGCACCAGTGGGGCGTTTTCCCCAATTCTAAAGCCAATTTAACTCCAATTTGTGGTGGAATAGGTAAAAGAGATGACGAGAAATAACTTTCAGGGGGTGGGGGACCTTAATTTCGTTAGAAATTGGCCAGGAGACGATGAATCTCGCCGGTTATGCCTCACGGGTCAAAAGACCCGTTTTTCCCCCTTCTCTTCTCCTCCCCCTCCTTTCCCTCCTTTCTTCCTTTTCTGATTGGGCTGTGCCTATTTCCTCCACTCACCTCCCGCCATGTGGCTGCACACCCCTACTCCCAAAAGATCTGGAGCTCTCCAGAAAATGGTCGAATGACCATTTCATCCCTGACTTTGTTTGTTTATAACTTTTTCGTTATAACTCCGTTTCACGAACGGTTTGCGCCTACGAACTCGTAAAATCGAGCTCTAATAAAAATATAAATTGTGACCTCAAATGGTCTATGAATTTTAAATAATAAATTCTCAAACTTCAAACTTCGTAACCAGTTTACTTTAAAACTAATCTCAAACAATTTAATATAATTTCTCAAAAAATAACAAAAATCTCAATAATACAAATACGTAGATTATCATAATTTCTAGAAACAAAACTTTACAATTTTCCCAATTTTATTTTCGTACTCGTAAATCAATTTATTTTCGATTTTCTTCACATATTCATATATTTAAATTTTCAGGGTATTACATGGTTGGCCTTACCACAATGCAATTGTCTCTACTCTCATTGAGTGAAAGAAAATAGGAAATTTGGACTAAACCACAAAACGATACAATAATTAATATTTTGACATTGAACCCATCTTGTACATAAGTCAAACATAAACCCTCCCGCCAATATATATAAGACGGCATATTATTACATTGTAGTATTAGGGACAAGTAATTCACAACTTAAGATATTTGTGTTGTAAAATAGGTGGTATGTGTGCAGTGGAATAAATGAAACAAGACATAATATTTACGAGGTTCCTCTACAATCAGTGTGACTGGAGTACGTCATAGCGGCAGCAGTAGTGCTTTTATTTATAATCTGGAATAATAAGAATACAAAGATAACTCTCACTATTTTCTCCTTATTCTTTCCTTCTTCTTTCTCTCTCATGTTTCTTTCTTTCTTTTCTCTCTTCCTTCCGGTTTCTTCCTTTCGATTTTGTGTGTTTAAGTGATCTCTTCCTTCTCATTCATTTTATAGGCAAAGGAAAATATTCATGTGTGTCATCCACATATTATTTATAACACTCCCCATTGGATAGCCATATGTAAATATCGGTTGCCTTGTTAAAATCTTGATCAGTTTTGGATGCTCCCCCTGATTTCAAATTCTCTGATGCGTGTTATGCAATACCTGAACTTTTGTGGGCTTATCGTTGATCCTTCTGCTTTAGTCTTTTGTATAGCAGAAGTGGTGCGCAATTTTTGCCTTTGAATGATCCTTCAAAACATTGCTTCTCAGCGACTCATCCATACTTGGCATCTTCAGTGTAAAGAGCCAACATCATATCAACTGTTCTAAGGTATTTACTGAGGAAATCTGAGACCTATCAACTGTTGAAGATGACTACTCAAGAGCAATGCAAGGTAAGCAATCAGGGACATGTCCCAGGCAGTTGGTTCATGACTGGAAGTTTGATTTCAGGTTCCGACTGATTGCTTTCTTTCTCCTTGTCTTGCAGGTAAGAACAAGGACAAAGAAAAGGAGAAGGGAAAAGCATGATATGAGATATTTTTGCTTTCGACCCTGATGATATGAGATATTTTTGCTCTTGAAGAAAACAATAGAAGGTTTTGATACTGATCCAAAACTTCTCAATCAAAATTAATTTCTTGATGAGGACATGAGTTGAGCATTTTGAGTGACTTGGGTGAAGAGGTATTCTCAGATAGGAGGAAAGTAGAGCATTTCGAGATGCTTTGTTGAAGATGCACTCTCAAAGATGAGGAAGAGTTAGGCATTTATGCAGATCTACCTTGCCATGGAGGACAGAGGTTGATATATATAGAGATTTCCTAATAGCAAGTAGTGGTGATGTTGGGATCATTTCCTTTTCGTTTGTCAGCAACAGTGCTGTAATTGGAACCGTAAAATTCACGCGTTTCAACTTTGTCAGATATCTTTGACAAAGTTGCCCATGATAGCCGAAAAGCAGAGATTGCGTTTAAAAAGTACCAACGAACTTTATTTAGGAAAATCCAGCTTTTGAAATTTGGAGAGTGGTGCCTCTTCGATTTTTGTACAAGTCGCCCTGTTGCCTTTTTTTTTTATAGAGGCATCAATTGTGTTCAAAATGCAAGCTCAGAAAGTTGTTGCCTGTAGAAATTTCCCCTTTTTGCACTTGTGAGATTTCAATTTATCTGACCTCTTTTTGTTCATCATTTCTGAAAATGGCTTGCCTATCTAACCGTCGTTTCAATTTAAATGTTGTGGAAGATGCAAACATGTCTCCTCAAGACAATATATGGCACTCATTCTTCTTATCTGCTAATGGTCCTCTTACGGTTAGGGACTCTGTGATGAAGAATGACATAACCGCTACAGTGGTAGCTAGGAATCTTCTAACTCCCAAGGATAACAAGATACTTTCCAAACAGTCCGATGAATTGGTTGTTCAAGACTCTCTGGCTTTCAATGTTCAATGTGTGAGCTCTGTATGCAATATGGGACAACGTCTACTTGCTCGAACTCGCCAAGTTGAATCATTGTTGGCTGACGTGGCAAGTCTTAGACAAGAGATCAGATAGCTCAAGCACAAAAATAAAGAGTTGCACATGCTTGTAAATAATTACTCAACGAGCATGAAAAAAAAAAAGCTTGACCAGCTGCAGGAATCCAAAAGTTGGATTCAAAGTGACCATCAAAGGTTTGTGGCTTTATTCCAAATGCACCAATTGCCTTAGCTGTCTAGAGTTTTACCAAGTATTGAGGCTCTAAATAGTCAACCTTTGGTGCATATTCTTTCTAGAGTTCCGCTAAGTACTAAGGCATCGCATGATCAATCTCTAGTGCCTCCCTCTTCTGGGGTTCTGTCAAGTACTAAGGCTTCACATGAGCAACCTTTGTGAAGGTTCCCCCCTGAGATGTGGTACTTTTGGATCAAATATCAATTCATCTTTTCCCTCACGAAGATAAATGATCATTCTTAGTGTCTAAATATTAGTTAATCATTTGAGTATTCAACTCATAATCTTCAATCCATATGATTCTTTAATATCATAAACATCATGGATAAGATTCGTGTTGGCATATTATTCGATCTGCATCTCATGACAATATTCATTTCAATATTTTATAATCTTTCTAGACTCTTTAGGAGTCTTAATCTAATATTGTTAACTCTTGCAAGAGATTTTAGTATGTTCCAACAATATCATAATGATAGTACTCACTAAGGCAATTTATACCATCATCTGGTATTGAGTACATAATTTATGCTTTACCCTTCCAGGGCTTCCATCAAGCAATTTAAATCCTTCAGTGATTTTCTACACTTCATGACACATTCTCCTTTGGAATTTATGCAGAACAATTTGCTCTCATGTATACTTGAGGGAATTTACATATGGAGATATGATGTGGGCGACTCACAACCCTTTGTATATAATTCTCCATTCATATAAACTCATTTACAGGAGTATAATTTCAGGTTTCAATTAGTAACTTTGTGTTATTTCATGTGAGTGTATTTCACTGTATCACAAATGCCTATATGTAACCTCCTTGGTTCAACATCTTTTGGCTATTTGTATTATATTCAAATATATATGTCCTCTTTTTTTCACGTTCTTACAAAATTGTAATGGAATTGTCTTTCTCCATTTTGGCCAATAACTTTTCCTTTCGTCAACGAAAAAAGGAACAGGACTCAATATCAATACAACTCATTGATGGATTTAGTAGCTACTTGTAAAAATCAAAATTACCATTGGTTATCATCAATCCGTGATCCCATATTCTTATGTGCACGCGCATGCATAAAAATTTTTTTCATTTCTTTGGATATCCATTGCCTCTTCAAGGGTATTACACTATCTCTTCCAGGACAGTCATAGTTTAGAGAATGCGAATCATAACCTTCTCTTGAGCGTTATAGAGCTTGGATTTTAATCTCCACTTCCGAAAGTTAAGTCATTGGAACCTATACGTTTATCATGCTTGATGCATGAGACATCAACATTCCCATGTTGGCGGGCTGTCATTCTGGGACATGAATCCATGCGGCGACTGTCATACTTCCAGCATGCAACAATTATGCTTCGGGAATGCAATACTTTAGTAGTGTCATATTCTTCTTCTTTCGAATGACTGAATCTTTTGAGTCTGAGGGTCTGCCACGCTTTAGGCGTGAAACAGATAAATCATTTGCTGCCACATTATTTTGTCCAATAGGGACATTAATTCTTGCAGGCATATTTGTAGCTAGTATATGTGATTTTATCACTTTCATTGCATCATTAAATGCATCTGACATTTGATTGGCAATACTTTGAAGATGAACAATTATTCTCACTTCATCTTCCCCTAACGGCGATAAAATTGTCTTATCAAAATGATAGTCCGCAAACTGCGCGGTTCCAAATATTGAATGATAGATGGTGAATCAATCCAACATAAATTTCCAGTTTGCGTTGAGGCCTCATTTTAGTACATTGAGGCAATGCAATAGGCACATCAATAACATAACCAAAAATACGTAAATGTGTAATGTTTGGCTAGTGCCCAAACACGAGTTGTACTGAGAAGTATTAATGGTTGGCAACATGTCTCAACTAAACTAATAATGCATCATGTAAAATGGAATGTCCCCATGTAGAAACTGGCAATTTTTTTTCATGAGCAGAGCCCGTGTAATCGCTTAATAAATGCTTCTGCTAAACCATTTTGAGTATGGATAAGGAACATGGTGTTCAACATCAATGCCCAGTGACATGCAATAATCATCAAAACTTTGATATGTAAACTCTTTACCAAATGTACATGGATTACATCATCATTTACATGAATCAAGGAACTTCTGGTCCTTATTTAATAGTCTGTGGACTGAGACTCTTATGGCCTTTATTACAATTAAGTTATGGCACTGTGGCACTTTAAACTTACAGTACTCATCAAGGAACTTCATGTCCTGATCTTAAGGATCAAGGGACTTCATGCCCGATCTTTTTGTATAATGATGATCAAGGAAATTCAGGTCCGATCTTTTTTTTTTTTACATGATGGAACTTCGGGTCCAATCATTTTATATAATGAGGATCAAGAAACTATAAGTTCTGATCTAATCAAGGAACTTCGGGTCTTGTATATACTCATCATAACAAAAAGAAGTACAATAAATAAATTAAAGCAATAGGCGGTAATTCCAGCCATGGTAAATAAATTACTTTCAAGTAAAAAAAGTTTGTGACAAAGGCTTTAATTCAGCACCATTCACATAAATAAATCAAAACTTAAAGCAGTAGGCGGTAATTCCAGCCATGGTAAATAAAGTGCTTTAAAATAAATAGAACTTGTAAAATGATTTTAAACCAAGACCATTCACATAAATAACAAATTACTGAAAATAATACGAAATACATATGGAGTCACAATGTCATTTGCACCGACTACC
Organism: Malus domestica; assembly: GCF_042453785.1. Classification (NCBI taxonomy): domain Eukaryota; kingdom Viridiplantae; phylum Streptophyta; class Magnoliopsida; order Rosales; family Rosaceae; genus Malus; species Malus domestica. The sequence goes on along the minus strand of NC_091667.1, from coordinate 839,867 downwards.
ATTTGTTATATTTTAATTTTTGACATGATGCCATCATTACTTTCCATTTTAAAGTCATCATATATATATTTATATTTTCTTTTTCTTTTCACATGTTCCAAAACCTTTTTTTTTTAAACATGGTGGTGGTTGGGGGTGGGTTCAAAAACCCGAAAACCGAAAAAAATCGAGAACCGAACCAGACCGAGGCCGAAAAAATCGAACCGAAAATATTTTAATTATAAAAATCATAAAAATTAAAAAAACATCTAAAACTTTTTTTTTAAACATGGTGGTGGTTGGGGGTGGGTTCAAAAAATCGAAAACCGAAAAAAACCGAGAACCGAACCAGACCGAGGCCGAAAAAACCGAACCAAAAATATTTTAATTATAAAAATCATAAAAATTAAAAAAATATCTGAAACCCAAAAAACCGAACCGAAAATATTTTAATTATAAAAATCATAAAAATTAAAAAAATATCTGAAACCCTGGAGGCTCAAGGGTTCGAACCCATGCTTTTTAGGTTGAAAGGTTTCATTGAAACCAACTTGGCAACGAGCCCTAAAATATTTATAAAGATTGAAATCTATAGGCTTTTGTGGAATTAGAAATCAACAAAACCCTAGCCACTAGTGGTAGCAGCCAACCTTTTTTATTTTTCATTCCCCTCTTCTCCCTCTCGTCCCCTGCGCCTCCAGATTCTCTCCCTCCATGTCCATGCCTCCATTTCTCCATTCTTTTCTCTCTGTTTCTCAATCTTCTCACTCCAGGGTAAGATCTCCAACCTCTCTTGTTTATTTTGTCGATTTATGTTTTTTTTTTAGAGTAAATTCCATGGAGGGAATCTAAAATTTTGGTGTAAATTTATGGGTTGTTGTTATGGTTCGTATTGCAAATTTGTTTGATTTTTGTGTTGTGAGAGTTTCACCCATTTTTTTCCTTTTCTTTTCTTTCTCCCCTGATATCATTATTTGCTTGCTTCTCCTCTTTCTTTGCCTCAGTTGTAGCAAGGGCAGCAACAACACCACCACCACAACCAGTTGCAGCAACTGCAACAGCACCACCTCCACCAGTTTTGGTGGTCTTGCCACCCAACATAGCCAACAAGTATGCAATGACCACCTTCACCTCTGCTTGAGAGAGCTCTGGCTATGCGGAGTGTGGATAGAAAGGGTAAATTTGCAGCCGAATGCGGAAAAAAAAAATGTGCTTCAAGCTCAAGATAAAAAGAAAAAAATTCATGAAAAAACCCAAAAAAAACTGAAACCGAACCAAAAAAAATTAGACCAAACCGAAATTTCGGTTCGACTTTGGTTTTGGCAAAAAACCAAACCGTTTCAAACCGAACCGAACCCTAGTGGTGGTGCCGGGTCCATGTCGATGCACCATTCCAAACCCTTGTTTTTTTCTTCTTCTTCTTTTCACATGATGCCAACGCACCATTCCAAAAGCTGTGTGTGTTTTTTTTTTCCTTTCTTTTTCAAGCTCAGCAGCTCTCTCTCACTTGAACTCCGGAGGCAAGGCTCATTCTCTGACAGCATTAATAGCCGATCCGTGCAAAAATTCACAGTTTTTCTTTAGTTAAGTAGGTAAAGGATCGCCAACTCCTCCATAATCCGTCAATGAAGCACTTTTGGGTCTACAACTTATGGTGCAGTGCTCGAAGTATTCTCCTCCTACATTCTCCCTCCGAGCCTTGGAGCTTTCAGCTCCTTTTGTTGTGGCCAATAAAACAACAAATACTACTGCCATCACCATCTCAGATAACTGAATATTTATGGGAGTCCCTAAGATCCGTCGAAAACAATGCGATCTAAGTTTTCAAGTTTGATGAGATTCTTCTGGATCTCTGGAAACTAGTTGTTAGGTACAAGTTTTCTTATCTCGTGACGACTACATATCATTGTAAATTTCAATTCTCACCGGAATTCGATGAGGAGCTTCTGGTGCAGTGGGAGAGATGAAAAATAGATGAAAAAAATGAACATACCTAAGAATAGAAAAGGATCATCTCCAGATCCTCTTTGTGGGGATCCGGGGATCCATCAATCACAACCGTTCATCGTATATCGTGCGGTCAATTTTCGTTAGATACTATTTATATTCAATTTAAAATTTAAAATGATTTCTGACCGCATGATGTACGATGAACGGCCGTAATTGATGGATCCCCCGAATCCCCAAAAAAGAGAATTCAAAGAGGATCCTTTTTCCCTAAGAACGATGTCATCTTGAGCCATTGTTTCAGGTCTCGATTTTGTGTAGCGTTTTCCATTTAGGCGAGAGCTTCTCGTGCTGATAACATATTGTAAAACAGGCGGTATGTGTGCAGTGAAATAAATTAAACAAGACACAATATTTACGAGGTTCATCTACAATCAGTATGACTGGAGTACGTCCTATGAGTAACAGTAGTGCTTTCATTTATAATCTGGAATAATAAGAATACAAAGATAACTCTCACTGTTTTCTCCCTATTCTTTCCCTCTTCTTTCTCTCTCTTTTCTTTCTTTCCTTTCTCTCTTTCCTTTCTCTCTTCCTTCCTGTTTCTTCCTTCCGATTTTGTGTAAGTGCTCTCCTCCTCCTCATTCATTTTATAGGCAAATGAGACTATTCATATAGGTCATTCACATATTATTTATAAGAATTTGTGAATATTACAAATATTCACTTGGCCACTAGAACAATTCATGACAAAAAATAAACGAAACCAACAACAAAAATAATCACAAGTCATGAAATGGCATTGAGTCCGTCGATGATTAAAGTTGTGAAAGCATCCATTCGAGGCTTTGGTAGGACCAAGCCAACCTCAATGCCACCCGACACGTCTCTACTCTCACTCAGTGAAATGCCTGTCACACCATCAATTCCAATCTCCTCTATCTTTCTAGGCCTGCCCCATCCAAAATCTATCTCATACAGATCCACCTTCGGTGACCCGAGAACCATGACGTGGAGCTCCGACCCGAACATCTCCTCCCACTCCGAAATCCACTTCTCTGCCCCTCCCAAAATGGCCTTGTCTAACTTCTTAATAGTGTTTCCGATTGCCTTCGCCGCAACAACAACTCCATTTGCCCCTAGTAGCGCTTTCGTTGACGCCACTGACCGGCCAAATCCAACACAATTACCGACATACGTAGCTGGTACTGGATGACCCAAACGAGTTATCCCGCCCGCAATAAACCCAAAATAATTTGGATCTTCATCGCAACACTTGCTGTAGTTGTTATCATTTTCTTGGGTTTTAAGCAAACAAACCCATGTAAATGCACACGTTAGGACATATGGTGATAAATGTACCGGATGCGACTCATTTCCCTTGTTGCATAGCTCAATAATCCAATTCTTGATGCTCTCCATTTGGGCCAAGTCAATCAAAAATGTTGCCCTAATCATGTTTTTCGAATGCCCATTAACAATGGCATTCTTATTAGCACCTAGAACCACTCCTTGTGAAGAAATTCGCTTCCACCACTCCTTCAAGAAGATATCCTCGAGACCAAGTGCATCGACAATAGCCGTACGATCATAGTAGGGCGCTGATTGTACGGCTATGTTTGACGAGTCTCCGAGACGAGAAAATGAGGCCCAAGCCTTGATGAAATTGTTAAAGGTCCTCTCATCACCAACAACGTGGTGGTAAGCAATCCCAATGCAAATCCCACAATTTGGGAACACTGTAATTTGAACACTTAACAAAGAAATATCTGCTGCTTGTGCCTCATTACTACAATGTGCTATACTACCTGTCGACGCTAGCTCCGGCACAAGTGTGTGAAACTCTACCGCACCTCTTTGGGAATTGCTCGAGAGATACTCAAAGTCCCCGTCCGACTCCACGACAGTCAATGACACCGAGTCGCCTTGCGTGTAGAGAAGCTCGGGCTTTTCGGGATGAGGCCGGGCCAGTAGGGTTCCGGCGAAAGGGTAAAATTGTTGGAGAGCGAGGGAGAGAGAGTGCTTGAGGTTTGGGAGGGTGGTGGAAGTGAAATGGGAAGTCATAGAAGAAAAGAGGTAGGCTTGGAGAGAAGAAGAGCCATGGTATGTCAAGGAAGGTTAGCGGGAGAGAGCGTTTTGGAGCTGCTGATGAGTTTGGTGGGGGAGATACTTGGCATTTCTCAAGAAGTTTGGGTTTGGAGAGTCTTGCCATGGATGAGAAAAAGAGGAGAGGAAGACAACCAGGAGTGGTGAGCAGAAAGATAAACTGTTGAATTTTAATTGTAGCGAGTGAAAGTTGTTGCATTGCATTTGATAATGATATAGAGAGTGCGTGGTCAGCTTTCCACAAGTAACCTTCATATCTTCAAAATTATTATAAAAAGTCGGTAGCGGCAACCGGGGAGTTTAATAAGGGGAAATGATACACACTTTTTTAGTCTTTTATTATTTTATTGGATAATGTTAAGGGATCAAAATTTTAAATTAAATTTGTAAAATGTATGATGTGTTATTAATAAAAAATAAACACGTTAATCAATACTTAAATAATAATTCAATAAAATCAACAACTACATCTTTTGATTTACATATTTGGTTTAAAATTTTCGTCTCCTTAGAGCAAGTCCACCCCTAAGGACTTTGCGCCAGCACCCAGCGCATTTATCCACTCAAATGAACAGTAACAGACTCCAATGAACAGTAATAGGCCAAGGCATCTCCACCCCTAAAAAAATGCGCTGGCACCTAGTGAAAAAATGCGCTGGCACAAACGATCTCTATCCCTACAAAATGCGCTGGCACCCAGTCCATTTAAAATATTTTTAAATTTTTTCTAAAAGAATAAAAAAATAAAATAGTTTTAATTTCGGATAGGATTTTTAACCAATCTCGTCACGTCACGTGTCATTATCTGAACGTACTATTTTGTGAATAGATTTCCACTACAGAGGTTACCGGAAGCATGAGAGATGGCGTTTTTCCAACAAGTAAATGATGCGTTGAGTTTTTTCCAACAACCTTGAAGACCTTGACTAGTTCTGGCGTTTTCTCCATGTACATCGCAAAACGCTTTCGTAATTTTACTCCACATTTCTCGCTTATCCATCTCATTACCCGTAATCGGGTCATGAGTAGTGTGAACCCAACATTCACACAACATAACATCTTCAATGAGCTTCCACGAAGACATTTTTTCTCTTAAAGTGTAGAAAATATTGAAATGTAGATAGTATAGAAAGTGTAGAAAATATTGAAATGTGGTGTAAAGGTGGAAGATGAGGGTTAGGTATTTATAGGAAAAAAAAATAACATTTTTCAAATATTTCTGTAATTTTTTTAAAATTTTCTGTATTTTTTAATAATTTTTAATGAATTTTAATATAGTTAATTAATCTGGACCGTTGGATTTGAAAAATATTCAAATCCAAGAGCCAGGGACTTGCCACGTGGCCAACGGTCATATTTCTGACCGTTGGGGCCTTCTTTTTTTTTATTTATTTACTTTTTTGTAAAAAAAACGTGGACCGTTGATCTTTGATCCGACGGTCTATGTTAAAAGTAAAATTTAATTTTTTTTACCGTTGGAAATCCAACGGTTTAGAAAACTAGCCGTTGGAAATCCAACGGCTGAAAGAAAGCCACGTCGCCAACTCGGGGGGGGGAGTCAGTGCGCCTGTCACGCGGGCCCGGGCTCTGAAACCGTGTCGGGCACTCGCGCCACACCGGCGTGAATTGCACGCGCCAGGCCAATAGTCCGGCTTCTTGCTCAGTCTATTTTGGGCTGGTCCATTGCCCAGCTCGGGCTGAGTACCAGTTCATTTCATGGGGTGGACTTGATTGACAGAGGCCCGGCACGTTTTTTGGACTGAGGGCTGGGACATTTTGTCCCCGCTGGACTTGCTCTTAGCATAAGGATGGTCTACCTAGCATTATCCTTACTAGTAGTTTTATTTATTCAATTCGATAATCAAAAATATAAAAAATTGTGTATCATATTTGGTTTAAAAATTTAATCTTCCTAATATAAGAATGATTTATCTAGTATTATCCTCACTAGCAGTTTTGTTTATTCAATTCGATAATAATAATAAAAAATATAAAAAGTTAAAAAGATCGTGTGAAACTCACTTTTCTTATAAATTCTTCTAATTATTGGGGAACAAGAGAGAGAGAAAAAAAAACTTTTTTTTGCAACTAATATACTATTTTAATGACATCAATCCAATAAATATTTGTTGTTTGTTAAAAAGCGAATCATCCGTCCATTTGTAGTCTGTAAATAAAATAGATTTATGAATTTATGGACACGAGGAACACGTGATTGCATAGAATGTTTGTTGCATGAAAAACATGATATATTTAGACCCTTTTTTATTTCTCAAAACCCTTGCAACTAGTCAATTATATTTGGTTTTGAAGACGGAAATTTTCAAAATGAATGTGGTAGGGGTGGGTTCGGTTCTATTCGGTTTGATAAAATTGAAAATCAAACCGAAATTATTGTTTGATTCGGTTTATTTTTTAAAGTTTTATTCGGTTCGATTTCAATTTTTCCATTTTAGTTTCGATTTTTTTACTGAAAATTTATTTATCCAGATTCATTTCTAGAAAAAAAATTAAATAAAATCAAAATAAAAGTTAAATCCATCCCTGGAAATATTCATAGAGCCAACTGCAGCTAGGAATTGAAATGTATATACATACGATTAAAACGTGAAATAAAATTCAAGAACACAACTAAATCCTATCACAACAGCACCACATCAACCTTCTGGTATTTTTAAATAAAAATTGAAATTTTGAAATTTTGAAATAAAATTAAAAAAAAAATGAAAGAAACCAAAAGATGAAAGAAAAGGGTTGTTCGGCCACGATTGGGACCGAGAGGCTCCCGGCCGGCCCACAAAGGGTGCAGAATCATGGATACATTCTAATAAAATTCTAATTGAATATATTCTAATAAATTTTTTTAAAATTCTAATTGAATATATTTTGATTTTTAAAATTTTTAATAAACTATCTTAAAATTCTGATTTAGTACATATTAAATTTCAGATAATTACTTAAAATTTTGATTGAATACATCTAGATTCATTAAAAGAATTAAAATCGCTCAAAATCTCAATTGAATACACCTTAAAAGAATACACCCCTAAAAAGGAAGAAAGAAGTCTGACAAAAAAAACAAAAAGAAGAAGAAGAAGAAACGGCAAGAGAAGAAAGGAAGACAGGAAAAGAAAATGATGTGAAAGTGGAGAGAGGAACGACGACGCAATCCCAGAGGGAAGAAAGAGAGAAAAAAATTAGGGTTTAGTTTAGTAGTGATGGGCTATTGGGCCATTTTATGGCTTGGATTGAGCTAACATTTGGGCTTAAAATAAATGAACATAATTGGATTTCATAACTAAATATTTAACATAAAAAATATGTATATATATATATGTATATGTATATTTAATTCGATTCAGTTCAGTTTCCGAAAAAATAAAAACCGAAACAGGACCAATTAATTTTGGTTCCGTTAGGGGTTCCATATTCTATTTGGTTCTTTTTCGGTTTGATTTTTTCTAATTTCGGTTCTTTTTTTTTTTTTCGATTTTTGAACCCATCCCTAGAATGTGACCCTTTTCGTTTTGGTTTTATCAGATATTTTGTGATGGACTGCAGTATGTTTGACCAAGTTTTCTACAAGTACAGGAGACAGGAAATTATTTTGTACCTACCAAAGGTCTATTTTTGGAAAGATATTTTAGCGTGCCCATAATACAAAGGCCGAACACCACATGTCATTATACAATAAGTTGGATATTTGAAAAAAAAAAAAAAAAAACTTTCCTCAAATTATTAATGAGTGGTGCTCCGGACCGTGTTTTCGGCACATTGAAAATCTCTCTCATTTTTTATACTACTGGTGGATACAATGCACTGGTGTTAAACGATGAGGTTTGGTTCGATTTGAGCTAAATTAAGGGAATAAATCAAAACAAATCATTTATTGGGCGAGATTAGGTCGTGCATGAATTTTAGAAATGTCATGGTGCGGTGAAGATACCACGAGATTATATAGGCTTTATAATGGTTTTTGTAGTTTCCCAAATTGATATAAACCGTGAGTACCTCACAACTTTCATAAAAAAAATGTAGTTACTGAGTTTTCACAAGATCTTTTGCCAATGCTGGACCTAAGTTTTTTAAGGCTCGGAGAAAAATTTCAAATGATGCCCTTGTCGATTAGGGGTTGGCACTTGGAACTGAATATCAAAACCAAAATATGGACCGATCCACACCAAATGGTTTGGTTTGTGCAGTTTTGAAATGGTTTTGGTTTGAAACCGAACCGAACAGCAAGTTAAAAAATGGTTTGGTTACCATTCCTAATATCTAAAACCGAACCGAAACCAAACCGAGCCGCATAATATAAAAAAATATATATTAAGGCTTTTTAAAGTTTATAACAACTAATGTAATCTATATTTTTTATGTTTGTGTATTGTGTAGAGTTAGCCAATTCAAATTCAAGCACCACCTCTCTTACGCTTAATTCATAACCACAACAAGAAGCTCCAAGGCAATCTCAAGTTTCTAGTTCACAAGGTTCAATGGTTTCTCATCCATCAGTTTCACTTTCACAAGGTCCAAGGTCTTCCCAAGTATTGTATTCTCAAGCTCAAATGCCTTCTCAAGCCCGTTCACAAGTTCAAAGGCTTAAACCTTCAAATAGTAAGGTCATCTCTAACCGAGGGCTGGCCAGATGGCTCGTTTTAGCCCTCTGGCCCTCCAAGATTCCCCAAGATATTAATATTTTAATGAACAATATAGGGCCATATTGGCCTCCGTCTTCAACCGAGGGCCAAAGGGTCAGAGGGCTCGTTTTAGCCCTGTCACAAAAAACCGTCTCCAACCGAGGACCAAAGGGCCATAGGGCCAAACATAATTTATTATTTAAAAACTACAATTTAAATTCAAATCTAACGGCTAAGTGACGTCAACATGATGTCAGCTAGCCATTGGTAGCTGACATCATGCTGACGTCAGCTAGCCGTTGGATTTGATTTTTTTTTTGCTATAAATAGGGTGGATATTGGGCTATAATTCACACAACTTTAAATAGGGTGGAGTCGAGAAAATTTGAACTCCATCATGATGTCTTGCATCATATTACACAATATGATAGTGGAGGATGAGCGAGATGGGTATATTGATGGAGAGTCCGATGATGACCAAGAAGATCCAAATAGGTCAAGAAGGGCTCTAGCAAAAATATATGATGAGCCTAATTTGCCTTTCAATCCAAGAACTGGTAGTATCTCTATAAATAAGTATATGAGGCGCTATAGAATGATACGTTCTCGTGCCACAAATAAGTACCTACAACATGATCTTGTTGCACATCTTTGGGCCAAAAGAAGCATGGAGTAGGCTTTTAAGTTTTTTGTTGTTAAATGTTTTTAAAAATGTTGTTTAAGTTTCATGTTGTTAAATGTTTTTTTATGTTGTATAATTTGTATGTTGGTTAATGTTATTTAATGTTGTTTCATGTTACTTAATTTAATTTAATGTTGTATAAATGGCCTAGGAAGTTATAGGAAAAAAATAGAATTGAAAAAAAATATGAAACAAATTTTGTGAAATAGAAGTTATAGGAAAAAAATGGAATTTAAAAAAATATGAAACAAATTTTGTAAAATAGAAGTTATATGAAAAAAAATATGAATCAAATTTTGTAAAATAGAAGTTATAGGAAAAAAATTGAATTTAAAAAAAAAATTGAAACAAATTTTGTGAAATAAAAGTTATAGGAAAAAAATGGAATTTAAAAAAAAATATGAAACAAATTTTGTAAAATAGAAGTTATAGGAAAAAAAATAGAATTTAAAAAAAAATTGAAACAAATTTTGTAAAATAGAATTGAAAAAAAATATGAAACAAAATTTGATTCATATGAAAAGGAAAAAAAAAGGGAAAAAAAGAAGTTTAAATTCATAAAAAAAAAAAAAAAAAGTTAATACAACGGCTACTAGCCGTTATATTAAAAAAAATTCAAACTATTAGTGTCGGTTATAATCGACACTAATAGTAATTAAAAAGAAAAATTTTTCTTTTGAATAACTATTACTGTCGGTTATAACCGACAGCAATAGGAAAACATTAAAAAAAAATTATTAGTGTCGGTTATAACCGACAGCAATAGGAAAACATTAAAAAAAAAATTAGCCAGCCCTCCAGCCCTCTCTGATCCCGTGGGGCCCTCCCAGATTCCATAGCCCTCTGGCCTAGCCCTCGGTTGGAGACGATTTTAGGGCTATTTTCGGCCTTCTAGCCCTCTGGACCCTTCGGTTAGAGATGGCCTAAGTGTCCAAAAGGAGAACGAGCAGGAAAGGGTTGAACGATTCAAAATTTCAAAGTTGCGACTTGAAACACCAAATTTTTTTTTTTTGTTGAACTATATAAACAGTTTATTTTCGAGTTGTACTAATGCCATAAAGCATTTTAACATAGAACTTTGTTTGAACTTTAATTTTAGTATGGTAAACTTAACTTTTTCAATTGGGTTATACTAAAGTAAAGTCATAAAGCATTTTGATTTCAAGTTGAATTTTAGTATGGTGATCATCATGAATTTTTTTCATTTGGGTTGTATTAATGTCATTTAGTTTACAAATGATTAAGTGAGGCACAAATGAAGACCAAAACCGTTTGAAACTGAACCAAAACCAAGTGGTTTAGTTCTATTGGCATTTAGTTTGCAAATGACTAGGTTTTTAACTTTTGAGTTTGTTTGAATGTTGAAACTTGTACTATTGTCAATTAATGGCAAAAGGAGTTATCTTCAACATTGCAAAAGAGATCATTGGAAGGCAAAAGCATGACTCTTGCCACTAAGAGCATTTCCAACTCTACTAACTAAATTTTTTATGTTTTAGCTAGCTGAATGCCCAAAAACTATTCTAGCTAGCCAATTTAGCATGAGCATCTCCAACGCTATAGCTATTTAAAAAAAAACTACAATATTTTATTGTTTAACAAATAAACCTTTAATAATTTATTAATTAATCATTTGACCAAAATAATAAATTCCAATCCACCAACAATTCTAGAACCATCGGCCATAAATGGGACTTAGCTATGACATGTATTTAATATAATCAACACAAAAGTCACTATGTGGATTTTTTTTGTGTGATTTTTTTTTTTTTTGAAGTCCTAATGGGCCAGAGAAGGGTAATTTAAGCATTATGAAATTTTCACATTTTTTGTCTTCTCCCTTTATATATATAGTGTGTGTTCAAACACCTATGAGAAAAAATGGTGCTATTTTTTCAAATATTGGAAGAAGTCTCAAGTTCGAACCCTCCTCCACATTCGTAAATAACCTATGAGAAACCAATTTCTTTAGCACAAACTCAGCATTCATGTCCATTTTCATTAATTTCTTTTAGCACAACTCATCAATCCCCACATTTTATTATAAGTTGTAATATTTATGCCACGTAATACTTATGCCTATTGACATTCCTCTTCGCTTGTATGTGAGATGTCTTAGGGGGTGAGTGAAATGTCTTAAGAGGTGTTGAGATTTTGAAAGATTTTAAAAGAATTATAAATCCATGGAGTTTAATGGATTTCCACAGTGTAAAACCCCACCCCTAAAAGATAGTGTAATTCCACAAATTTTAAACAAAAATAATGAAATTACCTTTCTGTCCCTAACCTTACCCAATCTGGATCCCTTAGTTTTGGAATCCCTCTCTAGTTCTCATCCTCTCTCTACTTTCCACGTGGCAAGCACTCACCTTATCTCTTCTTCTTTCTCTTCTCCCCGAGCGCTCATTCTCAGCTCTCTATCTCTCTTATCTCTCTCGGACAAACTCTCTTTTTCCCCGATCTACACACACACCCCCCCTTTCACACACCCATACCCACCGGCGATGAGCGCAACACCACCACCACCGTGGTAGCACTATCTCCCTCTCTTTCCTCGCCTCTGTGGAACATAAGGAACCCTGGCGACCTGTGGTGTTCAAGCCCAGATTCCAACAACCTCCAGCCACTATTCGACGTGTTCAAGGTATGAAATCATTTCCCCTCGTCCTTACCTTCTTTTGGGTACCTAGATCGTCCATTAGGGTTATGAAACAGCGGCGATCAGAGCTCGGGAAGCTTCGATCTCCCTCCCCGATGAAAACGGGTCATACGCAACCCGAGATCCTACTCGGGTCATTTAGCCTAAAGCCTTGGGCCCACCAAGCCCAAATCCAAAGCCCTTAAACCTAGGCCCTTTGGGCCGTATAGAACTCGGGGCTTAGGCCCATTAAACCCAAACCCTTTTATTTATGTTTATTTCTTTTTAAAAAACCCCTAGGTTGGGCTTGGAAGCCCAAGCCCGTTGAACCCTCAGCCACCTTTTTTCTTTTTATTTAGTTAAAACCCCAAAACATTTTGCCTTGGGCTGTGCTTTCAAGCCTAAGGCCTGTAGAATACAAACCTAGAGAAAGACAGGCCCTTGGGCCATCCAACCTGGGCATCCGGGCCAGTAGCCTCAAGCCCAAAACCCTTAGCATCGGCCCAACCTATTGGACCGGTCTGACCCAAACCCTAGGTTGGTTGACCGGCCAGTGACCTGATTGACCTGGTTGACCCGTTGACTTTCCGTTCAACGTTAACTTTTTTGGGTTTCGATCGTGACCCCTTCTTGGCTAATTTCGACGTTCTGGATTCGTTTTTTACGTCCGTTTTCTGAAATTCAATCGTTTAGGTAGAGTTTTGTTAATTGTACCTTTTATGTGCTTAGGTAAGAATATTAGCGGCGATTCCGTCTTTCCAATTTCGTATGGCTCTACGATGACGGAGTATCTGTGAATGGACCTCTTCTAAAATGCATGTTTTAATAGTAGAAATGCATACATGAAAAACATGATTTAATGGTTACGTTTTATGAGTAAATTAGATTTACACTTTATGATTATCATGCTTACTGAGAATATTTTGGAATACCATATTTTATCGAACTTATATTCTTTGTAGTATATATGATGGATGAATATATACTGCTTATGAACATGTTTTTACACTTCTTTATAGTATATATGATGGATGACTATATGCTATAAAGATGTCTTTGAGATATATGTACCTACGTTTGGAAAGACTATGTTCAATGATTTTGTGCGTATCTATTGGTTACTGTTCTGCCTACGGGTGAGAGATATGGTTGTTAGCTGCAGGTTTATGGCATGCTAGGTTTTCGAAAACCTATTACATATTATACTATGAGTTTTCATTAAACTTTGGGGGTTAGTATGTTGATAACTGTTTCAGTATTATTTACATATCAACTTGGTCCACTCATGTTTGTTTTGCGCCCCCTCAAGACATAGGAATGAGGCGTACGATCCAAACTACGAGGCTTTCCCCTACCAGTGATATTGTGCCATCCTTTCTACTTTGACATACTTGTAATAGCACTTTCCGCTGGTATTCTGAATTAGATGTATGCTTTGAACATGTCATGCATTATCAATGTGTTTTCATTGTTGGTAGTTGAATATTATTTTATTATATTGTATTAGTAATTCGAGCAAAATGTATATGCATGTTTCACATGTTCTTAGCATATGCATTCATTAAATGACTTTCGTGACCATCGGGTGTCGGTCAGCACATGACCATCCCGATGTCCCACTGACATCGGGATCGAGGCATGTCAGATTGGTATCAGAGCATACTTAGGACTTCATTCTTCCATTTGGTAATCATAATCTTTCGTTCTTCTAAATTTTGTTTGCCTCGTATCAGAATTATGGATCATCCTGGTGGAAATGTACCTCGACGACCTCGTTTTGGTCTAATGGCAGGAATTTAGTAGTTAACCTCCGCTTTACGAAATGTTTTTCCTGGTAATAGCAGGCCGAGTCATACATACATGGAGATTGCTCGTAGCCACAGTGTTACGAATCTTAGGGTAGTCGGAGCCTGTTAGGAGGCTAAGGATTGGTTGGAGAAAATGGAGGATACTCTAAAGAGCATGAAATGCCCAGCGTTTGAATAGGTGAATATGGCTAGTTACTTTCTTCAAGGAAATGCGAGGTTTTGATGGAAGTCAGCAAAGGGCTCTCGCCTACCTAGTTCTTTGATGACCTGGGCTACATTCATGAGACTTTTCAGCATACACTTTCTGAGCCCCAGTTATCAGCTGAGGAAGCGACAAGAATTCTTAGAGTTTCGTCAGGGCGATCTGAGCATTACAGAGTTTGATAGCACTTTCGGATCCATATCGAGACACCATAAAGGAACATATGGGAACCAGCGGGAAATGATGATTCAACTATTGATTGTTATAAACCCGGACTATCGCGAGCTTTTGGCATTACAGAAGCATAGATCTTATGAAGATATGATTAAGACGGCCTTAAGGATCAAACAGACGAGAGGGGAAAGTCTTAACCAGGATCAACCTTAGAGCTAGAGCCAGCTTCGGAGTTAGAATCAGCCTCAGAGCCAGAATCGACATCAGAATCAGAATCAGATGGGTCAAGGATTCCGATCCCAGAGTATGAGGGAACCTTTTACCTTTTCTAACCCCTTCAGCCCTAGAGAGTCTCACTCGTTCAAGCGACAGGGCTAGGGTTCGGGATCATCTAGTTAAAGTGATGAATCATATACCAATTGTAAACATGCCTGCAAGGATAGACGTACTTAACAGACGTTGAGTCAACACCCCCGAAGGGTGTGCCGCCCTTGTTGGGGATATTGATAGGGAGATTTACATGTAAGTTCCCAAAGAATTACATGGACTAGTTCAAATATTTGTAAACCACGGAACACCCTCTCAACTCATTTGAGGCGTTCACTTTTTGGATTAAAGCAATTTGACGGGTGTGGTATACACATCAAATTGATTATTTGATCAGTCAAGGATATCAATTATGCCCTTGCGTGTTAAACTATGAAGACTTATTATGTATTACTATAGTTACAATTTATGTCAAATGACTTGAATCTTACTAGACTCTGGAAGAGCTTGAGAAAACTACCTAGCACCTGAAGATGAAATTTGAGATGAAGGATCTTGGGAAAACTCGTTTATGCCTTGACTTGAAATTCAAGTGTTGTTCTCATGGCACTTTGGTCTACCAGTCAAACTACACACCCCAAAAGTGTTACCTTTGAGTATACATATGATCTTCCATACGCTATATGCAAATGAGACCCTTGAAGAGGTTATGGAATCTAAAATTCCATATATAAGTTCAACTTTACGCTTCATTGTGCTTAGCTTATTGTATTAGATATGACATCTCCTTCAATGTTGATCTATTGGTAAAGATGCAGCACCGCAGCTACACACAACCACTGAATTGGTATTAAAGACGTTTTCCGCCACCCTGAAAGGTACTACAAATTTAGGTTAATACCAACGCATCTTGAGCGAATCTGACCCCCTAATCCTCAGAATGATGTTTGCCTTGTTTATTATGCTGACGTGGGTTACTTGTCAAACCAGCACAAGGTAAATCCCCGAATGGTTATGTCTTTACCGTTCCATGATATAACCTTACTTGCGAAATCTTCGAATTATTCCAAGACTCATCTTACTTCACTACGCCATACGTGAGACATGGTCAGGAGTTCTTCTTGAGCATATTCGAATACTTGTTGTTTTCATCAATAGTTGAGTTCCGACGACGATCCATGAAGACTATGCCGCATGAATCAACTTGACCAAGACATGATACATCAACGAAGTCAACGCCAAGACATATTGCATCTACATCTACATCAGCAAAACATCAAGAGATTGAAGTCATGCAAGCCGATCCCAAACAATCTTGCTGACCTCTACACGACGTCACTGCCGAAGTCAACCTTCCAGAAGTTTGTCCGAGGAATTGGTATGCCTAACTATTCGTATGCAATGATTGTAGTTCTCATTTGGAAGTTCTATCAAACTTAGGGGGAGTATCCAGAAGTATATTCACTTGATCATAATGTACTCTTTTTCCCTACAATTATGAGCATTTTTCCCACTGGGTTTTTGCTACCTAACTAGGTTTTGACGATGACTTCATTAACTGATCTACTTCATCGCTGAAGACCTGATGCGCCATTTCCCTCTCTATCTTCTCTCTCTATTGCTGTCGTCCCATCTCCCTCTCTATCCTAAATACAGTTCAGTTAAATAGGCCTACAACACGCTAATTGAATAGCCACTTAGTATTATGGTCTAGTGGTATTCCTCTTCACTTGTAAGTGAGAGGTCTTAGGTTCGATTCTCGCTAAAGGCGAAGTTGAACCACATTATTGTTAGCTCATTGTGAGGCTAAGCACACTCCTCCTCCCTAATGTAGACAATGTCATTTGTTCAAAAAAATAAATAAATGTTGATTGACTACTTATGGACTTCCTTGAATTCATTTAAAATCTCAATTGAATATATCTAGATTTGTAAACTCTTATAAAACCTTTTATACTTCTAATTCATAAATGCTAAGTTTTTTTTGGACAAATCATAAATGCTAAGTTGGATAACAAATTTAGATTTCTTTCATAAAGATTGCATTGTCACCAATAATTTCCATGGCATTGTTTTTCTCTACCGTGTTGGATACATTACCAATTCTGCCACCAAACGCGCTGCGTATGTGCACGCAACTCAGATTTGCTGTAAACCCTTCTATCACGTTAAATTGTCAACTTCCAAAAGAAACACAGTACCCGTTCTTTGTAATATTCCATAGGACAATCATCAACCCTTTCCTATATAAATATGACAAATATTTCTCCTTAATCACACCATCCTCGGCCTCAAATCTCAAATATTCCAAGACGTTTTTGCTCATCATAGCCTAAAAGGCACCGCAAGGCCACCATGGAAATGAAGAAGATTGCTTGAGCTGTCCTCTTCGCCACCGCCTCTGTCAGCGCCGTGATGGCTCATGAAGGCCACGCCCACGCCCCTGCCGAGGGACCTACAGGAGGAGCCCCAAATGATGCCTCTGCCAGCCTCCCCGTCTTTGGGTCCTTGGTTGGTGCCTCCGTTGTGTCATTCATTGCTTACTACATGCACTAAAATAATCAAGAAGGAATGAGAAGTAAGAGAGAGGAGATCAACTGAGTAATTCAAAGGAAGGGTGGTGAGGTTTATTTTTTGTTCCTAAATAGAGGGACTCTGTTGGTTCTCATTTCTTTCAAGTTTATGTGAAACAAGTATTTTATAATAACGCAATAAAGAGCTTCTATTATTTAGTTTTGGTGCATGATCTCAGACTAGTGAAAATGTTGCAGTGTGCAAAGAGTTATTGTAGATAGAGAAATCATGTCTACTCATGTTTTCTCCTGCTACTATTTTTGTTTATTTCTGTTTTTTGGATCGAACAAAGTATAAGAGAATCAATGGACTAATATAAATAAGTCTACGTAAAATAATAATAATAATAATTTGTGCAGAAATCAAGCTCAAATTTTTCAAGCAACGTCCCAATGCTTCAGTTTCGAGCTTTTTGTATGAATTATAAATGTAGGAAAACATCCTAAAATTAAGATAATTAAAGAAGAAAAGTAACTATAATACCAAGTATATATTGTCGCGTTGATTTGTTGCTGCATTTTGTTGAGAAGTCGAGGGTATGTTATTGTTACCGTATGTTTATAACATTTGTCCAATAATTCGAGCCAGTTTCCTGTTGTCCTTTTCATCATGGAATATGATTTGAGCCATTTTTGTAATATTATGTGAAAGTTCCACCGCTCAGTCGTACGGTTCGGTTTTTTTATTATTATTTTTTCATTTACAAGTAGGAAGTTTTAATTTTGATACTTGTGCATATGGGATGGCTTAACCTAAATTTCTTTCCAATGTAAATATGTATCGCTATATTAAAAATAAATATTTTTTATTAGCATCTTACATATTATTGTAGGGTGATGTTATATACATCAAAGTCATGCACCAAATGACATGGCACATTTTACACATAAAATTTCTTATTACGATTATTAATCAAATTTCAAGGTAAATTAAAGTCAAATTGATTAGTGCCACATCATTTGACTATAAATTTGGTCCACAAATTGGAGTAAATTAGTTGAAACTTAAAAAAAAATTCAATTAATTGTATTATA
Organism: Malus domestica; assembly: GCF_042453785.1. Classification (NCBI taxonomy): domain Eukaryota; kingdom Viridiplantae; phylum Streptophyta; class Magnoliopsida; order Rosales; family Rosaceae; genus Malus; species Malus domestica. The sequence continues at coordinate 821,819 of NC_091667.1, read as the reverse complement.
ACACTTAGTGTGCTAAAATGCGTACACTAAAAATTTTCTCCACCGTTGTTGAGGTGCTCAACAACGATTCTCGCCTCAACGGTCCCTCGTCTCGTCCGGGACAACCACTGGTCTACTTGAAATTGCTCTGCATCTCTATGTCGAGTCCAAATTGTCGATTAGGTTTGGCGGCGAGGCCATGGTCTGGGTCATGCAAAACCTTCCATGGTCTGCTCGAAATTATTTTGGGCCAGGCCTCTACATTCGGCTCATGCCCGAAGCCCGCACCTAGACATGCGCAGGAGAGGTAAACGCCCGCCTAGAAAGATAAATCGTTCTCTCCTCCTAAAGTTACCCTTCCTTCTCTCTCCCTCTCTCTCTCTAAATTCTTGGTTCAGCAAAAATGGCGGCCATGATCACACGCAGATTCAGCTCCAAGCTTTCAAGACTCTCTCATCCTCACTCATCACTGTCTGCTTCCTCCACCTACCTCACCGCCCAAAAGTTCCAAACCCCTGAAACCCCTAACTGCTTCACTCACTCCTCCAGTTCCACTTTCTCCCCAAATCCTTTCAAATCTTCATCAAACCCCACCATCACTATCGAACGCTACATAAAATCATCAAATCCAAAACCCATAAACCCTAATCTCATTTGGGTACCTAATTCAAAATCCATTACTCAAAACCCTGAATTCAAAAAAACAAATCTTGGTCTTACTTTTACGCAATCGTGTTTAAGTTTCAGTACCAATTTGTACAACCCTAGGTTTAATGGGTTATCAGATCAAAAGCCCAGATTTTTTTCAACCTCCTCTAGTTCATCGTCATCGGATACAGAATCTGAAAAACCCCAAAACCCTAGTGAATACCCTAGTCAAAACCCTAATTTCAAGCACCAAGAAATCGAAGGACCGACGGTGGAGCGAGACCTTTCGACTTTGGCCAATGAGACCAGAGAAGTTCTGGAATCGATGGCGAAAAACATGAATAGTCTGAGCAGGGCATTGGCTCTTCTGGGTTTGGCCCAACTCGGCGTCGGAGCTTGGATTTCGTACATTACCAAATCGACCCCAATGCCGGAGGTTTCAATTCAGAGCATTTTGGCTTTCGGGTTGCCGTTTACATTGGCCTTCATGTTGAGGCAGAGTTTGAAGCCAATCTACTTCTTTAAGAAGATGGAGGAGCAAGGCAGGCTGCAGATTCTGACTCTCACTCTTCAGATCGCTAAGAATTTGAATGTGTTCTTCGTTCGGGTTCGCGGCGTTTCGTTCTTGTGCATCGCCGGTTTGTCCGTTGGAGTCTTGTTTGCTGCCCTTACAAGATGAAGGATGAGTGATTAAGATTAACTCCGTTTTAAGCATTGTTTTTCATGAATTTTGATACATATGGTATTGTTGGATTGTTATATTATCAATTTTACGGTAATGGAAAATAAATTCAATACTTCCATCTTGTTACGTTATCAGTTAAACCTTTTGCAATGTTGGAAGTTCTTGTCACATGTAGCAATTCTATGGTTTAGTAGACTCTGAATTTGGATCACATTCAAGTAATGAAATGATGATTGCGTTTATTGTTCTAAATTCATAGTCTGATAAAATAAGTATGTTATATTGTTCGACGGTGTAGCCAAAGAACACTTCATTTGACAATGTTAGAGAGGATAAACTGTGTTTTAGGATGCATGGAGTTATTTGGATGGGTAAATTATTAGGTGAATAGGGAAGTCTACTCTCCGTAACAAAATGTAAGAAATGACTACAATACTTACATGTATTTAATATAATCATCATTTTACAGTCAGATATATTCATGTAAATATAGGTTCTTAATACAATAATTGACATTAGATAGATACTTGAAAGAAAAAAGAGAGAGCACCTTCATCATTCGGAAATATAGTTGGTAATTTACAGAACGGAGTATAGTTCATAAAAAATACCTACGTTAATTATTTGGGCACTTTGCTAGAAAATATACTTCAAAATAATTTGGGCAATATTTAAAATTAATATTTATTTATTTATATACAATATTAGTTTTTTTTTTCACTAACATATTTTTTAAAATCTGAAAAATACGTGTAGAATAATTGAAATTTATATGAACCATTGAAAATGTGTAAAAGTTGCATTTTTTTTTTTGGAGTAAAAGTTACATATTAAACATGAATAATACGCTTGTATATATATAATAAGAAAAAACTAGTGAAAATAACTTGAAAATTTTGAATTTTAATAATAAGAACAAAATAAAGAATAAAATGATTGACTTTTTAATGTAAAAATGTGATTTTTCGTTAAAATAAACAATACAGGATGCTTTTCGTTAAAGTTCCCGTAATAATATGCATATTGCATGCGAATTTACTTTCCAGGGTAACAATGTATAATTAAGTCGAATATTGAATCAATCAAACCAAAAATACAGAAAAAAAAAAGAAAAAGTAAATAAGCAAAAATCAGGAACAATGAAGCACATACTAATCTCTCTTTCTCCCCTTTTATATTTTTTTTTTGTTTTATCAAAAATATAAATATTAAAAACAGATTAATAATAAAGCTAATATCCTTAGAAAAAGAAAGCATAAATCTGTCCGCCCTATACACAAATTGGATCCTAAACAGTATTATCTCCGTCGGAAAACACAAACACCAAAGCTGAATACTCCTCATCTCCAAAAATATTTTCCACCGCTTTACCCCAAGCCTTAATAATTCCGTTTTATCTCCAAACCAAAATTTGCGAGTGGGGAAGCCCTCGCCTTCACTTCTTACGCCTCCTTGTAAAAATGTTCTCGACCATATACAAAAAGAATTTAATCCAATTTATTGGAATTTCGAGGACCTCGAGCATTTCAAGTCGGGCATATCGCAGAAGGTAACATCACTTTCGGGACTAGTTCCCCGCTGGCTTAGGTTCTGTTCGAACATAGGTTAAACTGCGAGCTGTTGGGGAAGGAGCAGCACTGCCAGTGACTGGAGAACCCGTCTCACCCTGAGTGGCCTGAGTATCACGCTTCCACTGCAAGCTCCTCGCACCAGGTTTGATTAGGGGACGAGGCCTGTATGCACCAGACATGCCTCTCGGGAAAGGGGACCTACCAAACCTGGCAGTGGCAAATGGAGAGCCCCGGGTAACCCTTGGCCACATCACACCAGGAGCAGCTTCTTGATGTGCAGCTCCCCTCTTTTCAACCTGCGATAGGATGATAACAACGGTAAAGATTCGTTCCTACATTTAAACACCAAAAAATGCAAATGATAAATGTATGGATTCCGTGATCATTTTTTATATTGTCTAATGGTTGATGAATCAAATCCCAAAATACAATGAGCAAATACATATCCTAGCGGCAAAGATTTTGCCTTGAAAATTATATGCTAAGACGCAAGCAAATAAGGTCTGTTCTCCAAAGACCAAACAATAGCAAAAAGTCATCACTAGTGAGTTATGAGTTCTAGTTACTACAATGATATATACCTTGAGGATCCGTGACATGAAAGAGGTTCCGTCCAGAGATAAAGCATTGTCTGCCGCTTCCTTCCGTGTGAACTCTACATAAGCCGACCTGCTCAAGTAAAGTCATTTAGCAACGACTAAGTAAGGAATATGTATTCTCCTTGTATCAAAGGAATGGCTAGGCTAGCAGCTGAGAAGGGAAGAATAATTATGACGAGACATCTTACCCTTTAGGTTGCCCAGTTGCTGAATCAGTAACTATCACTACTTTTAGCACTTCCCCAAACTTGTTGAAATGTCGAGAAAGACTATCTTTTGTAGCAGCAAAATGGACCTGTGCATCCATAACAAGATATAACTAAAACTGGAAGTGCACAAAACAAAGACAAAACATCAAATTTTGAACAACAAGAAGGGAGCTATTACATTGTTAACAAAGATAGTTCGAGAATCTGCATCCTCCAAAGGGCGTCCACTGACATATAGACCTGCACGATATTCCACAAGAAAAATTATAAAAATTCATATTTGCTTACTACTCGAATCAAGAAGATCCAATGCCAGAAAGAGAATCAATTATTTTAGTTAAAAGTAGGGGCTTGACTTCTCTCATTTCTAAATAGGGGAAAATAGTAATAACGTGAAAACAAAAAAAAAGAGAACTACTTTACAAGTTTCCAAACTCACCAGTAGAAGAGGAAAGCATCTTCTGAGAATCTGCAGCAGGTGTTGCCTGCTACCATAAAAGGATGTATTCAAAAACAGTCTCTAAGTGCAAAGAAATATCAAGTAAGTTTCACGTATATGTGACGATAGAGGAGAGGTGGGGTGTGCACGGATCTTACATTTCCATTACTTGCTCCGACAGGACTGCCATTCTCCTTCATCACATGCAAACCAGATTTGGAAACCCCTGCCGTACTATCCTGTAGGGATTTCCAATCGTCATCAACAACTTCTCTTGGCTCCTGAGAATGGGGTGGCTTCCACGTATTGACATTGACAGATATGTTCACAATCTTATGCGAAGAATTCGCAGCTGCAATAGGTTGGCCATGATCTTTATTCCTGGATAGCCGCATAACATCATCAACATTCTTCGCCACATTGTACCGCGACATCAGTGAATTTTCAACCCTGCTTCCACCAGATGTCCCAATTTGAGAAACATCAGTAACACTACGACCCATAACATTAACATCATCAAACCCTTCCTTGTCCGATATAAAATCAGAAGCCAAACCAGTTTCACTTTCTAACATAGCATTCCCTACATACTGTCCACCATATTCACTTCTAGCCGGATACGACAATTGTGTTTGCTCATGAAGTTGGACGGTGTCTTCAAATTCAACATCCTCAGTAGCAGCATCTCTAAATGATGCAAGAGGCACACTGGTCTCAGAAAACTCCATACCACGACCAAGTCGATCAAACACACTTCCTGAAGGTTTGACTCTTGTTACATCCTCAGCAGCTTCTGCAACAGCTTTCATCACAGTTGACATGGGATTTGGCACCCTGGCCACTGACTGAATCCGTCGAGGACGATCAACCAATGATGAGTCAACAGTGGGTGTAGATACCACAGAACGAAGACGCTTCAATGTGGGCTGCGTTGCTGAATTGGATTGCCTTGAGGTTGTCAGTGCATCACGCATGGCAAACTGAAGTAGCCGTCGAGGGGCATCAACTTTCACTTGAGAAACTGGTTCCCTCTGTCAATAAGTTGATGATTGAATGAGAAAGTTGGATACCTGTTATCAAAGTGCAAACATACTATACCAAAAAGGTCTTCAAAATGCTTCTTCTTAAATTGAATACTCAGTCCAGCCTACAAAACCATCTTGCTTTATTGTTTTTTTTTTTTTTTTGGGGGGGGGGTGTTTCAGAGGCAGGAAAAGAAGAGGGGGGAGGAGCAAATGAGGTTTGCATAGAGTGACAAGAGCAACAGTATGCACATTAACAACCATTAATATGTTCAACATTTATTGGCACCCACACAAGCCAGTGAGTGATTGAAATAAACAAGAGAGAAGTAATTGAACAAATCTTTCAAATTTATTGGTATAAAGGGAAAACTCCTGATTACAGAAAGAAAAGTTCCAATACTAAATAAGAGCCTTGAATTCTTTTCTTTAGTAAAGCAGTCGACACCACACTTCAGGATATACGAGGTCATTTATAACTATTTAACATGGAGACAAAAAAAAAATTGACTTTTCCATACAACTGAAGAACAGATAATTAGCACATGAATCAATATGGCCCCAAGACAGCTGCAAGATCCACGATCAAATTACTAGAGTCAAATTAACTACCCCCTGCTTATCATAAAAGAAAAAAATCACAAATTCAAACCTCTGTATTATGTTGCTCATCAGACCGAATCCTTTTCCTGTGCACTGCAGATTGACGTGAAGGAGAATTTGCACGACTAACTTTGCTATGACTTTTATCTTCTACATAAATATCTCCAATCTCAGAGCTTCGAAAAGGAGGGGGTTCAGCTTCATCCCTCGCTAGTCCTTTCCATTCCCTATTGTGCCGGCTTCTAGTTACCTTATTGTTAGACTTCTCTCTTTCTGGCTCAGAGCTCAAATGATGAGAATCACTTTTTCCAATTAAGTCACCTGATGTAGTTTTTCTTTGACTCACATCCTCAATCTCAGAATCTTGTGATTGTAGATGCAAATCCGAATTTGAAGCCAGATGATCCCACAACCTAGTGAGGAAAATTTTAAACAAAAAATTAGAATGCTGCCCACAATACATACATGACCAAACTAAACAACCATTATATGTGGAATAGCATTGCTCATAAATGAGAGAAAAGAAGAATTACCAAGAAACAAAAGAATCACTGTCATCCCCCAAAAACACGTTCAACTCATTCTTTGCTTCTTCTTTGCCCCTGCCATTCCTTAAAAGGACAATAACATATTCCTGCAAGGAAATCAGAAAATTCAGCGAAAGTTCTAGTGCCATAACTTTTGTCAGTGGATAGATTTACATAAAGAAAAAAAAACGAGGGGGTGAACTCAAGTAGAGAATTGAACACAAACAAATATGAAGAGAAGGGCAAGAAACGTCCTCAAATATGTTTCAGCTTTCATCTCATGCATATGAAACTCCACTGACAGGTATATAAAGGGCACAAAAAAAATTCCAAGGTTATGGATAGCAAGCATCAAGTACAATCTAATTCAAATTACATCACAAGCTGTACTAATTAGACATCCAGAAGCAGGATGGAACTGGATAAGACGCAATGGCTCTGCATCATTTGGAACTAAATATATGTAAAATTAAAACCATGGAGTGCCACCTTACACATTTCACCAAATAGTGTTATGTGGCACTTGGTCCTTTTACACAAAAACATCTATATTGTATACCCTAAGAAAAAACAACCCACATATGAACAACACCACACACATAAAATGACAGTTCGCTTACAATAAGAATAACATCTGAAAAGCCACAAATAAAAACAGGCGGACACATGTACTTGTATGCACTTCTCACGTCCTGTATAAAAAAGGATGATATTGGTAGGCTACTTCAGATATTTTAATTTTTTTTGTTTTCAGATATTTTAATTTCTTTTGTTTAATTTCATGGTTGTATTGCCTCTCTAAGGTCAAAAATAAGGTCATGATTGGTAAAAGAAGGTAAGAAGATCGGAAAGCAATCTCAAAGTGTCCCATTCAAAAAGTACCGAAAATTTTGGTAACACTGTATTTAAAATTTTCTATTATGGACACCTTAAATAGCCATGTCCTTTCAGGCCCAAACTTGATGCTTTACCTACTAGTAAGAAGTAACCCTTCAAATCCATGTTTAAAGCTCGTTGCACACATAAATTTATCAGGAGGTACATAAAAAAGGCCGCTATTTAACCCTCTCCCCCACCCTCCTTTCTTTTTCCTTTTATGAGTTCAGCAATAGCCAGTAGTCCACAAGAAAAGCATTCCAATCTGCCTATATTTCCTCAATCATCAAGGAGAAAATCAGCATTTGAGAGATTAGGAGAGGGCATCAGCGTTCTAATAAGAGGACCTTTCACATTGCTATGTTGTCCCTCCCTCTTGAAAGGAAACTATCATGAAAGCTTTTCTAGAAAAGCCCCACACAAACAATCACCTTAAAGAATTCCACAAAAAAATAACCCCAGGCAATGGTCATAAACGTTGGCACACTTCCCGGACCTAAAAGCTCACACTTTGAACAATGGGCATAAATTCATTAAAAACCCTTAATAAGGTAATCTAACTTTTTTTTTCATAAAAGGTACCCAACCTGAAGCAAGAGAAGTGCAACCATTCTCTAATAGAGAGCTCCAAAATCTAGGCAATGATTTAAATGGAAACAAATTTTAAAAGTTCGGCAATGCTTATGAATTAGTATCTCCATGTCCAACCTACAATGCCTGCCTTAAACCGAATGGCAACATCATGCAAGGACTAGCCTAGCTACAGTTCACTAATACCAATTCATGGTACCATCAAAATAAATCAAAATCCAGGATACCAATAGAGTTTTTTGACCGTGAAGTCGAAACCATATCAAAATCCAAATCTGTACTCCAGATATATACTAAAAACCACAAAAACGGTAGGCAATCACGCCAATTAAAACAGAAAATCAAATGGAACAAATTCCCCCAATCAAAGCATTGAAAACTGGCCAATAATCAGCATAAATTTCAGAACAATGCGCAAAAGATTACTATTAGCCGAACGAGAGAGTCCGTACCACAAGAGTGTCGTCGGTGTAATCCCCCATGAACTCCTTAAGCTTCTCTCTCACACTCTCTCTCAACTTGATGACTGAATCGCCCGTCAAATTAACCCTAAATGTCCTATCATCGACCCGATCCACGCTCCCCATCGCCACGAAACCCTAATTTCGGCCCTCACAAACAAACCCTACCGACCCAAAGCTTCGGAAACCTCTACCAATCGCAAAACCCTAGCTCGGGTTTATAAATATCCCTAGAGCCGATCAAACCCCCTCCCTCGCCGGAACTAGGGGGTAATTGTAGGGGATTTTCCCGGGAAAGTGACGGAATACGATTTCCTAGGCAATTGGGCAGTAGGGTTTCGTGGAAAAGTTTCCCGATAGATAATTCCCGGGGAGAAAAAAAAAATGAAATCTTTGATGTAAAAGAGAGAGGGAGAGAGAGAGGGTTTTGGTACGAAGGCGAAACGTTAACTGTGGGAAGTAATATCTCGCAAATTAATAGTTTACTACTGAGACTGGAATGCTGTACTTTCTTTCTGTTTGGGATAATTCCTATTTGATATCGTCCCTCTTTTTTTATTATTTCTTTTTGGCTATAATTAGGTAGCTCTTGGCGCTTTATATAGAATCTCTTCTTATTATTTACGCTTTATTTTATCTCATTTTATTTTATCGACTAATTTTTGTTATAGGTGATGTTATCTGTACATTAATTTTTACTTTTCATGTATATTTATTAATTTTCAACTGTTGAATCGGATGAATTGAAGAAGATTAATAAAAAAAATTAATAAAGATGTGTGTGAGATAAAAATAAAGATATGCGCTACCCTTCTTTATTATGTCTCACTTGACCTCATTTTGTCAACTAAATTGAGAGAGGCGTTTTAGTTCAATGATGTGTTACAGGTTCTCTGGTCTTTTCAATGGTAAATATAACAATATGTTAAAAGTATTGTGATTTTATTGCTATATTAGGGGCGGATTGTCGTCATCGTTCGACTCCCCTCCAACCTGGCCTTCCATGAGTAAAACTCAATCAACTCTTGCCCCATCAAAGTTGCAATGGCGACATATCATGCACGCTAGTCTACGTAGGTAACTTATTTAATACCGTAATAGTAAAGTAGGTGAGATTAAGATTTTTTGAGCTCACTAAGGGCTTATATAAGGGGGCAAGTGCCTTTTACACGGAGTCAAACGATTGATAGGGAAAATAATTTAAATTATAGCCGAGCGCTTCTTGTAATCATTTAATCAATATATTCCCAGCACCTCAATGAATGTAGCCCAATTTTAAAGGATGAACCACTTGAATCTTGAGTCCATTATTTCATAGCTTTAAACCTGAACCCATCAATAGCTAATTGTTCTAGTTTGTTAACCTACAAATTTTAAGCGTTAACAGTTAGACCTATATCAGACATCTTGAACCCTGGTTGGTCATAGACTCATAGACCATGCGGAGGCACACGATCGGACCTAGTTACTCATTAACCGGCACTTCGAATTTAACCCATTTGTATTTATTTTGATAGAAAGAAAGTGAGAGAATTAACGGTAACACCAATTATGGGATACCAAATAGAGTTGAAGAACTCTGATACCTTTCTTTTGGATCAAAATACTCTTAGACCATAAAATGCTAGGATGACCATATTTTAAAAATTACATCTAAGTCGTCTTTTTAATAGAAGTAAGACCAAATTATATTATGGACCCTACATCTTTAGAATGATAATTTAAATGTGATATACAATATGTGGTCTTCTTAGCATTACTCATCCGAGACCTATTCTTCAAGTTGGAAAGGGATCATCCGGATCTCTTCCACCTAATCATCCTCATCAAACAATCTGAACACTTGAAATTTGATCTAACTACTAAAAACAGAAACTCACTCTAAAAGTTGTAATAAATCTAATCGTTAGATCAAATTTCAAAAATTCGAATTATTTGATGAAGATAATTAGGTAAAAGGTATCCGCTTCAAGTTAAGCAAGGCAAGCACTGTACGAAAATTGTTCCTTAGTGAATGGGAAAGTTAGAGGGGATGGTAAAAATCATATTTGCGAGCTGACAAATTACTGCGCGGAGCACGAAACATCGAGGGGAAAAAAACAACAAATGAAAAACAAAACAATACTGTGCACGTAACTCACTTCCACAGTTCAGCTCCAGGACCCAAAAGATATTCTGCAACCGAGTCTACATATAGTCCGTGAATTCGAGAGTTCGAACGGTCGGATGCTTCTAATTGGAATAAAATCCAATTTTTCTGACTGTTTTCCCCTCCACCAATCAAAGCTATAAACGTGGGTTGACCGGCGACACCTGGAAAACACTTGATCTTCCTATGGGTCGCCTACACGCTCTCTCATCGCATATAAATTCGCAGCTGGAACATTCGGCTTCGACTTCTCCTCCTCTGACACCTCTTTCTCGCTCCTGTTCGCCTTAGGGTTCGTCTCTCTCTCTCTCTCTCTCTCTCTCTCTCTCTCTCTCTCTCATCACAGATAGTGTTTTGATTTTCTAAATTTTGATTATTTGATTATTGAAGGGGAGCGGATAGGAACCATCTCTGTGTGAATTTTGAGGAGCTACTTCGAAGAGGTTGGTTCTCTGCGAACAGGTGAGTACTGGATTCTTTATATTACCACTATTCGCTTCTGGGTTCTGCTTTTTTGATGAAATATGTTAAAAATTGGCTGAAGAAGCTAATCAGCTTATGTATGTGATGAAAGATGTGAATTTTCAACTGAAAATTGATATTTTGATGGTGGGTTTTCGGTTCTGATGGGAAAATAGACCTTAATTCCGGGTTTAAGGATGTTTAGAATAGTAAATTAAGGTTCTTTTGTGCTGATTTTACTGAATAGTATTCGGAGTTTGAAGCTTGATGAGTTGGTTTGATTACTTGTGTGTTTTGTCATTAGCAAATGGTTTTGATTAGCTTGAAGAGTTGGTTTAATGGTAGCATGATTAGTATGTTTTATGTGTTAGTGTTAGTGTAAATCTGCAAAAGAAAGCCATGACTTATTCCACCACCAAGAATTTGAATTCTTCATAAATATCCGTTTACTGTTATTATTTTTCTTTTAAAACTAAAACAGAGGAGAAACTGAAAGGTAGGAACAAGCATGTAAAAGGCCTAGTTGAAACAAGTCGAGGTTCCAGCCAAAAACCAATTGGAAATAGTGGGAGATAGCGTGCTACGTTGCGCATTTGCGATTTCAAACTTTGAAGTGGCCAATTGGCAATAGGGGAAGTGAGGCTCTGATGCGGAGCATTTCTTCACTCACAATAGTAAGAGTTATGGTCTGTCTGGTATGCTAATTGGTTGAATGCTTTGGAGTTATTGTATGATTTGGATTCAGATTGGCTCATTATTATCAAGCTCTCTAGCGTTTGAGTAGAGGGGTATTTGTTTCAATTATGGTTATAAGTTTCTTTGAAAATCAGTAGGTTCGTAGAGTTTATACGAAGACCCTAGTATCTTCTTCAGTTGTTGAATTCCCCCTTCACTGGGTAGTTTTTAACTCCCAATGACTGAGAGTGTCAATTTTTTATGGGAAGATCTTCGCGGCTTAAGTAAGGCTTAGGTGTCCAAATGTTAGCGTTAAGTAGCGCTGTTGATTGGGGCCTTGGGTCACTACAGCAGACTGCAATCACTATTGTCTCCCCCAATGTTGAGCTAAACATATGCAGTTGATGTTTAATTTATGGTGTTTTAGTTTTATTACAATAGAAATGCGGCTGAAGTGTGCATATTGTTATTATACTGATCGTCTACTTTACATCGAGGTTTTAGCCAATGCATGTTGTGTTGAACGCCCATAAACAGATTGAATGCCCATAAACAGACAACCTAATGAGGCTGAATAAGCATAAGGACTCGGAAAAAGCTAATGTCTGATCTTTTTTACATTAATGAAACTCCTCAAACAAAATGACTCAGACTGTGAACTTCATCCCTTGGTTTTTATGGGGTTATCCCTGTTTAATGATTATAAAATCTTTTTGCCGTATAAGGAAGTGAACTTCTTTTCTTTTACCTAAATCCTTCGCCTTCCAAGATTTATCATCTTTCATTCTCCCATCTTTGTCTCCTTCTCTATCATCTCCCTCTAGAAGTAGTGTCTCCCTCCCTGAGTACAAGTTGAAGGGTAAATAAGTATTGATGAGCTCAATACTTGGTTGGTGCCTGGTTTAATTTACTAGGAAAATAAAATAAGAGGAAGCTGGTACTTTGCAAGCCTAGGGTTTAAGATTAGTACTTTTGGTGTGTTGCATTCTCTAATATTAAGGCTTGCTATCACGACAGATGAAATAGATATTTAGCTTTCTCAAGGCACATTCACAAATCATGCGCTTTACTGTTTTTTCAGTTGAACTTATTGTACACTTGAAAGAAAAAGAGACCTTTTTTTTTCTTCTCCCTATCGTTTAATTGATATTTTTAATTAAAAAAAATCTCACAATTATATATTTGTTTGCTGTTTAGGCTTCAGAACTAGAATTGAAATTAGCTTCAATACTCGTCTCAACGGTATCCAACTATTGTCACGCATGAAGCTTACCTCTGTGCACTGTGACTAAATGAAAGTCCCAAGTGCAGTAAGCTAGAAGGTTATGAACTATAAAATGATTGCAAATGTTAGATGAAGGCAGCAAAACAGGAGTGGGAAAAAAAATAAGGCAAAAAGAAAGCAAAGGAGAAAATGACCAGTAGCTGGAACATAAGACATTTTGTTGTGTCATCTGAGGTTGTTTATTAGATGTTGGTGATGGTGGTTGCGAGGTTAGTCATTGTCAAGCGTGAAATGAAGAAGGGGTCGGTTTTGTTCATGAAATGAACTAAAATGGTGAAATATATTCTGCGGGTCTTGGCTTCACGTGAATGGTGTAGATTTCAGGTCATGTATATTTTTATGTTCGCCCATGAGCGGTAGGTCTCAGGTTCGAGACTTGGGAGCAGCCTCTCCATAAAATGGGGGTAAGGCTAGCCGACATTCACCTCTCCCAGACCCTGCGTAAAGCGGGAGCCTTGTGCACTGGGTACGACCTTTTTTACTGATAGCTGTAGTAATGGTGTTCTCTACTTTCTGCTTCCCCTTTATAGAACAGATTGTCTCATAAAACAATCAATTGTCTATCATCAGTGTGGTTTCACTGTCATTCGGGACGGCACCAGAAATGTGTATGCACACTTATGTGGGACTGTCCTCACTTTCCTTTGTATGTGTATTAAATATTGGGAATTTGCTGCTACGGTTCCATGTAACTCATTTTTCTTGGTTTTTTTTTTTTGGTCATCATAGTGCTGCTATTATTTTCTTGTTTCTCCCTCTTTTTTTATGCCAGGAAAGTATCCCATTAGAAGTAAAAGGCCTTTAAGCCAACTGTGAAATCAAAAGAATCAAAACTAAACTATTGTGCTTCTGTTTCCAAGTGAAACCTTAATTAGTTATATTCCCTATGTAATTATTTTTATTATTCTTTAAACTGAGGAAACAAGTGTGAATAACTAAATGTGAGTATTCATTCAGAGCCATCGCCACATTCTGAGTTGAGATCTTAGGATCATGTTAAGGTGGCAGTGCCTTGGTTAAAGTATTGGTCAAAGAGTCATTTCCTGTTAATATGGTCCTTCTGATTGGCGATCATCTTTCTTGTGCTAAAGATTCAAACTGCTACGCTGATTTTAATTTAACGAGTTGATGGTGGAGTCGGCTTGTTTATATTGTGTAATTGCTTGGCTGTGTAGTATTGTAGATATCTGGTAGGGGGAGATGTCTACCTAGAGCTGTGTTATTGTATAATTTTGAAGGACTTAGCGAATTACAATGCAGGAAATTATAAGAAAATGGAGCACAACGAGACAGGATGCCAAGCTCCTCCTGAAGCTCCCAAGCTTTGTGCCAACAACTGTGGCTTCTTCGGAAGTCCCGCAACCATGAATTTGTGTTCCAAGTGCCACAAGGACTTGGTGTTGAAGCAAGAACAAGCTAAAGTCGTTGCAGCATCCATTGATAGTGTGGTGAATGGCAGTCCCACTGAAAGTAGCAAGGGGCCTGTTGCTACTGCTGCTGTAGATGTACAAGCTGGTTCAGCAGATGTGATGCTTATCTCAACACAGGCTTCCTCTACTTCGTTGAACATTAAGAGTGAGGAGAAGGTGAAAGAGACTCCTACGAGGTGCGGCACTTGCAGGAAACGTGTTGGTCTGACAGGGTTCAGTTGCCGTTGTGGAGATATCTTTTGTGCAGTTCATCGGTACTCTGATAAACACAAGTGCCCCTATGATTACCGGACTGCTGCTCAGGATGCAATAGCCAAAGCCAACCCGGTTGTCAAGGCAGACAAGCTGGATAAAATCTGATAGAATCTCGGAATAACGAGGGTTTAATCCTTTTATCTATTGCACACATGCTCTCATTTCTACCCATGTGGCTTCTGCTTCTGTTTAAGTTGATCTGTGTTGTGTTAGGTCTCGTGTGATAGATGGTTGGAAGCTGTTGTGGGCATTTTCATATGCCAGGAACGATTGTGTGTAATAATCCCAGCCGTTCGTGATGGCCGTGATGTCCTTACTTGGCTTTGCTATGGATGGTGTTTTGGACCTTGTTTATTTTGCTGCTTGCGGATTTAATTTATCAGATATAGGAAGGTGCAAATGTAGCATGCTCAAGTAATGCACGTTAATGCTCCGCGGGTTTTACCCATCTGCTATTGGGGGAGGAGGGATCGGCATCGAACTTGGCACCTCAAGGTGTGAGGATGAATGTGTTTTAACTAAAACTGAGCTGCAAACTCCTTGCGGAGTAGAAGCATTTTTAACATATAATTTGGGACCAACTTCAGAGTTTTATGTTCTATAATGAAGTATTAATATGTTCATCATAAATTCAAGCAAACCTTTGTGCAAGTCTGAATACATATGATAATCAATTTAATTATCACATAAAATAATTTGTTTACACCAAGGTAATCAATTGGTTTCCATTCCGATTCAACACCATTCTTATCCCGATTCCAGACAATTTAGTAAAAACCTTTAGAGGAATCTGATTCTAATTCTTTCTCAATCCAGCTTCTTCTCAATTGAATTTTCCTCATTTTGATAGTGGATTAATAAACGAGCCATCATTGGTTTTGGAGAAGGGGATAAGTTATGAGGCGTGGAAATTACGGTTGTTTTGATGCCTCCTTGAAGCAAATAGTTTGCCCATATCTATGGTTGGAATCATATGGCCATGTGACATACAAGGGAAGAAAAAAATGTGAGGTTGGTTGGTTTTATTGTCCATTTCAAGTAGTAAGAGATATGTAATTTTTAGCAGATGATGGAGAATAACGGAGATGAAAAATAATAGCACGGCAAAAGATTGATTGAAGAAACTGGTTGATAGAGTTGGTATGTATCAGTAGTTGTGACTTGGGAGACAAGTCTACTGAGCTTAAAAATATGTTGTTAGATTTCTATTTTCCATTGTATACAATGATTTAATCCGTCGAAAGTAGTTCATGCTCCAAGGGACCCCAATTCCTGAATTAGAGAAGTTAAATCTGAGAAAGACGAACCACCTTCTTCAACAGCCCTCATTGCCATCTCTCTAAGCATCCTGGCTCTGCCTCTCATTCCCTCTGCTTCTTCACTCACCATCACTTGATTTACAGCCTTTTCTATGGCTTCCCTCTTCACACTGGCTTCCGTCATCACATCCAGATGTGTACCCCATTGTTTAGCACCAACAGCAACCCCAGTTTTCAGTACCACGGTCACCAACTTCTCATTGTAAAACTGCTCAGCCGACACGGGCCATGTGATCATTGGTACCCCAGCAGATACTCCTTCAAGGATAGAGTTCCACCCGCAGTGAGTCACGAAGGCTCCGATTGCTTGGTGCTCAAGAATCGGCACTTGCGGAGCCCAACCTCTTATAATTAGTCCTTTACCTTCCATTCTCTTCTCAAACCCTTCGGGGAGCCACTCTTCTTTATCGTTCTTTTCTCTCTTCACAACCCAAATGAACTCCTGCCCAGAAGCCTCAAGCCCCGCTGCAATTTCTAGGAGCTGAGAGTCAATGAATTTGGTCATACTTCCGAAACATATGTAAACAACTGAATTGGGTTTCTTAGAACTAAGCCAATTCAAGCACTCGTGCCGATCGAGGAAGGCTTCGTCATCTGCTGCCTTATTGACTGACGAAACCGGGCCTATATGCCATGCCTTCCTCCCCAACACTGTCCTGTAATGGTCTGCAAAAGCCGGTTCAAGTTCATAGAAACTGTTAACAATGAACCCATAGCTCTTTTCCTCGCTCTCCATCGCCTCTTTAAACAACTTGGTGAATTCAGCACTTTGCTTGGGAAAATTCGGGATTTGGCTTCTTGTCAGCTTGATCTCAACTGGAAAACTAGGAATAGTAAAAACTTCTGAATCAGATGACAGCTTCGCGTGAGGCTCATACAACGCCACACTATGAAAAGCACACAAAGCGAAAAAACCGAGGCCTTGAAATATGATCCTTGGAATACCAAACTTGGCAGCAACATCTGTTGCCCAAGGAAAGAAATTGTCTGCAACAAGGCAATGAGGGCGGTGTTCGTATAAAATCTGCTCAATTTGTGGTTGAAGAAGGAAGGTGGCTTTGATGAATTTTTCGTTCATCTCCCTGGTGGTAGCTAAGTTAGCATTTTCACATCCTTGAGGCAACCCTACTTCCTCAGTTGGGAACTTGATGACAAGAATGTCAACATCAAATCCCAATTTCTTGCTGCTTTGGATTGCCTTGGAAAAGAGAGGTGCATTGAGAGGGGTGGTTATTAGGGTGGATTTTACACCACGAGAAGCAAATAGTTTGGCCATGTTTATAAGGGGTATGAAGTGGCCTTGAATCATATATGGGAAGAAGAAAATGTGAAGCTGCATATGGGATTTAGTTTCCATGGGGACTAGACAGAATGCAAAAAAAAGCTCCAACCTCCAATAATGGATGGTGATGATTGATGAAGAGAGTTGATACTAACCAGTGAGCTGAAAGATTCAATATATTACTTTGAGACTTGGGATTTAACGATTTGTTTCTTTTTTTTTAAATTCAAGTTCTGCCAAGTGGCAAAGACTAAAATGGCTTTGTTATGTCATTGCATACGTAGATCATTTTGTCCACATTTGAGTTTGAATTATTGGGTGAACCTGTCACATTGCCCGAATCCACGAATAGTGATGTGACATGAGCAGCCCTCCTATAATCACGAGTTTGATTATAGTCGCGATTGTTGTCATAGTTAACAAGGTTGAAATTTTCAGGAAAAAACTTCGAATTTGGAGGATGATCCTCCTAGTGAACTGACCATACCCCAAACCGACACGTCGATTCATCTATTCCAGAGCAATCTGGTGATTAGCCTATCTCGCACTACTCAAAGCCTTTGTAAACTCATTGTCGGGTTGTATTGTAGCCACCCTAGCTCTTTAATTTAAGCCCTTATATTTCCCTAAAAAGAAGATTACCATGGTATTTGGTGATTAAGATCTATTAAAAGTTTGTATCTCTAGCATGGTCTAAAATATCTATAATATTCCGATATTTTCATTGAAATTTCCGTGTTTTTGGACTACCGATATTTTTTTGGACTACCGATATTTCCGATATCATCGATATTTTAGACCTTACTAAGTCACTCATGTATCTTACCATGCAATGTATAAAGTGTAAAATATTGTACTAATTCATTATATATAAATGATTATGGTGTGTTTAAACTTCTTTCATTAATTACTACATATTTTCTACACTCACAATATTTATCAGCTCGCTATATAATCAACTTAAATCAGTTATATCTATTATGTAATGTATTTCCTTCCAATTTTTTGTGTTAAACTAATAGATAATTGACTAAATAAACATCCTGCAAAGTTTCAATAAAAATTTTCAAGTTTTTCTTACAATTTCCGTGGTTTTTATTCAATTTTTATCGATATCGATAATATCCCGATATTTCCATCGAAATTTCCGTATTTTTGGACTACCGATATTTCCGATATCATCGATATTTTATACATTGATCTCTGGTGATTGAATTCTTAAACGACGCAACATGAAAATCGACTAACAATAAATAAATAAAACAAGCCTTAGTCCTATATTTGATAAAGTCGAATGGATATAGAATTGTAAATGAGTCGACTCAAACCGAATAGCACTACTATATTTAAGTTTAAGTTGCTTCTTGTACGTGCCAATCTCGAGCGAGTTTAAAAAAATTGAACTCAAACTGTTTCGAACTATTTATTATATTATGTTGATATGATCTTTCTTTTAAATAAAATTTTCTTGATAGTACATTTAAATAATAGAATATAGAAAAAATCAACATTGTAATAATCTTTTTCCAAACATGCCACTTTAAGAGCAACTCCAACCCAAGCACATAGGATGGTCCAAAGTGGGAAAAATAGGCTAGCACCCCTTAAAACCCCTCCAGCCGATCCAAATAGGCAAGCACCCAATCCAAGCCAGCTTTTAGGCCGACCCAAAACGTGTTGAGCAATGTGTTGGGCTATGTGACGTCACGCTGGCGTCAGCCGGCAGTGATGCCTTTACTTGGCTTTACTATGGATGGTGTTTTGGACCTTGTTTGTTTTGCTGCCTGGGGATTTAATTTATCAGATATAGGAAGGTGCAAAGTAGCATGCTCAAGTAATGCACGTTAATGCTCCGTGGGTTTTACCCATCTGCTATTGGACGAGGGTGAATTGGCATTGAACTTGGCACCTCAAGGGGTAAGGGTGAATGCGGTTTAACTAAAACTGAGCTACAAATTCTTTGAGTAATAGAAGCATTTTTAACTTATAATTCGGGACCTCAAGGTGCAAGGGTGAATGTGTTTTAACTAAAATTAAGCTACAACTCCAGTTTAGTAAAAACCTTCTGATTCTAATTCTTTCTTAATCGAACTTCTCCTCAATTGAATTCTCCTCATTTTGATTGCGGATTAATAAACGAGTCATCATTGGTTTTGGAGAAGGAGATAAGTTAAGAGGGGTGGAAATTACGGTTGTTTTGATGCCTCTTGAAGCAAATAGTTTGCCCATATCTATGGTTGGTATCATATGGCCGTGTGACATACAAGGGAAGAAAAAAATGTGAGGTTGGTTGGTTTTATCGTCCATTTCAAGTAGTAAGAGATTTGTAATTTGCGTAGAAGATGGAGAATAACGGAGAAGAGAAATAATAGCACTGCAAAAGATTGACTGAAGAAACTGGTTGATAGAGTTGGTATATATCAGTAGTTGTGACTTGGGAGACAAGTCTACTGAGCTTAAAAATATGTATTTAGATTTATATTTTCCATTGTATACAATGATTTAATCCGTCGAAAGTAGTTCATGCTCCAAGGGACCCCAATTCCTGAATTAGAGAAGTTAAATCTGAGAAAGACGAACCACCTTCTTCAACAGCGCTCATTGCCATCTCTCTAAGCACCCTGGCTCTGCCTTTCATTCCCTCTGCTTCTTCACTCGCTATTACTTGATTTACAGCCTTTTCTATGGCTTCCCTCTTCACACTGGCTTCCTTCTTCACATCCAGAAATGTACCTGCACCCCATTGTTTAGCACCAACAGCAACCCCAGTTTTCAGTACCTCAGTCACCAACTTCTCATTGTAAAACTGCTCAGCCGACGCGGGCCATGTGATCATTGGCACCCCAGCAGACACTCCTTCAAGGATGGAGTTCCACCCGCAGTGAGTCACGAAGGCTCCGATTGCTTCGTGCTCAAGAATCAGCACTTGCGGAGCCCAACCTCTTATAATTAGTCCTTTACCTTCCATTCTCTCCTCAAACCCTTCGGGGAGCCACTCTTCTTTATCATTCTTTTCTCTCTTCACAACCCAAATGAATTCCTGCCCAGAAGCCTCAAGCCCCGCTGCAATTTCTAGGAGCTGAGAGTCAATGAAATTGGTCATACTTCCGAAACATATGTAAACAACTGAATTGGGTTTCTTAGAATTAAGCCAATTCAAGCACTCGTGCTGATGAAGGGTGGCTTCGTCATCTGCTGCCTTATTGGCTGACGAAACCGGGCCTATATGCCATGCCTTCCTCCCAAACACTGTCCTGTAATGATCTGCAAAAGCCGGTTCAAGTTCATAAAAGCTGTTAACAATGAACCCATAGCTCTTTTCCCCGCTCTCCCTCGCCTCTTTAAGCAACTTGGTGATTTCAGGACTTTGCTTGGGAACAGTCGGCATTTGGCTTCTTGTCAGCTTGATCTCAACTGGAAAATTAGGAATAGTAAAAACTTCTGAATCAGATGACAGCTTCGCGTGAGGCTCATACAACGCCACACTACGAGAAGCACACAAAGCGAAAAAACCCATGCCATGAAATATGATCCTGGGAATATCAAACTTGGCAGCAACTTCCGTTGCCCAAGGAAAGAACGTGTCTGCAACAAGGCAATGAGGGCGGTGTTTGTCTAAAATCTGCTCAATTTGTGGTTGAAGAAGGAAGGTGGCTTTGATGAACTTTTCGTTCATCTCCGTGGTGGTAACTAAGCTAGCATTTTCACATCCTTGAGGCAAACCTACTTCCTCAGCTGGGAACTTGATGACAAGAATGTCAACATCAAAGCCTAATTTCTTGCTGCTTTGGATTGCCTTGGAAAAGAGAGGTTCATTGAGAGGGGTGGCTATTAGGGTGGATTTAACACCACGAGAAGCAAATAGTCTGGCAATGTTTATAAGGGGTACGAAGTGGCCTTGAACCATATATGGGAAGAAGAAAATGTGAAGCTGCTTATGGGATTTAGTTTCCATGAGGACTTGACAGAATGCACAAAGCAGCTCCAACCTCCAATGATGGATGGTGATGATCGATGAAGAGAGTCGATACTAACCAGTGAGCCGAAGGATTCAATATATTACTTTGAGACTAGGGATTTTTCTTTATTTTTTTAAATTCATCTTCTGCAAAGTGGCGAAGACTAAAATGGCTTTGTTATGTCATTGCATACGTAGATCATTTTGTCCACATTAGAGTTTGAATTCTTTATCAAGGTATTTGGTGATTAAGATCTATTAGGCTTCGTTTGGTAGCTCGGACAGTGCTAACTATTTCAGTCGGATAAGATAAATAATCACCGGATAATACTGATTAAATTAGTTGGACGTTTGGTGTAATATCGGACTAAAGATTGACTATTTAATGCTATGTTTAGTATTGTACCAGATGAATCGTATTGTTATTATTTTTATGAAAAACAATTTCCATCAGCACTGAACCCATCACATCTGACAAGCGAAAGAGCTTTGAACCCACCAAAACAAACACCCAACATCTCCAGACTCTCATCAGTCACCGTCATCCTCTTCAGCCGGAGCTCCTCCAGCAGCAGGTTCTCGGCGGCGAACGCCTCTAGCCACGACCGGATATCGGAGCCCCAATGGTCGGGGACCAGATTGAATTTCGCGAACCGCGAAACCAAATACGAGAATTGAGAGAGTTAAAACTGAAAAAAATGGAAAAGATTTTAAGTTTTGAATTTTTTAATGGTGGGATGTGGCATTGACATGAAGATGAAAGCTTTGGATGAAGAGAAAGATGAACGTGAAGATTTGAGGAAAGAGAAGGGCCAACCCAAAGACCTTTGCGTATTAGAAAATGAATAAAAGGGGAAAGAAATTGACAGAATAATTCTCAGAAGAGGTCGTTTTGAACCTTGTTTGTGCAGATTTCACCATAATTGAAAACTGTTGGAAGAATAATGCAAGCTTTTGTCTAGTTTTGATGGATAACAGCTCAGCTTTCGGCAGCTTTCGGCTAGTCTTAGTGCTACTGTTAGCTGTTTGTTTTAGTCATGGTGCATCTCTTATTTAATGTTTACTTTAGGCATAGTTAAGTGATAATATTCCCTCATCATTGTAAAGCTAGTTAATGGCTTAAGTTAGAGAGAGTGGAGGTCATCATTATGCTTGCTTAGCTGCCATTGTCCTCTACCTTTTGTCCTCCATTTTCTTTCCTGTTTCTTCTTCTATATATGTTTGATCTTGTAACTGTTTTATATATGAAATATACATTAAAAATTCAATATGGTATCAGAGCAGGAACTCTAAATTCATGACTCTAGTAATCGTTTCCGCTAAGTTTCTTTTGCTCTAAGCCAAGATGGCTGAAGAACTCTCTGAAACTGAAAGCTCGATGGATGCTTTAGCATTTTCTGACATTGAGGTCAATCCTAATCAACATCTCAGTTCTGTTTTGTTGAATGAATTCAACTACCTTCCCTGGAGTCGTGCAGTATCTCTTGCACTTGGAGGAAGATCAAAGCTTGGCTATGTAAATGGTGCTATTGAAGCTCCAGTAGTCACTTTTTCTACATACGAGTCGTGGCTGTGCAAAGATCAGTTGGTCATGTCTTGGTTGCTCAATTCAATGGAGCGAAGGATTGCTGAAATTTTCAGTTATTCCGAGTCATCCATGCATCTCTAGAAGCAAGTAAAAGAGATGTATGGAAATCAAAATAATGCTGCCCATGTCTTCCAACTTAAGAAGAATCTGGCAAGTCTACAACAAGGAAGCAAAGCATTTGTTCAACACCTTGGCAGTCTTACAAACATGTGGAATGAGCTCGATGTTTATCGTCCTCATACCACTGAAGCCACTGTGTTGATCAAGAGAGCAGAAGAAGACAAGATTTTTCAACTCTTGGCAAGCTTAGGTCCAGAGTTCGAAGACCTAAGAAGTCACATCTTAATGAATGCTGAACTCCCTTCCTTCACTGGTGTGTGTGCCATAATCCAAAGGGAAGAAGTAAGGAGGAAAGTCATGAATCAATAGACTAAAGACAGCGTTTCTGAGACTAGGGCTTATGTCTCTAGCAACAAACGTCCTGAAGGCAAAGTTTACAAGGGAAAAAGACTAGATTTAAAGTGCAGCTACTGTGATTCTCTTGGCCATATTAAAGACAGATGTTGGATTCTTCATCCGAAATTGAAGCCTAAGTTCTTGAAGGAGACAAAAGGTCCAGAGATAAAGGGTACACAAAAATATCTGAACAACAATAGCTACAAGGCCAACCATGCAACTACCTTGTCGACAGAAGGAATGGTGAATTTCACTACCAATTCTGCTGCATTAATCAATGATTTTGTAGCATATCTCCACAGCAAACAGGTGCTTAACAATAGAGATGAAGCTCTCGTAGCTGAAGAGAAGAATCACACAACTTTACTTGGAAATTTTGCTGGTTTTCTGGCTAAACATGACCATGTTTCACAGAAAGATATCCCAGGTATTTTCAGTGCATTCTCTACTGCCCTAAATGCTAGTAATGAACATGATTATTGGATCATTGACTCAAGAGCCACGGATCACATGACAAATAAAATTAATAACTTACATGATTTTACAAAAATGACAAATTTTTCTGAAATGTCAGTAGCTAATGGGAAGGGTGCCACAGCTGTAGGAAAAGGAAAAATCAACTTATTGTCAAAACACATAGAGTCAGCAGCCCTTTACATACCTTCTTTTCCTTTTCAACTTCTATCAGTAGGAGCTATCACCAATTCTCTAAACTGTCTAGTCATTTTCTCCCCTCACAATGTCATTTTTCAGGATATCATCACCAAGAGAACGATTGGTGAAGGTTTCTTGTTGAATGGGCTTTACTACTTGGCTAAAGACACTAAGAATCCCAAGTTTTTTCAAGTCAGTTCAAGTGTTTTTCAAGACCAACAACTTTGGCATCAACGTTTGGCACATTCTTCTAATAAAGTAATGCCTTTTTTGTTTCCAAAAATATGTAAGGACAAGTTAAAGTGTGATGTTTGTCACTTGTCTAAGTTTTCTAGGTTGCCTTTTGATTCTTCAACTTCTAGAGCTAGCCATCCTTTCGAAATCATTCATTCAGACATTTGGGGTCCAATACTAGAGTCCTTTGATGGATATAAATACTTTGTAACCTTTGTTGATGATTTTACAAGGATGACTTGGTTGTATCTTTTGAAATTTAAGAGTGAACTTTCAAATGTTTTTCAAGATTTTCACAAACTAGTTGGTACTCATTTAGCATCAAAAATTCATATATTAAGATTCGACAATGGCACTGAATATGTGTCCCATAACATGTCTCAATATCTTAGTATTCATGGCATACTGCACCAAACAACATGTGTTAGCACACCCCAACAAAATGGGATTGCTGAGAAAAAGAATAGAGACCTTCTTGAGAAGACAAGATCAATCATGTTTCATATGAATGTGCCAAAGAAATTTTGGTCACAAGGAGTACTTACAGTTGCCTACCTAATCAATAGATTGCCTAGTAAAGTACTCAGTTTCAAATCTCCATATGAAGTGTTGAAGGACAGACAGAATGATCTCTCACACTTGAGAGTTTTTGGGTCCACTTGCTTTGTTCACAACCAATCTCTCCACCGTGACAAACTGGATCCTCGAGCAACCAAATGTGTTTTCTTTGGTTACTCATCTACCCAAAAGGGCTACAAGTGTTACAATCCAATCACAAAGAAAATAATGGTTTCAAGGGATGTGAGATTTGATGAAAACATGCCCTACTTCTCCAAGAAACTAAGTGATTTAGATCAGGGGGAGTTTTTAAGTGACATGTTTCCATTACCTAGTGTTCATCTCTATCAAGAAAGTCCCATTTCACGTAACCCACCAACTCTATTGCATGAGCTACCTTCATCTCAAACCATAGATATTGAACCTTAAGTTTCAATTCGTCGAAACCCTATAAGGTTCGACAACCTCCACTTCGAATACATGATTATGTCACCTACACTTTTAGGTATCTTCTTACAAACTTTGTTTCCTATAAGCAGTTTTCCCCCTCTCATACTTCTTTTCTTAGTACCTTGGACAATACTCATGAACCACAAACATTTCAAGAAGCAAATGAACTTGAAATTTGGCAAAAAGCGATGAGGGATGAACTGCAAGCTCTTCATGACAACCGAACCTGGAGTGTAGTTAAACTTCTCGAAAGGAAGAAATCAGTTGGCAGCCATTGGGTGTACAAGACTAAGTTCAACTCAGATGGGACGATTGAAAGGCATAAAGCTCGTTTGGTGGCTCGTGGATTTACGTAGACTTATGGCTTGGATTACAAGGAAACATTTGCTCCCGTAGCTAAAATGAGCACTATAAGGGTTCTATTATCAGTTGCCGTAAATAAGTCTTGAACTCTTTATCAAATGGATGTGAAGAATGCTTTTTTGCATGGGGAATTAGAGGAAGAAGTGTACATGAAACTGCCACCCGGACATCCTCAATCAGATGACCCTGACATGGTTTGTAAACTGCACAAATCCATTTATGGATTGAAACAGTCTCCACGTGCATGGTATGCAAAACTGAGCTCCATTCTTAAAGAGTTTGGCTTTCAAAGAATTAGTGTTGATTCCTCACTATTTGTTCGTGATGGCTTAGTTGGAAAAGTAATCGTTTTAATCTACGGTGATGATCTTATTGTGACAGGTGACAATGCTGAAGAAATTCACTCTCTCAAGCTCGCTCTTCAAAACAAATTTGCAATCAAAGATTTGGGACGTCTCAAATATTTCCTAGGTATTGAGCTTGCAAATTCACAGGAAAGCCTCTTCTCAATCAAAGGAAATACATTCTTGATCTTTTAAATGACTCTGGCTTAATAGATAGTAAACCTACACGTACTCCTTTGGATAGCAAGCTACAACTTAGTGCTCACAGTGAAGCTCTCTCTAATATTACTAAGTATCAAATACTTGTAGGAAAGCTTATTTATCTCACAATCACGCGTCCTGATATCTCTTATGCCGTGAGTATTGTGAGTCAATTTATGCATGCTCCTACATTAGCTCATATGCAAATTGTGAAGAGAATTCTTCGTTATCTAAAAGGGTCTATTGGTCGAGGACTCCTTATGACAAAAAATGATAGCACTGCCATCATGGGATATACAAATGCTGATTGGGCTGGGAATTCTCTTGATCGCAAGTCAACAACAGGTTTTTGCACCTTTGTAAGTGGCAATTTGGTAACATGGCGCAGCAAGAAGCAAACTGTCAGAGCTCGATCCAGTGCAGAGGCCGAGTATCGAGCTATGGCCTCCATTGCGTGTGAACTTATTTGGCTGAAAAGCCTCTGTTGGATCTAGGCTTTCCCAGTAATGAACCTATGTCTATGTTCTGTGACAATCAAGCTGCCATGCACATTGCTTCCAATCCAGTCTTCCACGAGAGAACGAAGCATATTGAAGTGGATTGTCATTATATTCGAGCACAGGTTCAATCCAAAATCATAACCACCTACTATACTCGCAGTCATGATCAGTTGGCTGATATTTTTACCAAATCTCTTCCTACGGTTCCGTTTCTGTGCATTCTGTCCAAGCTTGGCTCAAGGGATCCCCTAGATCCAGCTTGAAAGGGAGTGTTGGAAGAATAATGCAAGCTTTTGTCTAGTTTTGATGGATAACAGCTCAGCTTTCGGCAGCTTTCGGTTAGTCTTAGTGTTAGTGTTAGCTGTTTGTTTTAGTCATGGTGTATCTCTTATTTAATGTTTACTTTAGGCATAGTTAAGTGATAATATTCCCTCATCATTGTAAAGCTAGTTAGTGGCTTAAGTTAGAGAGAGTGGAGGTCATCATTATGCTTGCTTAGCTGCCATTGTCCTCTACCTTTTGTTCTCCATTTTCTTTCCTGTTTCTTCTTCTATATATGTTTGATCTTGTAACTGTTTTATATATGAAATATACATCAAAAATTCAATAAAAACCCATAAGCAAAAAATTGGAGAAAATGAAGAAATCGATATGAAATCTCTTATGGAGTCCTGGGTTTCGGCTGGCTATTCTTCCTTCTTGGGCTCCTCTGTCACCGGAGCCTTTGTTGGCGGTTGGGATGGAGGGAGGGAGAAAGAGCAGCAGTACCTTGGTTGTGGTTGATAAGGAGTTCACAACGCGCTAGAGAAGATAGGGTTGGAGAAACGTGGACGCCCGACTAATTATACCAACATATAGGAGAGGATAACTAAGCGGGTATAGGCTGTATTAAATTGGTGGGACCAGATTGTTTTATCCGGTGATTATTTAATACAAACAGATACCAAACACCGTACTTCGTAGTATTAATACCATCTGGTGCCTTATACGGTATGTCAAACGAGGCCTTAAAGGTTTGTATCTCTAGTGATTGAATTCTTAAACGATACAACATGAAAATCGACTAACAATAAATAAATAAAATAAGCCTTAGTCCTATATTTGATAAAGTCAAATGGATATAGAATTGTAAATGAGTCGACTCAAACTAAATAGCACCACTATGTTTACGTTTAACTTGCTTCTTGTACGTGCCAAGTTCAAGCGAGTTAAAAAAAAGTTCAAATTCAATAATGAACGCAAACTATTTCAAACTATTTATTATAATAATGAACTCAAACTATTTCAAACTATTTCAAACTATTTATTATTAAGAAAAAGGATTGAAAACACCTTCAAGTAGAAAATCTCCAAAACCCTAGCAATTTTCTCTGTCTCCAAAATTGCTTAAAATAAAGCGTACAAAAATATTGTAGACAACCAAGCAATAAATCTGCCAAGCCCCCCCCCCCCCAACACAAACCCTAAAAACAGGTTCTTTATTCCCACTAGGAAACTAAAAATAATAATTAAATAAAATAGGAAACATAACCCTAAATTAAATGGTAAAATTCGCCTAAAATCTGAACAGCCACGTTTTGGACCCATAAGCTGCTCCAAAACTGGCCCAATATGGCTGGATCTAATGTTTGGAATATTCTGAACACTTCTCCAGAAGGCCACGAACCCATCCGAGGTCATCTTGGGGTCCAAAAACGCAATTTAAGCCCAAAAACGTCATTTTCCAGCACTGCACATCGCTCCTTTATTTTATCGCCAGAAAATAACCGCTTGGTAGAAAAATCCCAAAGTTTGATACGATCAAGCTAAGTGACTCACAAATGTCCTCCAACTGGAATTACTCCAAAATTCATCCATTTGGTCCTGTTTTGCTCTAGATGAAGTCGAAAGTCCTATATTGAAAATACAATTCAAAGTATCAAAATTCTCCCAAAATATTAACCAAAATATACTAAGATTAGGGTAAAATATATAATATAAAATCTACTCATCAACGAACCACCTTCTTCAACAGCCCTCATTGCCATCTCTCTAAGCATCCTGGCTCTGCCTCTCATTCCCTCTCATTCTTCACTCACCATCACTTGATTTACAACCTTTTCTATGGCTTCCCTCTTCACACTGGCTTCCTTCTTCACATCCAGAAATGTACCCATTCCCCATTGTTTTGCACCAACAGCAACCCCAGTTTTCAATATCTTAGTCACCAACTTCTCATTGTAAAACTGCTCAGCCAATGCGGGTCATGTGATCATTGGCACCCCAGCAGACACTCCTTCAAGGATGGAGTTCCACCCACAGTGAGTCACGAAGGCTCCGGTTGCTTCGTGCTCAAGAACCGGCACTTGCGGAGCCCAACCTCTTATAATTAGTCCTTTACCTTCCAGTCTCTCCTCAAACCCTTCGATGAGCCACTCTTCTTTATCATTCTTTTCTCTCTTCACAACCCAAATGAACTCCTGCCCAGAAGCCTTAAGCCCCGCTGCAATTTCTAGGAGCTGAAAGTCAATGAAATTGGTTGTACTTCCGAAACATATGTAAACAACTGAATTGGGTTTCTTATAATTAAGCCAATTCAAGCACTTTTGCTAATCAATGGAGGCTTCGTCATCTGCTCATCCCAATCATTGTCCTGTAATGATCTGCAAAGGCCGATTCAAATTCATAAAAGCTGTTAACAATGAACCCATAGCTCGTTTCCCCGCCCGCCATCGCCTTTTTAAACAACATAGTGAATTTAGAACTTTGCTTGGGAAAAGTCGGCATTTGGCTTCTTGTCAGCTTGATCTCCATTGGAAAATTTGGAATAGTAAAAACTTCTGAATCAGATGACAGCTTCGCGTGAAGCTCATACAACACCACACTAAGAGAAGCACACAAAGCGAAAAAACCAATGCCATGAAATAAGATCATGGGAATATCAAACTTGGCAGCAACATCTGTTGCCCAAGGAAAGAACGTGTCTGCAACATGGCAATGAGGGCGGTGTTTGTCTAAAATCTGTTTAATTTGTGGTTGAAGAAGGAAAGTAGCATTGACGAACTTTCTGTTCATCTCCCAGGTGGTAACTAAGTTACAATTTTTACATCCTTGAGGCAACCCTACTTCCTCAGTTGAGAACTTGATGACATTCAAAGCCCAATTTCTTGCTGCTTTGGATTGCCTTGGAAAAGAGATGTGCATTGAGAGGGGTGGCTATTAGGGTGGATTTTACACCACGAGAAGCAAATAGTCTGGCAATGTTTATAAGGGGTATTAAGTGGCCTTGAACCATATATGAGAAAAAGAAAATGTGAAGCTGCTTATGGGATTTAGTTTCCATGAGGACTTGACAGAATGCACAAAGCAGCTCCAACCTCCAATAATGGATGGTGATGATTGATGAAGAAAGTTTATACTAACCACTGAGCTGAAAGATTCAATATATTACTTCGAGGCTTGGGATTTAACGATTTGTTTCTTTTTTTGAAATTCATGTTCTGCCAAGTGGCAAAGACTAAAATGGCTTTGTTATGTCATTGCGTACGTAGATCCATTTTGTCCACATTAGAGTTTGAATTATTGGGTGAACCTGTCCTATTTGAGAGATTTTTCAGTGTAACTGGTACATCATGTAGTACATCACGTGTCACTATACAACTTATGAGATTTATGTTGTTGATGCACAAAATCAGTGAGGACTTTGGTACAACAGAAAGTGTCAAGTTTGTGACCTTCGCTAGATTGCTCCGATCACTAGTGTGGATAAGTATGTAAATGGATAGAGACATGGAAGCAAACACAAGATATACGTGGTTCACCCAGATTGGCTACGTCCACGAAATAGAGGAGTTCTTATTAATTGTGAAGGGTTTATACAAGTACATAGGTTCAAGCTCTCCTTTAGTGAGTACTAGTGAATGATTTAGTACAAATGACATTAGGGATTATTGTGGGAGAATGATCTCCTTTTATAGAAGAGAGTTTCTAGCTTTGTTCTGGCCTTGACATGTGTCATGCCGTGATTGGCCTTTGATGTTGACATGTGTCGCCCTATGATTGGTCTCTTGGTGTTGACACGTGTTGCGCTGTGATTGGCCTCCTGGTTGGAGGAAAACTCTTATGGGTCTTTAACGGTATAACATTGACCGGTGCTTGATAGTTTCTGGATTGGTCAAGTATGGTACAAGCAGTGCTCCCATAAGTTCTCGAGTGAGGGAAGCTCCTCGGTTGAGGACTTGCAAGATCCAAGCCGCTGAGTAATCACGAAACTTCTAAGTACCGAAGTGTGGTATCGTTTTACTTGCCTTATCTGTCTCATAAGTAGATGTGGCATTTTCTCTGGAAGTACTTTTCCTCCATCTATGGGTGGTATCTTTAACCGATGGAGATGCACAAGGTAATGTATCAAATTCACTTGAAGCTTACTTGTAGTTTCGGGCTTTGTCAAGCGCAATACAAACCCTATAGTAGGAGTCCCCCAAGTCTCTAAGCGAGGAGATCTGCTGAAAGAGGTGACAGACAAAGTAAGCAATCAGAGTTCCAAGCAGTCAGTCAGATCGAAAGATTGATCTCGTGTTCCGGCTGATTGTTCTTCTTCTCCTTGTTCTGTAGACATCAACAAGGACAAAGAAAAAGACATGGAGAAGAGATGATATGAGATACTTTTGCTTTTGAAGAAGTAACTTTCCACATGCTTATTCTTGAACTAGGCTAGAGGGTTTTATGGTTTCCTCCAAAGTATAATGCCGACTCAAGAATTTGAGGGTCAAAACAAGTACATCAAATCAAGAGTGCATTCAACCTTGATGATATGGGATACTTTTGTTGTTGATAAAGTAATAGATCAATCGGCACGTGTTCTGTTACGCTTGTCTTCACATGCTTCCTTGTATCCTTCTCACTTGCCCTATCTGTTCTTCAGGCAGATGTGGTATATTTTCTAGAAGCACAAGATGTTGAAGATGAGTACTCGAGAGCAATGCCAGGTAAGTAATCAAGCAAGGGGTTCCAGGCAGTCAGTTCCTGACTAGAAGCTTGATTCCAAGTGCTGACTGATTGCTCTCTTTCTCCTTGTCTTTCAGGTAAGAACAAGGGCAAAGGAAAAGACAGGGAAAAACCATGATATGGGATACTCTTGCTTTTGACCCTGATGATATGAGATACTCTTGCGCTGGTGTGGCTGGTTTGCAGAGGTATTATTGGGGAGAGAAGAAAGCTGAGTATTTCGAGAGGCTTCGTTGGGAGTGCCCTCTCAGATATGAGGAAGGGTTGAGCATTTTTGCAGGTTTGCCTGTCCGTAGAGGATGGAGGTCGACATATATGGAAGTTTCCCCAACAACAAGTAGTAATGTTATTCCTTTACCTTTCTTGGTCATAACAATGTAGTGGGAGTTGCAAGCTTCATGTGTTTTAACTTTGTCAAAGCACTTTGAAAAAGTGGTCTATGGTATCTGGAAAGCTGATGTTGCGTGTGAAGATTGCAGACAAATTTTATCCAAGGAAATCTGGCTCTCGAAGTTTGGAGAGCGGTGCCTCTTCGGTTTTCGAACAAGCAATCCTGTTAGGGATCTAGCTCTCGAGATTCAGAAAGCGGTGCCTCTTCGATTTTTGACAAAGCAATCCTGGTGAGAGTCTGGCTCTCGAAATTCGGATAGCGGTGCCTCTTCGATTTTTTAGAAAGCAATCCTGGTGGAAGTCTGGCTCTCGAGATTCGGAGAGCGGTGCCTCTTCGATTTTTGAAAAAGCGATCCTGGTGGGAGTTTGGCTCTCGAGATTTGGAGAGCGGTGCCTCTTTGATTTTTAAGAAAGCAATCCTGGTAGGAGTTTGGCTCTCGAGATTCGGATAGCGGTGCCTCTTAGATTTTTGAGAAAGCAATCCTGGTGGGAGTTTGGCTCTCGAAATTCGGATAGCGGTGCCTCTTCGATTTTTGAGAAAGCAATCCTGGTGGGAGTCTGGCTCTTGAGATTTGGGGAGCGGTGCCTCTTCAATTTTTTAGCAAGTAATCCTGTTGGGAGTGTTTTCTCGATGTGAGTAAGGGTTGGGCATTTTTGCCAGTCTGCCTTGCCACGGAGCACGGAGGTTGACACACATATGGACTTTCCAGTTATCAAGCAGTAGTGTTGTTCCTTTACCCTTGTGGGTAATGGTAGGGTAGCTGGACCTTCAAAATTTATATGTCTAAACATTGTCAAAGATTTTTGGCCAAGTTATCTGTGGTACCCGAGGAGCAGATGTTACGTGTGGAGATTGTCAACATATTTTACTCAGAAAAATCCACTTCTCGAAATCCGAAGAGTGGTGTCTCTTCGATTTTTGCAAACGGTCATGTTGCCCTTTCTTTTATAGGGGCATCAATTGTGTGCAAGAAGTACGTTCAGAGAGTTATTGTTTGTAGGAATTTTCCCCTAATTTTTGTACTTCAGAGATTTATTGGTCTCATTTTTGCTTCATCATTTCTGAAAATGTCTGGCCCATCCGACCGTCGTTTTGACTTGAACTTTGGTGAAAAGGCAGCCATGTCTCATCAAGACAACATATGGTGCCCATCCTTCTTATCTCCTACTGGTCATCTTACCATTAGAGACTATGTGATGAAGAATGATATGACTGCTGCGGTGATGGTCATGAACCTTCTCACTCCCAGAGATAACAGACTATTTTCCAAACGGTCTGATGAGTTGGCTGTTAAGGATTCTCTGGCTTTTAGTGTTCAGTGTGCAGGTTCTGTGTCTAATATGGCCCAACGCCTATTTGCTCAAACCTGCCAAGTTGAATCATTGACGGCTGAAGTGATAAATGTCAAACAAGATATCAGAGGGCTCAAGCATGAGAATAAACAATTGCACAGGCTTGCACATGACTATGCTACAAACATGAAGATGAAGCTTGACCAGCTGCAGGAATCTGATGGTCATATTTTACTTGATCATCAGAGGTTTGTGGGTTTGTTCCAAAGGCATTTATTGCCTTCGTCTTCTGGGGTTGTACCGCGTAATGAAGCTTCAAATGATCAACTTTCAGTGCCTCCTCCTTCTGGGATCCCAGTACTGAGGCTTCGAATGATCACCCTCTGATGCCTCCTCTTTCTAAGGCTCTACCGACTGCTGAGACTTCTCATGAACAACCTTTGTGAAGGCTCTCTCTTGTTTGTTTATTTTGATTCATGTATATGTACATATTTGTAACTTATCGGAGATATCAATAAATAAGCTTTGCTTCATTTCAACGTATTGTGTTAAATACACCAAGGCCTCCTTCACTATGTTCTTTGAATTTTTTCTTTTGTTGAAGCTTGTATGTTAAAGCTTTGTGAGTGAAGCATGTAGGTTGAGGTAGTGCTCCCTTAATTTCTCAAGTGAGGAAAACTTCTCGGTTGGAGACTTGAAAGATCCAAGTCACTGAGTAGTCATGAAACTTCCAAGTATCGAGGTGTAGTAGCATATGGTAGGAGTCCCTCAAGTCTCCGGTCGATGGAGTTGACTAATGAGGTGTCTTACTAGTAGCCAAGTTTCCAAAGTAACAAAACTTCATCATTTTCCTTTCTAAGTGGTAGCTCAAAACTCCTCTTTCATGTACATTTGTTATGAAAGTTGTTAGGCCCAAAGAAGAGTAAGCCTAAGCTCTTTTTTTTTTTTTTTTTTTTTTTTTTTAATTTTCGAATTTTCGAATTTTCGAATTTTCGAATTTTTTTGAATTTTTGAATTTTTGAATTTTTGATATTTTTTTTTCGAATTTTCGAAAATATATATATATATTAAAGTTTTGTAGGTGAAGCTTTGGTGTTGAAGCTTTGAAGGTGAAGCTTTGGTGTTGAAGCTTTGAAGGTGAAGCTTTGGAGTTGAAGCTTTGTATTGAAGCTTTTGTATTGAAGCTTTGTAGGTGAAGCTTTGGAGTTGAAACTTTTGTAGGTGAAGCTTTGATGTTGAAGCTTTGTAGGTGAAGCTTTGAAGTTGAAGCTTTTATGTTGAAGCTTTGTAGGTGAAGCTTTGGAGTTGAAGCTTTTGTAGGTGAAGCTTTGGAGTTGAAGCTTTGTAGGTGAAGCTTTGATGTTGAAGCTTTGTAGGTGAAGCTTTGAAGTTGAAACTTTTGTATTGAAGCTTTGTAGTGAAGCTTTGAAGGTTGAAGCTTTGTAGGTGAAGCTTTGTGGTGAAGCTTTGTTGACACCATAAATTGATTTTGCTTCACACTATCTTGATCAAGAGTGTGTGAAGTTTTTGGCATTTGTAGTTGCCCTCCATTTGTTGAAGCTTTTGTTGGTGAAGCTTTTGTGATGAAGTTTTTGTGTTGAAGCTTTGTTGGGTACCATGAATTGATTTTGCTTCACACTATCTTGATCAAGAGTGTATGAAGCTTTTGGCATATGTAGTTGCCCTCCATTTGTTGAAGCTTTGTAGGTGAAGCTTTTGTAGGTGAATCATGGGCTAAGTGATTAAGCCCAAATATTGAGGCCCAATATATGGTATAACAGGAATCCCCCAAGTCTTCAGTCAAGAGAGTCTTTTGGCTGGAGACTTCAAATCCAATCCATGTGCGGGCCGAAGTGATTAAATGTCGTCCAGAACTAGTACTCGACATGAGACGGTGCTTAATGTGAAGCAATACTCAACTAGAGGTAGCACACATTGCGAGGCTGCTTGGCTAGAGGCAATGTTCACAGCGAGGCGATTGTTCGGCTGGAGGCGGTGCTCGTTGCAAGGCGACTCGGCTTGTGGCATTCTTCATTGAGAGTATGCACTCGACATCAACGTGAGCTCATTATGAGTTAATTCTCGACATGATTCTGATCCGCTTGTTAGGTTTGTATATGGGTCTATGTGTCGGGTGAATCTTTTGGCTGAAGACTTCAAATTTAATCCGTGTGCGGGCCAAAGTGACTAGATGTTGTTCTGAACCAGTACTTGGCATGAGGCAATGCTTAACGTAAAGTAATACTCAGCTAGAGGTATCACACGTTGCGAGGTTGCTTGGCTAGAGGCAATGCTCGTGGCGAGGCAGTTGCTCAGCTGGAGGCGGTGCTCGTTGCATGGTAGCTTGGCTCGTGGCGTTCCTCGTTGCGAGTATGCACTCAACGTCAGCCTGTACTCAATATGAGTTAACTCTCAACATGACTCGAGTCCGCTTGTCGGGTTCGCATATTGGATCTATGTGGCGGGTTCGCGGATTGGGTCCACAGGTCGGGTCTTTGAGTCGAGGCCATCCGTAGGGTCCGTGAGTTGGGTCCACAAGTCGGGCCTTTGAGTCGGGGCCATCCGTAGAGTCCGTGAGTTGGGTCCACAAATTGAGGTCGTGAGTCGGGGTTCGAGCTTAAGGGTGTCCAGTCTCGTAAGTGCCCGAACTAATGGGTGTCCAAGCTCGCGGGTGTCCAAACATATAGGTGTCCAAATGAGCCAGTGTCCGAGCAAGTGGGTGTCTGGTCAGACAAGAGATTACTATTCAGACTAAATCTTTGTCACTATAAGAATGTGGCTCATCAGTTTATAAGTTGGTAGGCTTCTTTAATCAATGAGAATGTTGATCAATAGAGCTAGCTGCTCAATAATTCCTGACAATAAATGACAGTATAAGTATGAACGTATAATGAATAAATCAAATTGACATAGTTTGGCAAGGCAAAATATTGTACCATGTGCCTACTACAAATAAATAATTTATTAAATTGTGTGATAAATCACATGTTGCACAAGTGACATAGTTAAAAGGCAATCACTGAATCACTAGGCAATGAATAAATATTTGCACAAGTAACCGGCTATATAAATATGTGTGATGTGGGTAGTGAAATATGAGCCAATACATGTGATAATTATGAGGTGAATACCACAAAATGAAGGGATGTGATGTCCGATTATGTCACATGGAAAAGGAATAGTGATGTGCCGAAAGACTATCATCATTATAATAAAATATTTAAACACACATATATGTATTATGCAGTGTGCAGGAGCCAGTGATACATCACCACAACTTTAAATAATAAAACTGTGTGATGTGCTTTGACACGTTGTTGATAATGATCATGTGATAAATATCACTTAATAATAAAATAATGATAGGAATGATAATGGTATGTGATGTGATAAAACAATTCAATAATGTAAATGGTGTAGTGGATGTACAGACTTTGCCACGTTTTATGGTAGTGATCAAAGTAATGATAAACATCACAAACAATAATAATAATAAAATAGTAAAAGTAAGAATCTAAGGCAAAGTGACCCGACATAATAAGCACATAAAAGTAATCATGTAACCTTATTATAATGACAATAGGGCACACAACCTATATATATATATATATATATATATATATATATATATATATATATATATATATATTAGTGAAAGTTTTATGAGTGCCGCACTCATGTGACAAACATAATAATAAAATATGAAATAATAAACAAGTTGGTGAATTAGAAGAAGACTTAGCTTCTTTGTTGGTTTTCCAGGCATTGGTTATGCGGCAGTTTTAGAGAAATGCCTTCGGCCAGTTTTCAGCGCTGGCGTCTCTAGGTTGAGTGGTGATGGCTACACACAAAAATAAAACAAAAAAATACACCATAATAATCAACAAGCAAAAAATTGTGGAATGGTTAGTCTGCAATTCATAAAAGAAAGAATAACCTTATGTT
Organism: Malus domestica; assembly: GCF_042453785.1. Taxonomy (NCBI): domain Eukaryota; kingdom Viridiplantae; phylum Streptophyta; class Magnoliopsida; order Rosales; family Rosaceae; genus Malus; species Malus domestica. The sequence goes on along the minus strand of NC_091667.1, from coordinate 784,832 downwards.
GAGGGAAGCAAAATACCTTTGATTAAAAGAGCGAGTTTCTGTTGTGTTTCCATCGCTGCTACAGTGACCGGGAGCTGGAGCGGAAGACATGGGTTTTGCAGTGATTGTGCAAGTGTTTGGTTCTTGGGTTTCTACAGATTCACGGTGGAGGTTGTGAGGGTTTCACGATGGTGAGATGAAAAAAGTAGAGAGAATCGACATAGTTTTTCGTGTCGTTTCCCACTAATGGCGTCAAATGTTGATGCACAAAATCGGGTCGATCTTGGACCAACGTAAATTCGACCATGAATCACACAAACGCACAAGAACACAAAGATATATCGTGGTCCACCTCAAGTTGAGGCTACGTCCACACTGGTGTTGATTCCGTTTCACTATGTAAATGAATGTTGAATATACATGGAGGCTATAGTCGCTAGACCTGGCATTTTGGACCCGACCCATTAATATTAGTATTTAGGTGGATGCTTAACGAGTCGGGTCGCTAACGGGTGAACCCGTTAAATAACGGGTCACTTTGGGTCAACCCGTTAGCACTCGTTAGTTGAGGATGTTTTAGTAATTTCAGTAAAGTCTTAACAACAAAAAATAAATTCTATGCAAAAAAAATAATAATAATAATAATAATTGTTAACGGATGTTAACGGGTGTGAAACGGATGACCCGTTAGCTTAACGGGTTAGGTTCGGGTGACCTGTTAACTTAATGGGTTAGATTAAACATGATCCAAACCCGATAAACCTGACCCATTTACAGGTCTAATAGAGGCAGTGTTTGCTCTCTTTGCTATTTTGTTTACTCTCCCCTTTCCCCTCTGTCTGTTTCCCTTATCCCCCCTTAGTGAGTGTGAGGGAGCCCTTTTATAGAATAAGGGTTTCCTCCCCTCTTACATGAATCATGGGCTAAGTGATGAAGTCCAAATACTGAGGCCCAATATATGGTATAACATATGTGTTAAAAAGTTAATAACTTAAAAAATAAAAAAATTCACTAGTTACATAAAAACACGTGGTGTATCACCCATGTTCCCGTCTCAATCATAAATTTCTCATTCCATTGCCCTTATCTAGGAATGGTGATGTGACATGAGTAGAGCGTACCGTCCTGCCATAGTCACGAATTTATTTATAGTCGTGACTGTTGTCATAGTCAACAAGGTTGAAACTTACAGGAAAAAACTTCGAATTGGGAGGGTGATCCTCCCGGTGAACTGACCGTACCCCAAAATGACACAACGATTCACCTATTCCAGAGCAGTCTAGTGATTAGCCTCTCCCACACTACTCGAAGCCTTCGTAAACTCATTGTCGGGTTCTATCGTAGCCACCCTAGCTCTTTAATTTAAGCCCTTATATTTCCCTAAAAAGAAGATTACCAAGGTATTTGGTGATTAAGATCTATTAAAAGTTTGTATCTCTGGTGATTGAATTCTTAAACGACGCAGCATGAAAATCGACTAATAATAAATAAATAAAACAAGCTTTAGTCCTATATTTGATAAAGTCGAATGGATATAGAATTGTAAATGAGTTGACTCAAACCGAAAAGCACCATTATGTTTAAGTTTAACTTGCTTCTCGTACGTGCCAAGCTTGAGCAAGTGTAAAAAAAGTTCAAATTCAATAGTGAACTCAATCTGTTTCGAACTATTTATTATAATATGTTAATATGGTCTTTCTTTTAAATAAAATTTTCTTGATAGTACATTTTAATAATAGAATATAGAAAACATAAACATTGTAATAAACTTTTTCCAAACATGCCACTTGAAGATGGAGTAGGATTCTCTCCTCTCCTCTCACATTGTTTTTTGTCTTATTGTCTCTATAAAAAAATCAATATAAGATGTTGACGTAGCTAAACCGTAACCGTTCAAATAGGAAGGGATGGAAAGAGAGAGAGATTAGGAGGGGAGAAAATCCTCCTCCCTTGAAGATAGCCACATAAATATATATTTCATTTTTATCATTTTTTTATGGGTGGAATAATGGAAAGCTGTGTCGTCCCCTATTCCGAGCACTTAGTATCATATCATGGTCGCCACAAAAAAATCTCTGGAACTTCCTTTAAGGATTTGTCCCTCCTCCTGGGGTGTTATTCTCCATACAGGCTAGTGAGAATCTTTACTTGTAAAGTTTTGTTATTGATAAGTATTCCTAACTGCTCGAACTTGCACGCTTCAAACTGGGTCTTCCCCTGCAAATCACCGCGCTTTCATTGCCAGGGTAGTACTTCGGGGTCGAGCGTCCGACTCGGTAAAGCAGTCGGATCGTTCAACAACTACTGGGGCCTGGTGCAGGTGATCCTCCGAGCGTTCTCACAAAATGCTCGGTCGCCACTTTGGTCTTTACCTTTACTACTGAGGCATAACATACTCTCGCCGATGTTTGATCACCTATGACAGTTCCTACCCCTATCGGAGTCGGAAACTTCATCACTAGCATCCTCGAGTTGATTGTGACAGCCATTTCCGTAAGAAATGGTCGTCTTAGTATCACATTGTAGGATGAGGGGCAATCTACAATTATAAATCTGGTCATCAGGCTTGCTCTCTTGAGGTGGCTCCCAATGGATAGAGTGACATTCATCTCATCTCCCCAATTGGGTGTATCAAACTATCTTTGAAAGCTACAAGTGGAGCCACATTCCTCCACAAGAGATCCCGATTGACCCCTAGATGATCAAACGAGGAGAGAAAAATCATGTTCGTCGATCTACCATTGTTGATGAATACCCGAGTGACCTCACAATTGGCGATCTCGGTCGAGATGCCCAGGGAGTCATCATAGGGTTGCAGGACTCCAAACCCATCTTCTTCGTTGAACACAATAGGCTATCCCAATAATCTTTCCGTCTTCACTGGTCGGTCCGTAGTCCCAACAGAGTAGGAATATGACACTGCCGAACATGACACCCAGACATAGGCCTTCCTTGCCCTGTTGGAATCCCCTGACAAGGTCAATACTCCAGACAAGGTGTAAATCACTTTTCTCTCTACTGGGTCACGACAATCTAGTACTACAATCACTTTTCCCTCTCTTTTCCCTCAGTAAATTCATACCACAACAATTTTCTTAATTATCACTTAAAATAATTTATTTAGACCAAGGATAGTTTAGTAATCAATTGATTTCTATTCCAATTCATGATTGAATTTGTAAGCAACTTATATGAAATCATCATCACTCTTAACCCGATTTCAAACAAATTAGTAAACAACCTTCAAAAGATTAACCGAAGAAACTGGATGATAGAGTTGGTATATATCAGTACTTGTAACTTGATAGACAAGCATACTGAGCTTAAAAAAAATGTTTTTAGACTTCTATTTTCCATGGGATACAATTATTTTATTTTTTAAACAAACGATATTATCTACACTAAAGAGAGATGGTGGGCTTAACCTCACAATGTCATGGGATACAATAATTTAGTCTATCAAATTTGACAAAATTGATCTTTGAAATTTTGTAGTCTAAATCTTTTTACATCAATGATTTTTTTTTTTAATTTCTTCCACCCTAATTTGGGACGGGAAAGGCTGGTGGAGCTTATAAAAACATAGTATTTACTTTCAGTCTTGAAGAAATGATTCGTTTGGATCATTTTTTGCTTTGATTTTTTAGGAGAAAACATACTTTGACTTATGGAATTAATCCACCATGTTATGAATCTATGATAATATTCTTTGAATTTGATTTCCCTACCACAATATCGTTTGTATAAAAAAAAATATACTCTTTTTCTTTCATTTGCTATTAATTCGAAGTTTTCCGCATAGATGCCCAAAAAAAAAAAAAAAACACATACAAACGCAAAAAGTGATGGAATTTTGGCAGAAAGTAGTTCATGCCCCAAGGGACCCCAATTCCTGAATTAGAGAAGTTAAATCTGAGAAAGATGAACCACCTTCTTCAACAGCCCTCGTTGCCATTTCTCTAAGTACCCTGGCTCTGCCCATCATTCCCTCTGCTTCTTCACTCACCATCACTTGATTTACAGCCTTTTCTACGGTTTCCTTCTTCACACTGTCTTCCTTCACATCTAGAACTGTACCCCATTGTTTAACACCAACAGCAACCCCGGTTTTCAGTACCTCAGTCACCAACTTCTCATTGTAAAACTGCTCAGCCGACACGGGCCATGTGATCATTGGCACCCCAGCAGACACTCCTTCAAGGATAGAGTTCCACCCACAATGAGTCACGAAGGCTCCGATTGCTTGGTGCTCAAGAATCGGCACTTGCGGAGCCCAACCTCTTATAATTAGTCCTTTACCTTCCATTCTCTTCTCAAACCCTTCGGGGAGCCACTCTTCTTTATCATTCTTTTCTCTCTTCACAACCCAAATGAACTCCTGCCCAGAAGCCTCAAGCCCCGCTGCAATTTCTAGGAGCTGAGAGTCAATGAAATTGGTTGTACTTCCGAAACATATGTAAACAACTGAATTGGGTTTCTTAGAATTAAGCCAATTCAAGCACTCGTGCTGATCAAGGGAGGCTTCGTCATCTGCTGCCTTATTGACTGACGAAAGCGGGCCTATATGCCATGCCTTCCTCCCAAACACTGTCCTGTAATGATCTGCAAAAGCCGGTTCAAGTTCATAAAAGCTGTTAACAATGAACCCATAGCTCTTTTCCTCGATCTCCCTCGCCTCTTTAAACAACTTGGTGAATTCAGAACTATGCTTGGGAAAAGTCGGCACTTGGCTTCTTGTCAGCTTGATCTCAACTGGAAAATTAGGAATAGTAAAAACTTCTGAATCAGAAGACAGCTTCGCGTGAGGCTCGTACAACGCCACACTAAGAGATGCACACATAGCGAAAAAACCGATGCCATGAAATATGATCCTTGGAACACCAAACTTGGCAGCAACATCAGTTGCCCAAGGAAAGAAAACGTCTGCAACAAGGCAATGAGGGCGGTGTTCGTCTAAAATCTGCTCAATTTGTGGTTGAAGAAGGAAGGTGGCTTTGATGAACTTTTCCTTCATCTCACGGGTGGTAGCTAGGTTAGCATTTTCACATCCTTGAGGCAACCCTACTTCCTCAGTTGGGAACTTGATGACAAAAATTTCAACGTCAAATCCCAACTTCTTGCTGCTTTGGATTTCTTTGGAAAAGAGAGGTGCATTGAGAGGGGTGGTTATTAGGGTGGATTTTTCACCACGAGAAGCAAATAGTTTGGCCATGTTTATAAGGGGTATGAAGTGGCCTTGAGCCATATATGGGAAGAAGAAAATGTGAAGCTGCTCGTGGGATTTAGTTTCCATGGGGACTTGACAGAATGCACAAAGCAGCTCCAACAATGGATGGTGATGAAGAGAGTTGATACTAAACAAGGAGGTGAAAGATTCAATATATTACATTGAGACTTGGGATTTAAGGATTTGTTTATTTTTTAAAAAATTCATGTTCTGGGCTGGCTTTGAAGTTTTGAACCATATGGTGTTCGTTATGTCATTGCATACGTACATCATTTTGGTCGCATTAGAGTTTGAATTCTATACCAAGGTATTCGGTGATTAAGTCTATTAAGGTTAGTATCTCTGGTGATTGAATTCTTAAACATGAAAATCGACTAATAATAAAAAAATAAATAAAACAAGCCTTAGTGCTATATTTATAAAGGAAAACTAATTAACATGGCTTAAAAACTTTGAGTTTTAATGATAAGGACAAAATAAAGGGTAAAATGAATAGTAACAGGTTTGACTTTTTAGTGTAACAATGTGATTTTTCGTTAAAGTGAACAGTACCGTGGGCTTTTCGTTAAAACTCCTTATTTATAAAAACGAATGGATAGAATTGTAAATGAGTCGACTCAAACCGAATAGCACCACTCTATTTAAGCTTAACTTGCTTTTTGTATGTGCCAAACTTGAGCGGGTTTAAAAAATTTCAAATTCAATAATGAACTCAAGCTGTTTAGAACTATTTATTATAATATGTGGATAACTTTTTTTTTTTCAAACATGCCATTTAAGATAGTGACAAAAATGTCTATTTCATTTTTCATGGGTGGACTCATGGAAGGATGTGCCTGTGTCATTACGTTTATTGTTTTTCTAGAAAAGAAATCAAATTGAAACAGTCAATTTATAGTGCCTGTGTCATTACGTTTATTGTATTTTGTAGCAAGTATTTTTAGTAGTTTAAAAAATTAAAATTATTAAAATAATTTTTTTCTTAACGTGTTGAAACGTGTTACTCGTGTGTCATCTTTATGTAAACTTGTTAAGAATCCATTATTAATAGATTTTTATTGTGTGACCCGATTAGTTATTGTGTTGATCCGAAACCTATTATTTTTATATCGTTTACTTATCATATTAACGGGTCATATAAAAAATTGTCAACTCGGTGTACAGAATACTCTTCAAAAACATGGGGAGTCTTGTTGGATCTTTACATGTTGAGCCTTGTTGGGCTAAATCCGCTAGTCCATCTGGACTTGTTGAGAACAATTAGGCTTTGATGAGCCTGCTGAGCCCACCAACCCATTTTCATGTTTTGGGTGAATCCATCACATGAGGTGCAGAGAGCACGTCGGCTCCGCAGGGGTGTCACTGTCACCTATGTTGTGAGTGACAAGGTAATATTCCTCCTTAGCACGTTTACTGCTTAGCCCACGAGGGTCTAACGAAGTATAAGACTATCTCCAACTCTTGATGATAAAACTTAAAAAGTTAAGTCATAAAATTTTAAGTCATAACCCAGAAATTGTTTTTTTCCTCAAATGGTTATGGTTTAAAATTTTAGCCCGAGATATTTTTTTTTAGCATATAGCCCAAGATTTTTTAATAATAATTATAACCTAATTTTTTTTAGGTAACTTTTTTGAAAATAGAATTTATGTGGATTATCCTAATTTTTTTATGAACGTTTTAATCTAAAAATATTTAAATTCCGATAAGTAATTAAAAATCATACAAATACATAAGTATTTATAAAGTTTTAAGTGAAATTAGATCAAAATAAATTTTTTTTAAATTACTTTAGATGTTAGATTTAATTTTGGGCCATCAAATTTTTTTTTTCTCTTTCCCGTTATATTTGATCTTATTTGATCACAGCTATTGAATTATAAGTAAAAACAAAAAAAAATTTGAAATATGACAGTTTGGTGGATCCACAATTATTTAAAGCCATACTTAATTTCCAGGGGGAATCTAGCCCAAGATATATTTTCTTCCTAGAGCTTATTTTAGCCTAATGATTGAAAATGGTTTGAGAGGATTTTAAAACTTATATTTTAAGTTTTATCCCATGAATTGGAGATGGTGTAAAAACAACTTCATCCATTTAGTCTGCTTCAATACACGTAGCGCCCCTCTTATAACCGATAAAATTTGATCAACACAAATAAAATTTCCATAAAAATAAAAGAAAAGCGTGTGTGCCAAGGGGCTGCAAAATCGTGAGTCCCACAACCGTAATTTGTTCATCTTTCAAAAAACATTACCTCACTCGACATACAGTGAGTGAATTTAACAACTGATTCATGCGGTCTTGGTAAGTATCGCATATGGTCTTTCCCATCATCATTGGACTTTTACTTGCTTGCTTGTCTAGTTTGACAGCACCCATTCCGAGCCGCAACAATTCTCTGGAACTTCCTTTAAGGATTTGTCCCTCCTCCTCGGGTGTTATTCTCCATAGACCGACTAGTGAGAATCCTTACTTGTAGAATTTTGTTGTTGATAAGTGCTACTGGCCGCTTGGACTTGCACTCTACAAACTGGGTCTTCTCTTGCAAATCACCGCTCTTCCTACTTCCGGGGTGACCGTCGCACTCGGTAGAGCGATCGGATCGTCAAAAAATTGCAGGGTATAGCGCAAATGAATACTTGTAAAGTTAAACATGACATGTTACATCTATTAAATATAAAATAGTTATTCAAGAAAACTCTCTCTATATATATAATCATAAAACAAAAAACCCCCTCACTAGTATGTTGCAGGATTGTAGCCACCTCCCTAGCTCGCACGCGGTATGCCTCTGGATAGTTCTCCTACATGAAAAATTATTAAATTGATATGAATAGTCATGTTTTAATTTGATGTTCTCAGTTAGTATTCGTAATTTTATTTTTCAAATTGATTTTTTAGAATAATGTGTGTGTATATATATATATATTTTTTTTTATCCAAGTGGCACAAATATTGTGGGGCCCAAGATGTCCACATCGATAGATAAAGGAAGAAATTGAAAACGTTGTATGAGTTTGAAATTTGACAAAAATTTGAGAGTGGAAAATGTAATTTACTCATATATTATTAATATAATTTGAGATCATATGGAAGAGGAATAATATAAGATGATTTTTTTTTAACAAACGATATTTTTTACATTAAAAATAAGAAGTGGACTCAAACTGACAATCGATTAGCAATAATATGATTCAACCTTAACGTTATCATGAATGATGGCCCCACATGCCCATCCGAATCAAGGGGAAGTGCCGCAGCTGAGGCAGGGGGTAGTGGGGCAACTGGGTCATCTTATGATCTTATCTGTGACCGACGAAAGATTTTTTAATATGATCGGCACACGAGATGATACATCACGTGTCATTATATAAGTAATGAGATATGTGTGGTAAAAATTTAATAACTTAAAAAATAAAACTTTTCATTACTTACATAAAAATTCGTGATGTACCACTAATGTCTCGTAATAATAAAAAATTTCTCGTGACCGACCGAGCCTTTTTTCCCCACTTGGTATCCAACAGGGTACGTCCGCCACGTTTGAACCGCGTGGCATCTAATCACAGCCGTCGATATCACCGTGTTTGACCTTCTGATACCAAAGTTGTAGTCACTATCCATTGGACCCAGTCAGGTCAGGTGGTGGGATCAGATCAGCCCACACTTCCTAGATTGATTAACATTAACGCTAACACTAGCATTAGGATTAGTTTATTCATTGGTGTTGATAGAGAAAGTTGAGAAACAGCTGCGCTATTTCTAAACCGTGGCCGAGAAAGTGACTTTTGTATTTACCTGGAATCTCCTTTTTAAAAATAAAAATAAAAATTTAACGAAAAATTTCTGGTATTTTCATTTTAACGAAAAATCATATTTTTACATTAAAAAATCAATCATGGTACTATTCACTTTACCTTTTATTTTGTCCTTATCGTTAAAACTTATAGTTTTCAAATCATTTTCATTAATTTTTCTAAATAAAAATATAAATTGGCTTAAGGACCGCATTTGTAACGTGGAAACTTTGCTTAAAAATGGAATACAAATATTAAAGAGCTTATCCCATTCGGGGATGTGAACTTTCCACGAAATAATAATCAATTTAGGCATGTCTACTACGCATCGAGATGAGAATGAATGCGTACGAGCTAAACATGTCTTTTCTGATTATTTCATATTGTCGTTTTGTAGGTATGTCATACCCAAAAGCAATAGGACTCAAGGGTGGAGCTACCATGGGCCTAGAGGGGACGGATGCCCCATTGAGATTTTTCTGATTCAGCTCAAACTAATATGGTTCTGCATCAGCAGCGTCCCCATTGAGATTTTTCTGGTTCTGCTCAAACCGTTCTGGTTGTTGAGTTTTAAGTGTTTGTTTGTATATATCTTTTCATAGAGAAACAACAACACAAGAATACAAGATATATAAGGCAAGGTGTGATCAACACACTAATCACCCTTGAATCACTCCTACACGGCAACTCCATAAAACAAGGAGCAGAAAGAAGGTAAGGCAAAAATCTTCTAACCACCCTAAAAGTATGGGAAATAAGATCTAACTAGAAATAAGGTGACAACTACACCCTAATCATCAACCTAACCAACAGCTTCAGATACCCACTCTTGACTGTTATTAGACGATATGGGGTGATTGATGCTGCATTGCGCATACTGATGATGCATATGGAATACCTACTATTGACTTTCAATACTGGTTCTGCAGCAATAGAGCTGGGTAAAAAAAAAAAAAAAAAAAAAGGTAAATGAAACGACGTCGTTTTGTATGTGTTTGAAAAAAAAATGATGTATAGTGGGGGACCGCTTGTCCCCACGGTCCACCCCCATTCCATCCCCGTTTCATTTTTATTTGCCTTTGCCAATCAGAGAGCAGCGTGGTGCTGCTTTGCCCCTAAATTCCCAGCAGCTTGAAACGGAACGAAACAGGAGCAAGGCTGATGTTCCCAACCAGTGCAGTGCAACCACGCCAGCAGCCAGCCACTCTCTTGCTGACATATATATATTTAGGTAAATTTTTTAATTCCTAAATTTATAATCCCTACCCTAACCCTAATTAATTATTTAAGACGAATTTTTGTTTAATTGGTATAGAAATATAGAATCATATGATAATGCACTAATATGGTTATTGGTTATTGATTATTGATATGAATTCTATGATTATTGATGAATGAAATTATGAAATTACGAATTCTATGAATATGGGTATACATTTATTCATATGATTAGTTGAGTTAAATGTTTATTTGTTGAATAATTTGTATGCTTATTGGTATTGGTTAATTGAATTGTTGGTTGGATTGGTTATTAGGCATTTTAGTATAGTGTTTAGTAAATTCTTGAGCTTTTTAATTATGACTTTGTTGTTTGAGGATGCCCCCATTCACACAAATCTCTGGCTTCGTCCCTGATAGGACTCGTCCACTTTTGTTTTCCTTTGATCGTTTAAAAACATGAATAAGAATGTTACTTAGTTCACTACGGTTTAGTAGTATTTCTCTTCACTTGCAAGTGAGAGGTCTTAGGTTCGATTCTTATTGGATATTCCTCAATGTTCCGACTATTCAGGGAACGTGAGAAGCAGATGAATATGCATCTGCTTCTTGGGAATCCTACAAGATTCATTCATTCTTTTTCTCTGACAGATGGTCATCAGTTTATCTAGATTCGAATCCTATTGAAAAGTTCATTAGAGATCATACATTGTTGAAGAAAGAACAAGATGTTTATGATTTATTTCGTACCTTTCGTTCAATGATAAAATGAGTCAGATTTTACATGATCAAACCTATAAGACTTAAGGAATGATAGAAGGGAATAAAAAAAGAAAGAGAAAATAATAAATAAATAAAATGAAGTAAATAAAAATGAAGTAGAAGAGCCCATATTTCAAGTGAATGAAAACGTGATTGAAAAGAGGAATCATTCTAGTAGTATTGGCCATTTGTCCTACTTTCCTCCACATTTTATCAAGTGGTCATGCTAGAGACATATACAGCCATAAATAATTATGAGATGATATATTTCCAAATGGGATAGGAGAATTCCAACCATCTATTGTTTTTTGTTTTAATTAAAGAAATAATTGGAAAATAAAACAACAAGTACAAAATGAGTAATAAACCCCAGTAGAGACTGGTACAATTCAATTCAACACTTTGTTCGTTTGGGTTTGATTGTGTCATAGCTTTATGTTTCATATTAGGTTTATCGTTGGATGAACTGCATTGCTCATACTGACCCTAAAAAAGGTGAATTTGAACCACATTATTGTAGAATTGTGAGGCTTTGCCCACTCCCCTACTCCCAAGTGTAGATAATATTGTTTCATAAATAAAAGAAAAAAAGAATAAGAATGACTCACATTTCTTGTTGATTCATTTCTCTTAAGTAAACATGTCTTAATAACCAGCACTTCCATGAGAATTCTTATTCCATACTTGGGAAAAGCGTTTGATGCCTTGCCTTTTGTCTGACTTAATGCATTTAATACAAGTAGAGACTGGTACAATTTAATTCAACACTTTGTTCATTTGAGTTTGATTTTGTCATAGCTTTATGTTTCGGATTAGGTTTATCGTTGGATGAATTGCATTGCTGATATTGACTCTAAGAAAAACAAATTTGAACTGCATTATTGTAGCATTGTGAGGCTTAGCCCAGTCCTCTACCCCCTTAGTGTAAATAATATTGTTTCACAAATAAAAGAAAAAAAAAATATCTTAAATAAACATATCTTGATGCAACATATCTTAAGAATGACACACATTTCTTGTTGATTCATTTCTCTGAAATAAACATATCTTAATAGACTTTCGTGAGAGTTCTTATACCGTACTTGGAAAAACGTTTAATGCCTTGCCTTTTGACTGATTTAATGCATTTAATACAAGAGCCTTGCTGGAAAACTATACAAACGTAGATTCCCATTAGGGAATGTTTGGTACATGAAAAATAATTCAGGAAAAATAATTTTTCTTGTCTGTAACTGAAGGATTGGAAATACATTTTTATTTTTTTTTACCATGCTTGGTAAAGATAAGAAAGTAACTAATAACTATATAATAGAGAGACAAATTCGTATTTTTATTTTTTGATATGGATAAATTTGGGAAATAAAATTTGAATATAAGGATTTGAGCATAATTAATTATTCATTGATGAGGATATTATTAGATTGTAATCGTAAAAAAATAGGCAATAACTGATGGGTGTGTTTTTTATAACCACTCTCGAGTGATGGTAATGATCACCATCTTATTTATCACCGCTGAATAAGTTTAAATTTTGAAATTTGTGTCTACTCACTACACATATCTTAAAATTTAAGTTCATCTACTATGATAAATATATGGTGAGCAAAAATATTCCCATAAATGATTGGAAAAAAAAAAGAGGAAATGCAAACCCTTCATCCCTCGTGGGTTTGGTTTCCCCACAACATTAATTACATAATTTTTCTTACGGCAAATTTATCAAAAATGGGAAAGATAGTAATTTTCATTCCCAATCTTCATTTCCCGCATACCAAACATAGCCACAGTGGTTGAAGGTCAGTGATATAAACAACGGAGCAGTGGATTTTGTGGCGTCGCATGTGGGTGCGAAGATGTGCGACTTAGTTTGGGTTGAACGACCCCCATCTTTGTTTGTTTGTATCTTAAACAAGGATGACCTCCCGTGTCCTCCAAACTAGAACTTTGTTTTGATGGGATTAAGGTGACTTGGGGTAGTATTCTGGGTCTTTGTTTCTACCTTTTTCTCATTATGCCTTGTGGTTGTTGGTCTGTGATGACCTTCTGACCCTGGTAATGATATTTTCCAGCTTCTCAAAAAAAAAAAAAAAAACATAGCCACAGTGTAAATCAAGGGGGAATGAAATAAAATGGTATTGCCATGGCCTCATATTTCAACATTTCCAATATATTGAAAAAATAAGTTAATTTTTTTTAATTTTCTAATATGTATTTTATGCATTCTTGAAGGAATTTATCTATGTTTTATTGCGATCTCTAGGTCTCAAAAAACACACAGAATGATAGTGTATATATAAGAGCGATTTTCTTTATAACAATAATACGTAAACACATAAATTAGTCATATTATTGACACACTCTTTAAAAGAAGTATATCCTATTCTTATTACGAGACTGTCATATGCTAGTGCGTGAACAATGTGTTAACCAATAACTAAATCCACCTTGCCACACTCACCCGCGAATCATGTGTTAGAGATTTCAATAATAATAATTATTATTATTATTAATATATATATATATATATTAATATATAATATTTATGAATATATAAATATATAAATATATAAATATATATGACCTAGTGTTGGTGCCATCCGCAGCATGCATGCGGCAATATGTATTGAAAGGTTGGATTTAATTCAACCTTGTACCTTTTGGTTGAATTACAACTTTTGGTTAAAAGATATGATGTTTACTCAAATTGTATGAGTAGAATTAAAGGATATAATTAGTCAATATTTATTTTCTGAAAATTCTAAATAGAACACATGTCTTTTGGGTCAACACTATTAAGAAGAGTTGTGTGTCTTCAACTAAAATGAAATGGCTCGATGAACGGGTACTTTGATGTCTATAAATACATGTTGTGGTATAATGTTTCATACACAATTCATTCAGAAATTTGTTGTCTACATAATTTCTTTGCTCTCTTTTCTCTACGCATCACATTCATACAATTTCTTTCTAGTTATTTCTAAGGGAATATAATTCGGTTTTGCTAATCGAATATTCCATACTTTGTTGTATCCTGGAAGTGATTTGCCAAGAACCCTTTAGCAAACTCATTCGAGTGGGGGCAAATAACACTTTAAGGAAACGATTCAAGTCGTACCTCAAAGTCATTATTCAGATTATTCTCCATATTTCTATATTTAATCTAACAATCTTAAAGTGTTATTTTCGTTATGGATAACAAATCTGATAACATGGCTTTGAAAATTATCAATCAAGATGTCTACAAGTTAGACAAATTTGATGGATCAAATTTCACCCGATGGAAGGACAAGATGCGTTTCATGCTTACTGTTCTAAATGTCATATATGTGTTCGACCCGAAATTAGCGCCTATTCGTGAACCAAGTGACAAAGACTCGGATAATATAGTTGCCGATCGAAAGAAGCGTGAAGAAGATGAATTGGTATGTCGAGGACACATCTTGGGCACATTATCTGATCGTTTATATGACCTGTATGCACACATTCAATCTCCAAAGGAAATTTGGGAAGCACTTGAACACAAGTACACAACGGAAAAAAGAGGTACCGATAAATTTTTAGTGTTCAAATATTATGAATTCACTATGTTTGATAACAAACCCATCCTAGACCAAGTTCATGAATTATTGGTCTTGGTCTCAAAGCTTCGTGAACTTAAATTAGTTATTCCGGATCCTATGATAGTTGGGGCTATTATGGCAAAATTACCCCAAACATGGAATAACTATAGAAAGAAACTTCTACACATGGTGGAAGATATTAGTTTAGAGAATTTGCAAAAGGGTATTCAAATTGAAGAGGAAACTCGAAATCGTGATAAGAATTTTGCAAATCAAGATTTCTCTAAAGTTCACATTGTCGAAGGAAACAAATATAAAAAGAACTTCAAAGTCAAAATTGACAAATGGAAGTTTAAGAAGACCAATTCCAACAACAATCAAAAGAATGCAAATGGTGTATGTTACCATTGTGGAAAGTAAGGTCATTACATTCGTGATTGTAGACACAGAAAAGCAAGTGAGGAATATGCCAATAAGACCAATAGCGCAAATATGGTGGATTTTTACAATTGCCGGAGGAGCAATTTCTTGGGCTTCGAAGAAGCAAACATGTATAGCACATTCAACTATGGAATCTGAATTTATAGCATTAGCAACAGGTAAAGAAGCGGAATGGATTAGAAATTTGTTATTGGAAATAGAGTTGTGGCCACAACCAATGCCATCCATTTCTTTATACTGTGATAGTGAGGCTACTTTGTCTAGAGCATACAATAAGGTATACAATGGAAAATCTAGACATATTAGCTTGAGACATGAATATGTCAAGCAATTAATAACTGATGGAGTTATTAATATTGTTTATGTTAAATCAAGTAATAACTTGGCGGATCCGTTAACGAAAGCACTTTCAAGAGCTTTGGTAGTTAGTACATCTAGTGGAATGGGGCTAAAACCCTTTACTGAAAATTAGCCACCAATAATGGTAACCCGACTTTATCTAGAACATCACTAGTTTAAAAGTTTAATGGGTAATAACAAGTTATTGTTAAGTGGTTGTGCAAGCACTGAAAATTATTATATAGCTCATTCCAGGATGATCAGTGCAAGACTGCTACGTTTAGGAGGATGAGTTTTAACTCTTAATGAGGTTATTTGTAGTTATGTCTATAGTAGCAGGGACATGGGAAGGAACCTCACCTATATAAACATAAGAAGTGGTGCCGCTTCTGCCAAGAGTTGGGTTTTCTCTTGTAAATGTTCATGAAACCAGGATGAAGCACAAGGCCATAATAGTGCTTAATTAGTTCAGAAATTTCTTTAAGGAAATAAGACATAATCATGTGTGTAGTGATTCCGGTTTTAACATAAGAATAGGTGGTTTAAACTTAGGTCACCATCGCATTCGTTATAACTTTGAATCACTTACACTAATTAAAGGTTTAATTCGAAAGACACCTTTATTGTATGCATGATTATATCGGTATGCTTGTGATAATTATAAAGAGAGAATTATTGTAATATCATTTACCATATTATTGAAATTGGGAAGGATTGTTAGAGATTTCAATAATAATAATAATAATTATTATTAATATATATATATATATATATATTAATATATAATATTTATGAATATATAAATATATAAATATATATGACCTAGTGCTGGTGCCATCCGCAGCATGCATGCGGCAATATGTATTGAAAGGTTGGATTTAATTCAACCTTGTACCTTTTGGTTGAATTACAACTTTTGGTTAAAAGATATGATGTTTACTCAAATTGTATGAGTAGAATTAAAGGATATAATTAGTCAATATTTATTTTCTGAAAATTCTAAATAGAACACATGTCTTTTGGGTCAACACTATTAAGAAGAGTTGTGTGTCTTCAACTAAAATGAAATGGCTCGATGAACGGGTACTTTGATGTCTATAAATACATGTTGTGGTATAATGTTTCATACACAATTCATTCAGAAATTTGTTGTCTACATAATTTCTTTGCTCTCTTTTCTCTACGCATCACATTCATACAATTTCTTTCTAGTTATTTCTAAGGGAATATAATTCGGTTTTGCTAATCGAATATTCCATACTTTGTTGTATCCTGGAAGTGATTTGCCAAGAACCCTTTAGCAAACTCATTCGAGTGGGGGCAAATAACACTTTAAGGAAACGATTCAAGTCGTACCTCAAAGTCATTATTCAGATTATTCTCCATATTTCTATATTTAATCTAACAATCTTAAAGTGTTATTTTCGTTATGGATAACAAATCTGATAACATGGCTTTGAAAATTATCAATCAAGATGTCTACAAGTTAGACAAATTTGATGGATCAAATTTCACCCGATGGAAGGACAAGATGCGTTTCATGCTTACTGTTCTAAATGTCATATATGTGTTCGACCCGAAATTAGCGCCTATTCGTGAACCAAGTGACAAAGACTCGGATAATATAGTTGCCGATCGAAAGAAGCGTGAAGAAGATGAATTGGTATGTCGAGGACACATCTTGGGCACATTATCTGATCGTTTATATGACCTGTATGCACACATTCAATCTCCAAAGGAAATTTGGGAAGCACTTGAACACAAGTACACAACGGAAAAAAGAGGTACCGATAAATTTTTAGTGTTCAAATATTATGAATTCACTATGTTTGATAACAAACCCATCCTAGACCAAGTTCATGAATTATTGGTCTTGGTCTCAAAGCTTCGTGAACTTAAATTAGTTATTCCGGATCCTATGATAGTTGGGGCTATTATGGCAAAATTACCCCAAACATGGAATAACTATAGAAAGAAACTTCTACACATGGTGGAAGATATTAGTTTAGAGAATTTGCAAAAGGGTATTCAAATTGAAGAGGAAACTCGAAATCGTGATAAGAATTTTGCAAATCAAGATTTCTCTAAAGTTCACATTGTCGAAGGAAACAAATATAAAAAGAACTTCAAAGTCAAAATTGACAAAGGGAAGTTTAAGAAGACCAATTCCAACAACAATCAAAAGAATGCAAATGGTGTATGTTACCATTGTGGAAAGTAAGGTCATTACATTCGTGATTGTAGACACAGAAAAGCAAGTGAGGAATATGCCAATAAGACCAATAGCGCAAATATGGTGGATTTTTACAATTGCCGGAGGAGCAATTTCTTGGGCTTCGAAGAAGCAAACATGTATAGCACATTCAACTATGGAATCTGAATTTATAGCATTAGCAACAGGTAAAGAAGCGGAATGGATTAGAAATTTGTTATTGGAAATAGAGTTGTGGCCACAACCAATGCCATCCATTTCTTTATACTGTGATAGTGAGGCTACTTTGTCTATAGCATACAATAAGGTATACAATGGAAAATCTAGACATATTAGCTTGAGACATGAATATGTCAAGCAATTAATAACTGATGGAGTTATTAATATTGTTTATGTTAAATCAAGTAATAACTTGGCGGATCCGTTAACGAAAGCACTTTCAAGAGCTTTGGTAGTTAGTACATCTAGTGGAATGGGGCTAAAACCCTTTACTGAAAATTAGCCACCAATAATGGTAACCCGACTTTATCTAGAACATCACTAGTTTAAAAGTTTAATGGGTAATAACAAGTTATTGTTAAGTGGTTGTGCAAGCACTGAAAATTATTATATAGCTCATTCCAGGATGATCAGTGCAAGACTGCTACGTTTAGGAGGATGAGTTTTAACTCTTAATGAGGTTATTTGTAGTTATGTCTATAGTAGCAGGGACATGGGAAGGAACCTCACCTATATAAACATAAGAAGTGGTGCCGCTTCTGCCAAGAGTTGGGTTTTCTCTTGTAAATGTTCATGAAACCAGGATGAAGCACAAGGCCATAATAGTGCTTAATTAGTTCAGAAATTTCTTTAAGGAAATAAGACATAATCATGTGTGTAGTGATTCCGGTTTTAACATAAGAATAGGTGGTTTAAACTTAGGTCACCATCGCATTCGTTATAACTTTGAATCACTTACACTAATTAAAGGTTTAATTCGAAAGACACCTTTATTGTATGCATGATTATATCGGTATGCTTGTGATAATTATAAAGAGAGAATTATTGTAATATCATTTACCATATTATTGAAATTGGGAAGGATTGTTAGAGATTTCAATAATAATAATAATAATTATTATTAATATATATATATATATATATATATTAATATATAATATTTATGAATATATAAATATATAAATATATATGACCTAGTGCTGGTGCCATCCGCAGCATGCATGCGGCAATATGTATTGAAAGGTTGGATTTAATTCAACCTTGTACCTTTTGGTTGAATTACAACTTTTGGTTAAAAGATATGATGTTTACTCAAATTGTATGAGTAGAATTAAAGGATATAATTAGTCAATATTTATTTTCTGAAAATTCTAAATAGAACACATGTCTTTTGGGTCAACACTATTAAGAAGAGTTGTGTGTCTTCAACTAAAATGAAATGGCTCGATGAACGGGTACTTTGATGTCTATAAATACATGTTGTGGTATAATGTTTCATACACAATTCATTCAGAAATTTGTTGTCTACATAATTTCTTTGCTCTCTTTTCTCTACGCATCACATTCATACAATTTCTTTCTAGTTATTTCTAAGGGAATATAATTCGGTTTTGCTAATCGAATATTCCATACTTTGTTGTATCCTGGAAGTGATTTGCCAAGAACCCTTTAGCAAACTCATTCGAGTGGGGGCAAATAACACTTTAAGGAAACGATTCAAGTCGTACCTCAAAGTCATTATTCAAATTATTCTCCATATTTCTATATTTAATCTAACATCATGAACGTGATTTGCACTACGAACTTGAGATTGAAAACAAAAAACTCACTATCGAAAATGCTTAGTGTTATCAAATTGGATCTTTATTCTCTTATCATTTTTTGACCGACATTGTCTCGAACTTGATACGAAGTAAAATATAAGCTAAAATCTTAACGCAACATTGGAAAGTTGGTGAAACCGACAAAGATTTAACAAGCACCGCTGCGTATTAGTTTGGCCTCATACTGGTACACGTATACGAGTTGAGTCGCGACACGTGGGAACACACGTGTACGCCGGACAATGACCGAGAGCGACTTCTTTGTTTAAGAGAAAACGAACGGGTCAGATAGGGCGGCTTGGCCATAATAGGAGCTGGACGCGGGAAATTGGCCAGTGGAGCTTCCTATATTTCCCCATTTCCCATTTTACCCTTCCACTTGCATTCTTCTAGTTCTAGGATCCCGTTCATTTTAATTTTTTTAAATAATTAAAATTTGGGTCCTCTTTTACCCATGCAACATAACAACATGCACCAACAAAAATAATATATTATTTGCTTCTTTCTTGTGAGTGGATGACAGAAAATATACCTCACACCAACCAAATCGAAATACTATTCGTAATTCTTGAGAAATTTTTGTGTGACGGTGACCTTGGACGGAGCGAGAAACACTTTTTAATCGGACAATTTTAAATGATAAAATTAATTTGAAAATTGGATATAGTGTTATTAATTTATTGTTCGATTACATGATTTTGGGTAACTGGTGTTTAGAACGCTAAAATTGTCAACCATTAGCTAATGAAAAGAGTTATATGACTAAAAAGAGTGAGATGGTAAAAAAAGTATAAAACGTGAGGAGTAATTTAAATTTTTAGTTAGATCAAATTTTCATCACAAAAAAAGTTGAGTGGGCCTGCAGCTGCCCCAATGACCATATGCTGGCCCCAATGGGCATATGCTGCATCTGTCCTTGACGGTCACCTTGCTACATAATTTTGTTAGTTTACATGTTATAAAGAAACGATGAAGTTAATATTTTACATGATAAGATTTGTGTTGAAAAGCATTTCTAATTTTTGTGTTCATTTTGAGTTTTTTTTTTTTTTTTGCCATATTGACGCCTTATTCATCAGGCAATAGTATAATCTTATTTTCTACCATTCGAAAACAAATGATGTCCCTTGCGGAAGCTAGAAGTTGTACATGCTCGCCTCTAGGCTCCCTCATTGCCTGGAGGTGGTAAGGAGCATGACAACATGTACCTCTCAATTTGAGCTTATTTTCGTGACGGTTTTTTGTGAGAACAACTGTTTTAAAGAGTGAAGAGAAAGAAAAGGAACATGAGCTACTTTAATTTTACGAAAATTTGCACAGTAAAGAGGTTAGTGGCCCTGAATTGGCAAGGCATCCCAGACCATGAGAGGCAGCTTTTGTCCAAATGGAGGACAATTTAAAGGCAAAGTAAGCAAAATGCTTTTGAAGCATTCTTTTTATATAATGGCTTTTATGGCAAATCATGAGAATCACTATATTTGTATAAGATACGGGTTTATATCATCAAAATGACAAGAAGTTTTTTGCATGCGGGGATGAATCTAAATTTTTAATTTTTCTTCCTTAATATTTGTACCATCGACATCGAGTGGTTCATAAAATTATTAAATAATTTTATACATAAGATATAATATATTTTTGTAAAGCTTACATAAAACTCGTAACGCAAAAGAAATTAAAATCCGCAACCAATAGAGGCAATTGGACGGCGGCATGCTGCTAATATGCTGCATGTGGGTAAAACGGCGGTCCCACCGAACCTTAAAATAAGCTTTGTCAGGTTTGACCTTTTCTCTATAATGACGATTACCACGTCAGAACCAAATCTAGAACAATGAATCCGGATTCTAGTCGGATCGTCTATGTGAGGATTATGAGAATTCATCAATTACGTCTGTTCATCGTATATTGTGCGGTCAGAAATTATTTTAAATATTTTTATTTAAAATTAAACACAAACAGTATTGATAAAAACTGATATAACAGAGATGATTCACAAATCTTCATGATCCTCACCAAAAGGATCCGGAGAGGATCATGTTGGTAGAACAACTAATCCAATACCAAACAAACATTAGGTGCAAGAGTATACAAAGAGTTTTACTTTTGAATCTTTTTAGCATTTTTTGGTATTCCTATTCACTCAAAGCAATAGGTCTTAACTCGATTTTTGTCAAAAGCGAGTTCCAACAAAATTATTAGGATGATGTTGTTGACACACCCAACTTCACATCTCACACACTTTCATTAATTTTATAGTGTTGAATCGAATGAATTGAACAAAATTAATAAACAAAAAATAATAAGAGTATGAGATATTAAAAAAAGTGTATTGATATCACTACTCAATTAGTGAGAAAAGTCTTTTGTGAAATTTAGCGCATTTTCCGCACTTTATTATTAATAGTATCGTATATATTAAAAAATAAAAAATAAAGAAAAATCAATTGTTCCTTTTCTCACTTTAATTTGTTTAAGCAAAAAGGTAATAATCAAAGAAAAGCACGAAGGGCATTTCGGTAAAAGTGAATGGCAAAATTGTTTTATACGCGTCTCTCTGAGGCCCCATATTTCCCCCATTACCGACCCTTCAGTCCTTCATAATATCCCCCTCCCCATTTCTCTGCTCCCATCGCCCGTCCAAACCTCTCCTCTCCTCTCTCTCTCTAAAAACCACAACTTTTTCTTCCTTTCTCTCTCTAGAAAAACCACACCCTCCATTTTTCTTTCTCTCCATCTATCTATATCTCTGAAAAAACAGGAGAAAAAACAAAGAGAGGAGAGCGATCGATCGATCGATCAGAATTTGAGTGAAAAAAATGGCACAGAGAGCGGAGAAGGAAGAGACGGAGTTCAAGGTCCCCGAAACTCTAACGCACTGCGTCAACAACTGCGGCGTCACCGGTAATCCCTCCACCAACAACATGTGCCAGAAGTGCTTCAACGCCGCATCGGCCGCCGCCACCACCTCATCGTCGTCTTCGTCCGCGGCGATTTTGAAGTTTTCTGCAGAGAAAAGTCCGAGATCTACCTCATCCTTCAGCTTCGAGGCCCCGGTCGAGACCTTCCGGAAGACGACGGCGTCGGAGATCGCGAGATCGGACGAATCGCCGAATAGGCGCGTGGTCAATCGGTGCTCCGGATGCCGGAGAAAGGTCGGGTTGACCGGATTCCGGTGCCGGTGCGGCGAGCTCTTCTGCTCCGAGCACCGGTACTCCGACCGCCATGTGTGCAGCTACGACTACAAGGCCGCCGGTCGCGAGGCCATCGCGAGAGAAAACCCCGTGGTCAAGGCTGCGAAGATCGTCCGGCTCTGACCGGTTTGACAATTATACATCGATTGAATTTGTAGAAATGGAAACGACTGAAAAAGTTTCGGAATTTCCTCGAGAAAATTTGAATAGGTATTTGTGGATCGATCGGTTCTCATGGCGCGTCTCTCTCCCGGAGATCATCAGCAATCGTTTAGACGAAAAGCAAAACGGAATTTAGAGATGGAGATAGATCGCTTCGATAATCAAATTCTCTCTGAATTTTTTTTTTAATTTTAATTATATTTTTGTGCTCTTATTTTTATTTTTTGTCGTGGATTGGAAATGATAAAAATTATTGTGATGGTTTTACGATATTCGATGTGTTTGTTGAGAGTTCAGCTTTTTTGTAATTTTAATATATTTTCTTCTCCCTGCAAACTTTGAGTGGCAGTTGAATGAACATTCCAGGAAGCGACAGGGTGTTTTTCGTCATTTAATATTCGCAACTGGAAATTCAGTTGCCGATGGTGGGAAGCAGTGGGGTCCGTGGAATGGACACGAGATGAGGTTTTACATTATTAATTTTATCGCGATTATTTCAATAGACTTCAATATATCGTTGGCATGTTGGCGAGAGGGCCTATGCGAAGCTGACGTGTGCGCGGTTTTGACTGTAAAAGCTGTAAAGCGTTGGAAGTGAGGTGAAAGGAACATTTGCGTGCGATAATTGCTCGCTGTTTTTAATATAAAGAGTTTGTTTGAATGTGGTTTTAAAATAAAAATAAAAACGTTTTTATTTATTTTAAAAGCTCATTCAAACGAGTTCAAAGTAACGTGTGACGGAGACCTCGCGGGCGATGAGATGGACGGCTGAGGTTGAGTGTTGGTGGGCGCGTAGAATAGAATAGAATGGATGACGTGGAGATGGGTGCGCGTGGCGTGGATGCATATCAATTGCGTTGTGTGGTGGGGCCCATGGTGGGTGTGGGGACCACCCGTTTTCGTGACCTTTGAGAGACATGAAAAGTTGTCAGAAAGGTCCATGTATGTTTTTTATTTTATTTTTGTTAATGTGAATGTGTATGCATGCATAGATGCATGCATGTGGCATCGGACGACTCGGAGGCTGTTGAGTTTTGTCCTCATCGTTTTGGGGGGGTTTGGGTTGGTTGGAAGCTGGACTTGGAAGCATGGTTCTTATCTTAGTAGAAAATGGAAATGTAATTTAGTAAATAGAGATATAAGGTCAAATTGTAAGCACCAACCTCAACATGCATGGTTGGACTTGGCGGGTACTACACGAAAGCCTGTTCCCCATCAAATAATCCATCATTAAGAGCTAAATTTTACAATAATCCCACAAATCCTTCAGAAATAAGAAATAAATAAGTAAAACTCTTGCATTTGTGTCGTAGGAGCTTCTTCTGTTTTTTGTCGGATAAGATAAAGTCTGAAATTGTGGTCTATCGGTAGCAATAAGTAGCTTCTTGTTTTATGGTATGAGGGGGAAAATTTGACAATGATTTAGAGGAGGGAGAGTTTCGAGGCCGAAATGGATGGATAGAACTCCAACACCTTATCTACTAGGACATTGGACCGTTTAGTGATATTAGAGATGGAGAGGCAACTAATACTTAGAGCTAGTTTGGTAAGGGCAGCGGTAGCAGAGTTGTTAGAGGTCGGGGTTGTGGTGGCAGTGGTAGGATTGTGGTTATGGTGGTGTTGGTGGTATTGACGGCCATGATGATAGTGATGGTTGTGGCTGTTGTGGATACAATGTGGCAATTATAGTTGTGATGGTGGTGTTGGCAACATTTACTCACGATTGCAATGATGGTGGTATAATTGTTTGTAGTGGTAGATGGTGGCAATCACATTGTTCAACTATAAAATATGAGGTGAAATAAACTAAACCGTAGTGCCGAGTAGCAGGAAAAAAGTTTGTAGTTGACTAGTTGAGGATAGGGCAACTCGAGTTTGATTATGCAGAAACATCCAATAATTTCCATAACAAATTTCTTAATAGATGTCTAAAGATAAAACGGAGTCATAAAGTTGTTAATGTTTTACATTAGTCACTAATCAAATGTGCTATGTAATTTAAAGGCCAAGGGCATAACCACCCTAAAATATGCACCTCATCACGGTTTCTTATCAGCACTGTCGTGAGCAGAGGGGCACGACAACGTCTCAGTTTTAGGCACCATCTGGCTGGCTAAAAGGGTTGGCGATCTCATCTGTACCATCTGTCGGCGACACAAGCATTACAGCGGTTCCCCTGCAAACCTGACACCATAGTATTGCACACTCAGAACTTGTTGTATAGCACAATCTGAGCAAAATAACCAGTAATATAATACTAAATCCAAAAGAAGCAAACACACACAAGCGCTAACGAATTCCGAAAAGGTATTTTACTTTGCCGAATAGCTAAAAGCATTGGATAGTTCACTGGGCACAAGCACTTTGCCAAATAGCTAAAGCAGGAACTGAGTTTCTGATTTAGTGGGAAAATGCATATGGAGGATTATCTGGATTGGAAAACTAGTTTCGAGACTCACTTAGAGTGGAAGCTTGTTAAGGTTAAACCGAAAAATACGGCCCTTTCAATGGCAGAAGAAAGTTCGAGCAAATTTGCTCAACAAGGAGAAAACAGAATATGCAAAGCAGCTTTTAGCAGCTGATTAAATGATGGATTTGCAACAGAAATTCCACTCACTATATACCAGAAGGAAGGACCATAGACAAATATTTGAGTAAGTTTAATGGACTCGCAGTCTCTGTCGTGGCAAAATTAGCACTTTTATTCTCAAGGACGGTACTAGTTGGACTATTGTCTCAAAAATAGGTTGAATTTTTAAGTTGGCTACTAGATGGGGTAAGGAACTGAGGTACCAGTCATATAACTCAATTACATCAAGAGACAATATTGAAGATGAAGTTATGTGTGTCAAAGTTCCCACAGATTCATGTCGCATTATGTAATAAAAAAAATAGTTGTACGATGACATGATGCATTAAATAAAGCCAACAAGTATTGGTCCGAAGAGTAAACAAGAAGTATACAAGTTTGCATACTCTAAGATAAGTCACTAACCCCCCCAAAGGATCAAATGAATTTTTCACCTTTGAGAAGTTTCAAATTATGAGCAAGCGATGGGTAGTCATGTGTGCATTGTCTGAGAGGAATTTAAAGGATGACCAGCCCTAGAATTGACCGAGCAGAACTTTAACAACATTTGAAAGACTTCAAAGTGTAACTTAGTGATGATTTTGCAGATGAGTTCTCCATTGATAAAATGCAAGAACCATGCCAAAAGATTAAGTTCATCTAGCCATGATCTTTTATGCTTAGAAAAGTTAGCATGTTGGTCCCGTGCCCAACAGAAAACTTAACACTAAAAAATAATCTCAGGTTTCACCCAAGATGCCTCAAAATTCCATGATATGCTATAAGAAAAGTACCCAAAAGGCAAACTATATTCAAGAATTAACACAGTTTTTAAGCAAGATTCCAACCCAATTGAACTTGAAGTTTCTGTGATTTAGTTATATGAAGGGTACTTTGCGCACTTGTTTTCCTATTCTTCGGAGCAGTACCCTACTGATCATACACGCGGACTTGTTTTACTAATCTCAGAGCTTTTCCCTATAGTTGGATCAGCTTGGGGGGTATTCCCCTAATTCTAGTCAAATATAGTTGACTAATAAAGCAGGGAGGTCCAAGCCATTTTCTTAACATGCTAAGCTTCTCTTGGGTCTGATGATTATTCTTTCTTTACTAATTTTCCCCTTAGATTTTCATTTCTCCTCTTACTGCTATATTCTCACTGCTGTGATCAGATAATCAGAAAGTATCACAACCAGGCATACCATAAATCCTAACAACTTTAGGCATAGTTGAATACTACTAAACCAGCAGCCAAAATCTATATGTATACATGAAATTCCTGCGCTGTTTTTTTTAAAGATCCTACGACAAAGATATACTAGAAGAATACATACTATGAGGCCAAGGCGCCTGGTCTGATCAGTGGTCTTCAATGGATCATCAGAATCTGCAAAGCAAGGGAAAGATTCTCAAGTCAACTAAGCATTCACTAGGAAAGTTCCCAAAATCGTGAAGTTTAAACACACACATCGTAAATGGTTTCTGGAATGCTGTGAAACATTTACCTCTTAGAAACTCCACTGCTTCATCTAGGACAAGGTTTAACAACTGGTCATATCCTTTCAGAGTCCCTGTCACTGTAACCAAATTCACAACAGAAAATCAAATTGTGCGTATAAAATAGGTCATAAGAAAGCTCAAAAAAAAAAAAAAAAAAAAAAACTCCCATTAATATTTTCCTAACGAGCGCGATGTAAATCCTGGTGTCATTAGTTTCTCTTCAGTGTCACCACATATCCTGGATCATATCATAACATATTTACTGTACAACCTACAACGGGTGTGGATTTCTACATTCTAAATCTTCGAGGTTGTTTGATTTGGATCTTGAAACCTCCTATTTCGGGTTACACAGAACCAAAAATTGCTTGAAGTATGACACCCTGCAAGAAAAACACTTAACTAAACCTATCGCTACCGCTAATCAAATAACCAATAACCAACAACAATGTGCACATAATCCAGAATCTAAAATTAACTAACTAGAATTCATTTGAAAAATTCGGCAAAGTACAATAACCTTGTCTCCCGCCGGTGAGCTTGACTTGGACACCTTTGTCCACAAACTTGGCCAGGTCCAAAACTGTTTCTTTCCTCCCTGACTGAAACAAAAAAACACAATTTCAAAATATAATCAAATTCTTCAGCTTTTTTTAATTTTTATAAATCTTCGCGGGTTTCAAAATTACCATTTTTATTGAGCTCCGTTCGGTTCAATTCGCCGATGAAGCTCTCCACTCAAAAACCCTAAAATGCTATAAATTTTTGGGGAAAAAAACAACAAAAAGTTAGACAATTCGATGAACCAAATGGGAGTCCATCAAGTGAAAATTGAGTATAAAATTGTATAAACATTTAATCAAAACCTAGGGTTTCTGAAAACCCCAAAAGAGATCGAGGACTACTTTAAGAAATTGTGTACGACAAATTACCAGAAAAATTAACATAAAAAATTATAAGATTTAAAGAGAAATACTGAAGAAGTGACGCATACGAGGGTGAAAGTCAGTACCTTTATCTCTGTGATTTGGAAAATTAGAGAGATATGAGACAGTGAAGAAGATGAGACGCTTTGGCAGCTTAGCGGGAGCTTTTAGATTAGTTCAGGGTTTTGAGTTTTTATTTTTTATTTTTTATTTTATTTTATTTTTATATATACAAAAGGAGGTTTTTACCGATCTATCTATTTATAAAGTTGAACTGTAATTGATTAAAGTTAAAATTCATAAGAAAAATTAATGAATCGCTAAGACTTATTTTAAATATTATTTCTAAATAATTTAGCTAAATCACACATTTGCAAAAAAATTAAAAAAAAAAAATTTCGGTACTAAAAAAGTTTAGGAGATGGAAGATTGCCTAATTAAGTATTGAATTCAAAACAAATATGTCGTGTTGGATATTTTTACAACCAAAAAAATTATTCAAATCCAAAGTTATATTATAGTATTTAGACCAGCAAAACAACGGCTCGCATGTTTAATTTTTCGTAAAACATTCGCAAAATTGGGTTAAGAATATCATCACATCGACATTCCTTTCATTTTAAGTGAGAGGTCTTAAGTTTGAATTTCGTGGATGACGAATTCGATACCAAATTAGGCTGCCTATTGTGTGACTTAATCAAACTCTCTCTTCTCTTAATGTAAAAATATTGATGTATGAAAAAAAATTGTTATCCTAAATTTGGGCTGCGGTGTTTAGTTGGGTCTGGCCCAGTTTTTCCAAAACAAACCCAATTAAAGGATTAAAAGCAACTAGAAAGACAAAATTAACCTTGCATCTTTATCATAATAGTCAAGACAGTGATGTAGTTTAGTGAAAACATAAGGGTATTTAATGAAATGTCCATCAGTATATGATCGCCCTATCGCTAAAGCCCTAGGGCTTATTGAGCAGCCGACGGAGAGCAAGTTCATTGCAGCAGGGAGCCGGAGGTGAGCTCAGAGCTTTAACAATGGCGGAGAAGGGCCGCGGCAAGGGAAGAAAGGAGGAGGTAGTCACCAGAGAGTACACCATCAACCTCCACAAACGCTTGCATGGATGGTAAGCCCTCAGAATTTTACTGGTATTTTGTTCTTGGTTTAGATCTTAGTTTAAGGAGGTTAATTTGATTTTGATCTTTGTTTTTTAATGGTTTTATTTTGTGGGGTGTTTGAGCTAAAAGTGATGAAATAATTGTTTTTTTTTATTGCATTTTTTAATTTGTTGGGTCATGGATCAAAATATAAGCTTTGGAGTGAGATAATTAGGGTTTTGAGCAGCTTTATCAATATTTTTTTTTATAGCTTCTTTCATTTCCTAAATCTTTGGAGAATTCCTTTTCAATGATGGTTTTATGTTTACTAGGGTATTGATTAGTTAGTTGCTTCACAAGAAGGCGAGATTTTCATTGTGCCCGGAACACAGGACGGTATGCCATAGAAGTGAGGGAAGTTTTTATTTCATGTGTTCCTTCACTTACATAATGACATATGGCGTATGTGCCCGTGGTCGGGCACATTGAAAAATCTCTCCACAAGAACATTGTTGATGGTTTGTTCTTAGGAGAAAGTGAATTGTTGATTTGCCAACATTCTTTGATGTCCTCCTAGGCTCCGATTGTTATAGTTATTCACGGCTTAAATTGAAGGGTTTTGTGGGCAAAATGTGCCTTGTTTGTTAAATATTGATTACATTCTTGATTTTCGACATCGCCCAATTGGACACGAGGTGTAGTGGAGTATTAAGTTATGATGCACTGGTGAGAAGCCTGACCGTTTAGTGATTTAGAAGATTGAACGGTTACTATTTTCAGAAAGCTTCGTTAAATAAAAATATATGGTTATCTGAATTGCGTTGCAGGCTCCATTTCTGCAGCAGTGTTTCTCTATATGTTTTCGCAAAGTTTGGCATTAGTTGGGCAATTTGCTTATCACACTGTTAATTATCCGTTGTCTTAATTCCCATGCAGCACATTTAAGAAGAAGGCACCAAATGCGATAAGGGAAATCAGGAAGTTTGCTCAGAAGGCTATGGGAACCCCTGATGTCAGAGTGGATGTTAAGCTCAACAAGCACATATGGAGCCGTGGCATTCGGAGTGTGCCAAGAAGGGTACGCGTCCGCATTGCACGGAAGAGAAATGATGATGAAGATGCCAAGGAAGAGTTTTACTCGCTAGTCGCTGTCACGGAGGTCCCTCCAGAGGGATTGAGTGGTTTGGGCACCAAGGTGATCGATGAAGAAGAAAGCTGAACTCCGTTTAAACCCCCATTTTTGTTCTAGTTAGTTGATCCCAATTTCGGTTGTACTTTTGTTTAATTGAGGATGTGTGGCCTGGTTTTGTCTGTTCTTGGAACTTTTAAATCAGAGTTTTTGAATGGTTTAATTAGTGTTTTGTCGTCTTTAGTATATCTCTCATCACGAGGTATACTCCGGTAGTGGCGGAGCTAGAATTCTAAGTGAGGATGGACCTTTCACAAATATATATATGCATGTGTGTAAAAGTTGAATTCTTAACATGTTAATATATGCAATTTGTGTAATCTTCACAAAACTGAAAACCTCTAAGAAGAAAAATATGTACAAACCTAGATAACCAAGTAAGAGGTAGATTGTGGAAGGCTAAAGAAAATACAAAGAAGTAGAAAATTAAGGATTAGGGGAAGAGGTGGGGGATTGCTTTAGAAAATTATAGGGTGTATAGTACCGTTAGCTGAGAGAATCAAACTAGTAGTGAGGTTGTTTTTTCCATTTAAAATGAAATTGCACGTCTCTTCTAAAAACTCCCCTACCAAAGTCATTGTTTCATTAAACAGTTAAACAAATTCAAAACCAAAGCAGCCTAATGGCGTTGTTTGCTTCATCTTCTTCCATGAGGTTCACACACTCTGCAAATAAAAACTTGAAGTCATTGGTTGATTTCATACACCTTTCACAGAAGTCAGGATGGGCCTAGGACTACCCTAATCCTTTAGTGGCACCGCCCCTGTACCCCGGGTAACATTCTAGAATTTACCGGGGAGATTCAAAAGGTACACCTTGAAGGTGACCCAAAAGACTTCCAAGCTGTCCAACTTACGATTCAAATTCCTTTTGGCTAACGAGGTTTAGCTGATCAAGTTATGGTAAAGCAATGATTTTGTTGAGTGCATATCTAAGTTTACCCAAGTTGATTAGAGCTTTGCCCTCTGCTCTCTACACCCAAATTCGAATTCTTGGTGAATTATTTCTAGTCCACTCTAGTTTCTAAAATTACTTTTAATATGTATTGTTTAAACATGGCAACCTTTCATTGTAGGGGTATGCTATCCACACATCCCAAATTACTTCCTACACATCCCTTGTTAATTTCTGTTCGTTGATTTTCTTCAATTCATTCGATCCGACAGTCGAAAATTAAAAGGTTGCGTAAGAAGTAAAATGGGGTGTGTGGATATCACAACCCTTCATTGTAATGTTCTTGTAATTGGATCTAGCTTACCAAGTAGTTTGACAAATGGTTTTTTTTTTTTAACATTGATATTATCTATATTAAGGGGGTGAGGGAGTGGGCTGAGCCTCACTGAGCTAACCATAAGAAATGTGGTTCAAATTCGCCTTTGGCGATGATTGAACTTAAGATCTTTCACTTACAAGTAAAGAGAAATATTACTTGACGGTAATACTAAGTAACAAGTATTTTGACATTTTAAAGAAGGGTAGTGTTAGGGAGACCAAAATTTTAAACCAAATAATGTGTCATCAATAAAAAACAAGTACGTTAATTGACACTTAATTAATAATCCAATCATCTACAACTACATCATTTGATTTAAAAAATTTTGATCTTCCAAGCATTACTCTCTACAATCTTCACTGTTCGATTCTTATATTTAATTTTCTAACGTTCAATTTTTTAAATTCAATCTTTACCGTTGATTTTCCAATCGACTCAATAATCTCGCAATATTTTTTAAATAGAGAGGGAAAAAAACACTTTCTTTACGACTTGCCTCCTTATTTCACAGTTTTACGTTGCAGCGCCTAGAGATCCTGCCCGCGAAGTTTCTTTTAAAAAACAACGTCCCGCCAGTCCTCCTGCCCAAAAATAATAACAAAACTCGCAGCCAAACATACCCGCTCAAACCGCAGAAGTTGCAGAGCCACTCACCAACACTCACTGGCAGACAGAGAGAGAGAGCTAGCGAACGATCATCAGGATGCCGTAATCTTCTGCATTGTACTCTCCTGCAGATAGAGCTAACTTCCACTGAGGTAATTTCTCTCTCTCAACTCTCTTACTTTTGCGATTTTAGAATTCATTTTTGTTGCAAATTAGGGATTTCAGAGAGGGGAAGTGGAATTGTGAGTTCTTGATTTTGAATTCGGCATTTGGAAGGGCCAAGATCCACACTCACTGCAACCAAAGAGAATCGTAATGTTCTCTCTGATTCAAATTGCTGATTGTATATATTTATTCATTTGGATCTCAAGCTATGTTAGTTCGTCGCAGCTTTTCGAGCTTTATGTGAAATTAATTGAATTTGCTTTGCTTGATTAGTGTGGATATTCTTAGGCATTGTTCTTTCTGCTTTTTGGAGATTGTTTGTCCCTTGCATTAAGATGAATTTCATTTTCTGTTTCATATTTTTCGATTTTAGCTATGGCTGCTTGTTTTGCTTATTTTTGGTTTTTGTTTGTTATGTAAAAAAATTCAGAGATGGACTCTCTCAAAGTAGGTTGTGACCCCATCGACAGTGAATTGGATGGTGTGGACTATGTCTCTGGGCTTAGTACTTTACTCGTTGCGACGATTCAGGAAGCCAAAGACAGGATTTCTCAGATTGAATACGTTTTCTGCAATCAGCTTTATACATATTTCGAATCCAAGTCTAAAAGCTTCCAGAAATTTGAAACCCAATGGAAAGAGAAAGAAAATGATCTCTTACGTCAAATTGAAACACTTCGAGCTGAAAAGCAACAAACCCTTGAAGAGAACCGCTTACTCAAGCTTGACAAGGGAAATCTGTCCAAGGAACAGGAAGAGAAGGTGAACCAACTACTTGCCGAACTGAAGGGTGTACAGTTCAAAGGTAATGAGCTTGAGCGAATGCTTAAGCATAAGTCTACGGAAGTAGATAAGGGTATGGAATTGGAGAGTAAGTTGCTCGGAGTGATTCAATCCAAAGACGCTGTCATTATGGATAAGGAAAAACAACTGAAAGAGAATGAAGAAAGTAGAAACATGCTTCTTGCTAAATTAAGTGATCTTGAAAATAGAGTTGATGAACTCCAAGAGGAGCTCGGGGAAAAGATTAACCAAGTAGCCAATAGAAATGAGCTTGAAGAAAATTTATTTCGAAAGGTTGAGCATCAGTCTTCTGAGATCATGAATAAAGAAAAGCTTCTGAATGATCAAGAAGAAGAGAAAAAACTTCTCAGGGCCAAATTGGAAATTTTGGAAGAAAATGTTAGTCAACTCCAAAAGGAGCTCCTTACAAAGAACAATGAAGTGGAGGGTTATCTGAGGGAAAAAAAACAGTTTCTAGCCAAAGTAACTAGTTTAGAGGAAAAAGTTGATGAACTACAGGCGGATATTAGAGGTATGGCTGGCGAAGTGACCAAAAGAAGGGATTCATGTGAAAAGTTATATCAACAGATTGAATCAATGAACTCGGGTTTACAGGCTGAGAGGAAGAAGTACACAGATCTTACTGGTGCTTACAAAAACCTGAAATCTCAGCACAAGTATCTCCGCACAAAGCTTGGTCTTACAAGGGAGAATGTGCTACCCCAGAATAAGTTGGAAGATAGAAGTGATTTGTTGAGATATGATCAAAATCCATCAACTTCACATGGTATGATGCTCTTTCTGTTTTGTTCTTTCCATCTTTATTAGTCTTTTGAAAATGAAATATAAATACTCTAAGAGAAAATGTTTGTTAGTACAAACTACAAACTTATGATTATCTGCCAAATGTTGTTTTACTGGATGATTTTGGGTCCGCTGATTTTCGTCTGTTACCTTTCAATTGAAGTTGTTGTAAGAAATATGTATTACTGGAATTTATGGTTCTTCCAATTATAGCTTTACTAGATGATATTGGGATGGCTGATCTTGTATCTTACTTTTGAATTGAGGTCCGAGTGGTATCTTTTACTTTTAAAAACATTTTCTATTCCTAAGTTTATAGTAATAGGGGAATAGCACACATGCACGTAGCTTTAGCTTGTGGTTGGGTTTTCCATTGTTCCTGGTACCCTTGTTTGATCAATTCATCTATTGCAAATTGTAGATCTTGTCGAGAAAAATCAGAATGCTTCTGCGTCAACTTTATGCACAAAAAAAGTGAGGAATGAAATCAGTTGTAACAATAACTTGGAGGATGTGAAAGGAGGCAAGCCAATTCAAGCAGCTAGTCCTATCTCTTCTACTTCCTTCTTCCCCATTGCACAAGAATGCCCTCCCACCTCAAAATCTGCCCCAGTAGCTGGGAGAAAACGGCCTGCTTCCAGTTGGGTGGATACTAGGACGCGTCAAGGCCAAGATGGGCCTGATCCACACGATGATTTTCTTGATACCCCACTTGAGAACATTAGAGGAAACTTGAATAAAGCGACAAAGGAACAAGTTCCTGGTCGTCCAGTTCCAGTTCCAGCTCCAAATGACATGAATGTAGATAGCTCAGATGATGAAACACAGGATGTGAACACTGTAGTTAGGCCACAGAAGCAGCAGATGCCAGCTCCAGTGGCCGGTAAAAATGGTTTCAAGTTTGTGGAACCTGTAAGAAAGAAAGCTGAGCGGGAAAATTTGAAAGGAGTTGAATGCAAGCAGTGCAAAAAGTTCTATGACGCTGTCCTTCCCAATGAAGGCTGTGGTAAGGACACTGATAATAATAAGCATAATTTTCGCTGTGAGCACCATGAAGGTGTTTCTCGTCATCGGTATAGGTATGCTCCCCCCCTTACTCCAGAAGGGTTTTGGAATATTGGATTTGAATCTGAAATGTGATATTGAGAAATTTTTTATTCATTTTCTTTTTGTAGATCATTGATTTGTAGTGATATTTAATTTCATATAAAAAAAAGGTCCAAAAAACTCTTTTCCTAGAAATTTGTCAACTAATAAACAGTAGTTTCATAATTTGACATCATCTTGTAATATCCTTTATTACAGGACACAGTATTTGAATTTGAATTTCTGAATTTGGAATTATAAAATCATCTGCTAAGTATTTTAGGTTGAGAACAGAACACCATGGAACTTCCTTGGTTTTTGAAAAGCTTATTTGTTTTGAATATCTAGACCCATTAGATGATGATATCTTTATGTGCTAAACGTCTTGATCTACTTGCTTGTCAAGCAATTCTCGGTTGCCTTTGAACATGCTTATATTTACCTCATGTATTACTTATGAGACTTATTGGCATTGCTTGCTGTTTAGTGTGTGCCCTTTGATATAGCTTTGAAAATGCATAATCATGTGTATAATTAGGTTAAATGAGTCCTCCACAATTAGAACTCTGAGCGCGTTGCTGCAACACCAGTTTCTCTTCTTTCTTGTGGTAGACATTTTGTCAAAGTTCAGAATGGGTTGTTAGGACTCAACCGTTGTATAAATAATTTAAGAAAAACTAGAGTCAAATTGCATGCATGACTAAACATTTTCTGTTATGAAATCTTATCCTGATAAAAGCTCTACGGGCTAGCTCAAGTGTCGAGAGAGGGTCGGAGAGTAAGTTAGGATTCGGGTTAAGTCTATAGGTCGATTCCCTTAAGTTCGATAATTAGGTTAGGATTCGGGTTAAGTCTATAGTTCGATTCCCTTAAGTTTGATAATTAGGTTAGGATTAGGGATTAATCTGTTTAGGGATGGGAAAAATAACCATGGGTTTGGGTAACCACAGTTACTTGCCCATTTAAAGTTCACGGTTACGGTTATAGGTAATTGTTTAGACGAACAAACGGTTATGGGTACAACCGTTTATCCATGAAATTTAAATGAGCGGTTATGGGTATTACCCGCAATTATAACGGGTATCCATCAGTTATGAGTATTATCCGCGGTTATAACAAATATCCATTTACCCATTTAATTTAAGTAAAATTTAAAAAATAAATAAAAACCCTAAATTTTCAATCTCTCTGCTAGCCTCAAAGTTTCAAACGCCCTGTCCCCCGCTCATCTCTCCCTCCTTGTCGTGCTTCGTTCGTGGTTGTAAGCTTTTATGTTGAACTGCATTAATCTTTTGTGTTCTGATTTGATATTGTTTGTATCGTTTTCGCCTACGATGGTAATATTTGGTACTTTTGTTAAAATTTGCTTTTGTTTGCGCATAAAAGTACAACAAATCAAATGCAAGAAAGAACACAAATGAGTCAGTTTCATTGTCCTTTCTACTTTTAGTAGTATAACTTGTAGCACTCGCATTCATCTCCATAGAGCAACTCCATCCTTAAAAAAATGTGCTAGCACCCAGCCCATTTTGATCCACTCAATGAATAATGATAGACCCCAATGAACAGTAATACGCCAAATGCATTTCCACTTCTACAAAATGTGTTGGAACTCAGTTCATTTAAAATATTATTAAATTTTTTTATAAAATAATAAATACAAAAATTGTTTTAATTTTGGATATGATTTTTAACCAATCTCTTCACGCCATGTGTCATTATCATAATAAAATTACATAAACTCATCAAATAAGCTTAAAAAAACACACTAAATAAAATTACATAAACTCATCAAATAAACTTAAAAAAAAACACACTAAATAAACTAAGAACTTTATTGTTCAACCACAAGATCCTTTTAATTATCTTGAACTTGTTGCAATCCCCATTGATGCTCAATCAAGTTACTTTGACGGGTACAGTGCCAGTATGGCTCTTGTAATGAAGTGTACTGCTCAACGATCAATTGATTGTAACATCTATCCCGTTCCAATGGCTCGTGTTGCACGGGATCTTAGGTGCCGTCATGAGCATAATAGATACGTGTTTTTGAGTTGTTTATTATGTTCAGCTCGTATTCGTCGACGGCATCATAATCATACTCATCTTCCACAATCATGTTGTGGAGAATGATACACGTCATCATGATGGATTGAAGTGCCTCGACATCAAACATTCTGGCAACTGACCTGACAATCGCCCAATGAGCTTGCAGGATACCAAAACAACGTTCCACATCCTTCCTACACCCCTTTTGACATTTTACAAAGTGTTTTTCATTTTCACCCTTCCTTAGTAGCCTTCACAGATCTATAGGCGTCGGTTTTCGGAGGTACTCCTTCGTATAAAGGGCTTCGATTGCGGAGCAAAACCGTATCAGGGACTAAAAAATAGTTGATTTCCCATCCTCATTATGTCATCCACTTGATCTGTAGATGCTCCATGTGCAAGCATCTGCAATGCAGCAGTAACTTTTTGCTCAATAAGAAGACCTAGAACATGAAAAACATCCTTTTTTTTGTGTGCACAAAGTATTGATCATGGTTGCAAATAGCACTCATGATTTTCTCAAACAAACTTCGTTGCATTCTAAAACGACATCTAAAAACACGATCAGGGAATACACAGTTGGGGATAAAATAATCTTCCAAAAGATTTCAAATCCAAATTTTTTTTTACTGTTGGAAATCCAACGGCACAGGATCAGCCACGTGGCCTCCCTATCGTTGCGCTGAGTGCGCCTGCGCAAACAGGCCCTGGCTTTGGATTCTTGTAGGCGACGCGCGTGCTTCCCATGCGCCTGGCGCAAAAAAATTTCAAACGGCCTCTGACGCCATGCTGGCGTCATATGGGCTAGTCAACAAGCCTGTAGATTTTGGGTCGGCCTGTGGCCTGGTTTGGGCTAGGGTGGAGCAAAAATAAGGGAGGTCGATCCATTTTTTGGGCTGGGTGCCATCTTATAAGGCTAGGGTGGAGTTGCTCTTAGTTGCTGGTTTAGGTACTCACTGTATATTACATGATGTGGTTCTGCATTGGATCAGATCTTATTGGCGATAATGGTAATGCAGAAGAGTATGTATACATACATAAATACGCATATGATCCTGTAATATCTGATTTTTAAACTTTGTAATTACTTGAAAATAATGTATAGATACAAAGTACTAATCGGAGCAAGTCTTGATGTATGAAAATAAGTGTTATGAACTTAATCGGAGCAAGTCTTGATGCATGCTAAAATGTACGTACTTATAACGGTATTTAATTATCAGAAAACGAAAATTATGACAAATTTTTCTTTTGTAATTTTCAAGTTGTTAAAAAAAGAAAAACATGTAGACGGGTGAAAAAGAGGTAAATGGGTAAAAAAATGATAAAGGAGTTCAAAAATAGGTAAACGGGTAAATGGTTATGATTAAATGGGTAAACGTTATGATTAAATAGGTACACGGTTATGGGTATAGTTAACCGTTTATAAACGGTTATGGGTATGAATATAACCGTTTATGCAATTACCCAACGAGTAAACAGTTATGTGGGTTTGAACAATAACCGTGGTTAACCGTTCGCCATAACCGTTGCCCATCCCTAAATCTGTTGTACATTTATGAAGAAGCATGGGATGCGGAAGACGTCCCCGTATCCGTATCAAAGGAGGTTTGATTAGTTTTACAGACTGTCTGTGCTGCTCTCTATTGAATTGTTGGGACCCAAATTCCTTTCAGCTGTCCAATTTTGGCCTCTGTGAATCCAGACTGGTCTTGTGACTCTTGTCCCCCAATGGGGTATGGTGGGTGGGTGTATTTGGCGTCAACCCGCGCATCTTAGCAAAACCATGCTCGTCTTTGCCGCCGTGCGCTGGGAGTTAACTGTGTCTGTCTGTACTGTGAAGTCTTGGGGTACTGTTAGTCTGTCACTGTTTTAGTGAGTAAATTCAACGGGAGAGTGGGCGCAAATAGTTAAGAGGAAGAGCAAGTACTCTGGACATGCATATGTGCTTGTATTTATTTGCTGTGTGAGATCCTTGACCTAAATGGAACATAAATGGTGGCAATTTAATGCTTCGGAACTACCATTCTCACACATGCTGAATTTTTTGTTTGGATATTTAGTACAGAACGGTAAAAAGTTATGTTACGAGGTTGATTTTTTACTGTAGATGCATAAGCAAGGTCATAATGCATCAACAGTTCGTTCATGAACGAATGACTATAACATTATAATTACTTTGCAAGATTGATTTCTGTCATTAATGCATGCATGTAAAGAGCTCACAGCACTTCAATGGTCCGTGTTACCGTGTGTGAGCGGGTGACTAGCATTTTTATTACTTTATCTAATTGCACGACTAATTTCTTATCATTAATGCATGTATATAAAGAATTCAGAGTGTGTGAACAATGTGTATAAGCGAATGACTGTAACATTGTCAGTTACTTTTATTTAAATGCCTTGCTTTCTGTCGTATAATGTAGCAAATAATGTTGCAACTTTTTTTTTATACCTTTTTTTTGAAACATCAAAAGAGAAAAGGTGGAGAACTATTGAGCTTTGAGATTTGTAGCATC
This sequence comes from Malus domestica, assembly GCF_042453785.1. Classification (NCBI taxonomy): domain Eukaryota; kingdom Viridiplantae; phylum Streptophyta; class Magnoliopsida; order Rosales; family Rosaceae; genus Malus; species Malus domestica. The sequence goes on along the minus strand of NC_091667.1, from coordinate 745,554 downwards.
CTAACTTTCTGAGTCGTATCAAAGCGTTATCCCATTGTCCCTCAATTATTCCATGCATTCATCATAGAGATATGAGTTGCTCGCAATCTTTTCCCACCGACTTCAAATCTGTGAGTGTCGTGGGAAACTTATGATGCCTTTCACATGCCTTGGGTTTGTCTTTTGCCAAAAGCTAAAACAAGCACTGCTCCAAAGTAAAAGTAGATACAAAAATCCTTGAGTTTCATTTTCAATTGCAAACCAACTTACTCTAAATTCATTACTCAATACTGCGTCTCAGTATTGAATGGTACAAGAAATAAAATGTAACATCCCACTGTCCACATCGTCGAGGGGAGTAGATCCTGTAAACTTTATATGTATATCTCATCTCTACCTAGCATGAGGCTTTTTGGGAGTTCACTGACTTCGAGTTCCATCGAAACTTTGAAGATAAACGAGTTCGGGTGAGGTCAATCCCATGATGGGTGACCTACTGGGAGGTTCTCATGTGAGTTCCCAGAAACAAAACCGTGAGGGCGTGATCGGGACTCAAAGCAGACAATATCGTGCTACGTTGGAGTCGAGCCTAGGGTGTGGTGGGGGCCCAGACCGGAATGTGACATAAAAGGCTAAAATAATAATAAATAAATGTAAACAGTTGTAAAAATCAAAATTAACGTCTAAACATCTATAATATTGAATGATAAGTAGCATTGAAGCTATACCTATCAATTTGATCATTTCCGAAATGATATGTTGTCAAATTGCATTCAAACATGTTTACATATTTACAGTCGAAAATATAACGGGATAATTTTGTAAGCAATCACATGTAAATTGTATTTGAAATTTGAGAATTATCATTTGCATTCTAAATTAATCATTGTGCACATTACGTATTTTAAACAATCGATTTTATTATGTGACAACTGATGTTTATATCGATCGATTATGTTCCTCTACATCTAACATTGGGTAGACCTCATACAATAATTTCCTAGCTTTAATAAGAGGCAATTTTTAAGCATTTGAGATTACCAAGTAGATAATACCATTTCCCATGCAAATAATACACAATATATAAATAATACATTACAAATATCTCTCTCTCAATCTTATGAAAAAGATATTGTACTTGATGCTCTATTTCACGTGCATGCATATGCATTTCTGCCTTTTTCTTTATCCTTTCAACCAAATTATATAGAAATAGAACTTAATACTTTTTTTATAAAATTAAAAAAAAAATTATATAAAAAAAGTGCATATGCCCGGAACTTCGGAGTGAAACGAAACCGGTACGATAACTTATACAATCCATACCGGCCGAATCCACACGATCAACAAGTACTCAGCGGGTTCCCGCAGAGGCAATCATTGTTGGTAAACGACGACACTTCCAGGTGATCGAACGGGTTCCCCACAGGAATCGCCCCGCACAGGTGGTTGTGGCTGAGATCCAAGTGCCCGATATATTTCGCCGCCGATAATGAACCGGGTATCGGGCCCTTTAAATTGTTGTACGATAAATCCAGTGCCATGAAGTACGAATTTCCGTGGAAAACGTCCGGTATGTTACCTTCGAACCCATTTCGGCTCAAATTTAAGATCCCCATACCCCGATTGCTCAAAACGGACGCTGGCAATTGACCCGAAAACTTGTTTCCGTCCAAATTCAACGTCGAAAGAACCTGCATTTTCCCAAGACAGTCCGGTACGGAACCCCACATTTGGTTCCTGGACAGGTCCAGGTCGGCCAACCGGTTCATGTTGCCAATGGAATCGGGGATCGACCCGGTGAGCTGGTTTCGGTTCAGCAGAGCCCGGCTCAGCATCTTGAGTTTTCCGAAATCGGCCGGTAACTCGCCCGTGATTTGGTTGTTGCTGAGGTCCATGTGCATTAGCCCGGAGAGGCCAACGAGACTCGCCGGAATCTTACCGGAGATCTGGTTATCGGCGAGGTTGAGGACTCTGAGCATCTTGAGGTTGCCGATATCGGCCGGAATCTTGCCCGAAATCTTGTTTCCGACGAGATCGAGAACTCGGAGGTTGGAGAGGGTGGTGAGGCATTGGGGGATCTCACCGGTGACCCCCTTCCAGTCAGCGAGAACGAGGGTAGTGAGGCGGTCGAGGCTGCAAATTTTGGGCGAGATAGATCCTGACATGAACCCGGACTGACCGGATTTCTTGAGTATGGGGTCCTCCGATTCGCCTCGGAGATTAATGTCGACGACTCGGCCGGTTGTGGGATCGCAGCTGACTCCGTACCAGTTTACGCAGCAATCGGTTCCGACCCAGGAGTTGAAGATGCCCAATGAGGAATCGGTGAGTCCGGTTCTGATGGATTGAAGTGCTGCTAGGTCTGATGGGGAACAAGAAGAGCTCACAGTAGAGACAATGGCACAGAATGTTGCCACTGAGATTAAGAGCAACCTCATCATCTTCATGGTAGAGAGAGAGAGAGAGAGAGAGAGAGAGAGAGGTTCTCTCTAGCTGTTCACTTGATAAGAGTGGATGGATGTCTGTGACTGTAAGTGTTATTGCATGAGAGAGAAAGAGGAGAGAGAGAAGCGGAGATGGGGGCTTGGAAGTTGATGGAGTGAGATATATAATATATATGCAGGAGCACCAAGGATGTGAGGGCAACAGAGGTTCACTGTGCATGTGCTTACAGGTTTAAGGATTTAATCGAATATCTATGAAGCATGGATACAGATACGGATACGGCGATACGATACGACACGACGCGCGATACAGAAAATCTCTAAAAATTAAGATACGATACGTTATGGATACGGCAAATAAAAATATATATAGCAACAAAAATATACATTTTAAAACATAATTCATCATTCAAATTCAAATACATTTGAGTTGTTAGAGAATGAAAGTTTGAAATCTAATCCTATTTATACAGTAGAAGAAGTGTGAGAGTCGTATTCATGGTTTTAATTAGAGGAAAGCTCTTTGTATTTAGCAAATTTCAATTATAGATGTCTCCTATTAATTTTCTCTTCCTCATTACTTTGTTTTGAAAGTGTAAATGTATCTTAAAAGCAGGATACGTGTATCCTAAATGTAGGATACGCATATCCATCGTGTCAAATTTGTGTCCATCAACCAGGATATGTGTCGGACGAGTATCCGAAAGTATCAGGCAAATATCGTATCCGATCAAGTATCAGATACGGAATACGGGACCAAACAGAAGTATCCGTGCATCATAGTCGAATATGGATTTGCACATGCAAATGTTGATTAACAATGCATGCATGGACAATACGATAGATTTTTCAATGTGAAGGGAACACGAGATGATACATGTGTGTTAAAAAGTTAATAATTTAAAAAATAAAAAATTTCATCACTTATATAAAAACACGTGGTGTACTACTCGTGTTCCGGTCATAATAAAAAATTTCTCCACCAATACAACTTAATTTAAGGGTTTTTATTTATTTTTTAATTTTTTGCACTGGTTCCCCGGTGAATGAATCCCATGTAATATAATAATACTCATTTACCAAAGCAAATTGGTTTGGTTGTGAAAACTTTGCGCTTTGCGCTAAAACTAAAGGTGGCCATGGTAATTTTGAGGGAGTGATTTCCGTCTTTTCACCTTTCACCCTTCACCTCTGGCACGTCCCTTTTGCAATTGATTCTTCTTTCTGTTGAATACATTATCCAGTAGCTGAAAGTAATAATATTTATGTATTTTATTTTAGTATATGTTCAATTTCCTTATCTTCTAACATTTAATAATTTAATTCACTATATAACACAGTCATTTGTCAAAAAAAAAAAAAAATTGTGCATGAAGTGAAAAACGAGGTTCATAAATCATTTTTCCATAAAAAACTGGATCAATACGGACAACATTACATTGTAAGTGTTTTTTGTTTTGTTTTTTGAGATAGAACCTCAAACCCAATCTCAATACTCACCTATGTGGCCATGTGATTCCCTCAAATAAATAGGCTAATAATCCACCATAGGAAGATTTGGAGTCCTTTTCCACATTTTCTGAGTTCCTCCTAATTAATATCAAGACATCTTTAATGACTCGTCTATGTAACTATAATTAAATTTGGAGATGTTGAATTGAGGAGGAGTTGAATGGGATAGGATCAGAATCAAATTCTTGTCGAAACTGTCTATTAAAATTTTCAAGAATCGAAATAGGAATAATATTGAATTATACAGCTGTTTACTAATTCACATGAATCACAATGAAAATCAATGTGATTACTATAATGTCCATATTATAATAATTTATTGGGTGATTTTGTTTAAAATCAATTAAAGGTTATGATATTAACAATAGGTCAATCAAATTTATTGGAATTATAAATAGGTCAATAAGACTTTAAAATACATTAAAACACCTCAATCAAATTAAAATTACAAATGATGCCATTACTATATAAAACACCAAACCTTTTGCATCTCCTTCATTGTAAATCGTGCCTCCCACCACCTTCAGACTTCAACCTCCCTGCCTCCCACCACCTTCAACCTCCATTACTTCAACCTCCCCTGCCTCCCACCACCTTCAACCTCCATTTTTTTGGACAGTGCAACAAAATGTTTATTTCCTGTTTTGTGATTGTGCATTCAGATTCAAATAAATTTATTCAGACGCTTCGTTGCAGTTCTGTTTCCTGTTATGTGATTGTGCATTCGAATTCAAATATGTTTGTGGATTCAGACACTTCGTTATAGTGTTTGTTTCCTATTCTATGATTATGCATTGAGATTCAAATAGGTTTGTGGATTCAGACACTGCAACGCATTGTCTGTTTCTTGTTCTGTGAATTTAGACACTTCGTTGCAGTGTCTATTTCCTATTCTGTGATTATGCATTGAGATTCAAATAAGGTTGTGAATTCAGACACTTCGTTGCAATGTCTGTTTCCTGTTATGTGATTGTGCATTGAGATTCAAATAGGTTTGTGGATTCAGACACTGCAATGTAATGTCTATTTCTTGTTATGTGAATCCATATCGAAAACTAATGAAGAAAAAGACCGGAATGCAGGGGAGGTGGCCTGAAAACTTCAAATAGCCATAACGGGTTCATTTCTCAGCAAAATTCTAAGATTCAAAAGCCAAAATAAAGCTCAAGAGGTAAGGAAGAGAAATATACCTAATTGAGGTTGAGCCGTGACCCTAGTTGTCGGAAAATACCTGCAACCTTGCCGATCCTTTGCCAAAAACAGGGGAAAATTTCTCTGAGTTGACTTTCGTTAACCTTCACCAAATCAAACGGATTTTCACATTCAAACTCTGGCATAAGATCAGAACCATAAAAAGGAAGAAGTTCATGAGTTCCCAACCCTTACCTAGTTGGAAAATCACAAAGCCTCGCTAGAAAATATGGAGGTAGATGTATGAGTTCGAGTTCGTAACCTGGGGTCTCAGTTTTAGTACTGGGATATTGGAGGACTTTGTTGAGGTCGAGGAGGCCATGTTGCATTCATAGAGAGAAAGAAAGAAGGATAAAAGAGTTAAATTTTAACTACATATAATGACTTAAAGAACATGTGGCACTCATCATTGACCTATGTTTAATTAATAAAAATATGTCATTGATTAAGTTCAAAACAAAAACATGCCATTGATATATGACTAAATAGTAAAGTTTTTATTGATTTTTTTTACTAAATTACCTTAATTTATTTTATATGCTAATTCTTTTTTGTTTTGGTAAAATATATTTTATTTTATTTTAACTTTGTGAAGGGCGCAAAATGTGGTGTCAGGTTAATGTGAAGGGTAATTCTGGAATTTTATAAATGAATGGTATAATGGGAAGGAAAAATCCTATGATTCTCCTAATAATCCGAAATTCAATTCTCATCAAATTGTAGGCATCCAATTCCTCTAAATTTTGAAGTTAGATTCCAAAATTTGTTTGGATCCCCACCAAAATTTAAATTTCTCAATAATTAGAAAATATCAGAATATTCCGTATTTGAAATTCAATTCCTTATTTTTAATCAGATTTCTCTACGTGCCATGAAATGAAATCACAAGTTTCGATTAACTAGCGAAGCAAAGCAAAGCATGATAATCCAATCCACACATATATGTCCCCACCATGATACCAATGTTTCAATTAGATTTCAAATCCAATGATTGAAGGGCTTTTTATCTCCCTAATTTAATTAGTGTCCCTACCTTATTATATATAATCATCATTGAACCAATTAAACGTCTTCACCAAGTAATTATAGTATACACTATAATCATATAATAATATCGGTCATCAAGTTATCACCCTAATTATTTTTGACACCGAAAGATAATTTTTCTACAAAAACCATAATGGCTTTAATTACTTTGTCAATTATTACAATCCCCATTTGCTTTTCAAATGATGCAACGATCAATTGACATTGGTCCATTACAAAGTTTCAATTAAAATAAATAAATGCTATAAATCTCTGGTTTGGACTTTTTATATCTATATTTCTCCTTTCTTATTTTGCAATTTTGTTTGCCGATCTAAAATGTCTATTTTTTAGGTCATTCTTGAAGATTATTTAATCTAAAATAATTTAATCATCTACTTATTATCCTATATATATAGACCATATTTTTAGTTACACACTACAATTATAACAACGTTAATCTAACCATCTAATGATTTATAATTTGGTAGATTTTCCACAAATTTAGTCCTTAATTGATCACATCATGCATGTGGACTAATGATATTCTCTATTATTATTGAATCTATATCATTATTCAAGACAATCATGATTATTATCTTAGCCTATAATTATCATTCATTATTGAAGACTTATTCTTCCCATTATTAGCTTATGTTTTGTTTTCTTTCAGTCCACTACCAATACATATGTATATCGACTTATTTGGTATGCATAAACGTTTTTTTGGGTTTTTATTTTCACTCAGTTTGGTTCGGTTCGGTTTCCTAGTTTTCCGGTTTTCATTCACCATTACAAGCTATATAGGCCTAACAATTTGTTAAATGATTGTGTTTGCCATTTTGTAAAATAGATATTCCAGTTCATGGAGTCCCCAGTCTATGTGTCTTATCCAATATCCACTCTTTCGGCACCGAAACTTTTAACAAAGATGGGGGCATAGAACTTGGAACATGTTTTGGTCCTTGCACCTTGCAACTTAATTTGTCTGTCCCCACTGCTGCTGCTGCTCTACTCTACTAAATTTTGATCGATATATGGAGGTTCATTATTTCAGACTTCATTCATTTGCTCTTCTTTTCCTGCTCGTTTTATTTATTTGAAAACCATTCATGCTGGTTCACTAATTAACCAAGACTTAGTTTCTTTGTTAATGAATGAAACCACCATCTCCAATCATGCTCAGTATTTTTTAAGTCGAAATATAATTGTAATTTTCTTGAATCATAGAATGTAAGTGTTTGCATATGATTTTACACTATCGGTTTGTACAATCGAAGCTGTTGAATAAGTATAGTTTTAGACCGAATAAATGGGAAGCAAATTATATACTGGAAGCAAAACAACGCATGTATGGATCCAATTGAAAGTCGTGGACAACAAGGAGTTCAAATAACATGTGCAGAGATGGGATAATTATCACCACCAGATATCCTTGGCAGGATGCCAAATATTTTAATTAAAGGGGATAAATGATGCAATTTTTTTTTGGGGACAAAACTAGCGATCCCACTTAGTGGGAAAATGCTTTGTTGTTATTGTTGTTGTTTTTGGACAAAACTAAGATACTTTTCCATTAAATAAAGAGACTAATACAAGGAAAAGAGAGCCCAAAAGACATCTCACAACCGAAATACAAGCCCAGTAGGAAAAAGTAAATACAACACAAAGCCAAAAAGGCATAGCTAAAAGACAACATAAACCCTAAAAATAAAGAGAAAACCAGCAGCCAGCACCAAATCTGACGGGCCTTCATTGGTAGGCCACCACCACCAAAAATCGAACCAAAAGCAACAACCGGATCAAAGGAAAATGGGGGTGAGCGAGCCACCAACGTTGTGAGCACTCCCATAATCCTACCAAATAGTGGAAAAAACACTTTAACAGCCACTCAAAACCCAAGCACATCACTGAGGAGAAGCACCCGGGGTTGAGAAGTAGTGGTTGGTAGTTGTGGACTCATGACGGAAGGAAACATCGGAGTAGGAAGGTGTCTACATGTTCCGATCTAAGACAAGCTCAAAGAATTGAGACAAAGCTCAAACGAATTGAGACAAAACTCAAAGAAAGCCACAATGAAAACAGAAAAAAAAGCACCGTAGGAAAAAAACAAAGGAGGGAAAGCGTGATAGGGGAAGAGGGATGACTTGAGGGTATGGGTGGCGGGTTGGGTTGCAGCAGGAGAGAAAAGGGCGGAGGGGGAAGGAGGATGACCAGAGGGCAAGCGTAACGGGCTAGAAAGGAGAAGAAAAGGGGTAGCAGCAAGGGAAAGCCGACTGACTCCAACCAGAGGAAGGAGTCAGTGGCGAAGGCTAGGAATTTGGGGGGGTTCCTGAGAGAGAGAAAAGCAGGAGCGGCTAGGGTTTCGGGGATAAATGATGCAATTGCATGCTATGATTCAAGCTTTGCAATGAATAACAATCTTGTCATCATGCTTTAAAACTCAAAGGTCGAGACGAGTTCCTTTCTTGGCCACAATTGCTTAATAACAAAAGTATTCGACACCATCATCATCACATTCATTTACTTACCGATTGAGCTTGGTCGACAAGTTGACACGTCCTGCATTCAACTGAATGACTTTGTTAACTCATTAGCTATTTGGCCCGCGCGCCGCGTAATCTGAGTAGTTTTTAGTGTCTAACAGTAGGATATCTTATCATAGTTTGAAGAAACAGCACATTTAGTGCCGGGCAAAGAAATATTTGATTTATTTTTCTCAAGGTCAACGTTCAAGGAGAAAGTGAAAACTTTAAAGCTTGGTTGGTTTGGTATTCTGATGAGTCGTGCATCACATGGAGTTGTGTCGTCTCCATTACGACATAGTTCAAAGTCCTCACGTGAACAGTCGTCAACCCCTTCAATTTGATTCTTAATAATTTGATTCTTAAGTGAGGGAATTTGTACGTATGAAGGTATATAAGTTCAATTAGTCAGAAATAAACTACAAAAATGATTATCAAATGATTTATTTCTAATTAACAATTTAAAATTTCTCGAAGTGCATTGCATCTATGTCACTTCAGATTTCTCTAACGTATTTGTAGTTCATTTCTAACCAAGTTAGCCTTAAAATTCACAGTCGTCCCGTCAATAGTCATGTGAGAGGACATACTAAGGGTTAGTTTAGGGTTTTTGTGCTGTGAAAAAAAAGCGTTATTTTCAGAAATAGAGGTAGATCTGCTTTTGCTTTCTGCTGTTTTATACTCATGATTTTGACAAAAAAACACGTTTTTTTTTCATTTACCAAACACAATTTTAGCCCCAACTTTTTTAAAAAGCTGTTTTAAAATAATTTCAGCAATGTCAAACCAACGTTAAAGTAGTTCAAAGCACAAAATGCATTGCATCCAATAGAACTTACCACTCAGTTTTTTTTATTTTTTATTTTATTTTATTTTTTATTTTTTTATCATGGAAGAGCAGCAGAACTGGACCAAGAGCAAGTTTGTACAAGTCGATTTCGGTACTAGTATACGTTAACAAATTCATATCTACAACCTGCATACTGTATGCACAGATAAGGTGAAGAAGTGGTAGGTCATAAATCCGAATTATGTGGTCCATTTGGGACGTCCAAGGCGATTAGAGGGATGGACCAAACGATGGAAAGACGGTTTCGAAGTGGTTTTTGTGTCTGCTGAAACTTCATTGAGTACCATATCCTGCAGAATTCAGATATAGTAATGCTCTTTTTTCGTTCTCCCAAGTTCGAATTGGCAGTAAAACAATGAGTTCTAATACAATGCCTTAAGCAAAAATGTCCTCGGTGACAAATGATTTTTCACTATCAATACAGTTTTCATTTGGAAAATCAAGCTGCTCGTAATTTAGCTGTCTGGCAGCTTCATACAGAGCAATGCCAACACTTACAGAGAGATTCAGACATCTTACATAAGTTTCAACCATTGGAATCCTAATTGTCCCACCACCAATCGTTTCACTTTTGCAGTCTTCGAGCGCTTCAGGTGGTAGGCCGGATGTTTCGGAGCCAAATATGAGAAAATCACCCCTTCTATAAGAAAAGTCCTGAAAAATTGAACTAGTTAGTCAACTTAGAATACTTACTTCATTGGCCAGGCAACAATGCATGTCAACAAAACGCAAGTGCTAATAAAAATTTCAGCTTCTCGACAAGGAGCGACAGTGCAAATAGCACTCTCCAGTACTCTTCTGTGCTCTAGAGTGGAAGTGCAAATACACCTCTGCACTAAAGTAGACGGGTACTTGGAGGAGCACGTTTAGTGCTCCCCTAAGAGAAAGTAAAGAAGAAAAAGAGGCAACAAAGCCTTCATGAAATACATAAATTCCTAGCACAATGGAGGATTATCTTGAGAATGCGAGTAAATTGTTTACATTTGTTTAATATGAGAGAAGCATAATATAGCAATTGATTTGACAGCACACTATTGCCAAAAATTAGTAGCCTATCGGTTCGTATGATTTCATGATAGTTAATGGGATTTCTATACATCGCCATGAATGACTACCAAGTATCTTGAAACTCTATCTCTTTCTATGTGAGTGACCAAGTATCATCATTCACCAGCCAACTGCTCTCAAGCATGGTGAATCTTAAATTAACATGGTTACTCTTCTTCCCAAATTTAACGCAATAACGAACAAATATAATTAAGTATAAGGGAAAAACATGCAAATTGGGTGTATGAAATGCTATCACTGTGAGAATATATAGCATATTAGATCCACGGGCTGTTACAAATTAAAGAAACATTTGCATTGTTCAAGTCAGGTTTTGTTTGAAAATTGATGTTTACCAAGGAACCAAAATGAAGAATGATTAAACTCTCCCTCTTAAAGGGAAACTTAGGAGAAAAGAAAAGTCAATACACGTGACTACTACACATGACAGGTACAAAACAAACTATGAAACTACAAGGAGCAGATAAAGGTTATCACTGCAGGTATGATTGTTAAGGAAATTTAGCAGGATAAAATCCTGAAGCACAGTGAGACTGAAACGACAGAAACTTACTGAATGAAATTTTGTTCCTCTCTTTGTAAATGCAAGCAACCGCTTTTCCCCCTCCTGTAGATATAAAGGAATAGGGAGAGGAAGAAAACAGTCAAATGGAAAGTATGGGAAAGACATTCAAAATCCATTCTTTGAAATTTGAAGCGGGACAAACCTGTCGCCTGAAATAGTCTTGAAATTCTGCCCATGAGCTGTGAACTTTAACCACCACATATCTAAAATTGGAAGTTAATTGTTGAAAACATGAAGAACTTTCATTTGAAGATAAAAATAATAATAAATAACACTGATTATACAACAAGAAAAACACAAACTGTGTAAAGCTGGTGGGGGAATTGGTATGTACTATTTATGTAACTGAACGATCACTTCAGCAGTGTCAAGAAACAAATACATGCATGTACAAGCAGCATATCATGGGTTTGAACTGTAGTTTGGAAGAAAATTAAAAACAGAGCTGGAATAAACAATAAAATGTTTAAGTACAAGAATGCACTGCTGATATACTCCTCCATCTTGACGTTCACAGTAGATGTCCCAACATAGCTACTTAACAAATTAAATCATGACTGAAAGTCATTTTTCAGTAATTACTATATTAACACACAGAAGAAAGAATATATTTAACATTGTTTTTTGACAAGAAACAACATATTTAACATTTACTAGCGATAGTTAGGATACGGCCAATAGTCCAATCCAGCACGCTTTAATTTTGCATCATCAATCTTGAATCCTAGTGGCTAATGGAGAACAAAAGCACGTTAAGTGTCCAGTAGAGTACAGATCCTTCCATCTCGCCTGTAAAGAGTAATAGAAAAATTGACACGAAGAGATATAACCTACCCCAACAAGATGAAGCCCAACAGCTGATGCTGCACATGTTCTGGCAATGCAACCTGTATTTCCAGGAATCTGCCAAGGACAATAGAAATCTCAGAACCAGCCTCCAGAAATTGAGAAGTTCGTGACCTAAAACGAAGCGATACACAAATTATACTTGAGTCACTGAATTCTTCAGCACCCAAAAGTTGGTGTATACTTAAAATTAAAAGAACATAATATAAAAAGAAAAGGTAAAATGTGGTAGTGCCTTGCACAATTACTATTTCAGTATATAACATTGAATTCTTTTTCATATATTTACTAAGAAAAACAAGGTTAATTTTTTTAAGGACAGCAAAATTCTTTCTTCTAATCCTACCGATATTCATGGTTATGTAAATAACCGTTTCTGCTTAATGGGAACAAGTGATTGGAAAATCCACGACAACAAACTCAGGAAGAGAGATGCCGGACAAATTTAAGAATTTTGAGCTTATTATCAGAAAACAATATCATCCAACAACAATGAGTTAATCCCTCACATTTCCTTGACAAAGAGACCTAAACCACCCAAGATTGTATTAGTATCATGCATACAACTTGCACACCCCGATGAATTGTAATACGGCTAATACCCAATTTATCAATGTCAGTATTGGTTTCATTTAGAAAACAACTTGTGCACAAATCACTTAAAATAACGATTCATCCCAATTAAAAGAAAAATGCAAAAATCAAAGCAGAACAAAATCGATACAATTATCACACATTGAGTCATGGATAGACAGATATACATTAGATCTTATGAATTTTGACATAATTAAGGGGCAATAAGCTAAACAGAATGGCAAGTATCAATCAAACAAGAAATTACCCGGTTCATAAGTAATTGTGAAATATTCAGTTAGCCACCAAAAAATTAAAAAGCTGGAAGTTTGTAGTACCTGAGGAGAGACTAAAACCACTTGAAGAATCTTCCTTTGTGAAACTTGTTCTTCCTTCACTGCCTCCCCTACCCCATTTGCCAGAAAGCACTCTCCTCTGCTCCCAATCCCATCAGCTGCAGCTGCACCACAACAAATACAGTTACTACCCATTACAATACAACACATACACACATATACAAACCTATATAAAGAGAGAGAGAGAGTACATACAGAGAGAGCAGAGGGGAGAGAAACGAGCGGAGGACAGAGAGAGGCGGGAGCTGCGGTGGAGATGGGCCGAGCAGAGAGAACGAAAGAGAGGAACTTTTGAGGAGCACATGCGGAAAGGAGATAAAGGAGAGAAGGGGGAGAAAGGTGTTAGGGTTTTCAAGCCGCTTGCTGTTGTTGTCGTCGTTGTGTCCATTGGATTGCTTGATTGTTGCTTATCAGCAGCTATGGCATTTCCCCCTTTCTTTGCTTTGCTCGACACTGAGTCGACACACTGTTTTAAAGACCAATACTTCACTTAAAAAGTACGAGTTTCTACTCAATTTTTTTTCATTATTTATTTATAAAATTTTGTGTTTATTATCAAAAAGGTGTATATTATAAATTAATCTATAAAAAATTAAAGATGATTTTCACGTAGCGATTCATAATATGAGCGTTTCTTATCGTAAGTACAAAGATTTGTTATTCGAATATAAAAAGTTTTGAATAGAAGTTTCTACTTATCGTTAAGTAGCCAAACATTCTTTATTTTTTAAACGCTATTAAAAATGAAAGCACAAACGTGGATATTGGATAAAATGAGCAAGGTATAAAATATCGATGATATCGAAAATATCGGTAGTCTAAAAACACGTAAATTTCGATTGAAATATAAGGATATTATCAATATCGATAAAAATTGAATAAAAACCATGGAAATTGTAAGAAAAACTTGGAAATTTTTATTGAAATTTTGCAGGATGTTTATTTAGTCAATTATCTATTAGTTTATCACAAAAAAATGGAAGGAAATGCATTGCATGATAGATATAACTGATTTAAGTTGATTATATAGCGAGTTAGCAAACATTGTGAGTGTAGAAAATATGTAGTAATTAATGAAAGAAGTTTAAACACACCATAATCATTTATATATAATAAATTAGTACAATATTTTACACTTTATACATTACATGGTAAGATACATGAGTGACTTAGCAAGGTCTAAAATATCGATGATATCGGAAATATCGGTAGTCCAAAAAAATATCGGTAATCCAAAAACACGGAAATTTCAATGGAAATATCGGGATATTATGGATATTTTAGACCATGCATGAACGTTACGTGACTGACTATAATACTTATAATCACTATAATATTTATTTAATAATCAGAAAAATTCATGTAAACATATATGTTTTATATAATTATATTTAATAAAATGTGTAATGTAATCAAGATTTTAAATGACAAATTATTGATTTTAATAATTAATATAACAAAACGTTTAAAATTATAATTAATGTGACAAATTAAAAAAAATGTATAAATTCATACGACATTTAAAATTTTTTTCCTTGTTGCTAATTACTAGAAAAAAGCAAATAGAAATAAATTCACCAAAATAAAGAAGAATTTTTCTTTTTTTTTTTTTGGAAAATAAAGAAAGAGTTTAGGTACCAAATCGTAAATGAAACATATATATATATATATAACGAAACCGAGCCTACTTATTGCGAAGTCCAGGCGGTCTCGCTTTATCGTCGTCCTCTAAACACACGAGAGAGGGGATCTCCGATTCCTATCCCTAATTCAGCAAAAGAATCTCCAATCGACCAATCGGAGGAAGATCAACGATCTGAGATTGAATCGATTTCATTCTGGTTAGTTTCCAGTTGGTTGCTCAAAGTTTAATGGTATTTAGTCTCTCGTTTTGGGATTCTTGTGTTTTGACTTACACCGGTTGATACGTGGTGGTGTTTTGTGGTCGTATGATGTTTTCGGTTGAATTGGGTTCGGAAGTTTAAATTTTTTTGTGGGGTAAAATGATTTTAATTTTATCAATTTGATTTTGCGTTTTAGGGTTTGTATTTGATTAGATTAGATCAGTGTGTTTGGATAAGTATGTATACAAAGGGCATAAAAAGATTGAGACTTTGTGGATTATCGAGCTGAATTTGTTCTGACAATGTCATGATGATTAATTTGGATGCTTTGTTGAGATTAGTAATTCTTCTTTTAGATTTAAAATAATTGCTAAAGTGGACTGGCGAAACTAAAATGAACCTGGAAGTTTTGGATGATGCCGCTAAATAGGTTAATTGTATTTAGATTGTGGTTTTGAAGCCTGGGAATATGTTATAACGGTTTGTAAGAGGGAATATTTTTTGGTGGCTTCTAGTCGTGAAGGTTGTTAGCTAAAAGCCTAAAATTGATTTGAAACAGCTTATTGTACCATCCATTGAATCGCTGAAATGGTTTTTAGATCAAGTATCATCGGTCTCAGTTTGTTTAACTTTTGTGATGTGTGTTTTCTTAAGGTATTGAAAAAACATCACCTCAAAAGTCACAAGCTTTAAGGTTTGAAGTAATCTAATAAAAGCAGTTTGAATTTGGTTTTGGATAGTGTCGTTGGAGTCCTAAGTGTTCAGTGTTTGTTTGGGGATAATGGCTGGGAGCTGGCCTCGTTTTCCAAATGCATACACTGGGCACTACCTGGTATATCCGGTGTGGTTGTTTCACTTGGGATACCCACTGCACTGGTTTTGAACTTCCCACTCATAAAGCTGTGTGGATTTGCACATTTTGCGGTTGTTTCTGAAACTAAGCCCCATTCACAGCATTTTGTGAAAATGTGGGATTATCTTTTTGTGTTATCCTTTCAGTGATAGTTTGAAAGACATACATTAACTGTAAATTTAAAAAAAAAAAGCAAATATCAGATAAGAGAATCACTTTAATTGCTAAATGCTTTGAAAGCTTACTTGTCAAACAGCGAATTCCTGTAAACAGCCTAAGCAAACTTGGCTCTTTTCCAATGGACAAAGGAGTGACTCCTAGCCTCTTTGTTAATGATGGTTCATTCATGGAAAGGTTCAGACAACTTCAACAAGAGAAGGATAAAGATAAGGGTTCGGCAGCAGACGAGTCTAGACCAAGTAAAGTTGTTTCAGGGACTTTGACTACTACCACCACTGGTAAAACCAGTGCTGAACTGAAGGCTAATGATGCACGCAAGGTGGCCGCTGCTTCAGGTAGCAAACTTGCTTTCAGCTTGAAACAGAAGTCAAAGATTGTTGCACCACCTGTTAAGTTAGGTGCAGATGAGGATGAAGATGAAGCAGATGCTGCAAATGTTGCAGCTGCTGCACCAACTAAACGGCAAAAGTTGGGTCAGCCGGATCCCGTAGAGGAATCATACAGACAAGTGGATGTTGGTAATTACTGCTTATATGCATATCCTTAAACTTTCTTAATTGCAATTTAAAGTATTTCCATTTTGAGTTAATTTTTTAAGAACAAAATTTGGAGCATCAATTTTATTGTCCAGTAATTTTATGCGTGTATTTATTAACTATGTGATTTTTTTAAATTTTTTTCATATTTTCTATTGTACAGATTCTATGGCAAGAATTGATTTCTTCATCCACTCTTGATGTTTTAACTGTTGAATTCTTAACTTCACTTTTATCATTCAAACTATTTTTCTGCCTTTTCACCCCATTGTGAACAGTTGTCTCAATTCCCCACTTCCTCTTTCCTTAATAGTTTTCTTCCTTATTTTGTTTTAAAAAATGATCCTGCCCCTCATTCTCGTCTTTAGCTTTTGTGGTACATGTTGAAGTTATATCACTTCGCCAATATGAAATTTTCTTTTGTGTGTTTTTTTTTTCACCTGTAAGGCGAGTTGGAGTCTAGCCTTTTACTAGGTGTGATGGATTTCTAGTATCCAGATAGAACCTGTGGACTCTTTTTTCTCTATATGTAGCGTGTGGTGCCATTTACCACTCTTTTTAGTCCACTAGTTGAGAATGGGAGTTGAAGGACTGTTAGGTGTTGGTACTTTCTGATTCTTCTATAATAATCAATTAAAACTTGACTGAAAGTGAAAGAGGTAGAAGTGGCCGGTAAAAACAATTTAAGTAAATTGAAATTGTCCCTCAGGTAAATACCCTGTTATTGAGAAAATCATCTCAGTAATTGTGTTCTCTACTCTTGAGTGGTGTGGATGAAAAGGACAAAACATGCAGCTAATTCCTTAAGTTCCTATCAACATTGGTGGAAAGAGATGTTCAATGAAAGAATTGGAATATGTGGCACCCCTGCTACAAGAGTAATTTGCATTCCCTTGTTCATGCTCTCGGTATTAATCAGTTTTATAAGTGATATGCAGCCCCACCTTCCCCAACTGATTCAACAGTGAAGATAGTTGCTGACAAACTAGCAAGTTTTGTGGCTAAACATGGAAGGCAATTTGAGCATATTACACGGCAAAAAAATCTAGGAGATACCCCTTTCAAGTAAGTACCCTATGAAGTTTCCACCTAATTGTTTTGTCTGTTATGTACAATCTGTCTGTTGGCATTTATGAAATGCAATCGGAGACTGGTGTGGGGTAAGGTTCCCTAAAGATGTAGGTTTGGAGTATCATATTTTTTTTCCTGGTTTGGTTCCTTCCATTTATGGTAGTTCATATGCTATTTGCATTGGGGGTTTATTTTGTTTGCAGATTTTTATTTGACGAGAGCTGTTCTGATTACAAATATTATGAGTATCAGCTTGTTATTGAAGAGAGGGCCCTCCAACAGACCAGGGATTCACAAACATCTCGTAATGGTGGGTATTAGATTACCAGTTCGCTTTTTTTGCCTTCTGTTTTAAAATAAAATTAAAAACAAATTTTTTTCCATAACCATGCTTATTTGAACTGTATGCATGCATCAAGCTTGGTGGAGGCATCACAATGAGTGTAGTATCTGTGTGCAGTATCCGGTTTGTGGGTGTGTATCTGACTGCACCATCTGCCTATGCTATTAGTATTTGGGGGTGAAAGTGTGTGTGCACTTGTCGCAAAAAAAATTAGGATTTTACTTTCGGTTGATCAATCAAAATTCACCCAAATAATTGTGCTGACATTGGTAGGGGGGAAACTTTCTATGCGCAATGTTGACAGTTCCTGCCTCGATTTTCTGATAACCTTGTCTGATTATCTTTTCCACTAATGATAATGTTGTGTTGATTTTTGTTCATTGCTTTTCATACCCTAGTAATACAACATATGTTTTAGTTTGGTCGCTTCTTGAAATCCTTTCTGCTTTGATGGAACACTACTTGGCTTTTAGAAGTCCAACACTGTCAGATCGGTTGGGTTTAATCTATTTGAGGTCCTTGTGTGCCTAGGACTCCTAGTATTCTCCCAATATTAAGATTCAATATCCTTTTTGTGATTCATAATATGAAACCTGGAATGTGATCTTTGAATATTAGTTCGTTTGAGACTCAGATTTTGTGGTGTTAATGTGTGTAGGAGGTACTAGCATATCAGCTTCCAAATCCACTAGTAGTTCCCAAAGGTCTACTGTGAAACATCCGAATTATCAAACTCCTGCCTCTGCTTTATATGATGCCACTGAGGGAAGGACAGGTAAATGATAACATCTTTTGATGCTCTCGAGTCTTTTTCACCTTCAGTTTCGTATATGACTATGCTTCAAGTTATGAATTCAATTGAAATTTTGTTATCTGGAGATGACAAACGAGATAAAATTGCTTTGTAATAGGGGTGCATAGTGCGCTTGTGGTTTACTTCCTAGAATCAAAATTTCTGCTGGATTTTTGTTTTTATGTAAGCTAAGCTTTTGTAGTGGCTATATTATATTATTAGACGGTTTCTGCACAAATTCCTATCTTGAAACATCTGTATGTCTCAGCTTGTCTATTTGTGCTGTGGTATTAGTTTAATGAAATGTTTTGGAGACATTTGATTGGCCTTACTGGTTGGTCGGAAACTTAATACTTGTATTTTCAATTATAGGTGAGCTATCTGCACCAACAGGTGCAGATCCTATTGCCATGATGGAGTACTACGCGAATAAGGCTGCTCGGGAAGAGAGAAAGAGACAACCTAAACAATCAAAAGATGAAATGCCCCCTCCTGCTTCTCTTCAAGGTTCATTTTTGCTACCGATGGAACCAGAAGTTTCTATAGTTATTAAAACTTTCCCCATTTTGGCTCTAATTTTGGTTAGGATAGATGTACGTACATGGTCAAAATATTTGCTTTTCCTCACAATAAATACTTTTTTTTTTTTCGGTCCCTTCACAGCACCTTCTCTTAAGAAAGGTCATCACATGGGCGATTACATCCCACAAGAAGAGCTGGAGAAGTTTATGTCTGCTTGTAACGATGCAGCTGCACAAAAAGCTGCCAAAGAAGCTGCAGATAGGGCAAAAATCCAGGCTGATAATGTGGGTCATAAACTCTTGTCGAAAATGGGTTGGAAAGAAGGTAGACCCTTCCTCTCTTAATATGATATTCAGAAAATAGAATGTTCGAATTTGTTGCCGGATTTTCAGCGAGCAGTCCTTTGTACTGTGCTCATGTGTTATTCAAAGGGAGAAAGCTGATGGTGTAAGTGAATTTCAGGTGAGGGTCTGGGGAGCTCCAGAAGAGGAATTTCGGATCCAATAATGGCAGGTAATGTGAAGAAGGACAACCTGGGGGTTGGTGCTCAACAACCTGGAGAGGTGACTCCTGAAGATGATATATACGAACAGTATAAGAAGCGGATGATGCTTGGTTACCGATACAGACCCAATCCTCTGGTATTACCGAATTTTGCTTTCTCCTTTTGTGTTTGCCATGTTTGACATTAGGGTTTTGATACATTGTCCGAACTTTTTGGGTTGCAGAACAATCCGCGGAAGGCGTATTACTGAGAGATTGGTTACAACTGCCCTTGGACATAATATTTGTGAGGTTGGGAGTCATAAGTTCATTGGAAGTTGAATGAATAACTTTATGGAGTAACAGAAGATTTGGATAGGTTATTCTGGACACAACAAATTTGTATCTCAAGTCTGTTTTGTGAATCAATAAAAAAAACAATTTGTTTTCTTTAATTGTCGGTCGAATCGAATGTATTTATTGAGCAGTAAAGGTCATGTCCCTGTAGTGGCTAGTGCCTTTTCACCATATGCTCGATCGGCCTTCTTTCGAAAGCCCCGAATACTTTGAAACAAGGTATTAAATATCAATGATATCGGAAATATCGGTAGTCCAAAAACATAGAAATTTTGATGGAAATATCGGGATATTATCGATATCGATAAAAATTGAATAAAAACCACGGAAATTGTAAGAAAAACTTGGAAATTTTTATTAAAACTTTGCAAGATGTTTATTTAGTCAATTATCTATTAGTTTATCACAAAAAATTGGAAGGAAATGCATTACATGATAGATATAACTAATTTAAGTTGATTATATAGCGAGCTGGCAAACATTGTGAGTGTAGTAAATATGTAATAATTAATGAAAGAAGTTTAAACACACCATAATCATTTATATATAATGAATTAGTACAATATTTTACATTTTATATATTGCATGGTAAGATGCATGAGTGACTTAGCAAGGTTTAAAATATCGATGATATCGGAAATATCGGTAGTCCAAAAATACGGAAATTTCGATGAAAATATCGGGATATTATGGATATTTTAGACCATGCTTTGAAATTATACAATATATTATCTCCATAGGAAAGTTACCTGAATCCATACTATGTACAGTTTATATTCCGTATAATAAACAGTCCATCGGAATTTTGGGAAACCTCCGGATATCATTACGGACGTCCCAACACGTCTCGACGTTCTCATTGTGTTGGGACGTCCTCATCTAAGACACGAATGTGAAACTGAGGGACGTCCGGACGTAATCATCCAAGACACGATTGTGTAATTGAGCCGTCTGATCGTTTATTTTCAGAATTGAATATAGAAGGGATTTTTTAACAATGGACTGCTGAAAGCAACTCAACGGATCTTTGTTATAAATCTAATCGACTTCAATGGACATTTGTTGATGGAGGCAATAAAAAAAAACCGAAAAAGTAACAAGATCAATCACCATTCAAGTTTTTTGCCTATCAAGGCCTAGTTTGGGGCCTTGTTAGGAAGTGCCTACTTTTAATATGACTAAAACCGTTATTAGTGAAAATATTTGAGTTTCAAAAGCACTTGAAGTGCTTCATGCAAGAAGAACTTCCAAATGAGCCCTAAGTATTTATACATCTTCATATAATCCGGCAACTTCCAAATCATAATTATTGTTAGGATCCAAATTACATAGTAGAGATATAGTTACCACTTGATGAGCATCGACACCACTACTTCTAGTTGGACGAATTTAAATTTCAAATTCTGTATAGTAAACAGATCATTAAATCATATTATGCCTATTGTGTGACTTAATAAACCTAATTAGTTTATACATTATGCTAAAATATCTCATTCTTACTGGACTTTTATTTAATATACCTGAAACTAAAACCAAAACCAGTGTGGGATATGGGGATCATGTGTAGGCAAGAATGAGAGATCCTAACACTGGGACGATGCGGACAAGTTTCTAACTATTTCAATCTTCAAATTATAATTTTCGATTTTTAGTTTTCAACGTTTAGTTTTTAATTTCTAGTTTTAGTTTTTTATTTGGTGACTATTTTCAATTTTAAAACAGAATCACAAAACTATTTGAAACTTGTTTGGTAATTGTTTGCCACTGCAATCCATCATTCCGGAGACTGGGAAGACTCACAAGAGCATTTCAGCATCCTCCTAGTTATCATCGTGCGATTCACCAGCACCAATAATCGAACTCATGATGTGACGTGTGGAATACGATCATGTAATTCATTACCAATCAATGGACCAATCCTTTATGATTAGAAGTTATGGTATTTAAGGGAAGAGAAAAAGAACTAGAACTAAAATCGAAAGGGTTATTAAATAAAACGGGTGTTGGGTTGGGGGGCAAAATTCTCAATTTTTTCAAATCGATGATTTTTTATGCAAATCTTAACAAGAGTCTCACAGAGCATTCTTTCCTTTTTCTATTTGTAACATGTTGAGCAAGTAGTGTCTCAACATCCAAGCAGCTATGACCTTCCAATAAAAGAAAAAGGCTGACTTTTTTATGGGTAAAGAGGTTGACCTTTTATGGGTAAAGAGTGTCTCAACATCCAAGCAGCTATGACCTTCCAATAAAAGAAGGCTGACTTTTTTATGGGTAAAGAGGTTGACCTTTTTATGGGTAAAGATTTTGACTTTTGGGAAAACCAGAACCAGGTAAGTACACTTCTTCCTCACCGTTGGCGTTTTATTTTTCAGGTCATGAAGCTCATGAGTGGGAATGAGAAAAATTCTTTCTCGATCTTCTCCCTTCTCCACTTAACCACTCTTGAATACCAATTTTGGTCAACTAAGACATCTAATACCTATGAGGACATTTCAAGCCACCGTACGTTGGTCTTTTTTAAAACATTTATTATGGGATTACAAAGGAGTTGAATTTAAAATCTCTTCGAGTTTCAACATTGAGAAGAGAAATATTACTAACTCAACAACTGGTTGATATATAAACTAGTAACATGTCAAGGCCGGAACAAGTTAGCTCCTTTAGACTATAGTCTAGTGCAATCTTGGTTCCAAAATCAATTACAACACAATATCTTAAGATTTCAGGGATAAAAAAATTGTGGTTATCCACCGTTGGATTTTAATCCAAACGATGGAGGAGAAAGTACAACAACAAATGTTAAATGACCACCTACCATGAGGTTAAGGAGATAAGTACATATACATCCAATTTTGTCATTAGTTATTAGGTTTAATTCTGAAATTTATGCTTATCAATCTAAGTTCATTGACTTTCATCACCTAAGCAACACTACTATTTTGTTGATGATGAGCCAGACTAATTTTAGAGATAAGCTTTGTATTTCGTGCGTTAAATATATGAATTGTTATATGATCTTAATGCTCCTGACTTTGGATAATTTGTCTCTTTGTTTACACTACAAGAAATTTGGACAACGGGCATGAATTACCTCTTTTGACTTTCAATTTTTATGCGTCATGATTATATTAGTATATTTAGACTCTTCTTGTTAGTGTGCTTTGGACCTCGACCAGAGGTATTATATATGAAAGTTTTGGTTTGATTTGGTTAGCATGTTACACTCTCCTGCTTTGCCATCGTTTGGCACTCTTACTGGGGGACATGCTTAAATGGGTACGTTCATGAAGATCAACTGATGAGGAAACTTCATCTCTAATGGTATTCCAATGACATCCCCTTTGATTTATAATGTTAGAGCTAGAAGTAAACACTAGCATGAATTTAGGGATTGAGGGAGGAGGCTGATGTTTAGGTCGAGTGGCTGGGTAGTAATATTAGACTATTTCACATCAAACTAGATAATCTAGATGGCAGGTTTTTATTTGGCTGGACCGCAGTTTTGTATTATGTAGATGGATTAGACCCAAACTAATGTTGCAAAAGTAGATTGAAAGTATTAAACCTGTAGATTAAGATCGAAAGATAAGTGACTACAATTTTCTTGAACTTTGAGACAGGTAATGTACCCTTTTATTTTTATATTCAGGATCACATTTCCATCAGCTAGAAAAAGAAGTGCATAATATACCAGATATCGTTCATATTCTTATCTTGGTGATAGGATCACGTATCCATTTTAGTGGCCTAAAAATGTGCTTATCGATCGCTCAACTCAAGGCAAAGGAGCAAAAAGTGCTTATCACCACCAACATAAGAATATGAAATATATCTTCTGTACCATATATATGCGCATGCGCACTTCTTTTTCTATCTGAATAACTATCTTTATCATATATAATTTCAGATTATTCGTGAGCAATGTCTGTGGTTGTAAGACGAAGTGATTCGTATGATCCTATTATTTGATTGAGAGAGAGAGAGAGAGAGAGAGAGAGAGATTTCAAGTGCCAAATAAAATAATGGGTTTTATACGAAAAAAACAGCTACCCTAACCTCATAAACTGATGCAAGGAATTTCAATAATTGAGCATGCAGAATGTGCACCATGAGAGGCCAGAGATTAACTTGCATGAAACAAGTTTATTATTAGGTGGAGTCTTGGTTTAATAATGTAATCATATGTGGAGAGAAATTTACAAATGTATGAGACACCACGGTAACGATGAACATGTTTCATGTAAGTCCATTACAAATAGTGGAAAACAAAATACCACAAACTTGGTGGTTATTGGTGGGAGACTGATTTCTAAATTAGTTTTGAAAAAGGTGTGATAATCTTCAGGTTGATTATGTTCTCACTTTCCATAAGTGGCTACAAAACACCTACTAATGCTCAATGATTAAGTTAGTGACTCTTCTTATCTTTTTTTTTAAGGGAAAATAAATAAAAAGTTAGTGCACCTACTAGAAAAGAAATCCGCAAGTTACCCCTTAATTTTGTTATTTCAGTTATATTTGTTCCACTAATTTTGTTTATCACCGAACTAAAAGGAAGAACACGATCGGGGCCGATCAAGATATTAATGAGAATGAAAGGACAGGTAAATAGACAACTCATCCTCCATTGATCTTAATTACGTAGGTTAGAATATAAAACTTTTGGGACAAATGCTTTATGCTTGTTCTTTGTGGGTTCTCTTTCTACTTGAGCTTTTAATCATAAGGATTTTTGAAATTCTCTTTCACGTACCACTCTCGTGCATAAAAATGAGGGTAATTCATGGTTATATAAGCAATCAAAACAATGCATTATCCCGCGTTTATTAGACCATCTCCAACCTTTGACTTAAAACCTCAAATTTTTAGACCAAAAAAATTAGGTTTTAGCCCATAAATAGTTTTTCTGCTCCAATTCTTTTGGCCTAAAACTTTAGCCCCAGATTATTAAAGAATGAATTTATGCTAATTTTTTTCTTAAATTAACTTAAAAAAATATGTAAACTATCGTAAATTAATTTTATGAACATTTTAATCTAAAAATATTTAAATTCTAATAAATATTGAAAAATCACTAAATCGATACACAAAACATTAGGGAAGAATATGAAATTACTACAAAGGACAATTAATAATTTTTTTAATTATTTTAGTAGTTTGATTTAAATTTGGATCGTTAGATCTTTTTTTTACCGTTAAATTTGATTATATTTGATCTAAGCCGTTGGATTAAATGCATTTTAAAATATATTATTTATAAATAAAAAATAAAATTTGAATCTGGACGTTGGTTGATCCAACGGTTCAAAGATTACAGCCGTGCGATTAAAAATATATCTATTGGGCTCATGATGATGTGGCCAACAGCTGCCTGACAGTGCCCCCCATGTCAGGCGCTGAAGGCCTCAACCTGCGTGTGGAAAGTGGGGCGAGTGGGTGGGCTGCGATGGGCCGAAGATCAGGCAAGTCCACGCGCATAGGTGGGCTCCATCAGTGCTTTTGGGCTATTTTATGGCTCGTATTTGGTTTCCATTTGAGTTTTAGGTTTTAGGCCACATTTTAGCATTGGGTTAGATTGGGTTAGGTGAATAGAAGTGGAAATTTGAGTTTTAGCCCTGAATTGGAGAAAGCCTCATAGAGCATGTTTAGAACTGTTTCGTATTCGTGATGTATATATGCTTTATCCCGCTTTTAAGCTACTTGCTTCAGGTCGTAAGTGTAGAATTGGATCGATGCTTTCGTGACGCATGACAAACCCTTAAGTCAAGCATCTCCTACTCCTATATATTATGTCTAGGGTTTATCGAACCATTCCCTTTCTTCAGGGAACAATTCTCGGGTAGCATCAATCACAGCTGAGAGAGATCGATGATTATTTGGAAGGGAAAGTAATTTGCAAGCCAACGTAAATACAACTTCAAAATTGGTGAAACCAATGTCGTTTTCAATTTCGAATTTTTATTTCGTTTGTTCTCCTTTGTTTCTTCCTCCTTCTCATCACCATTCATCCGCATCTCTTCATCCATTGTTTGCTCACCGTATACTTCTTATTTATCAACAACACAAACAAATGAAAACTAAACAGTAAATGATAATCGAACAAGCCTCAGCTTTTAATCTTTGTTGACAATGTCTATATTTACATGTATCGGTGCTCTAGAAAATTAATGTTACAAGTCGTTTTTAGTAATTTTTGTAGATATAATCATGAGAATTAAGCAAACGAAAGGTTTTTATTATGATATTGTGAGATTAAAATATGTAAGTCACAACTGAATTGACAAGGGGCATACCCACTTCAAATTTGAATATGCATAATTAATTTGGTTTTAAAAGAAGAAATGAATTTTTCTGGTGTTTTACCAAATCAACACAGTTATGACTTTCTCCTAAAACCCTGAGAGGGTGGACTTTTTACATAAGTCACTGGATTGGAGTGATTTCGGCTAAAAAAGAAAAGGATGGAGTGATTGGAGCCAGTAGGACACAAAATTGACCAGAAATCACGAGCAAAACGTGATCATTTGTTTAAGTGAAAATATATGGCTCCCAAGTTCGAGACATTGCTTTCATCAACATCGTCAACCAACCAAACAGCCATCAGCCATGTGCAATCGATTAATTAACTAACTAATTGTGGATTACAGAAAGTTTTCAGCAACCACGAGTCAATATCTTTCGTTAATCGAAAGGTCAGGATTATCTCCCTTGTCGGGATTAGGGTTTATACAGCTGGGAATTGAAAACTTCTTTGACCAACACCGTTTTCCTCCCTGTCCTATTCATCTTACACAGTGTAAAGTCATTTGTTTAATACAAATCAAGAAAGTATGTCCAGATAAATATAAATAATACTAAAATACACATCTTCCTTAATTTTTAAGAAAGAAAACGCTGACTTCTTTGGAAATTTGAAGGGCCACGTACATTTTTTAACCCAAAAATTACACAAAATTTCATTAATAAACAGGGGTCATAAACCGTATCGTTTCTTCTCAAAGCAGGGGTCAAAAGACAATGTTTAGATTGATACAAACAACCCTTAAGAGGAGGGTTCCAGCCACACCAGAACAGGAGACAATAGGGCACTAGATTACCTGAAATCAATGAGCAAAATAATGATTCGAAAGGAAAACCCACTCACTAGAAGTTGAACACCGAAATATATGTTATAAACATTAGTTATCAGTGCCATAAAGAGACCAAGAGTAGCAGATGCCATACAGGAGTAGGGCTCATCCACTAAAACATCCTCCCCGCATCTTTAAGCCTTTAGAACACCAAATCAGAATACAACTTCCACTTCACCTCCTCAACGAACTAGATATGACGAAAATAACCGTCCAAACTAACATGTTAAAATTTTTGAAGTGCAGCATTGGAAAAGCAATATAGTATATATTGAATGGTTTTACTCTTAATAAACTCTTACACCTATTAGGCTATGTAGATGGTTAAGTTTAGGATGTATCGGTGTTGATTAGTAGCATATCCCTTAACTACCAAAATCTAGTAATCTTTTAGCAAGTTCATCATAAATTGTTGACTCCATTTTGTACTTAAAATAAGTTAACTTGCATTATAGGGCTTTGTAATTCAAGTTTTCAAGACATACTAGCTCTTTTGTTTTATTCTCTCCTCTTGTAATATTGCTCATATAAATAAATAATAAGAAGAATTAAAATTGGATAATTTCTTACAAGAATAATTAATGAGAGTTTTTTTTTTTGTCAAGATTAAATAATGAGAGTTGGAAAAGACAAAGTTTTAGACATAAATAAATCGATTTGATTGTCCTTTTCATACTATAATACACGTGGATAATTGTGACATCTCACATCGCTCAGGGAGTGATTCTTAAATGTATTCACATCCCTACCTAGCACGAGACATTTTGGGAGCTCACTTGCTTCGGGTTCCGTAGGAACTCCGAAGTTAAGCGAAAATGAGACCAAAGCACTCCCAGGATGGATGACCCACTGGGAAGTTGCTCGTGAGTTTCTAAAAATAAAACCGTGAGGGAATGGTAAGCCCAAAGCGAACAATATCGTGCTACGGTGGTGGAACGGGCCCGGGATGTGGTGGACCCGGGCCAAGATGTGACAAGAATGCTTGGGAAATAAGTTTATTTCCTCACTCATAAATAACATATCTTCATAACTAAAATTTGCAATTGGAATCGTTAGATCTTTTAATCGTTCATTTGATTCATGTTCACGAAAAATTATTCGAATAAAAAATTGTTTTGTCATTTAAATGTGTAAACAAATCAACAATTTATTGTAAATATCCTATTTGGTACATATATCTTTGATTTATTTTCAAGTCCAAATTATTTAAAAGAACTAAAATTGGGGTTGCCTATATGGATAAGTCCAAATGATGACTTTGCTTAGAAGAAACTTCCAAATTTTCTGCGTATATGGATATTATTTTAATTTTTTTGAACATTAATATTATTAATTTTAACAAAAAAATAATGTTGGTTTATACCATATTTAGTGCCTCGTATTTAGATATCGTACAAATACTCGGAGGACTTAAATGTAATTATGTGATAAAGAAATGGGTAAATATGTAATAAGTGAGGAGTCCTTATTCTATAAAAGGACCCCTCACCCTCACAATTAGAGGAGGCCAATTCATAGGCCCTCTCACCCCCTCTCAAAGCCTCACTCTCATTACATATGCTCTCACACTCTCTCCCTCACAATTCTCTCAGAAATACAATATTAGTGTGGACGTAACCCAAACTTTGGGGTGAACCACAATATATCTTGTGTTATTTACATTTCATGCAGATTCACGGTCGGATTTACGTTGTTCCAAGACCTCCGGTTTTGTGCATCAACAATGTCAACCACAATGTCACTGATCAGTTCTAAGTAGTTGGCCTTCCAATTTATATTCAACAAAGACTTTTGGAACTGAAAATTTAATTCCGTGGACGACTAAATTAGATTACATAGTTCCATTAATGTTGCGTGAAAGAAAGGTAACAACTTATCGGTTTTTTGCTGTATTTGTTTGAATGTGTTAGTCCTGACCAATTATGCGTGTATGTATCATCCATAATCCATAGGCATGCAATTGATCTTGAACATGAATATGTCATAAAAGGGGGTAACTTCATGTTTCTCAATGCCCCCTTTTATTTTCAAGTTCAAATTAATCGATTAAAACAAAAATTGAGGTTTCACTCGTAAATTTGATTTGTAATAAATAGAAAGATTGACCCAACTTTTTAAAAGTCCTTTCTATTTCTTTGTCTATTTTGCCATCCATTAACCTATAAGAATTATTTAAAATTCTTAACTTATGCATTCTTATCTAGATATAACAAAAAAGAATCGAATTATTTGACACCACTATCTACGTAAGAAAAATATTTAGCATCATTATCTACTATAACAAAAATATTGTAACTAAACTTTGTCTAGTTTTAGTAGTTATTTTCTTATAGCAAATATGAAATCGAGAACAACTTCATCATAAAATAAATTATGTTACAAATGTCATAAAAAACATTCAACAAAAGCAAAATCTAAGGAGTGAGACAAAATTGAATAACTAGGATAATACAGTCATGAAAACAAAATTTTCAAGTTTTTGGGGCTTCCCTAAAATATGCTAAGGCTTTTGGGTTGATAAAAAAATTTCTACAACATCACAAACTATAATGATTAAGAATGATTGGGGAATACTAGTTTATAGTTTAGTGAAGTTTAAATTGAAATCTACTCTCCACTGATATGATTGACTAAACGATCATTGTTTTCATTAAAAAATTATTGTTCATAAGATTTAAACATAAAATTTTCTTCAACAAAAATGAAGAGTAAATGCCGATATATCAAATGATGATTTCAGCCTAACTTTTACTTCAATGGACCACAAATGGGAATATTTTCCTAATAGCATTATATGTCATTCGGATTCCCATTTGAAGCTCACTTTACTTGATGATATCCGTGAGCACAGCAGCCACCTTTTGGCACATAAAAGTGCATCAATGGAATTAAATAAACATAGTAATCGTTATCATTAATATTTTGACAAGCAGGATAAAACATACGTGGATGGATTAGTGTGCTAATTGATCTCAATTAAAAGAACAATGAAATAATTTGAATGAGCAGTCCTGACTCCTGATCAAAGAGAAGAGATGAATATGCATGCACCTATTAGTGTCTCTTTCTGTATACCAAAGAGCAGAAGGGGTGAGTCTGGTAGATTATAGGGAAAACTAATGAAAAAAAATTGAAAACCACCATTATCCTCTCATTCTCTAAAGTTTTATGGATAAAATTGTTTTCAAAATTAAAAAAAAAAAACTATTCTATATATACTCATGTACCCTATGCTTTGTTGTATGCTTACCATACATCTTAATCATTTGTCACATGTCATTTTACTTAACCTTGGTTAACTTTAACACTAAATGTTATTTTTTCAGATTTGGTTCTGATTTCTCTATTTTTTTTAAGAATAATGAGTTGGGCTCTTCCCCTCCCCTACCCATATAGAATAGAACATGCTAAGCCAAATATTCTTCATGTAAAACCTACTTTATTTAGTTTGGGAAAATCGTACAATTTTCTGAAACCACATGCTATGGCTCGAATCCATAGTCAATCCTATTTCTGATTCCTATAGGAACAGTTGTCAATTGAATTCAAAATTTTCCATTATTTTCGTATCCGTAATAGTGTGAAAAGATGGTCGGATTCTAAGTTGTTTAAGAATAGTGGTGTTGAGTTCCATCTTTCTATGAGGAAAGGCGAAACATAATCAACTTGAATAATCTCATGTTTGCTTTACAAGCGTTTCTCCCCCCCCCCCCACCCCCACCCCCAATGGATAGAAGTAGATAAACTGGAATTAATTTTAACTCCAACATGATGAAAAAAAAGTAAAAGGTCTCGAGAATAAAATGGTCCTATTTGACCGATATGCATTGCTAACATCAGAAAATAGAATAGTTGAGAAAAAAGTTAACTGGAGTTAAGTGAAATGACACATGACAAATAATTAGGTGTATGATGAGCATACACAATAGTTACGATAGTGAGCAAAAATGCTCCCAAAAGATAAAACTTAAACTTCTAAAGGATTAAACAACATAAAATATGGTTAATGCTTATGTCCCCTCATAGGGAAGAGTTACTTGTCCCCCTATTTACGATTAATGAAATTTACTATTCAAACATCATAATCGGAATCATTTATTCTATTTAGTATCATCTAAAGTTCGTGTATGCAAAAATTATTCAATTTTAAAATATTTTAGTAATTCATATGCATAAAACAAATGAACGGTTCTTCATAAGAATGCTATTTGTTAACAGAACCGTTGATTAGAATTTAACATGTATGAATAACTAAACATGTATACTTCTATTTAATTGCTGGTGCATAAGTATTTTTATAAGAATATAAAACATAGATGAAAAACTAACAATGGAAACAATAAAAATATAAAAAATTGATTACAGGATACTTATAACTAGTGAAAAATTATACCTATTCAAAATTTGGGACCAGAATAAGTTTGGCAAACTTCAAATTAAATTAGATCAGAAATCTAGGTTCTATAGATACACTCCAATTTTTCTCCCATTTTTATAGAAATGTTCCGATTGGGAATTCTTGGATTTGGAACGAAATTTTCAGGTTGACATTAGAATCTCCAATCCAACTTGCACCACACTAATTTATGATAGCGCCTGATAAGCGAGCTGGTCTAACCGTCCAAACTAATTCTTTTCTCAAGCAATTTTTTTGTATAACAATATCACCACCATCTAGTAGTAATATTATACTCTAAAATCTAAATTTTGCTAGTAGTAATCCATTAAGATTATAACACATAAATAAATTAATAACCCAAAAATTGAAACATACTCCAAAAAGTTTTCCTTGGAAATGGAAACCCTAAGCCAAAAATCCCAGTAATGGATGCTTGATGCTTGAGGACACAGGGTAGATCGGTCAACTCAAGTGCTGACGTGTAATGGATGCCTCGTGCCCCCATGGCATTAGGATAATAAAATTAGAACCCAAGGGGTAGTTATGGAACATCATCGGTACATATATGTCGATGCAAAGGATGTAGTCGGAGATGAGAGAGGAGGAGACATTATTACAAGAAGCTTGGTAGCTTTGTTGGTAATCCAAAGCTGCTCATCTCATCTGTGTTTTCTGGAGGAGACTGTTTGGTTGCTGGCTCAGATTCAGAAAACAAACATCATAGGTACTTGAATTGTTGAAACTCAAATCCTACAACCTCTTTATCCAAAAAAAAAAAAGAAAATAAATAAATGAACTCAAGTTTTCCTCTTTTGTAATTGTTTTCCTTATTCGTTATTGTTTCCCGATTCATGTTGTTTCCTAAAGAGGAATCTTATTGCAGGAACAAAAAAACATAAAGATTCTCAATTGCTGGAAGTAGAAAGTTCAGAGAGTTCATTTCCAGCTGCAGAAGTTCAAGTAATCTGAGGTTTGTAATCTAAATTTTCAATCTTTCGAGTAAGATCAAACCAACATGCCAAAAGGGTTTTATGTATTTATGTTTTTGGATTAATATTGGTTATTTTTCTTGGTTGTTTGCAGATTTATCTTCTGTTTAGATCAAATCAGAAGTAGATCTTATCTGGGTTTTATCTGAAAAAGCAAAGTTTGGTGAATCTTGAAGCAATCCAAGTGTTGCAAACTCTTTGAATTTTCAAGAAATTAAGATTAGCACAAAAGAATCAGATATGAGCAGTCTTTTATACAAATACAATCCTAATTTTAAGGCCTCAGAGGGAGAGCTGAGGAAGAACCACACTGCGGAGTTCATGGATTCCAATATTTTCCAGCAACAGCATCCTCAGCAGCAGCAGAGCTCCAACTTAACGCGGTATCGGTCAGCTCCTAGCTCATTTCTGATGGGGCTTATGGATAACAATGGCGGTAGCGGCGGCGGTGGAGTTGAGGATTTGCGGTATCTTCAACCTTCGAGCCCTGAAGTCGAAACGGTGCTAGCCAGATTCATTTCTTCATGTAATGAACCAGATCACCATGATAATGGTGTGCAGCATCATCAGATTGAAATCGAAGAGAGGCCAGTGAATGTGAAGGAAGAGGCAGGGGACTCTGTTTCTAATCACAATAATGGTTACTCGAATTCTACTCATATGATGTATCAAGCTCCTCAAGCTCCTCTGGCTCAACAAGTTCATGGTTTAGATAGCAGCTCCTTTGCTGCAGTCAACTCTACCGTAATGGAGAATTCGATGATGCAATCGAAAATTGGGGTTGGAAATCGGTCTAATCTTGTTAGACAAAGTAGCTCTCCGGCTGGATTCTTCCCTAACTTGACCGTTGACAATGGTATACTAATATTTTTGTTGCCTATTTCTTGGTTGCTCTCTTGGTCGCATGTTCTATATGTGCTATGTAAATATATCGATATCTTTGTTAAAATGCGGATTGATTTGTAAAGCGGTTTAATTCAGAAAGTTAGGATTTATGTTGGTTTTGGTTGCCGATTCTTTGCATAAACTTGCCCGAAAATTCGATTTACGCTTAACTTAATGGATTAACGTTAAGTTGCAAACGATTAGAAAAGTTTGAATTTGGAGGGTTATTGTCACTTGCTACTTTAGATAAAGAAAAATTTAGTAAATAATTAAGAGGTTGGTTATGGATTTGATGACATTTCAATAATTGTTTTGAAATTTTGTTCTGGTTCCTCTAGTAATTTGTATTTGTTTGACTGAAAAACAGGCTTCAATGTGATGAAAGACTCGGCAGGATATCGCGCAGGCAATGGTGTAAACGGAGAAGCCAGTCCATCAACTTCTAGGTTGGGTAAGCAACTGAATTTCTCATCTAGGCCATCTTCATACTCACATCGTATGCCTCGGATTGCTGAAAATGAGAATGGGAACTCGGGAGAAGGTAGCCAACCGCAACCGGATCATGGTTTAGGAAATGCTAATGGTAGCAATTCACATTACCACTCTAGCTTCCCAAATGATTCGTGGGTGAATTCTTCATTTAATGACCTCAAAAGAGCCAGAGACAATGAAGGGAACAAGTTTTCTACTTCGACTGCATTTGAATCACATGTATGCTTTTCACTTTTTTTTGTAAACTACATTTGTTCTTCAATTTTTACTTGGCCATCTGCTTGCTTATCATATTAACTATGTTTGTTTTTCTATGATCAGAACAATGATTTTGGAAACCACAATCACGGTTTGACGCAACATTTGAGCTTGCCGAAAGATTTTGAGATGCCCGCTACGGAGAAGTATTTGCAATTTGAAGATTCCATTCCTTGTAAAATTCGTGCCAAAAGAGGCTTCGCCACTCACCCGCGAAGCATTGCAGAGAGGGTAAATCTTCTTTTATTTCATTAGTCTTATGGCTGGTTTACACTTCACACAGATTAAGTAGCACCGCTGCATGTTATACTTTCCAAATTATATCAAATCCGTGATTGCGAAAACTATGAATTTCAGATGAGAAGGATGCGGATTAGTGAAAGAATGAAGAAATTGCAGGATCTTTTCCCGGACATGGACAAGGTATTTGCTACACTTGTAATAGATCACCATTGTAGTCGTTGTCTTGAATGCTTGAAATTGATCGAGTCTAATATGTTGTATTCTTGGCAGCAAATAAACACGGCAGAAATGTTGGACTTGGCGGTTGAGTTCATAAAAGACCTTCAGAAACAGGTTAAGGTAAAAGTTGCAGCAAACGAAAAATATAATCTTTGAATCGAATTAATCTACACGAATTTCAACCAACTATTTCTTCCCTCTAAAGTGTCATCTAACCTTGAATGCAGACACTCAAAGATACGAAGGCGAAGTGCAGTTGTTCGAGCAAACAAAAATAAACTCGATGCAAATTCATGTGCGCGGTTTGTTCATGTAAAGGTAGCAGTAGAAGATCGGAGAGGAAAAGGAAAGCGATTTCTTTCTTGTCTTCTGGTCTTTTTCACTTGAGAGATAATAGTAGGATGGTAGGATGTATTGTGGGTGTGGAATTTTAGCCTGTTTCATGTTAGCTTTTAGGTTTCTGTTTTTTCAACTTCTTCATGATGTAAGAAAAGCACACAATAAAAACTTAGCTCAAAGCACTTGTCCAAGGGATGAGTGAGAGTTGAGAAGTGAACTAAGATTACGATGTGCTACAATTTAATTCTACTTCCTAACCTGGAAACAAAAGCATCAATAAGACCACCAGCTGCAACAAGGCACCATTTTATGACTTGTGAAGTTTCATTTCTAGAAGCAAAATCAATTACCAGCACCCAACATTGTTGAGGGGGCTTGATGGTTTCAAATTTTTTGGTGTAAATTACTTTGTGCACCTTGGTGATTTAGGGTATGCAACAGTTTGGTCTGTACTTTTTAAAAAGTGATAATTTATTACCCTGAAGTCACAAAATATTTACTATTGACTTTTTCAATTGCCAAACTATCAAGTTAATTGCCTTTTTTTTTACATGCTACTCAATTTGGCTACATGAATGCAAAACCGAGGCTTTTATTTTACAGAATTCTTACTTAACGTGCGATTGTGGCTAAAAAATTAATATTCTGCGTATATATTGTGAGATGAACTTCGTTGTCGATGAGTTAGCCAATATGAGCTTACCTCATTCTTTGGCTTCAGTTTATTTTGAGCAAACTTCAACTTCTTATAAACAATTATTATTGTCTGATATTTCTGAAATCTCTCGACCTCGTCATATTATTTTGTAATTTTACTTTTGTCGGGCTGTGAGCCCCTTTGTTTAACCACAAAAAGAAGATTAAAACTAAATTGTTAATGACTCTAAACTAGAGGGGTGTAAAGTGTTCCTAACCTAATTTTTAATGCATTTGTGAAATTAGACATGCATTAAGCTAATTAGTAAGATCCATGCGTTTTTTCTCTTGCACCCCGAATTAAAATTCTTCATTGAAAATTATAGCAACTTAAAATATGGTCTCGTTAATGTAAAAATATCGATGATGAATTCGTAGATGGCGAATTCGATACAAAATTAGGATGTTCATTGTGTAACTTAACCAAATTTCTCTTTTTTAGTGTAAAAATATCGATATAGTAAAAAAAAATGATCTCAATAATTAAAAAAAATGTGCATACCTAGAAAACCATAATTAATTGCAACAAAGAAAAATCATACTTTTCCTTTCGGAAAATTCCGCGAACAAAGCCGTTGGTCCGCGTCTGTGTCTCCCCCTCCAACTCCAACTGCACATTTTTCTTTCATTTCTCTTCCTTCCATCCCTAATCCCATTTTTCCAATTACTTCATTTACGCTTAAACAGAAAACAAAAAATTAAATTCCAAAACCAAAACTCTTTGCTAGCTCAGCTCTGCGAGTTTTCACTATCCACACCACATATTGCTGATTCGATCATCTTCCCTCACTGATCGATCGGTCTTCCTCCCTACAAAGACACATATTCTGAGTTCTCGTATGAAAATTCGAGGTGGGTTTTTGTTAAGATTTGAATTTTAGACGGACAGAGAGAATTACGATGTCGAATTTGGCGAGTAATTTCAATCAGAAGATCGACTACGTGTTCAAGGTGGTGCTGATCGGAGACTCGGCGGTCGGCAAGTCTCAGCTCTTGGCTCGCTTTGCTAGGAACGAGTTCAGCTTGGAGTCCAAGGCTACCATTGGCGTTGAGTTCCAGACTAAGACCCTCGTGATCGACCACAAAACCATCAAAGCCCAGATTTGGGACACTGCCGGCCAAGAAAGGTAATCGCTTTTTCATATTTTTATAGATTTGGTGCGTTTGTGATTGAGTTTTTGTGTTTCTTTGATGTGGGTTTTTGTTGTTTTTAATTTATGATGTGGGTTTGTTGTTATTTTTAATTTGTGATGTGGGATTTGGTGAAATTTGGATTTTGTGTTTTTGTTTGAGTTGTGGATGGTGATGATCATGATTTTGCTGAATTTAGAAGGCAGTCCTTACTTTGGTAGAAGTATTTAGCCCAAAAGAGAATTGCTTTTAGGTCTCTTTTGGTCACTATGATTGGACTGGAATCTACAACTCACCATATTCAAGGTATGTTGGAGGAAGAAATGAAAAAATGGCGTCCAACGTGCAGGTAGAAGATGGATTACTCATTAAGGAAAAACCATTCACCTCTACCTTCAATAAACCTTGAATATAGTAGGGTATCCCTTCCAACTCAATCCTAGATTCCAAACGAGGCATTGAAGAGAAATCATGACCAGATTGGATTAGCCCGGTCTTTAACATAATTCATCTGCGTTATACTATACATGTTCTGATTATATACTGTAATACTAGGTTGATTTCAATTAATTAGTGTACGTAGATCTTGATTAGCGGATACTGGTCTATAAGGTGAGCCACAACCCATGATATTGAAGGGATGGTTGTGAAATTTCGGTTGGATCAAAGCAGAGGATATGTAACATTGTTGAATGATGATTTTAGGATGAGATGAAGGTTTAGATTGAAGTTGAGGTAAAGGAAGAGAATGAGATGGATGATGCCACAAGGTTAGAGTGGATGACTGCCTCTTTTGTATATATTTTCTTTTTTCTAGATAGTGACAGGAAAGGAGAAGCCAGTCGTTTTGAAACAGCATATTAGGCTACGAAGACAACGCTTCTTCAAATGACTAGCATATAGAATATATTCTGCTCATGCTTGAATTATTACTTGAGCAAAACCAGTCATGAAGGTAACGTTGTCTGCGAGATGAATATTAATATCAGAATAAATTCTGTTAGAATAATTAGGATAATAAGTAATTGTGCTCAAGTAAAGCTGGGTATTAGTTATTACTTTATTGAAACCCGTCCAGAACTAGTCTGAGTCTTGAGATTCTAATATTTTACATATGGAGATAATAGAAAGAAGGAATGATTATGAACTTAAGGACATTAATTTACTTTGGGATATGGATATTAAAACAGCAAAATGATACTTAAATATCGGTAAAGTTTACCGTCTTAGAATAGTGCGCCTGCGTGTGCATGTCGAGCCTATATACATTTCAATTAGTTACCACTGACATTTGTGTCTATTGCATAAAATTGAAAACTCCTTATATTCTTTTTTTTTTTTTTTTCTTTGCCACAAAGTCCATCTTCTTTTGTTTGTATGTCACTTGACACTTCTGGTGATGATCTCAGATACAGGGCGGTGACAAGTGCATACTACAGAGGTTCAGTGGGGGCAATGCTGGTCTATGACATAACCAAGCCTCAATCATTTGATCATGTAACCAAGTGGTTAGAGGAATTGAGGGCGCATGCCGACAACAATATTGTTGTGATGCTTGTAGGCAACAAGTCCGACCTGGGGACACTGCGAGCTGTACCTTCTGAGGATGCAAAAGAGTTTGCCCAAAGGGAGAACCTCTTCTTTATGGAGGCATCGGCACTTGAGGCTACTAATGTTGAATCTGCATTCGTTACAGTCCTAACAGAAATTTATCGAATCCTCGGCAAGAAGTCCCTCATTCCAAATGAGGAAGCAGAGTCTGGGAGTTCCTCACTTCTCAAGGGAACAAAACTTGTTGTTCCTGGACAAGAGCCCGAGCCTCAAGCGAGTAGCTGTTGCTGGTCTTCATAAAATTGTAGCCTTTTAACCTCCTGCAACGTGGATTTCTGCTGTTTATACTTCCAGTAATAATTTTAACCCTCTTTCTTTAGTTAGATTTACATTTCTTCTTTCATGTTTGTCATTGATTGACATGGTTACATATTTCCACCTTTTCAGGAGACGAATGTAATACAGCTTGTGGTAGAGTGGGTGATTAGGTTTACCCTCTTGTAAAAAGCGGATGGACTGGCACAGAATTCTCAGACTCAAAACACACAGTGATTTGATGCAATTGACACATGTACTTGCCTGTAGTATGTTCGCACATTTTTTTCTTCTTCTGATTTTTGCCAGCATTTCGTGGCTGGAATAGTGAAGGTTCCTTTCACTTACACTGAAGGACACTCACCCACACACATGAAACTAGACCGAGAGCAATGTGGCGTATGAGAAAATGAGCTCGAGTTTGGTTGTGGAACAATGTTGTATTTCACTACTTTATTGAGTTTTATTTTTTATGAATGAAGCTTTTTCTATATCAGGAGAGGATGGATTTGAACTTGAGATCTCTTACAATATTAGAAAGCGAGATGCATTAGACTGAGTGATAGTTGATCATATAGATTTACTCAAAGATATGCTTCTTTATCAAATGTTATATGTGAATCAATATATTGCACAAACCTAGAAAATAAATGACTGCTTTGTAGAATGAATGAATTCATTTCTTTCATTAGCTTATTTGAGAAATTAGCTTCAGTTGAGGAATGTCTTGCAGAGTTCACTCCATAATGTATTTCAACGATCCAATCGCCTATCTTTAAGGTCTACTTTTAAAATCATATCTACCATAAATCACCCAAATCCGAAACTATGCATCCATTTGATCAATTGACAATCATTTTAGTGTTTCTTTGAAAAACTATATTAGTCCATTTTCTTCACTCCAATTGGATGTCTTAATGGTTTTGGATTTGTCCAGTTTTTTGTAAAGATGATTTATGAATGATGAATTAAGATATACGTTTTAGATCATTGAAAAACATTACGAAACGAGCACCATAAGATCATTATGTTGCAGTTTTTCTTTTCACTAGTAGGGTTCCTCCTTGTTTCGGATAAGAGATCATTTCGTTACTCAACATAATATATGTGAAGTCTACAAATTTTGATGAATGCTTGGTTGAAGAGCATACGAGTTACGTATTTCAAAGTTTAATAATATTTTGGGATTTGATTACAATATTTACATGTTGTTGGTGTTGAAGATTTCTCTGGAGAGGGATCCTCGGACCTCAACACAGCTCCCCAAGGGATTGACACTTTGGATGTGTAGTTGAGCTCTTGCTTGTTGATGTGCTACAAGAAGAGGACAAAGTTAGTTCTGAAATGTGTCTTTGTGGGGCCTTAGGTGTAGGCCTTGAGGTTCGCAATCAAAACTAACTAAATGCTAGACGTGCCACTGCTATCTCAGTATAGCAGATGTAGAACAAGAGTGTTTTTAGTCGATTACTTGCGCCCCAAGTTACTCGAACTTCTTGTTATCAAATGATTGTTGTGAATGAGTTAAGTCCACATTAAGTTCTTTTTCTTGCCTTGTAAACAAGGACTTTTAGTTCATAGTCTTATATGTTCGAATGAAGGGAGTCCAAATCCCCTTAAGTCATTTATTTGGTCCTAGATTACTTTTAATGATAACATATCTATTAAACTAGTCAGATCCAGATACAAATAAGACTCTTAAAGTAGGAAAGTAGGTGGATATGACTTGAATACATATTGGAGAATGCATTAAGTAATAGATCTATAAATTTAGAGAACAAACAAAGAGCGTTAGGCAAGATTTCACCTTGTCTGTCAAGGTTGAACCTCTTGCAATCACTTCTCTTTGAATTAATAGGGGTTTATATGCTAAAAATGGATGGATGATAAACAAGTTTACACAAGGGAATCGATAATACGCCACTAAGGAAGATAGAAGAGCTTTAAACTGGATAAGAGATAGCTTGTCGCTAAAAATGACTGAATCTTGAGTGTCCTTGTCTTTGTGGCCTCTTCCTCATTTTATAGGCAAATTAGCCCGACTATTGTAACTTTGTTCTGGCCCGAAAGCACTTGGAAAGTAGTGGGTAATCAACTTTTTACTTGTAATGCCACTGGAAAGTGTTTTT
This sequence comes from Malus domestica, assembly GCF_042453785.1. Classification (NCBI taxonomy): domain Eukaryota; kingdom Viridiplantae; phylum Streptophyta; class Magnoliopsida; order Rosales; family Rosaceae; genus Malus; species Malus domestica. Next base: position 704,861 of record NC_091667.1, on the reverse strand, counting down.
TGGCTGGTAGTAGGCTAGTCTCTATCACTTGTCACTTTAATGGTAAGCACATGGCTTGCATCTTTGCTGAGAATGCTTCACTTTGCTTGTGGGCTTGGTGCTGGGTTTCGCGCAAGTCCTCTTTAATTTGGCATCCTTGGGTTTTCCTTCATTTAAGCCCAATGTTCAAATATTAACCCAAACACATGTATTTATGGCTCTCCTAACCAAAAGAAGCTCTTATTAAATACAGAAATAATTTGTTAAATGATGATGAACTTGGGAGCCGACTTTTTCCACTCATAGCACTCATCTATTAGCCTAGCCTTGCCTTCAACTAACCTAAACGCACCTTTTTCTATGATCAACCAATTGCAGTGCCTACACTCATTTGCATCTCTGTCTTCTATGTATATATCAAACCAATGAGACCCGCCGCGCCACTCAAAATTGCAGAAATATAATGTTGAACACCCAACATTTGGTCGAAAATTGAATCCAAACGACCCATGAGGAGGCAGTACATGAGCACCAAGATCATCTTCCTTAGATTTACAATGGAGAGGAAGATCCGTCTGCAGTAAATTGTTGATATTGACGTACGTCCTGGGTAGACACATTATGCATTATACACAGTACTACAAGACATGCCAACAACAATAACACCAACTTTTTAACAAACAAATTCATGCTTCCTTTCTAAATAATGTATGTGTCACAAAAAATAAATAAGCATATTAATCAATATTTAAATAATAATTCAATAATCAACTTTTATATCATTTAGTTTACAAAATTTAAGTCACAAATTTAGTCTCTAGCATTACCACAGAAAAACCCACTTCCATTTATTTACTTCCCAAATAGAATACAATAAAATCTCACCCACTTTTTGTTTACCCGATAAGATTGAATCGATGAGATTTAGGGGTTAGGCACTTCCGCAAAAAGATTTCAACTTTCGTTTTTGGTAAGTAAACTGTTAAACCTAATAAGTTTCTTTCCACTTAAGTATTATTTCAAATGCAATTTTGGTAGGGTTGTTATTTTATGTGTATAATGTACACATGCATATTTAATGTTTTTTTATCTTGCAACTTTGTTTTTAGACGTTCCCGAATATTGATGGTGTTCTTTTCGATGTGCATCATCAACTCTCTAGTAGGCAATTGGAGTCAGTAAGAGCAACTCTACCCTTGGAACCCTTCCCCCTGACAATCCACTATTCAATCCATCTAATGAACAATAATTGCTCTTAATAAACAGTAATTATCATTTGCATCTCCACCCTTAGAACCCCCCTTGGCAATTGGTAATAAAATATTAATATTTTTTTTCTCACCCAATCCATAAAATATTATTATTTTTCCCTAATTTTGACCTGTCCTCTCTCTCTCTCTCTCTCTCTCTCTCTCTCTCTCTCTCTCTCTCTCTCAGCAGTAGCCATGGAAGCTTCACCAGCTTTGTGGCACATAGGCTTGGCAAGCCTCGCCATCATGGGGCAAAATCTTGCCCTCAACATCGCCGAGAAAGGGTTTCCGATCTCCGTCTACAACCTTCACGATTTTGTGCTCTCCATCGAACGGCCCAGATCCGTTATTATCCTCGTCAAAGCTGGAGGGGAAGGAGGACGAGGAGGAAGGAGGACGCAGAGAACACCGAGCGCATGCACCGATGTCGCACATCAGCCATACGTCACATAGCCCTCAGGCTCTCAGGCTGGCAATCCTCGCCGGGCTTGTTGCTCAGGCCTGGCATGTCCCTCGAGCTCTCACACGCTGGAGCCCTATCCCCTGGCCGTCGGGCCCTTTCTCCTCGCATGTCCCCCGAGCAACCAACAACGCTGGAGTTGCTCTAAAGGACTCTTAGAGCAACTCCACCCTTGGAGCCCTTCCCCTAGGCAATCCACTATTCAATCCACCCTGTGAACAGTAACTGCCTTTTGCATCTTCACCCTTGCACTTGAATAGCCCTGACAATAGGCAATAAAATATTTATTAATTTTTCTTTTTACAAAATAATACTAAATAAATTTTTTTGTAATTTCGGATAAGATATTTTAAATCATTCTCGTTGCGCCACATGTCATTTACCCAAAACGACTATTATTGGTCATAGATTTTGATAAGATTTTTATCAAATGTCATCGTGCCACGTGTCGTTTTCTTTTTAGAATCTTTGAGGATAGATTTCGATCAGATTTTAAATCGTTCTCGTTGCGCCACGTGTCATTATCCGAAAAGATAATTATTGGTGATGAATTTCGATAAGATTTTTATCCAATGCCGTCGTGCCATGTGTCGTTATCTTTTTAGAATCTTTTAGGATAGATTTCGATGAGATTTTTAACGAATGACGGCATGCCACGTGGCACTATCTACAACCTAATCATTTCAGAATCCTCAATATAATCCATCATCCATCCTTTTAAATCTCACAACAATTTTCTCAATATCTCTATCATTATTCATAGTTTCTGCTTCATTCTTCACCAAATCAAAATCTGTATCATTATTCATAGTTTCTACTTACAATGTCTTCTTCTTCAAGCATGATGTGGGAAATCGATCAAGAAGAGGAAGAATTGTTTAACCAATCTGAACGAATGTTCAATCTCCATATAGCCCAAAATGAGAAGGAAGAGGATGAGGAGCGGAGAAGGATAGATGACGAATCAAGAATGGCCAGAGACTCACATTCCTGTCGAGTCATCCAAGCTGTGGCTCAGATATGCAGGCCCACCCATTCTAGAAACCTTGATAGAAGGAGGCAACAACGAGGTGTGGAGCTGTTGGACGATTATTTTGTCCATAATAGTGCATTTCCTGATACGTACTTCAGACGTCGTTTTAGAATGGAACGACATTTGTTCAACAAAATCATGATTGCTGCTTGCAACCATAATTCTTACTTTCAGCAAAAGAATGATGCTTGTGGTGCTATGGGTCTCCTTCCCGAGCAAAAAATTATTGTTACGCTGCGGATGCTTGCGTATGGAGCATCTGTAGACCAAGTGGATGAGATAGCAAGAATGGGGAAATCAACCATTCTTGAGTCCCTAATGAGGTTTTGCGGTGCAATTGAATCTATCTACACCGCAAAGTATCTTCGGAAACCTACTCACATGGACTTGGAAAGGCTTCTGAAGAAGGCCGAGATGCGAGGTTTTCCTGGGATGATTGGGAGCATTGATTGTATGCATTGGACGTGGAAAAACTGTTCAAGTGCATGGCAAGGCACTTATGGAGACAGAAAATGAGCAAAAAGTATCATTTTGGAGGTGGTGGCATCCTTTGATACATGGATTTGGCACGCCTTTTTCGGGGTTCCAGGAGCTCAAAATGACCTCAACGTCCTTGCCCAATCCCTAGTGTTCAACGATGTCCTACAAGGAAAGGCACCAAAAGTCACGTATGAGGTCAACGGACGTATGTACGACGGGCAATACTACCTAGCTGACGACATTTACCTAAGGTGATCAACATTTGTCAAAACAGTGCCACATCCGCGAAGTGCAAAGGAAACACACTTTGCAAGGTGTCAAGAAGGGTGCAGGAAGGATATGGAGCGTTGTTTCGGTATTCTTTAAGCTCGTTGGGCGATCGTCAGGGGTGCTGCCAGATTGTTTGATGTAGAGTCCCTTCGATCCATCATGATGACGTGCATCATTCTTCATAACATGATTGTGGAAGATGAGTACGATTATGAAGCTGTTGATGAATATGAGCCAAACACGATGAACAATTCAATAACACGTATATATTGTGCTCATGACGCCACCGATGAGCCCGTGCAACATGAGCCATTAGAAAGGGATGGACGTTACAATGAAAGGGTCATTCAACGATATATTGCATTTCAAAGGCCAGACATGCATAATGCCAGGCAACATGACTTGATAGAGCACCTGTGGGCATTGAAACAAGCTGAAGATAATTAAGTTCATTTAGTGTGTTTTTTATTATTTGGTATGTTTATGTAATTTTATTTGGTGTGTTTTATTTTAGTGAATTTAGTGAGGTTTTTATTATTTGGTATGTTTATGTAATTTTATTTGATGTGTTTTATTTTAGTTCATTTAGTGAGGTTTTTATTATTTGGTGTGTTTATGTAATTTTATTTGGTGTGTTTTATTTTAGTGAGGTTTTTATTATTTGGTGTGTTTATGTAATTTTATTTGGTGTTCATTTCGTGAGTTTATGTCATTTGAATAAAGATTTTCTTATAGTATAAATATATTACGATATTAAATAAATTTACTCTCACTTTAAATAAAGTACTAAATTCAATAAATTGGAAACAACATAAAATACTCAATTAAATAAATAATAAATTACAACCCAAGGTGATTGGAAAACTATGGGCTCCTATTACAAAAAGTACTCTATTCATCATCACTTAACCAATTTGTGCTGCTAGGATCATCTTCTCTTGCTCTCGCTTCTCTTGCACGCCTCCTACGCACCACATTCTCTTTCTCCGATTTCCAAAAATATTTAGAATTTGGAGACTTCCCCTCTAAAGGCGTGTTCATAATCTCACGATCTCGTTGAGCCATTCTTTCTTCTCTAACCAGTTCCCTTTCTTGCCTAAGTAGCTATCTTTCTCTCTAATTAGCTTGAAATTCTCTCTCAACAGCTGCAGCTTTTGCCTCCTCTCTAGCCTTATCAGCCTCAAATTTTGCCATTTCCCGCGCCAAAGTCAATTCACTATGGCGAGTAAGTTCTTCCATGTACTTTGCATAATCATGCTTGGAAGCACTTCCTTTTCTCTTTGAAGCCTTCTTACCTTGAGACCTAATTGGATAACGGGTCGAACCCGACGCTTGTTCAGGGATGGGCGTTTCGAGCACTTCTTCTGCATCATCTTCATGCAAGCCATTATCAGGTGTAGAGTATAGCGGGGTGATATTCATGACAACTTCTGGACCGACAGGCACAACTCTGAATTTAGGACAATCTTTGACAATATTCTAACATTCCCACTGGTTGAATGATTTATTTTTGCTTTTGGTTTTGGCACCATACCAAGCTTGTGCTTGAATTAGCTACACAATGGGGGAGAAGAAATAATTATAATCAAAGTAGGTAACAAATAAATAATACAAACAAATAAATATAATTAAAGTAGGTAACAAATAAATAATACAAACTATTGATGCACAAAATCAGCGAGGACTTTGGTACAACATAAAGTGTTAAGTTTGTGACCTTCGCTAAATTGCTCCGGTCACTAGTGTGGATAAGTATGTAAATGGATAGAGACAGGGAAGCAAACACAAGATGTACGTGGTTCATCTAGATTGGCTACGTCCACGGAGTAGAGGAATTCTCATTATTGTGAAGGGTTTACACAAATACATAGGTTCAAGCTCTCCTTTTATGAGTACTAGTGAATGATTTAGTACAAATGACATTAGGAAATATTGTGAGAGAATGATCTCTATTTATAGAAGAGAGTTTCTAGTTTCATTCTGACATTGACACGTGTCGTGTTATGATTGGCTTTTGATGTTGACACGTGTCACGCTATGATTAGCTTCTGATGTCGACACGTGTCGCGCTATGATTGGCCTACTGGTTGGATGGAAACTCTTCTGGGTCCTTGACGGTATAACGTTGACCGGTACTCAGTAGTTTCGGAATTAGTCAAGTATGGTACAAACACAAACAAATAATTATAATGTAAATTTGGGTATAGTACAAACAAATAAATAATATATTGTTACCTGATCCGTGTAATTTTCCCCACTTCGAAGATTACTACTAGCTTGTGCCAAGGCGTCTCTCCAAATACTAAACGATTGGCTAAGTAATTTCTAACGACTAGACATCAATTCTTTGGTTCTACTCCCACCCATTTTTTCAAGATAATTGGTATGAATAAGACTCCACATTTCTCGCAACTGCATCTCATTACCCGTACACGAACTATGAGTAACTTCAACCCAACTAGTACACAATGCAACATCTTCAAGAAGCATCCAATTCGTACCTGCATCAGTAGTCATTTTGTTGAAAAAAATGGGATTGAAACTTTGAGAGAAAGATAGGAATGTGATTGAAAGTTGTCGAGAAAATATGAAATTGTGGTGTAAAGTAGATGATAATGAGAAGGTATTTATAGAAAAGTAGAAACATTTTTTTTTTAATTTTAAGATATTTTTTCGGATTTTTTACAATTTTTTTTAAAAAAATTATTCAAATAATTAATCTCTGCCGTTGGATTTAAAAAAAAAATTGAATTCCAACACTCCATATTATGCCACGTGTCACAACGGTAACTTTTCTTAATTTTAAAACTATTTTTTTATTTATAAACATATTAATATCGACCGTTGATCTTAGATCGAACGGTTGATATTAAATAAGTTTATTTTTTATTTTTTTACCGTTGAGATCCAACGGTCCAAATTAAAGAGTCGTTGAGATCGAACGAACCATGGGAAGCCACGTGACTTCCCAACGGTAACTTTTCTGTCTGAAAAGTCGGCTGACTTTTCTGAAAAATGGTCGGGCGACACGCCCCCACGCGCGAGTGGGGTGCACACGCCTGACATAAAAATTTAAAAAAAGGGTCAGACGCCAGGCTGATGCCAGCGCTGGCGTCACACCCACTCAGGGCTCTCGAGCTGTCAACTCTTCACAGGCCCGGAGCTTGGACCTCACCTCCGCTCGGGCTCCTTCAACGCTGGAGCAAGTTCACAGGGCCTCGGGCCCTTTCATCTCCCCTGTCCCCCGAGCAATGTCCATGGGTGGACTTGCTCTTATGAAACGGCTCACCTGTGACTCCTCTTGTCAACTGACTTGGTGGGGCAGATAGCTGGATTTCATGGTTTACTTAGCTAATTGTTTATGTAATAGAACGGATGTAAGCACCTTTGCTTAATCCAATAAAATAATTAATCACGCCAATGTATATTAGTTTGTACGGCTAACACTATATTTACATTAAGGGATGAAGAAATAAATTGATTGCAAACTCAACTTATGTCTTTAGCCGAATTGTAATGTTATGATGAGCGTGAGACCTTTATTTGGGCTAATGAATAAGCTACATTTGTACCATATTGACAAAAACCTTATCAATTTATTGGAGGATTAGATATTCAAATAAACAAAAGTATAGAGCCTTCAGAATTCATTGTTATTTAAGAAAATAACCACATGACACAATTGTATGCCACTTTTGAGCTGTCATGGTAAAAAAACTACATAGAAGAAGCAAATGGGCTGAAGTGAATGATAGGAAGTAGTTCAAGTGTGTGTGCCATTGGTAAACTTATGCCGGGTCCTATCTCCATATTAACCTTGTTGGCTACATCACCATTTTCGTTTCCCCCAACCTTCCAATCAAAGCATTGAACCAGGGTTGCAACTGCGGTGTTCACCAACAGAAGCGCCACCGCAGAGCCAGGGCAACGCCTTCTGCCACCGCCAAACGGCACATAATTGAAGTTCTGTTCCTTGTGTTGATGACTTTGGTCATCATATTCCACACTATCATGTACTTCACTAGAGGAAGCCAAGAACCTCTCCGGACGAAATTCATCAGGGCTGTCCCAAATCTCCGGATCTCGCATTATTGCATACACATTGTTTGCCACCGTAACTCCTTGGGGTATGTCAAAGCCCTTGATTTTACAGTCTTGGCGGCATTTTCGTATCACCACCGGAGATGGAGGGTACATTCTCAATGCTTCCTTCACAACGGCTTGTAAGTATGGGAGATTTGTAATGTCGGTTTCCTCGACCAATCTGGCGTTGCCTACTACCGATTTTATCTCTTGTCTGACCTTGTTGAATACCTGAGGATGGTTGATGAGTTCGGCCATCGTCCATTGCATGGTCTCTGTTGATGAAAGTGTGCCCCCAATAAATAGGTCCTAGTATACCACAAGCACATAATTTGAATCAATAAGACATACTGTGTCATAACTTGTTCCATTTCTGGCTAATAATGGGTATGAGTATGACAGCCGTTACGGAGCTCTTGTTCAGTTTAATTACATGCATCCATGATTAGTTAATGTTTTTTACTATAAGTTCAGAATTGAGAATTGTTTGGTAACAATTTCGTTTTTTGTTTTGGTTTTCACTTTTTGTGCTGGTAATATTAATATAGAGGAATAACAATGGAGAAAATAGGTAGGAAGAAGATTGGATGAAGGATGGGGTGAGAAGTGTAGAAAAAATATACAAGAAAATGCACAGAAAAAAAAAAAAAAAACTATTTTAAGTCGTTTTCACTGTTGTAATTTGTTTTCATTCCTTCTATCTTATTTCTTCCCTACTCTCTGATCATCCCTCATTTTTTCCATATACTTTCTTCTGATCTAAGCACTAAATACAATAAGGGAAATTGTGTTTGATTCCTCCTTTCTTATATATTTTAATGAATGGACGAATGAATGAAAGAAAATTGTGTTTTAATTAATAGCTAGGTAGGTTGATAAGTAACTCCATAGGGCAATAAATCCAATAAGGGAAACCAAATTTTCAGTCTCTAGACCACCAAGTTTCCATCCCCAATGAGTGAGGAGGTTAGAGACAAGGTCTATGCAAAATGAGTTGCCTCATTTTCTTGACTAAGGAAATATAGCTTGTTGAAAAAGTAAGACCACAACTTTGAAACAAAAAACTAAATTAGTTCCACATGTTTCTACATTTCACAAATTTAACAAATTGAGGACAAAACTTTTATATTAATGATTGATATTTTGATGACAAATTTCTAATAAAATAGATGCTCCAGAAGTCTATTTTAAATTGGCGAGTATCAAATATTTAATTAACAAAATCTGATTATGAGTTGGCAGCTGCACACCGATCGACATATTAAAAAATACAAAAAGGACAGCTTGCTTTATGGTAGTCAAGTTTGCCTGCTCCTCACGCCTTCACATCGCAGACGGATTTTGACCTTTATAAGCTCCTTTCGCTCCTCAGATTTTAAGTTTGTTCAGTTCAATTTGACACCGTAGATTGAGAGGCTAATGAACTTTCGGGCAAGTTTTCAATTTCTAACACTCATACAAATTTCAACAAGGATTCTTTTCCAGATTATTACTAATCTAAAAGTTTAATCAAATGTAAAAGTTCGATAACAGATGGATTAATAATTAACTTCTTGTTCTAAAGATAAACAAAGCTCACTATATTCAGTGTTAACTCATTGGTGAGGGTGGTTAGGATAATGAGTAAGAATAAGCTAGTTCAAGGGTTAAACGGTATTGTCAGGGAGATCAAATTTTTTAAACCAAATTATGTAATTGTAGATAATTGAATTATTAATTAAATGGTAATTAATATGTTTGTTTCTCATTAGTGACACATTATTTGATTTACAAATTTAATTTGAAAAATTTGAACTCCCAAACATTATCTAGGTTCAAAACTGCAACTAAAAATATATATTTAATCATGAATAAAAATTGAGTTAGAGAGAGAGAGAGAGTTAGATAGGGGAACTTACAAGCAAGAAAGCTTTAATCTGAGTTCTGGTAATTTTAAGCTCAGCCTTGTCATCTTGATACTCCTTCAAAAGCAAGTCGATCAAATCCAAATCCTCTCTCTCCCAGCCCTCTCTCTCCCCTTTCTTTTCATGCTCCTTCAGCATCTTCTCAAAAAGCTCATCAAACTCCCACGACACGTCCGCAAGCTGCTTCCCATAGAGCCAAAAGCCTAGCCTCTTCAACGGCCCCAGCACATCCCCATAAGAAACCTTGGTCGCCAGCCGTAGCGTCCTCATCATCATCTTCCTTATCCTCGCAGCCTCGTCGCCATTCTCCGAGCAACTAGTACTCATCACCATCTTGCAAGTGGAGTTGTTCGTAAGCTTCATGAGCTCGCTTCCCAAATCAACCACCTCCTTCTTTTTAGCACTCTCGACCAACTTCTCACAAAGCTTACCAATTTCTACTTGTCTAGTATTGCGCGAGCGTTCGAGCTGCCGCGGCGCGAACAGTTCCGTCATGCAGAGCTTCTTCATGAACTTCCAATAGTCACCGTACACAGCGCCGAAGAAACCCGAGTTTCCGTAGGGAAGTTCGTCCGCGAAAGCAAATGCCGGGCGATCCGCAAAGGAGAGGTCTTGGGTTTTGAAGACGTCGGTGGCCACGGAGGCGGAGGAGACGAGGAGCATTCGAGAGGCGCCGAGGCGGAGGTGGAGGAGAGGGCCATATTTGGTGGAGAGGTTTTGGAAGGAGATGGCCTGGTGAGCTGTGGTTAGATGGTGGAGGTGGCCGATTAATGGGAGGGCCGGTGGGCTAGGTGGAGGACGAACTTGAGTGGCTGACTTGGGGGAATACTTGTTGAACAAGGATCTAAGTAAGAGGGTCGAGAGATAGCATATAAGGAAGTAGAGAAGATAGTATTGGGCATCGTTTGTTGTTGCCATAGCTGCTGAACTCAAGGTCCCAACAGGCTGATCTGATCTGCTTGTAATTATGCGCACCCACAAAAAGTGAATGAATCACACACATTCCTACACTGATTATTATTTTTATATGTATTTTAGTAAATGTTGGCGGCTTTGACTCCAATTTAATATGCATATTGAAATACTAATATATTCTCCCATCATCGTCATAACGAAAAAAAAAAAGGACTTGGATTGTCTGCCCTCCCATTTCGGTGCTCTTCTCGTGCCCTTCTGTTTTGTGTGGTCACGGTTAAGCTACGTTAATATTTTATATTATTTTTTTATAAAAATAATAAAATAAAAAGAAATAGTAATATAAAATGTTGACGTGGCTTAACTATGACCACAAAAACAGGAGAGCACGAGGAGGGCACCAAAATTAGAGGGCAGACAATCAAGTCCAAAAAAAAACATATATTCTTGCGGGTGCCATGTTATGGATAAGTGAACAACTACATAATATAGGTAGTGGGGTCTGCTGTCCCTTATTTTCATGTCTCCTTTGTGTAATTTTTTGACACGTGGCATTCATCTTAACTCTATATAAACACTGTTAATTTTTTTTAATAGAATTTTAAAAAAAATTAAAGAAATACAAATGAACCCCACCAAACAAATCACCCCCAATCGCCGGTCTCTTTATTCACCAACCCATCATCGTCATCTTCTTCTTCTGGGTCAAATCAATGAAACCCAGTTTAGGCTCCCACAGCCCACCGGTTCTGGAACATCGTCTTCGTCGTCAACCTCATCCTCCTCACCATACTGCTTTTGGGTTTGTTTGTGTTGAATTGGCGGTCGAGACGATTATGGGTTATGGGTTTGTTTGGGTTGAAGTAGCGGCAGAGACGATTTGGGGACGTCTTGGGATTGGGGGTTCTACAGGTTTGGAGATTGAGGACTGTGATTGGATCCATGGGGTTGATAAGGACGATAAGAAAGATGAGTTTCCACAGGGTTTAAGGGATTCTTTTGAAGGATTGCAGGAGATTAGGGAATGATTGCAGGGAGATCGGAGATGATGAGTTTCAACAGTGTCATTTCGGTTTTTTTTTTTTTTGAGTTTTTTAATTTTTAATTAAATTTTATGGAAAGTAACAATGTTAAATTTCAATGTTAAGTAAAGGACACGTGACACAAGACTAAGGGATGGTTTGGGAGTGAGATGCTTAAAAAAAAAACACCCATGAAAAAAAGCTATGAGGGTTTTAAGTGTTTGGTAAACTGAAAAAAAAAATGCTTATTTTAGAAGTTGCTGTGAGAATAAGCTAAAATCAAAGGAAAAAGTTAAAGCTGCTATTTGCAGCTTTGGAAAACTGGTTTTTTTCAAAGCACACGGAGCTACAGTGCTCTTTTAATGAAAAGACCCACTATCAGACTGTTTTTTTTTTTTTTTTCAAAAGCACTTTTACAAAAAAGTTTACCAAACACTTTGCTAATTTATTTCACAGCCGTTTATTCTCACAGCACAGCCGCTTATTCTCACAGCAGCTTTTTTTCAAAGCACAGCAATACCAAACTAGACCTAAAGAAGAGACATAAAGGAGACATATTATTTGGGACAGTAAACCCACGGCCCATAATATACGATGAGATCGAGTATTACTTCTTGTTATGGATGTTACCAACTACATAATATACGATGAACCACTAATATATGCATTTTAGTAAATGATGGCGGCTTTGACTCCAATTTAATATGCATATTGAACTGCTAATATATTCTTACTGATGGCATGTTATGGATGTTAACAACTACATAATATACAATGAGATCGGGTATAACTTGGAGTCAGACAACTAACTGCGAATAGATGTTTATGTCTATTTAATTGGAAGTTTTTTGTACGAAAATGGAAGGAAAAAAAGGTTTCTCCTCAATATAAGAAAAGTTTTTTTTTTTTTTGGAACAAGGAAATGCATTCCAAGGCCGACGCCAAAAGGTACTTGAAAGCCTACAAGGAGGCAAACACCCAGCAAGGCACAACTAAAAGAACAGCGATGAAGAGGATACAACCAAGAGACGCATCAACCAATTTTAGTGTCACCCCTAACATCACCACTACCTCTCAATGTGGACATGGGAAACCATTCTTATTCAAAACATGTACCATCGAAGATGGGGGGGCGATCGACCCAAACACAATCACACATCTCCGAAAAACCAACTGACGCAAGGAAATGCGCCGCCAGATTGGCTGATCTTGGCACCTAAGACCAGTGACAATTCTGGAAAGCCTCACCCAGCTGCAAGACCCAAACCAAAGTAGGGAAAGCCTCTCAATTGCCATTATCAAGAGAACCCGCAAGACAAGAGATAGTTTCAAGAGAATCCGACTCAACAATGACCGAGCAAAGACCCAAAGAAGTACCAACTTCACAACCACGGAGAAGAGCTAATGCTTCTGCCGCAGCAACATTAGGAGCCTGAATAGAATACCTGGCTGCAGCCACAAACCGTCCCTCCGCATTCCTCAGGACTACTCCAACAAAACCCAATTTAGACACCTTAGACCAAATAGCATCAACATTAATCTTAGTAAATGGAGATGGGGGAGACAACCACCATTGAACTGTACCATGCCGAGCATAAACCATCGCCTGACCATTCCCCGAGAGCCCCACCGCATCCCAATAAGAACTAACCGCATATGTCAACTCCAGCAACAAACAAGCGGGATTAACTTGTACCTGATTGAACACAAAATCACACCGAGCTTTCCAAATAAACCAACAGGTGAAAGCAACTTAGGACTCAACCCACACCCTATCAGCCGTGGACCCAAGGGGAATAGACATGACAGCCTGCAACCAACTCACCCACGAATGAACACCAGCTCAATCAACCCGGTAGTCAAGAGCACCACTAAACCAAACAACTTCCACCCACGGACAAGGGAGAAAAAGATGTTAAAATATAAGTAATACTTATTTCATGACGGGTAGAGAGGCAAGACCATTGAATATTGATTTTGTTTACTTTATCTTTTATAAGACAAGTGATATTTTTTTAAAGGAAGATTCAAACTTAGATGCAAGATGTTAAAATACATTGGACAAAAGTTACACATTTAAATTTAAGAAAAAAAAATTGGAATGAAAAATAATATTTTTTTAATGAATGAAAATTAAAATAAAATGAGAAAATGTAGGAAGTGGGAGAAAGTAGAAGAGTAAAATATTTGATTTAAAAAAAAATATAAAACAAGAGTAAAATATGGCTATTTACTATATTCCCCTTAATTTTATATCCATTGTAAACTTATTAAAGATGTAAAAGGGCATGAAATTTCAACCTCTTTAGTTGAAAAGAGGGTTTTCTAAATAATATTATACATTTTTGAACAAAAAAATAAATAATAGTATAGATAATGTGTTGAAGCGATTCATTTAACTTGACGACAGAGTGTATCTTTTCCAATTGTTTAGCGTTTTTAAGTAATTTGTGGTGCATAACCTTTTTTGTAATTTATTAATTACTGAGAGTCCAATCTCCCTAAATGAACTCCGAACGAAAAATAAGGAGAACTAAGAAAAATCAATCTCTAATCACTTCTTCTATTGTGCTCCACGATATGATTTGTTAGTTTATTGCTTTGGTAAGGTGTTGACTTCATAAGATTGCAAAGGAAGAAGTATTATGGGAGTTTTGGTCCTTTTGCTCTGCCCTAAAAAATGTAGGGCATGGTTCCTACTTAAACATCACGAAGAAAGTTGAAGTTCTACAATAAAACTAATTGACAATATAACGAGTAGTCCAACCTCTTATAAGCTCATGCAAAATCCCTCCTCCCATCAATGTGAGACTTATTCTCAACAGTCAAGTTGCCAATCCAGAGATACAGTACAATAGACAACGCAAGCCGCATAGACCATATGACTGCAGTTGCCACAGTAGAATATACTTGTGCAGGTACTATATCCACATTCAGAACCTCAACATTCTCTATTTGCTGATGCAACTTCTGCCATACATCATTCCAGCTATATATTGGCATTCGGTCAACCACATGACGCCGAAAAATAACCTCCTTCAAATTCCCTTTCGCTCCTTCCATTTTCTCATCCTTGTAGTAAGGTAGAATCACTGCAGAAGTTTCTCCATTATTCAACAGAAGGGTTTAAAGAAATAAAGATGACACATTTAAAATGTAATCAATGTCTTGGACTCTTGGCATATGCAACTATCATGAGAGCAACAAAGAGCCCAAAGAGGTAAATAGTGTTTTAGAGGTTATGCCTGATCCTTTATAAAAAAAAAAACAAATTTTTTTATACGAAAATACAACACGGAGAAGTAAGTGTAATTCAGCTAAATAATGAAGCAACAAAACAGAAGCCTTTGAAAGAAAAACAAAAGAAAACCAAAGTTACAATCACATACCAATCAGGATAAATAGAATGAAAGGACCATTTCTCAAAACATGATTGTATTATAAATTCCCAATTACATAGGAACTCAACTTTTAACGGATGGGATACGCCATTATGTGCAGCAGAATTTTTTAAAGCAACAACTGGATTGACTAGAAGGATGATAAGAAAATAATTTTAAAGCGTGGAAAAAGAAAAAGAAATAAGAACATTGGCCTAAATTGAAAAATAGTAGCCTCGAAGAAAATTTAAACTTTATATTAAGAAAACAAATTTCTACCTGATATTTTTTTACCATAGTTTGAGTACTCCATATGCTGGACATTATTTGAGTTAAGGAGTCTCCAAAAGTCACTAAAACCAATCCTGTGTGAGTTCTCAGGATCCCACTCTGTTCCCCTTAACTTTCCACGCAGAGTCAACATGGCCCTGCTAAAGTATGAAGCCATGACAAGCTGTCTCTCTAACTGCAAATTTGCCTTGTTCTCAAGTTCTTCCAACTCATTTATCCTTTTTTACTCAGCATCCTTCATTTTCTACAAATCAAGGAGAAATAGTAAGTGAAAGAAATCAAATTATTGACATTGATTTAGTTTTCCCTTTAGAGAGACAATTTAGAGAAAGAAAGGAGGAGAACTGTATAATGCATAAGGTGAACATACAATGTGTTTACATAGGATTTCAAGACATAACTAAAATTAGTTAAACATCCTCTTCAGCATGGTGACTCACAAATGATCCGTGTTGTAGTTGAAGAGCGAGTAATTAGCCAAAGTTACCATATAAAAACGTAATAACTAAGACAAAAAAAGGGTATTAACTAATAACTAAGCCCAAGTCTTCTAGTAGATTTCACCTCTTTAAACACCCTAGTTTCACTGTTTTTTTAAGACTTGTTCCTACTTAAATATAAACTGCCAATTTATAACAACCCCCAAATAAATAATAAATAGCACAGTAAGTGACTAGACCAACAATAGATGAAAACAATATCATAGGAGTAGTAGGGTAAACATTACACAAACACTACTGATACACAAAAAAAAAAAAAAAAAAAAAAGAATTTGGCAGCTGTATATAAGAACACCTAACTACTTTGAAACAGAAACAAGGATTCAAATACAGCATCACACTAAAATACCATAAAAAAGAAAAGTGACCCTAGTTTTCACTAGAAATCTCAACACCCTCATAAACTTTGTTCTGGCATTGATATATTCTGCAATGAGAAGAGCATGCCCATGCAGTGAAGCATCCTCCAGCCTTTCACATAAACCTAAAGCAGTGGTAATATGAGATTTAGAATAACACAACCAAGCATATAATTTGTTTTGACTATAAAACTATTGTTTTAAGGGAACAGTGTAACTCCGTAAGATTGGCAACTGTGATAGCTAGCCTTCGTCTCACAAGAACAACACATAAACAGAGTTTAGGATTCTACAAATTCACATTGATGGACAAGAATAAAATGGGCTATTAGCCATTGACACCAAGTTGCCATCTATTTAGTCTGGTTAAGGTGGCCTAACAGGTATGGGAAGATTTGGCACCTATAATCCCAAGTCACATCTCACCAACAATCATCAAACTCACAACCCAATGTACCGATTACTATTGACGCAATCTTCAGCACCGAAGCGTCACTTCAGTCTTAGCTGTGCATAATTCTACTTCCTACTTCATTCAAATGCAAGTTCTTCACTCTCACTAAACCAGCACAAAGTTAAGTTTACCATTAAGATTTATCCTTTTCCTTCATTTCCCCTTAACAGTCCATAAACAAATCCAAACAGACACATAACCAAAACCAATTGAATAACCACAATCGATTACCAACAAATAACATGGAAATCTTACTTTTCATTGGCTAAAACAAGAAAAGAGAATTACTTTCCTAATTCTTCACCCTAATTATATTCCCTGTAATTTTCCCAGCACCTAAATAGATCCAAACAATTGAAATTTCAACAGCCAAAACCCATATACCAAATTCTCAACAAAATAAAAATTACACCTCAAAAGCCACAGCGGCCGAGCTCGTTGTCCCCAAATCGACAATTTCAACTTTCTCGTTGACTATGCGAAGCGGCCCGACTCTTCTCGTTTGTCCCAGTCTCTGACCTAAAAACACATTCTTCGGGGTTGTGAAATTTGGCGTCTTACTGAAGAACTACGCGAACTGCCCAGGACGTTGATTTGAGCTGCGGGGGAAGGCATGCCTGTGGAATTTCAGGTGAAATTATGGTTTTTCGTTCATCACAACTGTGGCAGTCCTGTCCCAGCGCAATGGAAGCGTATGAGACAAAGCATCGAGAATGTTTGTGTTAGTGAGAAATGGAAGTCAAGCGGGAGGGGATAGGGGGAAGAAGAGAAAAGAAGTTGCAGGGGTTTTTGGAATGTTCTATTGCCCGTTTGAAGATTTGATTAGATTCTGACCGTTTGATTTTGGAGGAAATAGATTATGGTCATTGTTGTTTCCTGCATGAGGTTTTTTTATTTGAATTGGTAGTCTTGTAAAAAAATATAGTGGAGACGGGTAGATATACAATATATAATCTCATGTATTTGTTAATTATATTAGCTTTTATTTTGTCAGTTACCATATCGTGAAAAGTTAATTACATAACTCATTTGGATATCAATAATTGAGCGATAACACGTCGTGGACAATTGTAAATTGTATTAGTATTTGCTTTATAAATTATAGTTACGAAATGAGGTACAGCAATGTCAGCATACCCGTCTCCGACTCTCGGAAACGTTGCATCCTACAATTCACCATCTCCTAACGAATTCAATCAAATTAGCTCAAATACCCCTAATCCAATATCATTGTACCAATAAAAGATAGTGCTATTAACACACCTAATTTTACCTCTCACACACCTTTGTTAATCTTTTAGCAATGATCCTCGATTCATTCGATACGACCGCAAAAAATTGAGGGGTGTGGAGAAGTAAAAATGAGTGTGTATAACACGCCACTAAAAGTACATTCTGCAAAGAAAAACAAATGGAAACAAACGCAATCCATTCACTCTTATTAAAAGACTTTTCTAACAAGTTCTTTGAGAAAGATCAAAAGGATTGACAAGCACTGAATTCTTGTGAGAAATAAAAGGATCAACATCGAAGTCAAGAAACAAGCTACCAAAAACCACCATAACAAAACTGAAATTATGTTTTCAACAGTAACTGAAACCATACCAAACAAGCAAACAGCCTCGGAAACTATTCATCAAGGGAATACTAATACATCAAAACCAAATATAATGTCTCAAATCATACCGCCAGAAACAAAATACACATCCGCAAGCTCCAATCCTGCAACAAAAACAAGGTAAGCATAAATTAACACCGTAAAGATGCATTTATACTCCAGCACAATGCACAAACCCTATCTTGTAAGATAATCCAATTATCCTAACTAAAAGCCAAGAAATGCTCATTGCAGCATCAAATTTACTGATACAAACGCTATACTTACATATCTTGTTGAAGGCTACGATGTCGCAACTCTGGACATACTCGTTAATTGGTTCAACAGTAAGTTGCTCCTCAATGAGAGTATCAACAGAGACCAGGTCATCAACAATTGTCATCATTATTTGCAACTTCTTAATCCCGTACCCAACAGCTACGAGTTTGGCTGCACAATTAAGAAAATAATAACTGAATTCACATCAAGGACTAAAATTTGTACAATTAAACATTAGCTTGCACAATAATAACTTAATATGTGTATATCAACGGCAAAATTGTTGCTACATTGTTTTAAGTAAATCTGTCCCCTTTAGCAACAAATAATCCTTAGATGAAGGAAGAACTTACATGCTCCCCAAAGCAAGCCATCCATGTGGACACTTCTTACAGCCTCCTCAAGCTTTTTCATGTCAGTTTCATCATCCCATGGCTTCACATCCAACAGAACCGATGACTTGCCAGACTCTTTCTTCTTTGTAGATGCCTTGATGGAAGCCGCACGCTCTTCAGCAGCCTTCTTCTCCTCTTCGGTCTCTTCACCAAAAAGATCAACATCGTCATCGTCATCCTCAGCAGCTGAGGCCTGAAAATCATATCATATTCTAAAACATTAGTATAACAATGTCATCCAAGTTCTTCAAGCTGATAAAGCAACAAAGTCCAACCTCGAAAAATTCAATTATCCTAAAACAGTGATAAGGAAACATAAAATGAAGAACTACTTGCCTTAGTGTCAGCAACAGGAGGAGTAGCAACTGCTTCCCTGGTTACGGGAGCAGATCCCTCAATAGTGACACCAGATCCTTCTCCGCAAACACCACTACAACAATGAATATAATCAAATAAGTCAAAGTGTTCACGCAAACATACACGTTTCAAAGAAATCCATTAGAACTAATAACAAACAGATAACAAACCCATCAAAGGTTTTACGAACTTACGAAATCCTAAGAAGAGCAGCAATGTGGTTGTACCACCTAGACACATTCACAAATTCCGAAGACGGGGCCTTGGAAAGAGCTGCATGCACAGTGATATCATCTTTGGAAGCCTGATAGCCAGTGATGTAACTGCGAGAAAGCAAGTAGTCATCAAGTTTCTTCAGGCCGGCAGCTGAGTTCACGTCAAAGAATGTGACTGCCATTGCTTGGTCTTCCGGTGGTTTTTCCTGCAACCCATATCAGAAAAAATTAAGTCTTTCATCCCTAGATGATTACCAATCAGTGCCAAATATTCAATTACTAGAAAATTAAAACCCTTTTTCGGAAGAAAAAAAATTTTAAATCGAAAGCAACCAATTGCATCCATATAAACACAAAATTTAAACCAAAAAAAAATTTCGGAGAAAAACAAACTTCAATAAATAGACAGATTCATGAACGATATAGCCAAAAACACTATGATTCGATAAAAAGTAGGGATCTTTAGCCTTGGATCTGAGCATACCTGAAGAGCGAGAGAGCTGCGGAGTGAGAGCGAGAGAGAGTAAGAGGTGGAGATTTTTAGGGTTTCTATTATTTTTATAGGCAATTGGGATTTCTGGGTATACGAGGAATCGTTTAATTGGGCCGGGGTACGGCCCAACAAGTTTAAATAAAATCAGTGTGAAACAAACAACATGACGCGCGAAACGCCGTCGTTTTGCACTTTGCGCGCTGATAGACCCACCCACCGTCGTCGAGCTCGAGCAATTCCCAATTTCCAGCTGCGGGAGCGGTGAGAAGAAGAGGAGAGAGAAGAAAGGAATGCCGAAGAGAACAACACACACGTACTCGAGCGAGGACGCAGCTCCGGATGGACCCGACTCGGACCTCTTCGTTTATTACTGCAAGCACTGTGGATCCCACCTCCTCATAACTGGTTCTCTCTCTCTCTCTCTCTCTCTCTATACATACATATAGATATAGATGTATATATTTGTGTTGTTTGTACTTGTATGATTAGAAATTTATAAGCTTGAAAGTTAAAAATTGGGTAATGCTGATTTGAATTGGTATTTTTGTAATGGGTGTAATCGTTGGTTTTGGAAGGAGTTTCTTGAATAATGTTTTGGGGGCTGCAATTTTGCGATTATAGTGAAATGTATGTTGTTTAAGATACCCAGTTGCAGAAAATGCCGAAAAGGAAGACGGACAAGGCTTATGTGTTGGACAAGAGCAAACATCTTGCAAGGCTCAACATTGCTGAGGCTGGAAAAGTTTTATTGAAAAGGTGCTTAATTTTCTTTAGTCCAAATATAAATTCGGTGTTTTCACTGTGTGTGTTTGACACTGGCCCTCGTTTTCCCGTACTTTTCTAATGATTAGTTTCTCGAGTAGGATTGTAATGATTTTGCAACATTGTGATGCCTTGAAATCTTGGTTGATATAATTATTCAGAGGGGAAGGGAAATTGGAGAAGCAGTTTCGAATGAACTGTGTGGGTTGTGGGCTCTTTGTTTTGTACCGCTCGGAAGAAGACTTGGAAGGTGCTTCTTTCATTTATGTTGTTGATGGTTCTCTAAGCACAGTTGCTGCTGAAACCAACCCACAGGTATATAGGAAATACAAAGGCATTTTCCATCATCTTGTGAATAGTAATTGTCTTGTGTGGTACCAGGATTTTGGAAAAGGAATATTTTCTATAAATAAAGGGAAATAGCTGTTTATGTCTCATTTGATCTTCCTTGTCATGCATTTGTTGGGTTGTGAACGTAGATTTTGGCTTAGCAATTAAGGAATTTGTTCCTGAAAGCATATCAAGTCCCTATTGCTATGTCGTCAATGGAAGTTTTTTTATGAACCTCCACATTTATTCACTCTGTCCATATTTCCTAATTGGTGTGTGTAGGATGCTCCTGTGCCGCCCTGTATATCAAACCTAGAAGGGGGACTTGTTCAAGTTGCTATAGAAGTGGAAGATCGTGCACAACGGTCAGCAATCACAAGTAAGAGAAATTATTGAATGTTTTCCTGTCATCTTATTCAGCATGCGATGCTTGCTTGGTAGGTCAAATTGCAATCATAAGTCAGAATTTCCTGCATATACATGAATTGACATTTTGGATTTCTTGTACGGCAAGTACTAGTCCTTTTTTATGTCTCTATGCATCTCATTACAACACTTGTAGCTGGCAGTTTTAATATGTAATAATACTTGCCAAAAGAAAGTTGTTTCCTGGAAATTTAGTTGCTGATTATTTAAACACTTTTTCCTCTTATGCCAGGAGTGAATGCTGATGATGTTAGAGTCACTGTAGCTGCACCTGCTGCTCGGGGAGAAGCAAACAATGAGCTCTTGGAATTCATGGCCAAAGTATAATTCTGCTTCATCATTGTCTGTTAAACTTATAGGATTCCAATCTTTCGGAACAAGTGTCAATTTAAGCCTTAACACAATTGCTTTTTTGCACAGGTGTTGGGTCTGAGACTAAGCCAGATGACTCTTCAAAGAGGGTGGAATAACAAATCAAAACTCCTTGTGGTGAGTAAAACATGTTTTACTATCTCTCTCTCACTCTCTCATTTGCTCATTGGGTGGCTTCTTGGGTGTTGTTGATCATAATCTGTTTCAATTGTCCCTGTGAGAGCAATATCGTTTTTGTCAAAAGAAGTTTTCCAACGTTGTATGCATTAACTTTGATGTCAGACCCAATTCATTGATTTGTTTCTTGATGCACAAATACATGATACATCTACTCTTTCAAACTTAGGATAGGATAGCTTATCAAAGTAACGGTACTGTTTACAAATAATAGCAATCACAAGTAATGGCAGCATGAATTTAGAAGCGACGTATGCAGAGAACCCCATATAGTTGTTCAAGGATATGTGACATATGCCATTGTAACTCCGAAACTGCTTAAACTAATTTAACTGATCTTGCTAGGGTTTCTTCCTTAACATTTGGTGATTGTTTTAGGTAGAGGATTTGTCTGCTAGGCAAGTATATGAGAAACTTCTGGAGGCTGTGCAACCTTGAGTCTTTACAGTTCAAATGTCAGCTCTAATGAATGTCATCAGTCGACGTGTATGTTTACAATTTACCCTGGACATCAGCGGTACAAATTTTTCTTGTGTTAGTTGTGATTGTTGTGGTGCAATATGGAATTTCAATTGTACAATCCCTGTATCTTTTAATGATTTGGTTAAATATATGCACCTTTTTCTATATCCGTTATAATCCACTCTCTCTACTCACCTCTATGAAAGATGTCAGCAATGTGATAAATAAGATTAGTGTCAATTTTTGCGCAAGTAGGGAAGGGTCACGAAATGTGATTGCTCGTGGCAGTCAATCGCGCAAATGCTGCCCGAGATTCAAACAAGATTAGTGTAAACTTTTGTTAGACAAGTAGGGTTAGGCATATGGATGGTGTAACTGTGAGCAATCTCCTTTCTTGCTTACCAGAATGATGCATGTTGCAGAATTTACCACATCTCTTCAGTGTTGTGTCATCAAAGCCAAACATTACAAGTGATTAGGAATGTAGTAAAGATAAATAACTCTTGATTATTAAAACCAAATAGCAGTTTATTACATCGGAAATCAAATTACAGCGAACACAAATCCTAGTTTAAAGGTAAAACCGACGCGATTCAGTGCATATATATCTCAACACACAGCGTCTTATTGTTAACAGTAGCATATGAAAATATAACACATTTATTCAAGCTAGAAAATATGCTCCTCAGCTCCAAGCTTCAACTTCTAAATCATAATGTCACCTGCATCAAGAAAAACAGACTCATCAATCCTAAATTTTCAGAAATAAACAACGGCTGCAATATGAAAATAGTTGCCTCATCATCTAGCGATTTCACTAATTAGTACCGGATCGAAAAACTGTGCCCGAGGAGCTAGAAGGTACATGGTTCAAAGTTGGCGCCGCACTTCTCCGGGAGCTGCATGGCCATACTGCGATCAACGCCAGAGATCGGAGGGCCATTGACGAGCACACAGAGGCAAGGCTGGCCAAGAGCTTTGAGGGCACCGCAGCAAATCTCACTCGGGGGGATGGGGCTGAAAGGAACAACTGCTGCTCTGCAAGGTATTAGCTGAACTAGTGCCGAGAAGAAGGTGCTTGCACAAGTACTTCCCTGCCCTTGATCCACCAAACCCGCCATCACGAACACAAACATCAAAATTGGAAGAGCCATATTTTTCCTGCTAGTAAACCTCATCTTAATTGAAACTTAGAACTAAGATTAATTGTTAATTATGTTTGGGTAATGTTAGGGAGAAAGCGTCACGAATTCGGATTTATAGGGGATGATGAGGCTTTCATGCCATCATGCATGTCCATCCTACTCAAAGGTCACACCTATGATGCCAGTATTCTCCAGCTCTGCTGCTCAGCTGTATACAAAAGCTAGTCAAGAAATACATATTGTGTGCTAGTTGTTGTAGTTGTTAAACTCAAATTTCATGACGCTTTGCATTTTCTTTAACTTCATTTATAATTTTCCAGCTTATCTCTAATCAGTTTCTTCATCCTATCGACTACGAAAATAACTCAGAAAACCTCCTGCACCTCTCAAACTCATGCTTTGTAATGATTTTAGTGAACATATAAATGTCTGCTAAATCATATTGACGTAAATTCAATGTGACCAATAACGATTTCAATCATTTTCAGAGGAAATGGGTGCAGATTTGAAGCACATTTTTTCAACTTTT
Source organism: Malus domestica (assembly GCF_042453785.1). Lineage (NCBI taxonomy): Eukaryota > Viridiplantae > Streptophyta > Magnoliopsida > Rosales > Rosaceae > Malus > Malus domestica. The sequence goes on along the minus strand of NC_091667.1, from coordinate 680,942 downwards.
GTTGCAAATCAAAACAGTTCAAGACGAGTAAGAAACCAAAACTAGATGTTCAAGAATGCAATGAAATGGTAAAACTTGAATTGCTCGAGGAACAGAGGAATGTCAGTAAATGATACAACGATAAATAACGACACGATACAATTAACCGCAGTTTCTATCATCCCAACCTTCTTTATTACAATTCATATCATCCCCAAACGCCTCTTCACAATGCCGTTCTGATCGTTGACATAATACGTTATGATCTTCACATGTAACAAGTTATCAAACTTATTCTTTGTTGCCTTTGAGATTGATTACTGCAAGCTCTTGTTCAACAAACTCTCCTGCATAAATGGGCGGATATTTACTCACAAGCGGGGATTCTGCAAAGTGACCTAAGGGCTTCAACACAGCATCAGATGCTATGTGTGCAAACAACTACACAGCAAGAAATGTCACAAATAAGCATACAATGCATTATAATATTTTTATTTATATAAAACCGAAAAGAACATAACGATAACAATGACAACAATGTGACTGGCTTCACTCACTGTTGAAGATACTCTCCATAGTAAGCGACTTTGCTCTGTTGCAAGCTTGATTGCATCAATCGTCCTGTTTGTTACGATAACTTCATGCAATCCAGCTATGCAATCACCTGCAGTCAACCATTCTATCTGCACATAACAAATTGTGTGAATGGAATAGAACTAGCATAAATACTTAAAACACAACACATGCCAAAGGAAACCAACGTAAAACAGCAATTCAAATCAAAGTGAGAACTCGAACAAAAAATTGACACAACTAACTTTTTCTTTGTTACAATTAAGTTTGAATACATTTAGGTTTTTGGTACAATTAGCACACCTATTTAAATGTTTAGAATACGTTCCATTTTATCTTTTAACCATAAGACGTGCATAACCTTCTTTTATTCTGATATGTACCATTAAAAATCTAAAAAAATGATGATATAACAGAGACTACATGGATGAAGAAGCAACACCCCTTCCCTTGTCATTTTTAAGTATAACCAGAAATATATTACACACGATATTGTTCCTGTAGTTAAATTAAAGTTCAAATTTTTGTCTTTTCAAAAGTTAGGCACTGAAGAAAATATAAAATGTGTTTAATTTAATTGATGTAACGGTAATCCAAATTGCTTTCTAATGACAGACACCATATTCAGGTGGTCAACTAACTTGTAAATTATTCAACAAGTACCAAGCACAATAGTCATAAATAGTATTACCTGCTTCCCGGTCTGAATGAGAAGACATCCTACAGGAACCTTGACTTCAACTTTTTGCCCATTTTTTAACCAAATGTTCAGACCAGGAAATCTACTTCTGCCATGAATAGTTAGAAAGTTCAGGTCATAGTGATATCCTGCAAACACAGTACCCTCTTGGCCGTAACGCCGAAGGTCACTTCCTGTTGGAGCTAGAAGGTGTGGCCCCTGGGTTCAAAAAGAAAGAGCACTCAACATAAAGTGCAGCATAAAGCGCATAAAGCCAGGAAAATGGCAAGTGGAAAGGACTAGAATCTAGTTTACGAATCAATTCAAAAGTTGGTGATTTTCGAAATCGCAGCATGCTGCTATAGCTCTATACCTAATCACAATGCAATGTATTTGATAAAGTCATACAGTGATTGAAGAATATAACCAGTCCAAACTCGTCTTTACAAAAAGAAAAAACAAAATAAAACTAAAAAGTGTTATGAAATAAAATCTTAGTGGCATTATGGAGCAATGCAAAAGCCATTCAATAGAATGCAACTTGAATTTGGGAACAAATATGTGGGTACTGTGGCTAAAGATAGAAAAAGTGATGGATATAGAAGCTGGCACGGCATGGAAATGAAGGATACTGGTAATTACTGTCAGACTAGGCCACCAGTAATCATAACTTTTTCATTTGATTCCAATATCCACTGCCCCACCACTAACGTCAGATATCAGGTTGTTGCCAATACACATGAATGTAAGTTTCGAATGACAATCATTGCGCACCTGATTCATAAGAGAAGTGAATGCATCCTTTGGCAAGCCAAATCCAATGGCAGCCATTTCAGCAACAGCCTGGAAAGAAAGAAACATTTACATGATGATAATGTGCAAAACAAGCAAGCAGCTTGAACAATCTGACAAAACAGATCAGTGGCTCACCTCTATTGCGGAAATCATCTTGTAACCCCATGAATCCATGGTATCTTTCCATTCAGGAAACCCCTCCGGTACAACAGGCTCTGCATTAAGTTCCTAGAAAACAAGAATAACATAATATTGATCATGGCAAGTAGAACAATAAGCATTGACTTTTAAACTATGTTTGTGCAAAAGTGAAAATCGAAAAAGCAAAGAAAGAATGAGACCTGAAAGCGGGTTTTCGAGGGTCGAGGACCCACCCTCCACATGTATCGCCATTTGCGATCTGCCCCTTTGGGGATGGATGGCTGGAACTCTTTGGGCATTTCTTTCAATTTCTCCTGCATTTCTTCATCAACAAGGCTTCTCGGGACTTCCACGCCTTCCGGTGTCACGCCAACCTGTAATGTGTTACCCCCGTTTCAAGTTCCAAGTTTTGAGCAACAAAACCGAACTTGACAATTTCACTTCACACCACAAATCACTTATATTTACACACTTTCACAGTCATAGCAAAAACATACAAATTGAAACACAAGTGATAAAAAAATGGATACAATAAAAATCAAAAGGGTACCCAGATGAGCCCCCAATCGGTAATCACCGAACTGGGTTTCAAAATTCAAAATTTTCAATTTTTTTTCCATTTCCGGGCAACATTTTCTCGGGAAACAAACAGTGCAGAACCCACCTGGTAATGCAATTGGGGCCTCTCCTGGAGTCGCTTGAACTCCGGCGGACTGTCAAAGTACCTCTCCATCATATCAAGGAAGCGATCGTTGTCCTCCGCCGTACATCTGGGATCCTTGACCAACAAAGCTCCCGTTTCTCTCAGACTCCGACTCACCTCGCCGCACAGCTCCTCCACTCCGCCCTCTTCCGATTCCAAGTACGCGCTCAGATCTACCACCGTCAGATCCATTTCTCGACCCCAAATCAAAAAATTTGATACCAGATTCTTGATTTTTCGAGGGTTTATAAATGTTTATAGGGATGGCGGGAGATTTTTCTATTGATTTTTGTTTCTGTTTTTGGTGCTTTCTAATGTTCGCATTTTAAAAGCGTCAAACGTTTGAGTGCGTGTAATAATGTTGTTTGATTCGCTTTCCTTTCCGTGTTCTGTACTATCCTGACACGTGGAATTTGGTAACTAAAGTGGATTCGTTAGCAGAATTCCTTCGGCCCACAATCCCAATAGAATGATTAAGCTGGTTCGAGATTTATAAACAAGATAGTCCAACATGTCATGTTTAATTTGAACGTCTTAGTTATGCTTTACTTCCAAAATGTGGTCACCAAACACCCAACAGGATCCTCTTTGGATCCTCTTTATGAAGATTTTGAGAATTTGTGAATCGTATTCGTTCATCGTACATCATACGGTCAGTTTTTGTCAGATTCTATTTGTGTTTAATTTTAAATAAATAAATTTAATATGATTTTTTACCGCACGATATACGATGAACGGACACAATTGACGGATTCACTTACATATCATCCTTAAAAAGACAAAATTACCCTAAGAATCATTACTTTTTTTTAGAGTAAATTGTAGCTATGGTCCCTGAACTTTACTCAAATTGGAGCAATGGTCCTTCAACTAAAAATTCATTACTATTGGTCATTCAACTCATTAAAACGTGCAGCTATGATCCCTCAACTAAAAATCCATTACCTTTGGTCCCTCAATTTTAATTCAACTGGAGAAATGATCCCTTAACTTTATCCAAATTGTAGCTATGGTCCTTCAAACATAACTCGTTTTGACAAAAAAATTTACGTAGTTGACAAAAATGACCATAATTACACACTTTGATGAGTTGAGGGATCCTAATTAAATAAATGGTTATTCCAACATAACATATTTTGACAAAATTTTGAAGAAATTAATGAAAATGACTATAGCTACACATTTTGATAAGTTGAGGGACCAATGGTAATGGATTTTTAGTTGAGGGACCATTGCTCCAATTTGAGTAAAGTTCAGGGACTATTGCTACAATTTACTCTTTTTTTTAACACATGATATTAACTACACTAAGGAGAATAGGGTGAGCTTAGCCTCACAATGGACTAGCAATAATATGGTTCAAATTCGTCCTAGGTTATAATCGAACCTAAAACCTCTTATTTACAAGTACAGAGAAATACCACTAAACCATATATCTAAGTGGCTAACATATCACTTAATCAATACTTAAAAATTAAAAACCTATATAATTATTCATTATTCCACGTTTTTTAACCATGCTAACACATCACCACTCGTCTTTCTATATACATATAAGCTGGGTGGTTGACTTAAGCTCAAGTCTACATTTTATAGGTTTCAGAATATTTCATGGAACCATATGGGAGGAAAACGTAGAGTCCTAAAACAACTCAATGGAACTCAGCAAGTATGAATCATAAGGTTCCAGAACCACCAACCTGATCAAAATTGGGATTCCAAAACCACTCAATTAAACCCAATCACCAGAAGGTTATAAAACCACTCAGTGGAACTAGGTCGGAAGTGGGATTCCAAAACCACTTAATGGAATCCAAAGGGTGTTGCGTTACATACCAACTCAAAGGAACCATATAAGAAGTAGGATTCCATACCAACTCAATGAAATCCATATGATGCATGGTTTTGGACCAAATTCAACGGAACCATATAAAAAGTATGATTCTAGACCAACTCATCCATAGGACGTAGGGTTCCTGATCAACTCAATGAAACCATATAAAATTATATCTTGACCAACACCTATCAAAGCGGACAAATATTACTTAGCTTACTATTGATTAGCTTACTACTGATACAAAACGTTCACCGATTCAAATCTCAACAAACATATATTGAAATTGAATTTAGAGCATCGAAATTAGCTTTGAGACATTACACTAGATCACTGGCCAATGTCGCCCTCACGTGTCGTCGTACACGGTAGCCGATAGCAAAAGCCTTTGTCGGATTTGTGTGAATTACAAAACAAACCCAACTTATACCAAAGTGTAAATCTCATCATAAGGATGAGATGTTATACCTTTCTCGAAGTTTAGATATGAACAAAAAGTAGTGAAATTAACCGAAAAATGTTTGGGTGACCCAAAAAATGGTATCGTCGCTACACTAATGCCCAATCAATCCAAAGCTAGGTTTTATTCTTGGGACTAAGATATTTCAAATGGGTAGTGGTGGGTGACGGAAAATCCAAAGCTAGGTATTTTCATGTCTTCGATCTGTCATGTATGACGATCGATTAAGGTAAAACTTGGGCGGGTTTTGGTAGGGTGAAGAGTGAAGTCGAATGGTGGTGTCTAGATCGGCGTTTTCGGATTATGCCAAAAATGACGGCGGAAGAATATGTAGAAACTGGGTTGCATCGTTGATTAGAATTAGCGTATACGGGTTGAGTTTTCAGAAATGAAGGTTGGGTCCAACATCTATGAGCCTAATATACATAGAAGTGAAGATTATTATTTTGCCCTTACCTTTGCTAGCTAATAACTCATTTGTTATAACCTCATCTTGTGAGCGGTTTTCGCCTATGTACTTGTAGAATCGAGCTATATAACAAATTTCTAAGATTGGCCCCAATAGGTCTATACATTTTTATTTCTAACTACGGAAAATCAAACTTTAACTAACTAACAAAAAATACAAAATTTTAACGAAAATAAGAGATACGATAATTCAACTATGAAATGTGGGGAAAAGATTTCACAATTTTAATGTATGCTTCTCTTTCGTATAGAACGTGTAGAGAGAGGCTAGTCGTGGAAACCCATGTTTACCAAATTTTTTTATATTTTATACAGCCGGTGTTTGTCTTTTTTTGTTAATAGTTAGGTGGAATTGTATACAAAAATGGGAAAGAAAGTGAGAAAGCATCCAATTCAGGTGAAAAATGCAACAAATGATCCTTAATTTCCACCATGAAACTAGCCCGACTCCAAACCATGTAAAATTGGTTAAAAAGTAAAAATAGTTATAAAAAAAATAATTTTACAGCCGTAAAAATCGAAATAAATACGAGAAGCCCAGCCCAGTAAAATGATGGATCGCCAAATTATTAAGAATCATCTCTATGCTCCCTCACATAAAGGGAGACTTCGCCGCCTCTCACTCTCCAGCCTCTCTCCTCTCCTCGCTCTCTACCCCTCCTAAAACCCTGCTTCCGACGTCTACCATCTCTCCGCACAGAGATATATACTTATATAATCGTTACACAGTTGCAGGTAATATATTTGTAGTCAATCTTATTCTATCGGTTTGCTTTCTCTTAATCTTCCGTTTGATTCTCGAGAAAATAGACGCATAAGAATGAAAGTTTGATTCATAGAGAATGAATGAACAGTTGTTGTTGGTTCAGTTGATTGAAAGTTATATGTTGCCTTTCTTTAAATTGTTTGCAAAATGAAGAAACTGGAAGGTTGAATTTTTGTTTGTTTTCATTTTCTATCAATTTCTTGGCAGCCAAAAGGATCAATTGTTTATGCACATTAATTATTTATCCTTGTATATAATGGCTGTATTTTGCAAGAGAATGCTTTCGTGACCTGTTTTAGAACTTTTCTTTGGAAATTTGTGCCTTTTCCCTTTATCTTTGTTCGAGTCCGTATGCATTTTTTTAATTACTAGGAAAGATGGAGGCTTTCCATGTTTTCGAATTGGGTATTTATATGACAAGTGTATAAAAGCAATATAAAGGCAAAACAGCAGGAGTACTTTCTCGCTATTGCTTATGAAAATACGGTGCTTATGACTTGGGCGTTTTGACTATATCTGCAGAATAGGGGGTGACAATGGCTGGAAAGTCGAATAAAGGAAAGAACCGTAGAGGGGCGAACAATGCTGTGGTCCCATCTGATGCTCCTGTGAAAGATAACTCAAGCACTTCAGAGCCCGTTAAAGCTGAAGACAATGGTGTTCCAGCTGTGGAGGAATTAACTGATGCCAGTCTGGAGGTAAAGGAGTCTGAAACCGAAAATTCAACCGGCCAACCTAAGCAAGGTGAATTTTTAATAGTATGGGCTTTCAAATATTTATTTCTGGGAAAGACTTCTAGCTGATATGCCATTCCCATATTCAACATTTTCTCAAATCTTTAAAATGTCCTATTTCCTTTTCAATGGAACAAAAATTTTACCACATGAAGGCAATGAGAAGCAATGTAGATGCCAACATACATAAACATTACATAAACTCACATGTGTGCATACATCTGCAGTTACTTGTATACTCTAATCATGGTTGCCTAGATAATTTAGATAAGGTAGAAAAATAGTTACATTTCTAGGTAAATGACAAGTGTCTCATTTTGTTGTTGCATTAGTGTCATAGAAAGAACTGTTCACTGACACAGGATTTCAGCGATGTCTGAAATTTTTTTCTGATAAATCTTATACATGTTGAGCTTTTTTTTTTGTTCTACAAAAGATATGTGGATGTATGTTCATGCTTGACACTTCTTTAGAGGCAATTCCAATGCATTACTTTAGCTGGGTTCCCTTAGTTTTGTGCAAATAGTGGCTGTATTTCTTCACATTAGGTCATGATTGAATGCTCATATAGCTTGTCTGTCCAGCTTATTTCCCTTCAATAGCAGTTCGTATTTATGTCTTTTATATTAGCAGCACTTTAGTTTTCTCATTCTGATAATCCTTGTCCGTGAGAGTGCAGGTGACCTTCATCTGTATCCAGTTTCTGTCAAGACACAAAATGGCGAGAAGCTTGAGCTACAAGTGAGTTAGTTTGGATCATATATTGCTATTAGCCTATTAATATCACTAATTATTTAATTGGCTGCAAAATCAAAAGCTAATGCAATTTGAGCACCTGTTCTCATATGTTAGTTGACACATCTAATAGTTCAACTACAGAAATTGAGATGTCTATGTCTTCTGGTTAGATATTTTGCGTCCTTCCACTGTCACATTTTGTTTGATCATATCCATTATAATTTCCAGTTGAACCCAGGAGACTCTGTTATGGATATAAGACAATTTCTGCTTGATGCACCAGAGACATGTTTCTTCACATGTTATGACTTATTGCTACACACAAAGGATGGCTCCACTCATCATTTGGAAGACTTTAATGAAATTTCCGAAGTTGCTGATATTACCGTTGGTGGTTGCTCCTTGGAGATGGTTCCTGGTATACTAATTCTCTGTTTCTTTGGGCGTATAAATTCTTAAAAAAGGTATCTAATTTAAATATCTTTTTGGCAGCTTTATATGATGATAGATCTATAAGGGCTCATGTTCATCGTACGAGAGAATTGCTTTCCCTTTCTACACTTCATGCATCACTATCGACATCGCTTGCATTACAGTATGAGACAGCACAAAACAAAGTGGCGAGCCCTGGAGGTTTGAGATATAGTTCATTTAACATGAATTCATAATCTTCTCATTTATCTTACCTTTCATCGACATTTTGAAGTGCTTTAACTAGGCACTCCTGTAATTCTCTGTGATCTAGATACTGTGAAAACTGAGGTCCCAGGGCTTGATGGTTTGGGTTTTATGGAGGATGTTGCCGGTTCATTGAGCAATTTGCTATCTTCACCCTCAAAAGAGATCAAATGTGTGGAGAGTATTGTGTTTTCATCCTTCAATCCTCCGCCAAGCTATAGAAGGTGAACCATGACATCTCTAATCTCTTACTTGCATCTGAAAACATAAAAATAATGTATTTTCCCCCTGTAAAATGTCTTAGCTATGTACTGTTTGGCCTTTTTGTTGCCAGGCTTGTTGGGGATTTGATTTATTTGGATATAGTAACATTGGAGGGCAATAAACACTGTATTACTGGGACTACAAGAATGTTCTATGTCAATTCGAGCACGGGGAACACTCTTGACCCTAAGCCAAGTAAAAGTAATTGGGAAGCAACCACACTTGTTGGACTTTTGCAAAATATTAGCTCTAAGTTCAAAAAAGGTACTATAAATGGTTTATACCTTATTTACGTGTATTAGTTTATTGTTTCCTTTAAAATTTTGAAGCGTACAGAGGTTTGATTAATTATCTTCTATTGTTTCCCATTTGAAGCTTTTTTGTGAAATTGTTTATTGTTTCTTCTAAAATTTTGAACCGTACAGAGGTTTTATTAATTATCTTCTATTGTTTCCCATTTGAAGCTTTTCGTGAAATTTTGGAGCAGAGGGCATCTGCACATCCTTTTGAAAATGTTCAGTCTTTATTGCCACCAAATTCATGGCTAGGGTTATATCCAGTTCCAGGTTAGTTGAACTTAATTGCACTTGAATTTTACTTCAAAAGGAGGATCTTCTGGTTGTAGAAGGTGTCTCTTTGCTTGGGCAAACTCTTGTCTCATATTTAGCATGTTTAGTAGTCTGGCCAATTGGCTGGTTGCCTCTTCAGGCATTTCTGCTACTGATAAAGATTACTTTCATGCAAATTTCATGTTCAATCTGATTACTGAACATTATTTCTTCCCTTAAATATAAAGGGAAATAAATTATAACGATTTGAAGTGTTGGTTTAGTGTATAATGGATGTGAAGCCTGCCTTGTTATGATACTTGAGCATGATAATTGTTTCTTGTTGTTTTTAAGCTGGCAGTATATCTGACTTTGCCTTGAGTTTAGAGTTTAACAAATTCTCAGTCATAATCTTGTTTGTTCAATTTGTAAATCAATCTCATCCATACCTTGTTAAGATGTTACAACTGTTTACTGTTTAGTCTTAAATGCTTGTAAAGTTTAGCTTAACCTGTATGTTTTCTTTGACTGGATCCTTTAGCTTAACCTGTATTTTTCTTTCTTTTTTTTCCATGTCTTTTGTGGCTACGAATAATCCACAAATGACAAGGAATTTCATAATAATCATTAAGTAGGAATGTTTAACCATAATACATGTAAATCATTCAGTTTTTGTGTTTAATATTCTTATTTCAATATTTTGACTATTGAAACTTATAATTTTAGGGAGTTGTTTTCTAAGAGTCGTCGCGTTTATGTATTTGGTACTTATGACACCATTACAGGCAGAAAGAAGTTGGTTTTCTGAGTTTCCTTGGTGGTGTGTTTTATCTTACATATAAATTCATTTTAAGGGATCTTCTATTGTCAGATCACAGGCGTGATGCAGCTAGAGCAGAGGATGCCCTTACTCTTTCATACGTCAGTGAGCTAATTGGCATGCAAAGGGATTGGAATGAGGAGTTGCAATCTTGTAGGGAATTTCCACATACAACTCCTCAGGAAAGGTAATGATTTCCGTTGATTAAAGGGGGTTCTAATTTAGTTATGTATGACCTTTATAATTTTTCTGATAGTTATTTTGTCACTCAAAGTTCAGTGTTTTGTATTGTGTCTTTATCTCTCACAAAGTCCATATTTTGCAGAATTTTGCGGGATAGGGCCCTGTACAAAGTGACTTCAGACTTTGTTGATGCAGCTATTAGTGGTGCTATTGGAGTTATTAGTAGATGCATACCTCCTATAAACCCAACTGATCCAGAGTGCTTCCACATGTTAGTCTGACCTGAAATGGGTTACCTTTGTTTTTTTTTAATACATGTTATCCCGAAGACTTTCAGTTAGGACATTATGTCTACGGAGTATATGACACAAAACCGAGCGCAGTGGCGTTCTAAGATTCATATAGCTGACCCCACTTAGTGGGATAAGGCTTTGTTGTTGTTGTTGTTGTTGTTATAACTCTGTAAAAACAATGTCACAGCTCCTCAGTATGCTAGCTACCTAAATTGCCTTCTATTGAAATAAATTTTTTTTAGCTGTGTAGGTTAATTAGATCCCACTGTACTGTAATTCTGCTGCTATTGTCAATATTTTATACTTATTTGGTTTGTGCATATGCATACATGTAACATAATTCACTTTTACTATAACTCTAATTAGTAAATAAGATGTATCAGCACATCATTTCCATTTGAGGGATTCTGCGTTGAATTTGAACTTTGAGGCTTTGCTTTAAGTAATCTTTATACATTAGACATGCTTGTTCTGATAAATTTTGGTACTCATGTACTTTCCAGGAAATATATTTCTTAAGCATATGGTTGTAACCTCGTATTTTGATAATAGATTCATTGAATTGATATAAGATTTTGGTCTCTTTGGCTCTAGGTATGTTCACAATAATATATTCTTCAGTTTTGCTGTTGATGCGGACCTTGAGCAGCTGTCTAAGAAACGTGTATCAAATTCAAGTCCAAAGATAGGGGGCACTGGTTCTGTACACAGTTCTTCTGAGAAGGCTACTGACAATTTGTTGCATGGAGAGAATGCAATTCCCAATAGAGAAAAATGCAAAGGATCAAGTATAATTGATGATGCCACAGAATCCTCCTCTGATGTTTCTGCCGAGACACAATTGGGTGAAACCGAGCAGGCTACTTATGCTTCTGCAAATAATGATTTGAAAGGCACCAAGGCGTACCAGGAAGCTGATGTCTCTGGACTTTATAATCTTGCTATGGCCATAATCGATTACAGGGGCCATAGAGTAGTAGCTCAGGTGTGCTTGAATCTGATGTTCTTTCTATGTATAGTAACTTTTTTACTCTTACTGAAATTGGTATTCTTAAGGCTATAGCTTTTCTTGTGCTATAATGACAAAGTTACAACTGTCATGTTTTTTGGCAGAAAATTTTATATTAGAGCCTGAACTTCTCTCTCATACCATTGCTACACCCCCCTATGTGCATATGAATGTGTCTGTTCCATTTCTTATTAATTTTAATTGTATTATATATCATGAGATTGCTATTGCTACTAAAATCCATCTTTAGGCTTTTTGTAAGCCACTACCTTTGAAAAAGTAGTTATAGTTAAAGTTGCCTTTCTAATTACTGAACTTGATTGATGCTTTCATTCACAACAAAAATCATCAATTGTTTTTTTGTTCATTTTCTTATAAGTTGGCATGCTTGCTTTAGATATTATTGTACTTTTTTTTTTGTTTTTTAATAAGGAACATTTTTTTTGCTATCTGATTGTTCTCTCCTTGTTCTATCTCTAACTCATTGGCACCAGAGTGTTTTACCGGGCATTCTTCAAGGGGATAAATCAGACTCTCTTCTATATGGTTCTGTTGATAATGGCAAGAAAATATGCTGGAATGAAGAGTTCCATTCCAAGGTGAGGATTTGAAGCTTGGCATATTATATTCTGCTGCCAAATGTTAAAACTGCTTACTTTCTTTTTAAGACAAGACTTTATTGTGCAATTTCTAAGATTTTCTTATGTTTAGGTGCTGGAAGCTGCTAAGCGCCTTCATCTTAAAGAGCACACAGTCCTTGATGGATCTGGAAATGTTTTCAGATTGGCTGCACCGGTGGAATGCAAGGGTATTGTTGGTAGTGATGACAGGTAAATTTCTTTTTCCCTCATAAGCTTGGATTCTTACATGTGATATTTGACTTCTCATAACCCCGTGTTGATGGTTTCATCCAAAAAATCTCTTTCTATAAGTTGAATATTTAATTATTTAATCAAGGATTTACATTCGTATATATCTAACTCAGTATTCAGTACACACATGTTTTAACTGTGTTCCCTACTTCAGGCATTATCTCCTCGACTTGATGAGAGTGACTCCTCGTGATTCAAACTGCACTGGACCTGGGTCCAGATTTTGTATCTTGAGGCTGGAATTAATTACTGCTTATTGCCAGGTAAGATATAATACCTTATATTAGTTATATTTGAATTTGTTTCATAAATTTCTAATATGAGCCTTTTGTGTATTGGGAGAAGGCCCAAGCTGCGGAGAAACCAAAATCTAAGTCTAAAGATGGAGAAGGTCTTGTCACCACTGATTCTTCAGTCATCACTGATGCTAAGCAGGTAAAATTTAGCTACTTCAACTGCGGTTTATAGAGTTTATGAACATTGCAATTTTTGTTACTTGTTTCTGCATTTTCAGTATGCTACTAAAGTTTATTTGTTGACTTTTTATGTCTAATTGGTTTCTATTTGATGGGAGAGGTGGTTTTTAATTTTTTGTTTTGGAGCTGGTAATTATTCCTGTAGTATGTTAATAGTGTTAAAGGTACACATATCATCTGTTTGGCACAGTATACATTTTTTTTATCCATTTTCCCAATGAGCCTTCAAGTAATTTGGGTGATATGGCTCTTTGGATTGCTCTTCACAGGACATAACGAAAGAAGGGAATGCCACAGACGCACAAGAAATTGCATCTCCACCTCCATCCACTGATAGCTCTGATCCATGTGAAGAAATTCTTTTTAACCCTAATGTCTTCACCGAGTTTAAGTTGGCTGGAAATGAGGAGGTATGTTTTTTATTTTGTAATTTTTTTCAGGGAGTTTGGACATGTATCCATTTATTTGTTTTCCTTTTTCCAGGAGATAGCAGAAGATGAAGGAAATGTGAGGAAAGCCAGTTTGTATCTTTCAGATGTTGTGCTTCCAAAATTTATACAAGACCTCTGCACGCTTGAAGTATCACCCATGGACGGGCAGACGCTAACTGAAGCACTCCATGCTCATGGAATTAACGTTCGCTATATTGGAAAAGTAAGCATTATTGTTTTAATTAATACTTCTAACTACTGTAAGTATTGGTGGATAGAAACTGTGGAAATCGTATTTTTTTCTTTTCCTTTTAAGGTTTTGCATAAACTGTAATGTGCAAGGATGACTGAATCTATCGTTATGTGATTGGAATATTGTGTTTGACACCTTTTGGCTTATTTTAACAGGTGGCTGAGGGGACCAAACATTTACCTCATCTTTGGGATCTTTGCTCCAATGAGATAGTGGTTAGATCTGCTAAGCACATTCTCAAGGTGAGAGGCATTTCCTTGTCTGCTTGATCTCATATTATCTCATTCTTTTTATTTTATAAAAACTGTGATGTTGTCCTGTTGGTACCGGGAAATGCGGCACATTACAGTGTGTTATTGCCGTAAAATCTAGTCATAAACTAACTTATTTGATTCAGTTCTCTAGGAGGGACACAACTCCTATATGTCAGATTTTAATTTCGAATGCAGACCAATGATGCTTACGTGACTTAGATACTATAGGAGTGGGGAACTACCTCTCGGGTACTCCCGTAATGTGATATATTTTTTTTGGGACCAATGCGTAAGCTGTAAATGTCTGTTCGTTTTCATGTTATGATATTCCTTACTATTTTATAAGTGAAAATTATCCTGTTGAGGACCTGGAAATGTGGCATCATACAGCATGTTACTGCCATAAAACCTTTGTTGTAGTTATACACTAAGCAATTTGATTCGGGTTGCAGTTGAGAATGCAAATCATAATGCATGTGACTTAGATACTTTAATGGCTGAGACCTTGTCCCATAAGGGACTTCGGTAATGTGATATATTTTATTTGGGCTTATGCTGAAGTCATAAATGGATAGTTTTGTGTATTTTGATTTGTTGCTTAATATATACATAGACAGATTTGGCAAAGAAATATCCTTGCCAGTTCCTGTCTGATGATTAAAACAGCATCCATTTGGCTGTTATAGTTTTGGAATTTTTATGCGTCATATATACTTTCCTGCAAAGCAGTTTGTACATTTATTTTACTTAAATTTGAACTGCAGCTTTTCATGATTGAATTGAGCTCCTATATTCAGGGACATCCACTGAAAAATATCAATTCGCGCGTGACCTTGTTGCTTGTTATCTAATGTGCCAATTTGTACTTTGACGCTATTATTTTGGTCCAAGGACATGATTGGGAAACAGTTGGCTTGGATGGGTTATATATATCATAGGTGTTAAATATCATTTTAGTTCCATCCTATTGACTTTCATAATTATTGTCCAGTAATAGTAAAAAGTAAAAAACAATGAGGTCATTGATGTTGGTTCATGGTTTTCATTTCCTGTTCTGCAGGATGCCTTGAGAGAAACAAATGATCATGATATTGGGCCTGCAATCACCCATTTCTTTAACTGTTTCTTTGGAAGCTGTCAAGCCGTTGGCCCAAAAGTTGCTGCTAATAATATGCAGTCTAGAACGCCCAAAAAGGTAAGTCTTATAGAATTAATAGTACCAACTTATTGAAAAAAAATTTGTGTCAAAATTTTTTCTTAGTTACAAGTTATAGCTTCTCTGTACAACTTCATGGCTGTTCTCAGCTAAATTTTTATCTCTGTCATCATTTAATGCTCATCTGAGAACTCTTTTGCAATCGGAAATTGAAACTATATGCATTTTGAATATTAATTTGTACTTTTGGAGAATCACAAAATTGTACCAAGTAAACCAGAGAAAATTTCATCTACTAATTGACAAATGTTGAGCAGGGTTTGTGACTTCAAGTTCCTTTTTATCTTCAGGAACAAAAAGGACAGCAATCTCCAAGAAAATTGTCTAAGGGACAAGGAAAATTGAAGGATGGAGCATCTGCTAGAAAGAGTCGATCCTCATTTATGCTTGCTAGCTCAGAAACTCTATGGTTCGACATTCAAGAATTCGCAAAACTCAAATATCAGGTATTAATTATCAATAATATTGGTTTCTCCTGGAGAAATTAGATTTTCTTTAATAACCTTTTAATGGATGTTCCAAAAAATGAACTTTTTGGCATAAGGAATTTGCATTTTCTTGATTTTTCTTTTGGTTGCCCAGTTGCTTGAGTTTGTCTGCTTCTGCACCCTCCTCTTCGACAGTTACATTTTTTTGAAAAATATGTACACTTCATGGGGATCTTGCTGGTGATTTTATTTCCAGTAACATATCATTTGTGGTTTGGAACATTTTTCCCTGTTGTTTCATGGTGTTTTGCCATTTCCTGAGCTATAGAAATTTATGGACTTATGGATGGTGGATCTTCATGTTTATTATTTGATCCTCATATGATACCCTTGAGCGGTGTATATCGTTATATTATTTTACCTAGTTTCCCATTGTTGATAGTTTGAGCTGCCGGAGGATGCTAGGATGCGTGTAAAGAAAGATTCTGTTATACGTAATCTTTGCCAAAAGGTAACTCTAGATTCCGTTATACGTTATCTTTGTTCCAATATCAATTGAACTTCTAAATGGCCAACAACTCGACTTTGATTTCATTTTGCAGGTGGGCATTACAATTGCAGCTCGCAGATATGATCTTAATTCTGCAGCACCTTTCCAAATGTCAGATATCTTAAATCTTCAACCTGTAGTGAAACATTCAGTTCCTGTCTGTTCAGAAGCTAAGGATCTTGTGGAAACAGGAAAGATTCAACTGGCCGAGGTATGCATTTTATTTTGGTGTCACTATAGCATCAGATTCCGGATGTGAAGGAAACGTCTCGAGCAGAATATAATTTTCTATGGGAACCTTGAAGTTAGAGCTAATTTCTCAAAGATGACCAATACTGACTTAAAAAGTAATATTAGAATATAATGAAGAATTTCAGGGCGTATATTTATGTATGTTCTAGTTCTGGGATATCTACCATGAATCTAAAATGGCATATGATCCTTATATTAAAATATAAAGATGCTGCATTTACCATGAAAAGAAATACATTTCATCCTGGGGAGCAGCCTCTCCATAAATGGGGATAAGGCTAGCCGACATTCACCTCTCCCAGACCCTGCGTAAAGCGGGAGCCTTGTGCACTGGGTACGACCTTTTATATGCTTTTCAACTTTATGTTGGTAGGATTTTTATTAATTTGGAATTGTTCACCAGAAGGATCTATAAAGATCTACTATCAGTTAATTGTTGTCAACATCATGTTCCAATACTGATGTGGTTTAATTATTTACCGTATATTTTGTTTTCCTTCTAGGGAATGTTAAGTGAAGCCTACACATTATTTACCGAGGCATTTTCAATACTTCAGCAGGTAAGTAATATTATTTGGGTTGTTTTCTCAAACTTTCCTCAGTGCGTCAATGTCTAGCACTATTATATCCTTTTGTGATTTCAGGTTACTGGTCCAATGCATAGGGAGGTTGCTAACTGCTGTCGGTATGCATAGCCTCTTTATACTGTTCAGCAGATTTTTTATATTTCTAATTGGATATTCATGATGCTGATAACATCTGAGCTAAGCATTTGCTGCGCTGAGTTTCAGGTATCTTGCCATGGTTCTGTATCATGCAGGAGACATGGCTGGAGCCATAATGCAACAGCATAAGGAACTAATTATAAATGAACGCTGCCTTGGCCTAGACCACCCTGACACTGCTCACAGGTATTGCGTTTGGTGTTTATACTTGTTTCTGTTGCTAAGATGGTCATTGCATATATATTTTGAATATAATTTTCCCTATTACTTTTTATTTTCTGACAGTATATAAACTAAAGCTGTTAATTATTGAAATTCGTAATCGGTTGCTCTTTCGAGGATTACTATAAAGATTGTCGCTCTACATTTTTCTTAAGATGTGTTCATATTGGAACTTGATGAGATTGGTTGTGTTTTGATATCTTGATTTACAGTGAGGTATGAAAGTAGCCATCCTATATGTTTATAGTGGATGTAGTGTCATAATCAATTTAAAAATTCTTTTATCTTGCATGGGAAGTTTGTTTTCTCTTCAAATATGAATTTGTTTATTTGTGTTTTTATGTTTTCTTAACCTGTATAGTAGTATCAGTGTTCAGACAAGCCTATCGTGGATGACATTATTCTCTCTATTTCTCACTCTTCTCTTTTCCTGAATCTGATGCTGTCTTTGTGTTTGCAACTTTGCTACTGCAGCTATGGAAATATGGCTCTTTTCTACCATGGACTTAACCAGACAGAACTTGCACTACGGCACATGTCGAGGGCATTGCTTCTGCTAAGTTTATCATCTGGCCCAGATCACCCTGATGTTGCTGCAACTTTCATTAATGTCGCTATGATGTACCAGGATCTTGGGAAGATGGACACTGCTCTTCGATATTTGCAAGAGGCTCTGAAAAAAAATGAAAGGCTTCTAGGGGAGGAGCACATCCAGACTGCTGTATGCTATCACGCACTTGCTATTGCATTTAATTGTATGGGTGCCTTCAAGCTCTCTCACCAGGTATGTTGTGGAAGAATATGGTGACTTTTTTGTGGTTTTCCTTCTAATGTAATCTTCACTTGATAAAGAACAATTTCATTCCGTACTTTGGGCAACTTTAGAGTGCAATTAGCATATTATATAACATTTGGTGTGGCAGCATGAGAAGAAAACTTATGACATACTTGTCAAACAATTGGGCGAGGAGGATTCTAGAACACGTGACTCTCAAAACTGGATGAAGACATTTAAGATGCGTGAGCTACAGGTAAATGGATGGCATCCTTTAGTAGCTTACAACAGTGAATAGATATTGAAGGGTGATTGCATAATGTATATACTTCAGCAGTATTTGTTTCTGATTCCTCTACTTGGTATTTTTTTTTTCCAATAGATGAATGCACAAAAGCAAAAAGGTCAAGCTTTGAATGCTGCTTCGGCTCAAAAGGCAATTGACATCTTGAAGGTAGTTTGGATGCTTCTTTTCAATTGAAGGATAATTGGTGGTTTGTTTTTTAGATATGCTTCCTAAGTCATGGTCTCATCGTTTCATTTCTCCTATTTCTGCTCTACATATTTTCATATTTTTAATTTCCCGTGAAAGACGGCCCAAAAACCTAGTTTGTCTCCTAATGCTTCTGCACATAAAATATTTCGAATGTGTTGTCAGAATCTTTTATCAGAAAAGAAGAATAAGAGAAAACTGTGAGATGGAGGGAATTGTGTAATGTTTCCACGATAGTGATCTTAAACTGCCACACCATGCTGATTTGTGTTTGGGGTACAGTTTACACCGAGAATCTCGATTTCCAATTAATAATCGACTTTGCATGTCAGGCCCATCCTGACTTGATGCAGGCATTCCAATCTGCTGCCATAGCCGGTGGGTCTGGGAGCTCTAACCCTTCCGCCAACAAATCTCTTAATGCTGCAATAATTGGTGAAACCCTTCCACGAGGTAGGGGAGTTGATGAGCGGGCTGCTCGTGCAGCAGCTGAAGTCAGGAAGAAGGCAGCAGCAAAGGGCCTCTTGATACGCCCACACGGTGTTCCCGTCCAAGCTGTGCCTCCACTTCCTCAGTTACTCGATATCATCAATTCAGGTGCAACCCCACCGGTTGCAGTGGAAAATAAAGAAACTGATGGAGTGAAGGAAGCCAATGGTCATCCTGCAAATGGCTTAACTGATGTGAAACAAGAGCAATCAACAACGGAGCAGGAAGGTCAGCCTCCAGTTGGATTGGGCAAAGGTTTAGCAACACTGGACGGCAAGAAACAGAAATCGAAAACCAAAGCCGCATCTTGAAATTTTGTGCATCAGAGTTTTGTTGATCGACACCAAGGTCGGTTTTCGTAGTGAGGTTTTGGTATTTTGAGGTAACAATATTTTCTATGGGTTTTGAGGATTAGAAACTAGTGCATGGCAGTTGTGGATGTTCCCTGTAATTTTTTGGAATAATAACCGCGGGCTTGCAGATTTATTCAGGCAAAGAAAAAAGAGAGCAACTACTGGAGCAAGTAGGTTCACTGTAATTTGCCCTAACACTGACGTATGGAAAATTTCAGTTGACATATTTTTTCTTTCCGTTATTTTATATTTAGTCAAGTTTAAAGTATTATTTGAACGGAGTTGCAACATAAATGTATCCTTTCAAGGTATTATATGTAAAACTGCCATGATTATTTTCCTAATTGAATTTGACAAAGGTCGACTGCAAATTGTTTGTTCGTCATATGTTTGTTAAAATTGCTTTCGTACTCCGAGGCTTACGAATGTTTAAGATGTTTAATTTGACGTGTATCATCTTGTTTGGATTCATAAAAGGTCGTACCCAGTGCACAAGGTTCCCGTTTTACGCAGGGTCTGGGAGAGGTGAATGTCGGCTAGCCTTACCCCCATTTATGGAAAGGCTGCTCCCAAGTCTCGAACCCGAGACCTACAGCTCATGGGCGAAGGCACTTGCCATTTTTGGATTCATAAACGGAAAAATTTAGATTCGTATGAGAAAAAACATGGAAATTGGAGTTCATAAGTTCGTCTAAAGTCTATCATTATGTGTAATGTTTGATCCCAAGTAAGCTCAAATTTGGTGAAGAAGCTAACATGGCCGCACTACCACCAGTTCTTTGACGTGGCCACAGGCCCATTGATGCCACCACACTTACCACCGCATTCGACCTCCACCGCACCACCTTACCACGAGCAACAGCCATAACCGTTGCCACTGTTATACGTCACTACAACCACCACCACCAACACCGACCATATATACGACTTGTTTCAACTACACAACTAACATGATAGGCAGTATCGATAACTATTTACACTTGATGAGCAAAAAAAGTTGATGAAACGAGAAAAATATTTGTCTAACGAAAAAAATGCTAAACTATTTACTAGTCTTGACTTCAACGAAGCTACATCTTCGTTGCAGGATTGTGAATGCTCACCAACCCGAGTATTTTCTATCTTCTCATACCACAGCACTTGCTTGTCGCCACGCTTATAAAACACAAAATTTGTCTTTAAAAGTGGATCATTCGTAGAACATTTCACGGAATGATGACCTTGTTTTCACTCCATTTTGGCTGATTGGAGTTGGAGTCTTCTAATACCAACAGGTTAAGGAAGGCGTCTGCTATCTCTGCAATATTCAACACGTTCGAAATCTGAGAAAACTTGCTGGTTTGGATTAGTAATTTCGTAGTGGTGAAAGATTTCACTCAACAGATCAACATGACCAATTTCATCTTTTACAATTTCGGATACATGAACAACGCCTTATGTCTGACCTACCAAACAACAACTTGGTGTCACCTACTCCACAATAATTTTGGTTAGGGTGTTTTAGATGTCTCCATTGTTTTTCCTTCCCAACAGTAAGAATTCAAAACCCACGGCACAATAATTTTGGCCCCAATGATGGATGAGATTGAAGCATGGGAAAGCGTGTTGGAAAGTGACAAGACAAGACGTGACAAGTAGACATGAGGAATCGTATAATAGTATTTGACGTATTTGAAAGTAAGGAATCTTATCTAGAATAATTTGATTGTCAAGTAAGGGCTAATTGTCAAGTAAGAGCTGATTGTGATGTAAAGAAGATTCCTTCTTATCTTGGGTAAAAAAAAGACAAAAGAGAAAGTTTCCTCATGTCCGCATATAATTTAATGTGAGGTTCGGGAGAGTTCCTCCTAGGCCTATAGGCAAGTTATTTGTTCTCCGTTGATCAGCTCAAAGTTACTATTTGAAATTTCTCTAGGTCGGAAATATTTCTTTTGGAGAAGCATCCTCTATAGGCGATGTCCGAACATGGTGCGAGTTAAACTAGTTCTGCTGGGCCATTGGAACTCCAAAACATTCAAACTCATAAGTATATTTCAATCTCATCAAGGGGGCAACAAGAAGCCCATTATCATTATACGTCGGAATATATGTATATTGCCGCACAATAACTGGACGAGCGAGCCAGTGGACAAGCATGACGCCATTGGAGCGAACCATTTGGGAAAGGAAGTACCAAAAAAGATGAAGTCTTTGAGTGGAGATGGGATTTTCTTGGGTTTTTGGCTGGAGGGATGATAAACCCTCGATAAACCCTGAAATTTGGAAACAGGGATGGGAGGAAGGTTCTAGTAGCTGCTGCTCTCAAGTGCTGATGGAAGAGAGAGAAGGATGGGGCCTGGCCCAATATTGTGGGAGACACTTTTTCTGCTTGATTGCCTGCCAAATAATTGATTATTAATTAAATTTTAGAGCCTATAAAATTTCGGATTTTTTGACCAAATAAAATAAAACGGATTCTCCACTGTTCGGCGCGTGCTATACACCAGAACATTTTATAATTTTGACAAGAAAGATTAAAAAATGACTCTGATTCAAGACAATTTAGTAAACAACTTTCATAAGTATCTGGCTCTAATTCCTCATCAATTTAAGTTCCGTACTAATAGCCCATAAGAATAATATAGCATAGAGTTCTCATATACATAGGAGTGTTGAAAAGAGAAGATTTGCGAGCCAAGCCAAGATAGTTTTCACTTCTCCCACTGAGAGAAGTCACAGCATTGCAATAACACCAATGGCATCACAAAAGCAGCAGCCTTGTGTCACGGAGGGTTTGGGGCAGCTGATTTAGCGATTTCGGGTGAGCTTACTGAATATTATCTCAAAATATTACAGAAAATTTGAGGAAGTTAAGAAGAAAGAAGAAGCAAAATTCCGAAGGCAAAAGGCTAAGGATAACGACTGGACTCGAAGAAAAATGAATCATAGGTTTAGAAATGAGTATCCCAAGTTTGGTTTCTGGAGCAGAATGAAAACATTAGACTTGTTTTACAACTGGTGCATTTTGAGTTTCATCACGCTTGGGATCCCAAGAGATCCTTCTTTGCAACTATTTTGAAAGTGCAGCAATGCCGCCACCGGACACGTTACTTCAACGAGAATCAGATCGGAATTGAGCTGGCTTGAACATGGCGTCCAAGAATTTCAACATTGTATTAGAAAAGAGTAATAAATAAGGTTAAAAAGTAAGAAAAGCACAAAGAAAGAAAGAAAGAAAGAAAAGCATCTTTGATCACAAGCCCCCTCCCCCTCCCTCTCCCTGCAGCTTCCAATCAGAAACTATGCCTTTCATGAGCTAACTCCCTCTCTTTTCCCACTTTTCTTTACTTTACATTTCACAACACATCCAGGTTGCTGCCTACCCAAGAAAGGCATGTCTCATTGTCTCTTGCATGCGCTCGATTGTCTCGGTGGTTAGAGCCTTCGTATTAATCTCATTGTTGCACTGTATCACCTTCTCTCAGTGTAGCTTAGATTAGAACTATCTCTTCTGATATGAAAAATATAAAATAATGAAGAATGGTGTGTCCCTTCAAACACAGTGCAGATTCAAGTAAACAAATTTGTACCGGAAATGACGGTTATACCCCTGAGCAATGTACTTGTTGCTATACAAAGAAAAGCATCTCTGGGATTTGATTCCTTATATGCCATTTGAGTTTGTTACAGAGGCCTCCAGAACATCTTATTTGTTTTGTATATAAAAACAAAAGTTTGCTTTAATGAACTTCATCATGTTCATGGGGGATTCCTTTCCTCAACAGATAAAAGGCAGGATGTGGACATAACCGTATTGGTTAGAGCGGATATGCTCCTACCTATGAACCCGAGTTTGAATCCCCCTCCACACACAGTTTAGATTAGTTTAAAGTAGAACATCGCTTGTATCAAAAAATGAAACAGATTATTTGGGATCAAATTAATCAAATAGATCATAAGTTTGAGAAAATATTGGAATGACAGAGGTTCACTTTCCCACTTTATAAAAGTTTGAAGCTTCCCTCCGTTTTTCGACCTTCTTTCGAATTTTTAACAAAACTCAGAGGCAGCTTCTTCGTCAAAACATTCTTTATTTCACCAAATAAACACAAGCACCGCTTTGTTTGTTTCAGATTGCTTGTGGGGCGTCACTTCCTCTAGATTCTCACAGCAGCCAAGTAAGCAAAAAGACAATGAAGCTGGTAGTAGAAGTGGTAGATGCTCATGGTCTTATGCCCAAAGACGGCGAAGGATCTGCAAGTCCATTTGTAGAAGTCGATTTTGTGAACAAGCTTAGCCGAACCAAAACCATTCCGAAAAATCTCAATCCCATCTGGAACCAGAAACTTTTCTTTGATATTGACCAAACCAGAAACTTCCATCACCAAACCATTGAAGTCTCTGTGTTCAACGAGAGGAGATCGCCTATTCCTGGCCGAAACTTCCTTGGAAGAGTGAGAATTCCTTGCTCGAACATTGTCCAGAAAAGTGAGGAAGCTTACCAAAGATTCCCTCTTGAAAACAAGTGGTTTTTCTCAGCTGTCAAGGGCGAGATTGGCCTAAAAGTCTATATTTCTCTAGAATCTGAACCGAAAGCTCCTCCATATTCTCCACCACAACTACTAGAAGCCTCTCCTTCCAAGTCTCAACCCCAGCCACCTGAAAACCCAACTTCTAGTCCCTCTGCTCCTCCAAATACAGAGAACACAAAATCCAATAGGAAAGTATTGGCTGCTATTCCGAAAGAAAAAGAGTTCAAACAAAAACAAGCTGAAGTAAGATCAACTGAAACATCCCACCACATACACAAGCATCAAGTTCTGCAGCAACCAGGCATATCGGTAGCAACACAACCTCAAGGTTTCCCACCAACCATGCAGCCAGCTCACTCAGAAGCTCATCATATTCATAACCAGCAAGGCGACGATGAATTGAAGGACACCAGCCCGCAACTTGGCGAAAGGTGGCCAAATGGTGGAGCCTACGGAGGAAGAGGATGGATGAGTGGTGGCGAAAGATTTACAAGCACTTATGACCTTGTTGAGCAGATGTTTTATCTGTATGTTCGAGTTGTTAAAGCCAAAGACCTCCCTCCCAGCTCCATTACTGGAAGCTGTGATCCTTACGTGGAAGTAAAGTTGGGGAACTACAAGGGAAGAACAAAGCATTTCGAGAGGAAAATGAACCCAGAGTGGAACCAGGTGTTTGCTTTCTCAAAAGACCGAATCCAGTCATCGGTGGTGGAAGTTTTTATCAAAGATAAAGAGATGATTGGAAGAGATGATTATCTTGGAAGGGTGGTTTTTGACTTGAATGAGGTTCCGACCAGAGTTCCGCCTGACAGCCCGCTTGCTCCTCAGTGGTACAGGCTGGAGCACCGCCGCGGGGAAGGAATGGTTAGAGGTGAGATCATGCTTGCAGTCTGGATGGGAACACAGGCTGACGAAGCATTTCCAGATGCATGGCATTCGGATGCTGCAGGCGTCTATGGTGAGGGTGTGTTTAATATTCGATCCAAGGTATATGTATCACCAAAACTTTGGTACCTGAGGGTGAATGTGATTGCAGCTCAGGATGTGCTGCCTAACGACAGAAGCCGCCTCCCAGAAGTCTTTGTCAAAGCTCAGGTTGGAAACCAAGTGCTCAGAACCAAGATATGCCCAAGTCGGACTGCGAATCCACTGTGGAATGAAGATTTAGTCTTTGTTGCAGCTGAGCCTTTTGAGGAGCAGCTGGTTGTTACAGTTGAAGATCGAGTCCACCCTTCGAAAGATGAGGTGTTGGGGAAGATAAGCATGCCAATTGATGCGTTTGAGAAGCGGCTTGACCACAGGCCAGTTCTTTCGCGCTGGTTCAATCTCGAGAAGTATGGATTTGGTGTGTTGGAGCCTGACAGGAGGAAGGAGCTCAAGTTTTCAAGCAGGATACACCTGAGAGTTTGTCTTGAAGGCGGATATCACGTGCTAGATGAGTCAACAATGTACATAAGCGATCAGAGGCCAACGGCGAGGCAGCTATGGAAGCAGCCTGTTGGGATTTTGGAAGTTGGTATTCTTAGTGCACAAGGCCTTCTTCCAATGAAGATGAAGGACGGCCGAGGGAGCACAGATCCTTATTGTGTGGCTAAGTACGGCCAGAAATGGGTTCGCACCAGAACAATTCTCGACACATTGAGTCCTAAATGGAATGAGCAATACACATGGGAAGTGTATGATCCCTGCACAGTGATCACACTGGGAGTTTTTGACAACTGCCACCTTGGTGGAGGTGAGAAGCAAACATCAACTGCACGTAACGGAGCAAGAGATTCGCGAATTGGGAAGGTGCGTATTCGATTATCAACACTTGAAGCTCATCGGATGTATACGCGTTCGTATCCTCTCCTAGTTCTGCAGCCTAATGGAGTAAAGAAAATGGGCGAGCTTCAACTAGCTGTTCGATTTACCACCCTCTCTATAGCTAACTTGATATATGTTTACGGGCAACCCTTGTTGCCAAAAATGCATTACTTGCATCCTTTCACAGTGAACCAAGTCGATAATCTACGATACCAAGCAATGAACATCGTAGCGGTAAGACTTGGCAGAGCTGAACCGCCTCTGAGAAAAGAAGTGGTGGAGTACATGCTAGATGTTGATTCCCACATGTGGAGCATGAGGAGAAGCAAGGCCAACTTCTTTCGAATTATGTCATTGCTTTCTGGTATATTTTCCATGAACCGGTGGTTTGCTGATGTATGCAACTGGAAGAACTCCGTGACCACTGTTCTTGTTCACATTCTCTTTCTGATACTGATCTGGTATCCAGAGTTGATACTTCCAACTCTTTTTGTCTACATGTTCCTCATCGGAATGTGGAACTACAGGTTCAGGCCTAGACATCCTCCTCATATGGATACCAAGCTTTCATGGGCAGAGACAGTTCACCCAGACGAGCTCGATGAAGAGTTTGACACATTTCCGAGCTCTAGACCCCACGATATAGTTCGAATGAGGTACGACCGGATCAGAAGCGTAGCGGGAAGGATACAGACAGTTGTCGGTGACATAGCAACTCAAGGGGAGAGATTTCAGTCGCTACTCAGCTGGAGAGACCCAAGAGCAACCAGCATTTTCATACTGTTCTGTCTTTGTGCAGCTGTGGTGCTTTACGTGACTCCGTTCAGGGTGGTTTCTTTGGTTGCAGGGTTGTATTACTTGAGGCACCCCAGATTCCGGAGCAAGCTGCCTTCTGCACCCTGCAATTTCTTCAAGAGACTTCCCGCTCGGACCGACAGCTTACTATGAAACTACTTTGTGACAAGCCCTAATGTAAACTGTAACCAGCGTACTTTCATTAAACCTTGAGCTTGAATAAATGCCCAGTTTTATGCTGGTGCTGCTGTTTTCTGTGTTGGCTACTGGCCTACTACACTGTCCACTATATAACTAAACAAATATACAAAAGTGCTTTTACAGATTGATGTTCGAATACTGCTTTTCTCCTTGCATACTCGTATTTATTTAGCCCTTGCCGCTCAAGGAGTGAAATGGTGTGTGAAAACCGCTTCCCTTTTCACGTAACTGAAAGAAAACATTGCATAAACTTTCACAATGCACCATGAGCCCACCGTTGGCTCATGTCGCATGACATGGATGTGAGAGTAGAGATCGTAGGTTCAAGCCTCATTCAATTTAAAGGAAAAAGAAACTTCGCACAACGCATGAAACATCTCATCAGATGTCGATTACAAATAAAACTTAAAAGAGTACAGCTACTAAGATCGAGTTCAAACAAAAATGGAAAGTTTGTAGGATAGGAAAGCAAAATCTAATACTTTTCGGCTTCGTCTCTAGAAAACAAGCTCATGAGGCTTCATGCCTTGCTTGAGAGAAAACCTCGCGGCCAAATAAGTCTTCAAATCTGCAATTTTCTCTATGGAGTTAATTAAGGGTGTATCAACAGCCTTCTGGTCTTCTTTTTTCTCCTGGGGCAGTACATTTTTATCCTACAATTTGAAGACAGAAATCAAAGGTTAGAAGACAACAACAAAAAAAGGCAGCCAAATGAATGACCATCCACAGTATACACTCAATACAATAAAGGATAGAAAACCAACCTCCTTCTCTGCTTCAAAGAATTCGCCTTCTCCCTTCTTCTTTTTCGCCCGGACTTCCTTTGCAAAATACTTGTCATCAAACTTATCAACATTAACCCCGCAGATGTCAATCTTAGTTGAAGTTCCAATAACGTAAGATTGGTTCACACGTCTTAGAGGAACTCCGTTAATCTTGAATGGTCCTGAAATGACAAGAAAGAACAGTAAGAAACACTCCAATACAGTGATATAAGGCACAGAGGGAATAGAAACTACCAGTCTCAATCACCAACATGCAAAGCCAAGTGGTCTCTTGAACTTCCGTTCAAACACACTAACAAAAATTAATCACTTTAACCACACAATGTAAACAATGACCTATTTCCATATGCTAAATGGCCACTGCTTCATCAAATTGCAACAACTAAATGTTCGTGAGCATTTTTCATTTGTAATAATATATTTGTTTTTAGTACTAATATGGATTAAACCAAGTTACCATCTAAAAAAATGATATCGACCAGCGGCGCAATTGACAAAGGATTAAGAACTAATAAATCAACCAAACCAAATTGATAATAAAGAACTGAAACAGACGACATTTACGAAGGACAAGAGAACTTACCAGTGACCAAAAGCAAGCCAGAAGAAAGCTGCTTCAGAAACACAACCCTCTTCCCCTTGAACCTCCCGGCAAGAAGAATCAACACAGTACCAGGTGTAATGCTGGCCCTACACAATAGAAAGAAAGAATAAACCTAAATATTATTAAAGATCGAGAGCAGAAGCACAGAAAGGTTACTCCAACAGAAAACTTATCTGAGACCTATACAAACCGATTCCAAAATTTATATCCTCGTGATTGAAATGGGTGTTGAAAATCATGAATCGGTACTGACTAAAAAGACGATAAAACGAATGCACGCACATTCGCACATTCATACATCACACCTCAACACTTTCCACAGTTCAGGTGCCAATCTAAATGCAGAACAATAATACCCATGTGTAGCCACCCAAATGCCCCAACTGTGCATACAAAATCCCTCCTATTTCTCAATTTCGAGAATTTTACGGTATTTTGGGGGCACAAAAATAAAACTCCACAAGATAATAAGGAAAGGGTAGTCATTCAAAAACCTACAAGTATAACGGTTAAAAAGTCACAGAATTCACAGAATAATCACACAGGAGCACGCATTTTCTCAGAATCCACACGGATTAAGACAACAATTCATCACATTTTCTCATCAATCAACAGCCAATAAGAAATACACACACAGTATCTATAGATATAGAGATTGAGAAACAGGGATAGATAGGGACCTGAGCTTTGTGGGCTTGGGCTTGCGCTTGTTCACAAGAGGCTTCTTGACATCGTCGGCGGCGTAAAACTTGGGGGGTTTGACAGCCGGGGTGTCGGCGGCGGGCTTCTTGTCGTGGCAGGGAAAAACGCCGCCGTTCTTGGCCTTGATAGCCCAAAGGCCTCGTTTGTGGTACATCTTGGACCTCGAGTATTTCCCAATCCCTCGGATGAGATCCGGGTTTCTGGTGACCTTTGGAGTCCTCTGCTTAGGCGCCATCGCTAACACTCGGTGGTGAAGATACGCTCTCTCTCTCTTGTATCAGTTGCTCGCCGTCTACGAAAGGCGCGGCCACAAAACACACTGGGGAAGAAAGTAGGGGTATATATATGGGCCGAACCCTTAAAACCCTTGACCTAGCCTCTAAAATGAGTACTCGCTACCATCTACTTCAAAACTGCAATAGTATATTACAATAATAGTCCTTTAATTTTAATTTAATTAGAACAAATGTTTCTTAACTAAAAATCTATTATTATTCGTCCCTCAACTAAAAATTAATTATCATTGGTCCCTCAAATTTAATCCAACTAGAGAAATGATCCCTTAATTTTAACTCAATTGGAGCAATGGTTCCTCAAACTTTAACTCAATTGTAGCAATGGTCATTTCAACATAACTCATTTTGATAAAATTATGACGAAGTTGATAAAAAAGTACATTGCTACACGTTTAATGAGTTGAAAGACCTCAATTGTAGCAATGATCATTCCAACATAACTTATTTTGACAAAATTCTAACGAAGTTGACAAAAAGAACCATAGCTACATATTTTGATGAGTTGATGGATCAATGGTAATGAATTTTTAGTCGATGGATCATTGCTCCAATTTGATTAAAGTTGAAGGACCATTGATACTAGGGCTGGGCACGGGCCGGGCCGAGCCGGGCCGAACCTAAGTTTGTAGGAACCAGAGCTTAAACGAAACGGGTCGGGGCGGGGGTGGGGATTGGATTTTCTTGTATAGGAACCGGACATTACCCGGCCCGGTTAAAACGGGCCGGTTCAGGCCGGGTCCACGGGTACCCTTTTTTTTTCTTTTTTTTTTAAACTGCACAGATTGCAATTTGCAACTGCACAATCACAGTGACACTGCATTTATGCAGATTTTGCACAAATTCACCATTATTCACATCTAATCTAAATACAAAGTCTAATATCCAAGTTCATAAATTAAGTTTTAACAATACATCCAAAATAACAATATTACATCGTCCTCCAACATCTAAAAATGAAATCCACATACACAATATCCAAAAGTCCAAGACATCCAAATTCCAAAAATCAAATAATCCAAAACAACATAAACATGACATCCGCAATAAATTTCAAATTAAAACCACATCCAATGCCCAAGTTCCAACAACAATCCTCAATTCCTCATTGAATCTGTAAGCAAAAATAGAATATAAACATCATATTATCCTCATTGAAATTTAAAGTTTATTCATTTGAGTTTAAAATATTACCGCAATTCCTTTTCCTTTGTTCGTTCGAGTTGTTTGAGGAGCTTCAATTTCAGGAACACTTGATGAAATGGTTGAACTTGTAGATTTAATATTTGCTTTTCTTCTTTTATATTCTACAACAAAGAACAAAAGTTAATTGTAAACCAATTAATATAAACTTATAAACCAAACTATACAAAACAAAATAATTACCTTCTTCACACTCTTGATAAAATTCAAGCTCTGCAGGACTTACTTCATACTCAATGTTGCCAATTGGTTCACTTCTTAACCAGTTTTGGAGGCACATCAATGACTCCACTGTTTGAGGAAGGAGACATGACTTGAAATCAAACAAAAGTTTAGAATCCTTTTGTGCATTGTCAACTGATATACACATCACCTTTTCAATCCCCCACTCAACCAAACATTGCTCAATCAGCTTCCCTATTTCTTTGCCTTCATGACTTGAAATCAAACAAAAGTTTATAATCCTTTTGTGCATATTCCATTCATCATCCACAAAATGAGCAGTTAGCACCAAGTAGTTCAAGTTTTGCACACTTGTCCATGTATCAGTAGTCAAGCTCACTCTATGCTTGTGTATCTCATTTTTTAACTGCTCTTTCATGGTATCATACATAGTGAAGAAATTCCTCACAATAGTTCTCCGAGATGGAACATGCAATTTAGGCTGAACTTTGCACATCATCCGCCTAAACCCCTCATTCTCCACACAACTAAAAGCTACCTCCTCGATCACAATATACTCAATAATACCTTCCACTGCCTCTTCTTGGCTCCACCCTTTAGCAACAAGCATGTTTTTAGCGTCCCCAGAAGGTCTAGAACTGCCTAGAACCTTTTGCATCTCATCAGTTGGTTTATATGACTTGCAATGTTTATTGATATGTTTAATGTAAGTACTAGTTCCACCCTCACTAGTATCACATGCAAAAAAGGCGTTACAATGGTTACACTTAGCCTTCAATACTTGCACCTCTGCCATCTCTTTCTTTCCATCCTTTTCTACTTCTTGTATTTCCGAGACAGTACACTTAGTGACATGATCCCAAACCCAAGATCTCTCAGAAGAAGATCTCTCTAGTAAAGCTAATATGGTAGGTTGTTTTGTCTTTGAAATAGGTGGTGTTTTTCTTTTTCTGGAGGATGAGGGTTTTGGGGGAGGCATTGACTCTATGGGTTGTGCTTCTATTGGTGGTTGTGGAGGACATGGTGATGTACTAGCCGTAGATGATGCTACATTAACACTAGGGGTACTTTGACTTTGAGAGTGAGACATAATGTAGAAAGAAATTTGTAAATATATAAAACCAAACTGCACATATATCAAAACTGCACATATATAAATCAAAACTGCACATATATAAATAAAAACTGCACATGTATAAAATAAATCAAAGTTGCACATGTATAAATCAAAACTGCACATATAAGTATAACAAGGAACTTGAGGACGTGAATTTGAAATTACCTTCTCGTTTAAGGAATTGAGAAATCAACCAACTAATCCCATAATAGTTAGCTCAATCTTGCTCCTCAAAGAATGTATGCTCGATCTATATAAAACCAAACTGCACATATATCAAAACTGCACATATATAAATCAAAACTGCACATGTATAAATCAAAACTGCACATATATAAAAACTGCACATATAAGTAAAACAAAACACACACACACACACACAGAACATACACACACACGCGCACATACACACATACACACACATACATACACAAAATATACACACATACACACACACACACACACACACAGAACATACACACACACACGCACATACACACATACACACACACATAACATACACACATACACACATACATACACAGAACACACACACACACACACACACACACACACACACACACAACATACACACACACGCGCACATACACACATACACACACAGAACATACACACATACACACACAGAACACACATACATACACATAACATACACACATACACACACAGAACACACACATAACACAACACAGAACACAGAAC
Source organism: Malus domestica (assembly GCF_042453785.1). Lineage (NCBI taxonomy): Eukaryota > Viridiplantae > Streptophyta > Magnoliopsida > Rosales > Rosaceae > Malus > Malus domestica. Next base: position 648,565 of record NC_091667.1, on the reverse strand, counting down.
ACACACACACAGAACATACACACATACACACACAGAACACACATACATACACATAACATACACACATACACACACAGAACACACACACAACACAACACATAACACATAACACACACAGAACACACACATAGTGATGTTGAAACTAAGAACATGGCAAATTGAGAAGATTGGTCCATCTATAATACGACACTAACAATACAAAATCTACATTTAAATTTTAAAAGCAACGCGAGAAGAACAAACAAAATCTAAATTTAAATTTTAAAAAAAACGTTTACCTGTTTGAGACTTGAGATCGTTGGTTCAACAGAGAAATGGGGTTCTTTACAAAACAAATATCTCTGTGGACCTTGAAAATCGAGTGCAGATAAGCAAGGCCCTGTACAAAACAAATATTGTTCAAATACAGCAAACACTTCACACTGAAAAATATAAACTGATTAGAAAATGAATGTATGTATAGCGGCATCAGCACCGAATAAGTTTTTGAGATAGTTCACTTTACTTTCACATATAGAATTGAGAGAACATATATGAAGCATTTTATAGGCACTTCATGACAAAATTTAGGCATAAAAAATCAGGGGAGAACCCCTTAATAAGATGCAATTGTTTGCTTTGAACTCGAATATCCAATTAAAATTGATCTTACCTTCAACGCCTCCCTACAAATGAAGAACAAACAAAGTCGCAGCTGGTGATGCTTTGTGGACGGCGGCTTGTGGTTGGCGCAGATGGTTTACGGCGGGTGAGCTGGGTATATGCCTGGTTTACGGCGACTTGTGAAGGTTTAGGGTAGGTGAGATGGGAGACAGAGAGAGAAAGAAAGACTGTGAGAGAGAGAGATCGAGAAGAAGGAGATCGAGAGGGAAGAGATCGAGAGAGAGGAGATCGAGAGGGATGAGATCGAGAGAGATCGGGGGAGCGGAGAGATAGAGGGAGGAGGAGACAATAGAGAGTGAGACTGAGAGGGTCGAATTAGGTCTGATTAGGGGTGAGTGAGAGGGTCGAATTCTAATAATAAAAGAGACGGTAATCACAGTAGACCAACGGTCCGGGCCGGGGGCCCGTTTTCTCCAATCTTTAGAACCGGCCCGCCCCGTTATTTATCTGGAACCGGCCCGCCCCGTCCCGCCCCGTTTTGTATTTGTAATTCTTGGACCCGCCCCGACCCGCAGGTCCAGGACCCGTTTGCCCACCCCTAATTGATACAATTTACTCTAAACTGCAATGTTTGTAAAATTACCATTTTGGTCAATCTACTTTCCTAATTTTATTAGGGTAATTTTCACTTTATTATCATCGAGTTTCAACAAAATTCCATTTTATTATTTTTTTTATCTCACTTTTATATTTAAAGTTTAATTTTTTGTCATTTTAATACTTTCGCTAGCCGAGCTGTTACCATTTTTGTTTATCAATTCTCATTTGAGAGTATCGTGAAATTCACAATTCATTACACTTATTTTTTTTTTGGGCTCATTTTTTAACCTAAAGTTATGTTTTACTCTCAAATTCATTGGTGTGTGTCATAAGACAAAAGAAAAGATTGTTCAAAATGAAAAATGAGAAAGAGGTCCAATAATATCTTATCTCACCCGCGGGTGAGAGAGACACCAAGACCAAAATCTGAGCTAGATAATGAGATAATGAACGAAATTGAAGCCTTCCTCCCGAGCTCCTTTCCCACCCCTTCACTCTCACTCTCCTCCCTAAAACCCCATTAACCCACATTCCTGAACCAAAAATGGCTACAATCTCATCCATATTCTCACCACCCAATCTCCTTCACCAATCCACAAAACCCATCAAAACCTCACCAAAACTGCCCCTCCAAATCCTCAAACCGACCCAATTTCAGGGCTATCACAAACTCACTTCCTCCTATCTGACGCTGACCCCCAGACACTCACAGAGGCTCTTCGCTGTCGCCGAGGAAGTCGCAGCAGACCCAGCTTCGAAGGCGGCCAGGAGAGTCTACATTGGTAACATTCCCAGGACTGTGGATAATGCTGAGCTTACCAAAATTGTTGAGGAACATGGAGCTGTCGAGAAGGCTGAGGTATTTCGAAAATTTACATATTTCTTTTGCCTCCCTCTTGTTTTTCATACATTGTGCTGCTTTAATTGTTGGGCTGTTGAAGATTTGAGAGCTCAAGAGTGATTAGTAGTTGGTTAGGATAATTTAATTGGTGTAAAGGGAATTTCAGTTTATGAATCTGATTTTGCTTCTCACAAATCTTCAGTTATATTTTATGAAATTTGGTTTTGCCTCATTTCATATTTCAGCATAGGTCAATGATCATTTCATGTGCTAGAATTTTCAGATAGAAACAATCAAACAATTCTTTTCTTCAACTTAGGTGAATAATATAAAACCAAGAGAAATTTAGGTGACCTTTAGCCAACAAGGCTCCCCCGCTTTTCGAGGTTCGGGGGAACGTCTACCGTATGCAACTTTACCCTTACTTTGCAAAGAGGTTCTTTCCACGACTTGAACCTGTGACTTTTCGGTCACAAAGGAGCAACCTTTCTATTCCTCCAAGGCTTGTTGTCACCAAGAGAAATTTAAGTGAATGTTGTAAAACCAAGTTTTCTTCAATTTAGGTGAATATTATAAAACCAATTTAGGTCAATACCACTAGCTAAAATTTCTCTCCTCGACCTCTCCTTAAAAGCACAAAATGTTGAATGATCCAATCCTAATATTGAACATTTCGACCTCAAACAAATTACACTTTGTTAATTTCACCTCAAATGTCTGTTTGAATCATCTGTTCATGACCATTCCTCCTAATAACAAATATTTTACATGTATTCAGATCAATGCAGGACAACAAAGAAATCCTTTGTAACAATATCTTATAAGCCTTTTCTATATTGGGTATCTTGTTTATTTTGTTAAGCAGCATGCCAAACACCTTGTTAATGTTGCTCGAGGTGTTTTCCTGATGTGGTATTATGATTATTATCATCTTTGTCAGCAATAGTCAACCAATTTAGTATTTTTCATGCTCCAGTATGGTTTAATATTATAATTGAGGTAAGTGAGGATTTGCAAGTAACAGAACAATCCTTTAGCAGAAAATATTGGATGAAGCATGTTTACTGCTTATAAATGCAAGGTTTTAATGTGAAAAAGGTTACTTTTGCAAAATCCAAGTTGGGAGATATGTATGGCTTAGCAAGAGCATGGAGATATGTGTGGGGATTTATTTCCTTCAATATACAAAATGCTTTTTTGTTTGGGTTCACTTTACTAAAGAAAGAAAAGAGATGACTATCATTCCTTCCTTTTGGGCGTAGGTGATGTATGATAAGTACTCTGGAAGAAGTCGCCGGTTTGCATTTGCTACAATGACGACCGTTGAAGATGCAAATGCTGTGGTTGAGAAACTGAATGGAACTGTAAGTGTTACCAAGGTTCATAAGTTTATATTGATAAAAACACTGTTAAAAAAAGTCATCTACTGAAATGTTTTCTTCCTCTGCTGCACTCTATTGGCACTTTTTTCAGTTTCTGGAAGATTTTATTAAATGTTGGAAATCAATTAACTCCATCTTCTTGTTATACAGGAGATTGGAGGACGTGAAGTCAAAGTAAACATAACTGAAAAACCCCTGCTACAAGCGGACTCATCACTAGTTCAGGCAGAAGAGTCTCAATTCATTGACAGCCCCCACAAAGTTTATGTTGGAAATCTTGCAAAGGAAGTAACTACGGATACACTCAAAACCCTTTTCTCTGACAAGGGAAAAGTTCTTAGTGCAAAGGTTTCCCGGGTTCCAGGGACCTCAAAATCTAGTGGATTTGGGTTTGTTTCTTTCTCCTCGGAGGAGGATGTAGAAGCTGCAATCTCATCTTTCAACAATACTGTAAGTTTCTAGCTGTTGTACCATGTTTTAGAGTGGAATCTAATTATAACATGCATACATATATTCACTTGCACATATTTATGGATGTTCTGTTGAATCTGTGATACACTTTAGCCGATGATTCATATTCTTATACGTTCTAAGGGCAGTTTCCGTACACTTTTTGATAATATAACATATGACAGGCAATCGAAAATGTTATTGCAAATCATGGCTACTACATATACCTAATACTTATGCATCTAGAATCACCTCCCTCAATCTGACTTAATTCCATTGTTCAGTGAACTTTTTAATCTCCAACCATGAGCTAGAAGCCAATTTTTTCTTTAATCTGCGTGGTATTTTGTCCCTAGTTGCCTTTTTTTGTCAGCATAATTTTCTGCAAATCTTGTATTATATCTATCACCAATCAGAACACCCCATCTCATCCTCCAAGCTGTATGCTTCTTTGTGTTTCTAATCCTGCTGATTGTCATGTGTTAGTACTACTAATAATAATAAAGTACATTGTCGATAAATGTTTGAGTTTGTTCTTTTATCTTGATGGTTATGCTTTCCTCATGAATTTCTTGGAAACGATTCTTCCTTTATTGCAAATAATTGAAACTGTTTGATTTTCTTAGCAAATCGGATCAGTTGCTATCCCTTTTTCATCGCATTAGATCATTTATTTGTATTACTTATTGTTCATTGCAGTTGTTCGAAGGGCAAAGAATTCGTGTAAACAAGGCATAGTAGAGCTGGCAGATGAGGGTTTGCACTTGTATCTATTGTATCAGAAATTAGGATAGGCCACTTATGTGGGAAACAAAAAATCGAAGTCATTTTTGTAGTTTCGTTTGGTTTTGATGTTAATGACATTGTCATGACCTTGAGGTTTCTACTCATTCTTGGTATAAGCTGACCGGATTATCAAAATGTATGATATGGCATAATTAGTGCGTCCAATTTTATTCCGGCGTAGCTTGGTTGAAACTGCCTTGAACTTGAACTACATTTGAGCATCCGTTGAGTTAAAGTAATCTTGTTCAAGTGTCGTTTTGGATTTGGTTGGGTTTAACTAGTTTAAAATCAAACGAATGGCTTTTCTTTTGACCCATGTTGCTTAGTAGCACATGGAATGCTTTGTAAAATTGAATGTATCAAGAATTTGTGACATTTAATGTGGAATGGCTGTTAGCACATCCATTTATGCATCAACTATACTGTGTAAAATATGAAAAGACTGATCTAGAGTTTTTTTTGACATTTTTACAATCGGGTGATTAATACGTTTCTAACGAAACAACGAGCCGAACTATACTCAGAGGCATGGAATGATCTTGGAGGATATCAAAATAAATTTTAGACTTATAGCATAGTTGAGGTGTTGATAGCTTTATGTTTTTTTTTTTTTCGATTTGGTTTTGATTTCTTATTAGAATTTAAATAAAAAGGAAATGGTTTATCCGTTTATGCATATTTTTAAATATTTGAATTGAACAAAAGAGTCTAAATTGAGAAGGATGCACAGAAGGTGAAAAGGAGTGGTCACGACTACCCCAAATGTATCGTTTGGTATGAAGACGGGACGAGACGGAAAGTAATGAGACAGGATGGGATGGGACAGAGAGGGAGCAAATATGCCCTTGGATGGAAACAAGGAGGAAGAAGGAGACAAAAAGGCTATAATTTTGTGTTCCACGGATGTGGAACAAGATGTTCCAAAGGATGAAGCAGAACGAAAATTCACCCAAAATTCATCTCGTAGAACAGCACATTTTACTCGTTTTAGGCGCACCAAACGTGGGACGGAACGACTCGTCCCACTCCGTTCCGTCCCGTCCCACGTACCAAACGGTATCAAAATGAACAGCATCAAGTGAATGGCAAGAGTAGTAATTTTTGTAAACCTCAAGGGCTATTACCTCCCTAAATAGGCGCCACTTTTCGTTTCCCGCGCCCCATCTTCGCCTTCAATCTCCCAATGACCCTAAAACCCCCCGTCTTCCTGCTCCACTCTCTCTCCCTCTCTCTAAGAATTGACATATATACACACCCACAAATACAATCAAATCACTGTATTTATACGTATATATATTATCAGTTTTGGCATTGAAGTAGTGTAGAAGAACAACTCAGAGGACGAAGGCGGAACGATGTTTTATTCGCAGACGTTCTTGGCTCGGAAGGGCCCATTGGGAACCGTCTGGTGCGCCGCCCACCTCCAGAGCCGGCTGAAGAAGTCCCACTACACCTCCACCGACATCCCCTCCACTGTTGGTTCGTACAATCCCCTTCCATTTCGTTTGACTGTGTTAAATTTGGGGTTTTTCTTATTCTGGGTGTCTCAAACTATAAATCCAATGCTGCTTTCCCATCAAATTTATGTTAAATTTCGAAACTTTGTTGTGAAATCATTGCCTTCCTTCGACAAAATTTTGTTCTTTTTCTTTAATTTTGATAAAATTTGTTTAGGGTTAATGCTTTGTGTTTATTGTGGGCTGAGTTGCACAATTTTATTTGGTCATATGTTTGAATTTGAGGATATATTTATGTGCAATTTCTCATAAAAACTTGAATGTGAAAAAAGCAATTGGCTTTACGATGTTTGTATGTGTTTATCAGATCGTATCATGTTTCCGGACGTTCCTATTGCACTGAGAATGTCGGGACATCTTCTATTTGGTGTTGTTAGGATATACTCGAAGCAGGTCGACTATCTTTACCAGGACTGTAATGTTGTTTTGACTACCCTAAGAAAGACCTTTGCTTCCATAGACTTGGATTTGCCAGAGAACGCAAGGCAAGCTCCGGTTCAGTCCATCACTTTGCCTGAAACATTTGATCTTGATGCTTTGGATTTGGATGGAGGCGTGTTCGGTGAGGGGTAATATTCTATTTAACCCCTTTTCATTGATCTTTATGTTCTGCCTCTAAATAAACGTATGATCCAAATGACCTTGTTTCCTCAGGGCTTATGATAATCATCATGCGAGTCAGGAGGACATCACACTACCAGGTTGTAGAAGTGAATTGCTGTTTGGAATTCTCATCTTCATCATTTGTCTTTATTATGTTCATTCGATGAAAGCCTTAAAATATTTGAAATTTGTGTCACAGATCAAATTCCTATTGCAACAGACCGTTATGTCATTATAACTTTTGACGAGGTTGGACATCTTTTCTTTTCCAATTATAGAGTTTATTTTTTTTGCTCTTCTTTGCATTTATGTTTGAATGGTAAGGTACTGGAATTGTTTTGTTACTGAATGAAACATGTGTTATATTTTAGGATATCCAGAACGAGGTTTTTGGTTCAGATGTTGCTCCCATGGATGAGGAGTATGATTCGTAGTGCATTTTAATTTTTATGTATAGTTCAAATAATTGTTTGACAAAGCCGTAAATTTATTGGTTATGTTTCCATGGTTACAGCATCCACTCTACAACTCCAGGCGACGGTGTTCCAAGTGATCACTTCACCCCTCCAAATAAAGAAGCTCCAGAAGTAGATGTTCCAAATGATTTTGTCTTCCAAGATTCTGTTCCAAGTAACTATAGAGAAACGGGAGTTATGCAAGATGTTCTTCCCAAAGACAGTTCCCCTCAGTATGTTCAACCAACAGAAGTTATGCAAGATGATGCTCCTCTTCTAGATGACAGTTCCCCTCGACATGTTCAACCAATGGAAGTTATGCGAGATGCTGTTCCTCCGGAAATTGTTCCTACAGTTTCTCTTAATAACGGGAATGATATTACTGAACAAGAAAAATCCATTAACCCAGAAATGAATGAGAAAGACATACTTTCTCCAATTACAGAGGAAAATACACCTTCTGGTGGACCATCTCCATCGCCTCTGCCAAGTTCAGGACCACGAGCTTCTGTTGCTTCTTTGCCTGACATGAATGACAACGATGTTTCCTTTCGTGAGTAGTTTCATTGTCTATAATGTTCTTAACATGTATGTTAATATGTATGCATTAATAAGACCCAACTTTGTTTTTCCCTTGAATGTTTCTCTCTCCTGTTGCAGAAATGCAATCAACACCACATCTTGAGCAGCCAAGAGCAAGAGCAAGGAAGAGAAAGCAGTATTTTGATGAGACCCTTGTGTTATCCAATGAGTATGGTGGCACATATTATTAATGTAGAGTCATTGTTTTTTCTGGTATTGATTACTGAGGTAAGGTTGTGAATTTTGTAGGTTTATGAATAAGACACTTCAAGATGTTAGTGATTTAAATCGTAAAAGGAGGAATATTCCGTGCTCTACTTTGGGTGTTTGGAAGTTGAACAACAGTTTAAGAAAGGAACAAGTGTTCTTCCGGCCTTCATTAACAGGTGAGGGGATATTTTCCCTTGTGTATTTTCTCCCACTGCTTGTCTTCCATTTAAATGAGTTCATTTATGAGGATCTTGGTGTCTGCCTGTAGGATTGTGTTTGGCTCTGCATAACATTTTCGACAGAGGCTACATATCCAAACAGTCCCATTTGTTTGAGGGAGTTCTTCCAGTCTCTGGATCTACAACACCTCCTCCTACAACATCTCTTCCTCCTACAACTGAATTCTCCCCGGAGCGCGGTGTTCCACCATATTTTCCTGTCACTGAAGCTTCCACAGAGTTTTATGGCGCACCATCTCCCCCAAAAATTGAACGTTGTCATCATGTTGAAGAACATGATGGTGGAAATAACTTACCAGAGTATGAGGGTGCACAATCTCCGCTGCAAATTGAACGTTTTCAGCATGTTGAAGAACATGATGGTGGAAACAACTTACCAGAGTATGAGGGTGCACAATCTCCTGCCACTCAAAGTGACTTTATTCCTGTTCCGTCTCCAAACTTAATGTCAGCTTCAGTTCCTCCATTGGAAACAAGCACGGGAACTCAAATACTGCTGACACCAGATCAGACAGCATTGACTAGATTTCACGAGTCTGTAAATGAAACACCGAAGACAATGTTTGAGGGGTGGCTAGGTCTATCAAATAATCCTGAGTTAAACGATTCTGCAGAAGCAGTAAGTTATTTAGTAATTGGTCCTGTATGTGTTCAGTGTAAATTGTATTTGGCTGTGATATCATTTTTGCTTTTTATTTTACTGTTTAGTGCCCATTTGTTGGAAGCCTTAAGTTCTTTATGTTTGTGAGAGGCATTTGGTTCAAGGTTTAAGGCTCAGGGAAACTTTATAGAGAACCTAAGGCATGTACAAACAGCTCACTTTATTGCGCACAGCTCATTAGACTGAGCTCTATAAATGTTTCACTTAGGCCTTGAGTAATAAACTTTACAAAAATTATAGTCAACTATTATATCTAAAGGACAAGTATTCCACTCTTATAATTAGAACAGAAAATAAAAAGGTCAATTAGCAATTTAGCATCTCAAATATTAGTTATTTTCTCGGAATATTGAAATGCATGCGAAAATCATCAACCAAACATACTGAAAGTTTCTGCATTTTGATTAGGTTTACGTAAGCTTTATGTGATTTTTGCTACAAAAAAGATCAATGTGTAAGCCACATTTCGTAATTAATTTTAATTGTCAAGCTAAAAACAAATTGATGTAAAAGCATGGTACATGTTGCCTGACTAGAAACAAAGGTAAAACGTGATAATATTAAAAGCTTCTGTTTCTTATAAAAAAAAAGTTTGAAATACAAAACACGAATGCATATTGGCCAACAGAGAACCGCTGTACAAATAAGGGCAAGACTAGTATTTATTTTAATTACCACGCACTTCATTTTCAAGGGCCATATTTTTACTTGAAGACAATATGTACTTTATATTTTGGTGTGCGATGGGTGCGTCCCCATTGTTCTCCCCATAGCCTTTTATTTGGAGTCTCAAGTATGTAATCGTATTCTTGTTTTTATAATAATTCTAACTCCTAACCCTTGAATTGTTCATTGTAGGGTCTTTTTTTTCTGGAAGCAGATGGCAATACACCAGCTGGTAAACTCAGAAATCTTATTTGATCTGTGATTTGAGTAAACATTCTTCATATTCATTTACTTTTGTATACACTGTTTTGATGACATATCTATGCTTGTTCCAGGATCTCAAGCAACACAAGGAGTACCGGGATCTCAAGGGACACAAGGAGTTGATTCACTGTCTGTTAGAACCAGGTACTTCTCTTTCAATGGTTTCTTTCTTTATTTACAAAGGGTTTAGTTGGTATTTCTGTACTTGGTGGCTCTTTATCTCTATTTTTCTTACTATTCTCCCCGTTTGGTTGCAGAGCTGTGGCTCAATTTTTAAAGAGGGAATCTTCTATCACCTCAACCTCAGAAGACGTAACTGGAGATCTCAGCTTGGACAAAATTTTAGAAGGAAAAACTAGAAAGCTATGTGCTCGAATGTTCTATGAAACACTGGTAATTCTTTTGACCCATTTCTGTTTGGTTGTCTTGTTTTGGAATTTGGATGTGAGTTCTTTTATTGATGGTAAATTTTGAAGTTCGCCAAGTATTTGATATAGCATGGATCTCATATATACATCATAGATATGTAAGAAAACAGGATTCTTGGGTAATCATAGAGCGGGTTTACTTGTTTCTAGAGGAAGCCTAATCAGCTAGTCACGCGGAGCTAGGAAGTTCTTTCGCTCTTATTTGTATTCATCTTAGATGAAGTAGGAACAACAACTAAGTGGGGTCGGCTATATGAATCCTAGAACGTCATTGCACATGGTTTCGTGCCATGTCTTCTGTTAGATCCAAGTAGTCCAAGTCTTTTCTTAGAGTCTCTTTCCAAGGGAGCAAAATGTTTGTATAGTTTTCAATGCACAGCTAGGGATAATTGATGTTCATGATAACCTAGTTCTTGGAAAATGGTTTAATTATCCAAAATTTGTTTTTCTTCGACCTAAAAAAGATTTGTTTTTCTTTGTTAATTTCACCGTCGAGTTTTTCGTTACATGAAATTTTATATCTGATATTAGTTCCTGCAAATGTCATTCCGCAAATAATAGCCAGAAAAATCTCTCTTAGCACCACAAGTTTGACATCAAGTCAAATGTATTGGACTTGAGTGATTTCTTTGTTAAATTGGTTTGCCATTTGTTTCCTTTCATACTACTTGAACAAGCAAAACGTATGGTGCCCTTTTTTTTCGGGTGAAGAAAACTTATACTGCCTGTTGAAGTACGAATTGAGCATTTTTGGGTACATAACTACTAATGTGATTGTTCATTGTCACTTTCAGGTTTTGAAGACTTATGGTCTTGTTGATGTAAAACAAGAAGTACCTTACGGTGACATTAGTTTGACATTGACCCGAACCCTATCAAAGGCTCAAATTTAAGAGCATATGAGGTAATTTAGTGCAAACTTATCTTTCCAATATTTTCCGTGGCGTCATATGCACTTTGATATGTTTTTAGTGCTTGGACTTTCTGAATTTTAGCAACTCTAAGACTCGGCATGATTGGCAAGTTTTGTCTAATCACAGTGTTTTCCCTACAAAGGTGGCTACACTGTTCTGTTCTTGAGATAAATTAGCATTGAAAAATGGCTCGGTAGGAAATTCGGAAACACGGGATTGAAATGTTTTTCAGAAGCTGAGTAAAACAGTGTGATTAGAGAGTAGTTCATATTCTCATGGGTCATCTTTCTTTTTGTCTTTCCAGTTTAGTTTTTACTTGTGTGTGTGCGCCCTCGCTTGCACTGACCGTGCAGTTTTTTATTTTCTGTGAGTTGCAGGCATTGCCAAGTGAAAGAACAAGGAAGGAAAGGCAGTGTTGAGTTTGTATAAACGTTGCAATGGAGTTGATGGTTTTTGACCTCACAGAGAAGCGGAGTAGTGTTAGCAGAGTCCATCCACACGTGTATAAGTGTAAATTAAATTACTCTGCTCATAGCTTGAGCTTTAAGTTAACTATGTATAAATTGCTAATACAATCCTTATTTTCAAATGGTTCATGCTTTCATCAGTTTCATACGGTTAGCTTCAGGCCCGCTTGGTATCAACCAAACCCTGAATATCGACTTTCCCGATACGTGATAGGTGCTCGGTCGGGTGGAGATGGGCGGCCGGTCATTGGCCTGTCGACTGCTCGATGGTGACACTAATATACGACCAATTGGCAGTGTACATGATACCTCCCAAGTCCTACCATGAACTTATTTCTTCCAAACACTCAACGTGATTCAAAGTGAAAACGATCAAGTCCTTCACAATTACTGTTTATTAAATTTAAAGGTACGTTTTTAGAAGGTAACTAGCCGGTAACTACAACTTGAAACTCAAATTACATTCAGCTAGACTACAATCATTAGCAAGTAGCAAGTTCAGAGAGGAAACAAAAACAATTAGCCGGTAAGTTATGACATTATTTCTTATTACTAACGCAAGTACGGCCATTAGTCTAACAAGTCATAAAGCATCCAAGAAATTCAACCATCTTAGATATTCAAATGATACAAACTTAATTTCCAGCAAGAAGCGCATTGATTTTGTTTTCAACATGCGCTTCATGGTCTTCGAGCCGACCCTTGATCGCATCATTTTCCCAGCGGATTAGTGTTGGAACTCCGGTCAGCTTAAACCTTGAGTCTACTCTCCATGGGTGATGTGCATTCCTCCATGTTGGCCTATCTCCGACATATGCTCTCAAAAGTGCAACATCATCTGGTGTAGCTTCTAGCTTTTTGTAGATTACAGGTTCAGCTCTCACACAATCTGACATAGAAAAGGGACATCAGTGTCATGTACAATTGCACACTCCGTTTGCGTTAACAAAAATTTAACCATAAATTGGAGGATCCTCCGGCCAAGTAGTCCTCAATGCAGTCATAGTAGGAGAAGCATGAAACTAGTTCTTTTACGGGAGCTCCTGGTAAAAATTGTGTTTACTCAACGACATAGCAAATCAATGGTTCTGATTTGAAATGTCTTTAGATGCATCACCACCTTGAGTTTCAATAGGATCAGGACCATGATTCATTTTTTGTGGTTCTGCTGATTCAAGATTTGTAACTCTCACCAGGAGCATTTTCATGTCAAGGTGCCCCATCATACAATTTACGACATCCTCTCGATAATAGCATCTTTCCCTCACTTGCTCCAGGAATCCATTTTCACAATGAACCCCCTTCAGTACATAAACTATTTAGAATGATGAGACAGAAAGAAACTTGCTTTCTACTTTTTTTTTTTTTTCCTTCGCTTTTCAAGTACGGAGCGCCTATTTTCACTCAGATGCCCATCCTCACAAAACAAGCCACTCCAAAATTGACAGAGAAGACCTCAATGAATGATAGCAACTTCCTTCTTTTCGAATATACATTCAGAATCCGTGGTGAGACCAAATATATCTAAAAAGGAAAATTTCAACTTAAAAACTTTCTAGCAAGAATTTTAAGATTTTGAATCAAGAGAATCATTTTGTAGAATTTGGATTTTCTAGTGTCATACAAAGTGAGCAGCCTATGCTACAATGCATCCTACACTCAAGCCTCGTTCTCGTTCGGTGCCTAGGATTGGATAATTCACGACATTCAATGTATGTTGAGGTAAGAAATGGATGTGAACTTCCGAATCTTGTCCAAGTTGAAGGTAGAAGATGAATTAGTCATGAAGAATCCTTCCACCTTGGTAGGATTGGAATTCTTCAAAATGTGATTTCTTAGTGATGCAAAATTATGTCTAAAGTTTCCTCAGCCTGTTAATAAGTTTTGTTGAATTTCGGCCGAGCTTATAAGCGTGAGTTTGTAACTAAGCACGTCATTAAAAAGATCAGTTGTATGATGGAGCATTAATTTAAGACTGTCAAGTGGGTGGGGGATTCATCATCACCTCTTATTGAGGTTAAATCGAGCACGCCCTAAGCCCTCGAGTAAGTGGGGCACCCACTCCCAATAGGTGGGCAGTACACAACTTGAATAAATTTTAAAACTTTCTTCAATTTAATGTTCTGATAAGTATTCCTAAACCAAAGAGACTACAGTAAAAACAATACATTATTATTTGATAAGAAAAAAATACCAAAAAACGAAAACAAAGATAAAGAATTTGCAACAGAATCGAACAATTTCACAAGAATTGTGTAATGGGTTGCTGAAATTTTCTTGAATAATATACATAAAAATAAATTCTTAGTTTTTGAAGTAAATGAAAGAAAGAAATACAAACCAGGACACCAGCTGAGAGAGGTAGAAGGGTCCTTGTCAGCCAGGAAGAGGATGAAATTGGCTTTGTTGTTTGGAGCTTCTGCTTTGAATTTCTCAAACGCACTGTCGAAGGTGGAGATGGTGGCGTCGGATATCTTGAGAGGCATCTTTCCACTTTTCCTAATTCCAAAGGGGCAAAGTTTGGGAACGAAGAAGACGATAACGCTCGTGTTCTGAATTTTATTTTATACGAAAATATAGAGCTCAAGGTGGAGAGAGTGGTAAACTCTACTCGCTACCTCCCCCTTCCCTGATTTATTGGACAAATACATCACTCAATGTCAATAGTTTAGTCCAATGAAAAAAAAAACTTGTTTTTTTAAGTTACGGAGTTCCTCTTCAAAATACGTGATTGTTTATTTAAAGAATTTTGTATTTTATAATCGGAAATCGTATTTATTATAAATTAATCTATTAAGATCATCTCTGTAAAACAATCAATGAAAATTAAGGTTGTTTAGTCAATCAATTGTAGTAAATAGATAAACGGTTCATAATACTTCTACTCATTTTGTTCATATGTTTTTATACAATTTGATGATGCTAGAATACACTCGACTAGAATATATCCATGGGAATTAAATTCAAGTTGGGAATTTCAAACTTTTGGCCGCTTTTTACTACACTAACTTTTTGGGTTGCAATTTTTATAAAGGGAGATGCTAGGGAGTGAAGGGAAAACTAGATATATAGGTGGGATTTCTAATAACTAACATGTATATACAATTCAAAATTTATATATATAAGCAACAGAAACATAAAATCAACACTATAAACCAAAGAGAGAGTTTTTTCTTTATTTTTTGTTGTGAAGTTGCCACACTCAAAACCCTAGTAACTTTTCCTTAACACCCCTTTTAAAAAGGAAAGAGAAGTGAGTCAGTCAAATTGATTTTTTTCCTTCAACTCCACTCCCTATAGCCGCCCCTCAAGTGATATATTTGGGTTGAGATTTTATCATTTTAAGTCACCTTATTCTTATGTTAAAAACCCAACCGTTTTGGGCCCAATGGACCCGAAAAAATCCGAACTACTTTTAGGCCCAAAAGCGAAATTTCATTGCTTCCTTGATTAATTAAGACTTTCTAATTAATCGTATCACTTAATTAATCTAATCTAATTAATTATATCATCCTGTAGTTATCTCACCACATGAGTGTGTCAGTGTACAATCATTTTAAGATCTAATTAGTGAGACAATGAGGTGATTGGTATCAATCCAATTGATCAATTCTTATTCAATCACTAAGTAAATTAAAACTTACTTTTCTCCCACTACTTTGACGATTACTTAGTTAATCATCAAGAAGGACCCACAAACCATGAGTGACATCTAGTCATATGTCATGGCTACCCAAGCTAATGAAGAATTGGTCGGAAAACCTATTCAGTTGGAATTACAGTGTGATTCAATTCTTCTCTAATTCAATACTCTCAATCACATTGCCAGGGTATGGTTACTTTATTATGCTCAATACTAACTCATATGATAGGAATGTGTTCCTTTATTACGTTCGATACTTCTGCCGAAGATTCCCAAATCATATCGTAGAATATTCATCCTCTTATACTAAGGATTAGAGATTCCTTGTTGAATATTCACATGTCTCTTAGAATGAATTAGTGACCCCAACAATGTATAGAACACATCCAAGATGAGATGTCTCAGGTCGAAGGACTACTTACATTATCCCAACTAGTAAAGTTACTTGCTTGACTTGTGAGTCGACCTCCATTTAAGTACTTTTGTTTGATTGTGTTCAGTGAACTCATTTCCTTAATGAGTATCTACATACTTGTCTTAGTGTCCATACATGAACGGCTAGAGAGTTGTCATCCTTCTCATTGAAAAGACATAGTATGTACTAGGTTATCCGGATTGTTAAGAGTCCATCTCACAATGCTATGACTAGGAACCCTTTTGGACATTATGGTTATGTAAAGAAGGTTGATGTAGTCTGTTGATGCACAAAACCGGATGTCTTGGAACAACGTAAATCCGACCGTGAATCTGCACAAACGCTCAAGAACACGAAGAACACAAAGAACACAAGGATTTTATCGTGGTTCACCCCAATGTTTGGGCTACGTCCACACTGTATATGTATTTATCTGAGAGTATTTGTGAGAGAAGGAACTCTGTGAGTGAAGAGCTTTGAGAGGGGGTGAGAGGCTTAGGAATTGGCCTCCCAGAGTGAGAGTGAGGCCTCTTCCAGAATGAGGGTAGGAGTCCCCTTTTATAGAATAAGGGCTCACTCCTCAATACATAAGTGATGGGCTAGAGTCCCCCAAGTATTTTTTATGAGGCCCAGTTGAGGCCCAATATATGGTACATAATGTAGTCCCCCAAGTCTTCGGTCAATAGAGTCTGTTGGCTGGAGACTTCAAATTGAATCCATGTATGGGCCGAAGTGGCGGTTGTTCAAAGGCGGTATTTGTATACCCTGCACTGAAGCTTTGTAGGTGAAGCTTTGCAGGTGAAACTTTGAAGCTAGAGCTCTGTAAATGAAGCTTTCGAAGCTGGAGCTTTTATAAATGAAGCTTTTGAAGCTAGAGCTCTGCAAATGAAGCTTTTGAAGTTGATTGACATGAGTGATGCTCATGAATGTTTATGTTGATTGACATGAGTGATGCTCATGAATGTTGTCATGAGTGATGCTCGTGAATGTTAACATGAGTGATGCTCATGAATGTTGACATGAATGATGGTCATGAGTGTTTATGTATGATTGTCATGAGTGATGCTCATGAATGTTTATGTATGAATGACATGAGTAATGCTCATGTATAATTTGGAATACTGGGCGTACTTTTGATTGCCTGGTTGGAGCGATTTTGGGCTTATGGGCCTTCGCCCTCCACAACATTCCAGTCCAACCCATTTATTTTGGGCTTGTCGTTGTTCTTTTTTTTTTTTTTTTTTTTTTTTTTTTTTTTTTTTTTTTTTTTTACCCTCTGATGGGGTTTATACATATTACCCTCGGATGGGGTTTATACATATGTCTCCGAAAGATAATAAATTACATCATTCTGGTAGAATGTTTATTCCTTACTTTTGTTTTTCTCTTTCTTTTCTACTTTTCTTTTGTAATTATCTCAGTGGGTAGCCATATTTTCTGCTTTGCTCTTTTCCACCGCAAATCTCATGTTGAAAGGGTAGCCATGCTTTCTGCTTTGCTCTTTTACTTTGCTTTGCTTTTGCTTTCCACTTTCTTTTTTCTTTTTTTTTTTTTTTTTTTTTTTTTTTTTTTTTTTTTGCTGCATGGTCCACGAATCCACCCAAGGCTCCATAATATTCTCCCACACTGGAAAGTGGAGACGTTTGGTGCCGACAAAATGATGGGGCATCTTCTGGTGCGCTTGCCTTGCTTGAACCGACTTGGTGATAGCTTGCATCTCTCTTTTGCTTTTTCCTTTCTCTTTTGCTTTTGTTTCTGCAGATGTCGTAGATGGCATCATTGTCAAGCAACACAAATTGGTGTGCTCCAGCAGAGAATGGGTTGAGAGAATGTTGTTGTAAAGCTCCACCACAGATGTAAAAGCCTGGGGAGAAGGGTACACAGTGGATCCCAGCTTGGATTTCTTTGGATTTCTTTGGTATAGATCCATCATTGAGTTCACTAGGCCTGCAGGTCCACACACCACACCTTGTCTGCATTAAAGATTATGTGGTTCCACTTCCAGACGCGCAGAGTTGCTCCGCCTTCTGGTTCTGGTGGGCCCTACGAGACGGAGCACGGCATGTTTCCCCGATGATCACGGAGTAATTGGCCTGGGCTCGAACTGATGGGGTTATACAACAGTTTTCCTACGAGGGGAAACCATGTACTACCACGTTGTTTCTCCTCCTCTGACTCTCAGTCGTTCGAGTCGGTGATGTGATCCTCCCGGCTTTCAACGGTTCCTTCAAGATTAAGACTAGCTAAGTAGCAAACCTCTATCACCTATCTCCAACCGGTCGTCGACAGCGTCGGCGGAGCAGATCCAAATCCCGGGGACACCACCGGAATACAAAGCTTCGCCGGCCTCTTCCTTTTCGGCTGCGTCACTGGAGACCCCGGACCTGAACATGACAACCTGTTCGACGGATTCAAGATCCGAATCCGAAACGATGACGACGGAGACGAACACGAAGCCAATCCCGATGGTGATAAGGCCGACGGCGGCGGAGGTAAAGTCATGGTTTCTGGGGCCAGAGAGATCATGGAGGATTTATTGCAGAATAGGGACGACGGCGAGTAAGACATCGGTGAGTTAGCAACGGCGACGGAGCATGACATGTTTCCCCTTTTCGGTTTTATTTTTCTGATTTTTCTGCTTTTTGGGTTTTGTAGAGAGAGAGAGAGATGAGAAAGAGTTTGAGAGGTAGAGGCAGATGCAGAGTCTGAAATCAGAGGCTCAATGAATCTGTTGGAGCACCAGTTCTTCCAGAGCCCGGTGTTGATCTTCCAACGACAGCGAGAAGTTACTTCAAGTCGTCAATCGCAATCTGCATCAGCTGCGTGTTCGAAGGCGTCTTCAGCTCGTCCGTGAGCTGCTTTATCGCTAGCCGGCGGTCGTTTAGGTCGGTGGGAGACAATCGCTCGACATCTCGCGCCTTCTCTTTCAATTGGACGGGATCGGAGTGGCCCATGGCCCATTGTGATTGGAGTGGCCTATGGCCCATTGTAACATTCCCTCCAGAGAAAAGAAGCCACCATCGGCGTCAAGGTCAGCGACGGCGGTATCGTCGTCCCGAGGCTGAGTCCGAGTCTAAGCATGCGTTTCGTCTTCTGCACTGGACCACTATACCCTTCCCGTATTGTTAATATTTCGCTCCAAGGAACAACAATCATGGCACACTTTGCTAGGAGTAACGTTTTGGGTTCTTGCAGATTTTGCAGATTCACGATGATGGTGAAAATTTGAGGGAGAACCGACATAACTTTTTGTGTCGTTTCCCACAGACGGCGCCAAATGTTGATGCACAAAACCGGATGTCTTGGAACAACGTAAATCCGACCGTGAATCTGCACAAACTGATGGGGCATCTTCTTTTTCGGCTGCGTCACTGGAGACCCCGGACCTGAACATGACAACCTGTTCGACGGATTCAAGATCCGAATCCGAAACGATGACGACGGAGACGAACACGAAGCCAATCCCGATGGTGATAAGGCCGACGGCGGCGGAGGTAAAGTCATGGTTTCTGGGGCCAGAGAGATCATGGAGGATTTATTGCAGAATAGGGACGACGGCGAGTAAGACATCGGTGAGTTAGCAACGGCGACGGAGCATGACATGTTTCCCCTTTTCGGTTTTATTTTTCTGATTTTTCTGCTTTTTGGGTTTTGTAGAGAGAGAGAGAGATGAGAAAGAGTTTGAGAGGTAGAGGCAGATGCAGAGTCTGAAATCAGAGGCTCAATGAATCTGTTGGAGCACCAGTTCTTCCAGAGCCCGGTGTTGATCTTCCAACGACAGCGAGAAGTTACTTCAAGTCGTCAATCGCAATCTGCATCAGCTGCGTGTTCGAAGGCGTCTTCAGCTCGTCCGTGAGCTGCTTTATCGCTAGCCGGCGGTCGTTTAGGTCGGTGGGAGACAATCGCTCGACATCTCGCGCCTTCTCTTTCAATTGGACGGGATCGGAGTGGCCCATGGCCCATTGTGATTGGAGTGGCCTATGGCCCATTGTAACATTCCCTCCAGAGAAAAGAAGCCACCATCGGCGTCAAGGTCAGCGACGGCGGTATCGTCGTCCCGAGGCTGAGTCCGAGTCTAAGCATGCGTTTCGTCTTCTGCACTGGACCACTATACCCTTCCCGTATTGTTAATATTTCGCTCCAAGGAACAACAATCATGGCACACTTTGCTAGGAGTAACGTTTTGGGTTCTTGCAGATTTTGCAGATTCACGATGATGGTGAAAATTTGAGGGAGAACCGACATAACTTCTTTAGATTACTTCTTCCATCAATCCATTATCCATGGGTTCATTATTTGGATGTATATCATTTAATTGAGATAGTCCTAATGAGTGACTTTGCTCATTTGTTGTATTAGACATAACTATACATTTAGACATTATCCCAAAAGGTTTATTCTCAAGATTGAATTCCAGGCAATATCTTCGACATGGAGACCATGTTTTTAGACAATACACGATGTGAGGTTGATGGTTGTATTCTTTCTTTAACGATTTAAAGAAGAAATCCAACTGTCAATCTCCACACCATGTGGTGTGCAAAATATTTTTTAGTAGATGGTCTTTCTAGTATCACCATTTGATAAATTGTTTATGAATAAGCACACGTTCAAGTATATGGTCTCTCTAACATCACCATTTGATAAAGTATTTCTGAATATGCACACTTTTTTTATTACAAAAATTCAAAATGTGTGTAAATGTGATTGTGTACTGTTCAAACAATGATAATAATAGTAAATTTTACGCACTTATGGAAAGGAGTGGAAGAAATGTAAACCGGCTTGCATGTAACAAGATCCCATTTCTAGTGAATTATTTACTTTATTACTATATTGTCGGACCACACTAGTCAAATTTCATTATTTCTTTTTAAGATGCAACTACAGTTGGTAGTGTATTATTTTGTTTTTTATGCTCCGTAATACAATTTTCAGATAGCATATCTTTTAAAGGAAAACTAATGAAAATAGTTTGAAAACTTTGAGTTTTAATGATAAGGACAAAATAAAAGGTAAAGTGAATAGTATAAGGTTTGAATTTTTAGTGTAAAAATATAATTTTTTATTAAAATAAATAGTACCGTGAATTTTTTGTTAAAACTCCCATCTTTTAAAGATGCAGCTTTAGTTTATAAAATTTAAGAGTTATCAATAAAACTATAAAATTACTTTACTAATGTAAATTGACGGATACAGTGGGAGCCCTGTCAGAAGGTGAAACCCACGAGCCCAAGGTACTAGACTAGGCTGAACTTGCTCGAGCTTCACCGCGAAGATAATGTAACGTAATCATGACATTAGCCACATTATTTTCTTTTTTGCGTCATGCATATGGGTTGCATGCGTCAGAATTGGCCTCAGTTGGCAAGCCTCGTACGGTCGTACCACATGATATTATCTCGTTAGTTTGTCACACTGGTTATGTAATGTCCGCTTCCGAAATACTTATTTTTGGGAAATAATTTTGATAATAGGTTCAATTTAAATTTTTGTTTAATTTACTATCATTAATTACGATTCTTTACTTCAATTCTTTAATTTCACACAAAACTATATCCATGTTTTAATTATCAAAACATACGATTAAATTATCAATTTAATCATCAAATTTCTTCTATTAAAACAACTTCTCAACAAAAGATTAATTCTTGATTATTTAGGGCTGCATCTAACCCCTGTTAGATTGCCTACGTACCCTTGAGCGAGATCAAGCCATTCGTAGTTCACCATTCATTCTTTTATCCATTTTCAAAAATATTCTAGTAAAGGAATATTCATCATTAGCTTTCACAATCGAATCACACCAAATGGGTACTATAACGCCCCATAAATTATGTACGAAAACTATTCACAATGATAGGCCCAAAATAAAATCATGATTAATTAATATTCTATTAATCACCATAAATCAAATTCGATCATTTCATGGCTAAATATATATATAAAAAAATCACATTTAAATGGAAATCACATTTATATAACCATTTCATATTCACAAACGATATTAATGTAAGAAATCAAGGTAATAACCATATCACATAAATTTGAGTCACTCTCTAACCAATGTAGGCCCACAATACTTCATTTAGTATCTCGTAGTACTAAATTTAATATTCAGAACGTTATGAGCCATGTTAACCAAAAGTCAACTCTCGATCAACAATAGGGTCCACAATCCTACATAATTCGATCCGGAAGATTTGCTCATTGGATTTCGGATCTGTAACTTCTGAAGGTCCACATTATGCTTATAGAACGATATACTAAATTCTCATCGCGATCCAACGGTTGGATCTCCGCCAACTAATAGGATTAGGTGACGGTGAACAATTTATTTTACAAACTTAGAAATCCAATTCGAAAAGATCCGTACGCTAGATTTCCAATCTGTCAATTCCTAATATCCTCAAATATTATATTTTTTAATACCTGATAAAAACTAATCACACAATATATAATGAACAGCTAAAATATAGAAATCTCTAGAATTCCCATAAAGTAAATCCAAAGAGGATCCTCTTATGACATGGCTGATTTCTCTCCACACTCAAAATCGTGTCTATAGGACTTCAGTAGACGATGTCACACAACACAAGTATAGCTTTTATATTGATTTGACACGTTTCAACACGCTGTCTGTATGGAGCATTTGCCTGGTCAAAGCAGCCGCGCGCGTCCCTAGTACCTCGTAAGTCGTGTAACAACGAAGTTGACAGAACCTTCAAAATTTTGCTTGCTTTTCAAGTTAATGGAGAAAGTCGTTCGAACTTCAACAATATTCTTGCCGCGCAAGTTAATAAAGCAAACAGTCAGATTTATATCCGACTATATATACTGGGCAACCATACTAGCAAATCAACGACCTAAAAACAAATCATCTCTCACACTTTTTGTTATTCATTTCCCATCCATTTCGACTTTGCTAAGCAGCCTCACTCAGCCAAGTCCAAACCGATCACAGCGGTATAAGAATGGCCATGTTTTCAGCTTTTCTCAATTGCTTCTTTCCGTCTTCATCGTCGCAGGTCTCTAATGATGCAAGAGAGTCTAACAGCAGCGGAAAAGAGCCTTCTTCAAAGGACTCCGAAAAAAGAAAATCACAATCATCATCATCGGGAGCTCCCATAGTCGTTTCTTACTTCCCCCAAAATTCGTATCTGTCTTGCTTGTAAAGTTGTAATTCTTTGTTTACTGCAAGAACTTCGACTAATAATGAATCTGATCGAAGAAGTGTATATTTTGGTCTCATGCGTACATGATAATATCATCATTTTGAATTGAACAATCGAGTTCACTTCGCGACAGCATCACTAACTCAAAGGAAGTGCCCTGGATGCCAGTTTGCTAAGCAGCGTGTGGCAGGTTGAAGTCAAGGAGGAATTTGTGCTCATTCAAACACAAATGGGAAAAACAGTATTGGAATGAGTATTATGGCTTGCTGAAATGTCGAACCTAACTATCCTGTACTTGGGAGTAGTTTCATGATTTCATGTTTAAATATCTTTCTTTTTCTAATTATGGATTTGATGTTTATGTTAATTAGTGTCTTCAGTTTCCTTAAGAAATAATACGAGGACTTCAAGTTCAATTCTTCCTCACGGATTGTTTTTGTTGGGAGTATGTACCTCGCATCGGGAAAAAGGGACCTTGCATGAGCTTGTAACTAATTGGGCTTCTAGCTCTCCACATTACCAATGCGAAATGCTAAGGAGAATCTCTCAAAAGTGGGACTCTCTACCACCTCATGTTTTCGGCACAATTTTTATAATGTTGGCACATGAATTGACTTTAATGTTGACACATGAATTGACTTTAAACGGTGAGGTGGCAGAAAGTCAATAGAGAGTCCCACTTTGAGAGAGTTTTCTTAGCAATTCTCATTGCTATTGGTTTTATGATGAAACCTCAACTATCTTCATGGTATCAGAGTAGGTTGTCCAATGTGTGAAGCCAACCAGCTACACGTGCTCCATATCACCCCATTTGTATTGTTCACGTGCTAGGCTTGAAAATTCACCACACGTGAGAGGACGTGTTGAGAGTGAATCTCACATCAAAAAAAGAAGGAACCTTGATCTGCTTATAAATAATTTGGCTATTCCTCATACTATCAATTGGTTTTGTAGTGAAATCTCAAATTTATTCAATCTTAATCAATTTTTTTTGTACATACCAAGATCAATAATTCCTGAGGAAGTGGGCATGTAATGCAAGTAGAGTACATTACTTTTATTTACTTTCAATGATGACGTGACATTGTTTTACGGTATAAATCTCATAACAAGAACTATTCATTCTCTTTAGTATCATCTAAAAATGATCTCTAGAAAAAATCATTAAATTTATTTATTCATATGTGTTGAATAAATTGAACAAATAACTCATGATAAACTACCAATTTATTTGATTCATATAATTGAGTTCAAACCGAATTTATTTTTCCATATAGTCACGTGATGTTACGTACATCGCCATTCAAGCAATATCCATCTGTATAGGCATCTTATTTGACCTCATTTCTCCCATATCTGTACATGACTTCCTTCCTTGGTTGTTCGTGATGATACGTATGTACAACCTTGTCCTTTTAGAGGTGAACCGTACCCCAAGTGTGGTATTCAGTATTAGCATCGTGATTTTTGGTAAGCATTTCATGTTTTTGTGTAATTTTAATTCTTCAAATTAAGGTACAGATAATAAGAGAGAATGAAGAATAACGGTTCCATTAAAAAGAGGAAAATGATAAATATACTATGTTGGTACCATATATTAGGCCTCGTCTTTGAGCCTCATTCCCAAGCTCATGACAAATGTAAAAGGAGAGTGAGCCCTTATTCTATAAAAGGGACTCTCCCTCACCCTCAAAGGAAGAGCCTGACCTTCATAGCAAGGAAACAGAGCCTCATTACAATTTAGAGGGCAATACCCTTTCAGCCAAATAGAGAGAAAAATGGTAAGGGCTGCATCCACATAGAGCTCCCTTGTCGATCTATTGTAATCCATACATTCATACAGTGAATCAGAATCAACATCAGTGTGGACGTAGCCCAAACATTGGGGTGAACCACGATACATCTTTGTGTTCTTGTGCGTTTGTGTGATTTACGGCCGGATTTACGTTGGTCCAAGACTCTCCGGATTTTGTGCATCAACATACTATTTTTTTTTTCTCGTACACAATCCTGTTTAATTTTGTTTAATTCGTTCAATCTGATGAACACAAATAAAGAGAAGTAAGTAAGTGGTAAAAATGGTATTTGAACGAGTCTTTGTTTTTTTTTTATCAATTTGTTAAGTGCATTGGTCTGCAACTGCAAACCTCTTATGAAATTTACAATTGCATCATCAGAAGGCCAGGACTGTCTGCACGTGTCACATATATTGAAATTAGATTCAAGCACCTCATTGTATTTGAACCGTGTGGTCCTCTCCAGAACCCAGATGAGATCACTTATCAGCTCAGACTCTGAGAGTGACTTCGGAAATTCACATGTAATTTTCTTTTAATTGACAAGTTCATAAAACAACTCAACTATGAATTCAAAGAACCAAACGGTCAATTGAGAGAGAGAGAGAGAACCAACGGTGAACTTCAGTCTAGCTTTATTATGTTCAGGAGAAAATGATAATTAATGATAATTAATGATTAATTAGGTCCTACTAATCCTTTTTAGCAGGTGTTAGTGGACAACTTGCACATTGCTTCTGTAAATAAATATTTTTAATAAACATAGATCATATGAGACAGATGCCTCTCAGGTAATCTATTGATTAGTCAAATGTTAGAAAATACAACATTAAATACCATGCGTGGTGCTTTATGTGTATTGTTAACTCAATCGTAGGAAATTTCAACGTGCTTTTTGTTAATTGGTTTAACGGCTGGTCAAAGCAGCCGCGTGAGGTGGTGATTTCACCCAAGGGGAAAGAGACATAAAAAAGATTAATAAACAATGCATGTGGTCTTGACATCTTCCTTGCCCTGCAAGTTAATCAACAGATATAATATTGTCCCATTTCTATCTCACCATCTATATATATACACTCAGTTTGCTCAGCTAATTGAAGCCTAAAGAAACCATAGAGTCAGTATCGCCTTGCTCTTTTCCACAACTCTTCATTAATCTAGACACAAATACAAGAGGTATATCGAGCGAAAAGAGAATTTACAAGAGATCCGAAGCAAAGTCACAATGACAGTTTTCTCAACTTTCCTGAATTGCTTCATGCCATCGTCGCAAGTCTCCGATGAAGCAGTAGGCTCTGCAACTGCAAGTATAAAAGTGCCTTATTCAACGGTATCCAAGAAAAGCAAGTCAAAATCATCATCATCGGAAGCTCCCATACTAGTCTCTTACTTTCCCCAAAATTCGTATTTGTCTCGCTTGTGATCTTGTGGTCAAAGTAACTTGAAAGTTTTGGTTCATGGCGGGATAAATTCAAGATCAATAGTATTTCTCATTCTGTATGAACAATCTTTCTTTTGGCAAGTGAAAACGTACAAAATTATAATAATTAGTTTATAAACACACACACACACATGTTTGTTAAATGAGAAGACTGTTTCTCTTTGTTATATCTAGAATTCATTGTAATCATGATTCATTAATAAAAAATCAGAGTTTTTTTTATAACTTTCTCTCAACTGAACTTTCTCACCAACCAAACAGAATTAGGGTGCGTTTGTTGCACCGGACTATCTCAGACTGGACTAGCTTCAGGGACTAAGCTGGACTGGCTTAGACTAGACTAAGCTGGACTAACTTAGTGAAGCGTTTGGTGCAGTGTCAGACTAAAAAGAAGGATAATAGCAAACTACAGTATTATATTTTTTAATTCATATCTAATAATATTATATTAATTAATTCTACCTTTTTTATTCTAATATAACTCTCCCTCTCTCTGTGGAAGCCTCATCCTTTTCTCCCTCTTTATCTCCCTCGTTCTCTCCGTCCCACTCTCTCCTTCCTGCCCTTTTTTTTTCCGATTAATTGCCAAATTTTTTTTCTGCAAAACGAAGAATCGAGCTTGGTTTTTCAGGTTTTTGTTCGGTGCAAGATTACAACTGGAGAGAGCTTTCCAAGTCCGTGGATTCAATCGGAGCCGCAAGCCTGTGGAGCGGCGGAACCAGCCTGCAACAATGCCTGGCAAGCTGTCCGGCAACGAGTCGGGGTTTGTGGAGTCGGGGAAGTGAGAGACGGCGATGGCTTAGATTTCTTGGATTCGTTTCCGTCAAACCCAAAATTGCAGATTTGGAGATCTTCTGAGATGAAGAAGAGGGAGGAGGAGAGAGAGAGAGTTAGAGAAAGGGACCGCAAGTTGTCGTTCAAGCCTGGGGTGAAGTGAAGCAACATGAGGTGAAGAGAAGAACAGAAGCGGGACTACAAATCCCCTCGTTTTTGGTGGCTCTCGCTAAGCCCACCTAGCGAAGGATTTAGTCGGCACGAGTCCGGCTTAATCCCATTAAACACAATCCCAATTTACACCAAACACAGGACTACTGATTCTAGCTTAGTAGTCCAGTCCAATGAAACTTAAGCCGGCCAAACAAACGTGCCCTTAGGGTTTTCAGGTTTAATTTTCATCTACAAAAGGTGCTTTTACATTTAAGGTGTCCCTTCGTAACACATATTTCTGAATATTTGCCACTTGGGTTTAGGTTATTGACGTACTATGGACATTTTAAGGCAACTATTTATTCTTCGCTAAACAACTATTTTGTTGTAGTTGTTACATTCTGGTTAAGGAATTTTTTTTATAGATATCGAAAATACAAAGTCACATGATGAATCATTGAACCTAAGAATGGACAACATATAGTTGATAAGTCCAATTTCTAAATTATATTCATAAAAAAATATATTCACACGTCACAGCTTAAGTAAAACAACAATGTCGGTGGCCAATTTTAAGTATAAAAATTGCTCTGGTTAAGAAGAAAATCATGAGGCTGTTAGGAACACACCATTTGAAAATAGATACAAAATGACATGGACGAAAAGACCCATATGTATGACTTTATTAAATGGTCCCTCTCTTCTTGCTCTCCAAGGTACTAAATGGTCCCCCTTTCCTGTCCTAATATTCCTGTCTCCATATCTGTAGCTGGCACTTAAATATTATAACAGATGAAAAGTGTGGCATTTGATTCTTCAACGTTTTGTGTCGTCAATTGTTGGAAGTGCATTTCAATATTGCCTTTTTTTAATTTTGAATGGCGCACATAATTAATCCACAACCACGAAAACGAGAAATGTCGTCCGTGACTGAAATAGAGATCCTTCTTGGAAATTCACAGGTTTTTCTTCTAGTTAATTTGACTACAACAGTTTCTTCTTACAAGTTTGATAGCAAAAAGCTGTGGTTCTTAGAAGTTCACTGAAAATAATCACTTTTGGGGGTCATATGAATAATTAATGAGACTATAATTAACTAGGTCTTAGTCTAGGATTTTGACATTGCTTCTCTAATCAACTCTCTTAATCAATTTAGAAAGAACAGATATCTCCTTATTTAGTCAAGGTTTGCAAAATGAGCTAAAGTAACCTGCACACTTCATGCTTCATGAATCATGACAACTTGACATGAAATTTCAACCTTATTATTTTAATTATGATATAGACTAGTTCGCCTGGAGTATGTTATTTTGATATAAATAAAACTAAGTAATTGTGCATATATAATAGTGAGATCTTGAATCTTCCGTGGCCTCCAAGTTAATCGATCGACAAAGTCCCATTTCCATCTCACTATAAATTTTGGGAAATAATGCAAGTGCCTTCGCCCATGAGCAGTAGGTCTCGGGTTCGAGACTTGGGAGCAGCCTCTCCATAAAATGGGGGTAAGGCTAGCCGACATTCACCTCTCTCAGATCCTGCATAAAGCGGGAGCCTTGTGCACTGGGTACGATGAATGCAACATCATATATCACACCAACTTAGCAACCCGCTTTAAATAATCTCAATCCATATATTCTGAACCCTTACAAATTACTAGCAAATTAAATGGCTATTTTCTCAGTTTTTTTCAACTGCTTCATGGCATCGTCACAGGTCTCCCATGAGGCAGCTGCAGCCTGCAGAGTCCAATTCTTCAAAGGATTCCAGAAAAAGCAAATCAAAGTCATTGGGAGCTCCCGTAATAGTTTCTTACTTTCCCCATAATTCATACCACTCTCGCTTGTAATTTTTTTGCTCCATCCAAAATACAAATGCAAGCAAAGTCCTTATGAAGCCAAAAACTGAGAGTTCATTTCTTGTCTTTTGTTGTTTTCCTATTTAAATGATTGGATTTGATGTTTATAGTTTGGTTCCCAATCAAATTAATGAAAGTGCTTAGAAGGCAACAGATGATAGATAACACTAACAACTTCCATGCCCAGTATATGGGGAGTATTAGTCTCCATATTCAACATTTCATAATAGCGAATAAGAGCTGCATAATGTTGATTAAGAATCATGATTTGATAAAGATAGCCAAAAATACGCATGAAATCGCAACAAGGACCTTCACACTAGGAGTAAAAATAAAATTTGGAAAAAAAATTGAAATTTAGAGAGTTTGACGGAATGATTGGAATGAGGGATGAACATAAAAGATGATATATTGGTAGGAAATCATATATTAAACTGATAATAACACCATTGTACAAAAAAAAAGGGTAGGAGATGAAACATATAACTTCTTTCGCATCAATACATTGAAAGTTATAGATTTGGCTACAATATTTATATGTATTTAATATAAACACTATCTCGATCATCAAATAATAATATTAATAGAAAACTTCATTTTAATCCTTGGCAAAGATGACTTTTTGATTAAAACCATGAGTAAGATCAAAATCTAATTTTAGTCCCTTGATACATTAATAGCCTCATTTATTAATTATATTTTGATTTTTAATTATTTATCTTTTTCTTTCTAATTTTTAATGTATTAATTTTATTTCATTATAATTTTTATTTTCATTTCATTCATCGTAATATATTTTGTTGTGAACATTTAGATAAACTAATTTTTGTTATATAATATATTTCGATGTACTTTATCTTCTTCATTTAGGTATATTAAATTCATTATAATACATTTCGGTGCATACATTTAGGTACACACATTTCGGTACATACATTTCGATACAAATATTTAGGTACATTAATTCAATATAATACATTTTCGGTACTAACATTTCGGTGTATACATTTCGGTACACACATTTAGGTACATTAATTTAATATTAATACATTTCGGTGCATATATTTAGGTACATACATTTCGGTACTAACATTTAGGTACATTAATTGAGTCTTTCAAATTTGAAGAATGTTAAATAAAATTAATAAATTAAAAAACTCTTTTTTGGTCAAAAAATAAATTAAAATTTGTGTATTAATAAATTTAAATATTTAATGGGAGACATTAAATAAAATGCACATTAATTATTTTGAATTAAGGACACATTAGGGACTAAAATCAATATTTAATCTAACACCAGGTTTTTTTTTAATTTTAATATTCTTGAAGGATTAAAGTTCAAAAACCCCTTTTTAAATGGATTACAGACTTTGAATTTTCAACATGTTTTTGTTGGTCATGATGCCGATGAATCAATCAAAATTCGGATTCAACACTTCATTACCTTTGAACCGCGTGGAACTGTTCATTACATCAGCCTCCCTTCCAAATAAAATAAAAACCCTCAAAAATATATATGCTGCTCCTTCATTAGATCTCAGTTTGCTTCTAGGTTAATTACTTGGCATGAAATTTCAACATGCCCCTTGTCTAGTCAAAGCAGCCGCGTGACGAACTTTCTTAATAAAGATTACTTTTTGGAGTCTATAAAATGCATTGCGATCTTGAAATATTGCTTGCCCTTCCCAGTTAATCAACATATAATATATATATATATATATATATATATATATATATATATCTCTTTGTTACATGCTCCCAACTTATTTCCAGCCCATTAATCTAGGCATTGTACCTAAGAAGTCTCAAGCCAAGAAACAAAGGTGATTTTGTCAATTGCTTCATGACATCGTCACAAGTCTGCGCTGACAAAGGAGGCTCTCCGACTACCGCAAGCTTGCCTGCTTCAAGCGAATCGAAGAAAAGCAAGTCAAAATCATCAGCATATTGGTCTCGCAAGCATGTTTCTAATTATTACATGGAAATACTACTAAATCTCATCAAGGGCATGTGAATCAATGGATCCAAGTCATATCATATATACCAGAACTGGGCTAGACGATGAGTAATAAGTTATGTATGGCCTGATGGAAGATGAGTATATAGTTATGTTTTTCTTAATTCGGTGTATAACGCTTTGACAATTAATATCCATTTTCTTTGTTTTTTTTGTTTTCTATTTGAGTTGATCCTGTGCTTATTTAAGGAAGTGCATCGACTGCTCGAGCTATCTTTTGTAGAAAGTGTAACTCGTACTCTGTTAATTGTGGCTCGAGCCCTTTGTACAAAAAGTGTATTGTGGATTACTTCATCGTTTTTAAACTAGACTAATACTGTAACCATTATAAATCTTTTTAAACTAGACGTATACTTTAACCATTATAATCTTCGTGTTCCTGATCTTGTTTGGTTTGTTTTTCGTATCTCTTGCCTATTGTTATTTGTTACTCGTTCTACACATTCTTGCAAGTATTGATTGATGCTTTCACACATCCTAATGAGTGACATAAAATTTTGACAGATTCCATTGTTTGCGAGTGAAAAAAAAAAAAGAAGCTTTTTTCTTTTTATAAGATATAACTGAGGAATAGGTGACACACTAGGGTGTTTTTCGGCTAGGGTTTTCTCTCTTTTCTCTGAGAGACAAAACTGATTTCATTCACAATTGCATTTAAGGCTTATGATAAAACACATAGGTATTTATAATACCCCTTGCCGAACCTCCTTATAAGTTTGATGCCATGATTTTTGTCCCACGCGTCTGGCCTAATAACTTGCCCACTTTGGGCTTGTGACCTGGACTCCTTTTAATTAAATAAAGCTCAACGCTTATGTTAAACTCATGGATATCTGGATTAGATAGAAGTATTCATGATTAATCATGATACTTTTTTGACCTTGATTGTAGTTACAATGCAATTCAGTTCTTCTATCATCCATACCACTATGTGATATGGAATAATGCTAAATCTCATATAGGTACCTACGATCACAACAATGCATCTTATCATGTGAAGCAGTTCTTACAAACATAGATTGATCAACAAGTATTTCGGATGAAGAATTTTGAGATGGATCTTCTAGTGGCTTTGAGGAATATCTCCTTCTGTTGAACAATTACTAAAAGGTGATAGATTCCTTATTGCGTTTTCATATATCTTTATGTTCATATACATGAACTCAAGTAATACACAATCTGGCCCTACGAGGTAGTGAGGGCCTTGAGGTGAAGTCAAAATTCATATATATAAGCACAAGTTATCCAATGATAGCCCCATGTCTAAGAACTATTTACATACTACAACTCAAAGCTTTGTAATGTTTGACATGTTATAAGCATCCATACATTTAAATTTCTTGGGCGATCAGTGTTCAGTGAATTTGTTCAATAGGCAAGCACTTGTATATCCATCATGTCTCCAACATGCGTAACACAACATCATGCTAACCATGTGATATACATTGGCCTTTCTGGATAGTAAATGTCTAGTTAACTTTCCAAATGGCTAGGAACTTAGTTTAAGAATTAAGTGACTATGGATACAAGTCACTCTCTCCTAACCTCATTTAGGACATTGCTTCCAAACTTTAAATTTCACATACTCATTCATGATATTACCTCTATAATCTTATGTTAAACTCATGAATGAATAAAACTTGCCCTTTTTATTAATTAATTAAATGTAATTGTTACATAATATCCAATATCACATAATTGGATTTTAGGGCACAACTCCAACACGATCATGGCTAGCCATTGATTGGCACATGAGTATGTAAATCAACAAAAATCTTTCTCAATTGGTGATAGTAGACATTTGGCCAGTCTTGATTGGATCCATCATCTTATTAATTATGACAAAAAGTGTTTTGAACCATTTAAATTGTGGGTGTGATTAAATACGATTAGTATGATATATAAAATACTGAAAATATGACTTTAGTCCCTGAAATTCAAGTTTCTTTACATAAAACCCGACATAGTCTTTTTACCTGAATAAAACCCAATGATTAGGCTCCACATAAGCAAATTCATTAATTCTATTTGCCCTTACACATTTTTCATTTTTTAGATGCCTAAAACAACCCTAATTACAGTTTTAATGTATACATTAAATTCTATGCATATTTGAAGGGAGGGATTAATGAAAAAAAATGCATTAATGTTTAAAATCATTGCATATTAATATATCATAACAAATTGTATGTTAATGCTTCTGAAAGAAAAAAAAAGCACTAATGTTATACTTTCCTTAAGATTTCGTAATTGTTTTTCAAATTTGCATAAAATTTGACAATTTTAATTTAATATCGTCATTTTCTTACCCAAATGAAAATTTGAAGGGGCACTATAAAATTTGTCCAGTAATAATACATGCAAAATAATTTACTTATGAAGTTAAAGAAATGTTATTTGATTCAAGAAATTTATCTATATTTTATATAATAATATAGGTGAATCATTGCACAAATATATATTAGGAATAAAATGTGCCCAATATATATATATATATATATATATATATATATATATATATATATATAATGCATGCAAATAATTCACCTAAAAATAAAGGAAATTTGGTTAAAAATAATATATCTACTACTTTCAATTTTCTTTTTTTTTTTACAAACATAATGTACCTACAATATAATTTACCTATTGTTTAATCAAATAAAAAAAATAATGTATCTACTGTTTCATTTTAATGGCGATAATTTGTCTTGGTTTAGTTTTTATGAAATAATTTAGGAACTATTTAACTTGACCAAAACTATGTAACTACTACTTTAATTTACCTACAAAATAAATGTTATTTGACTCAAAATTAATTTATTTATATTTTACATATAAATATAGATAAATTATTTTTAAAACGCATACATAATAACAAATAAAAATTGTCTAATGTATGTAATAATCTATGTAAAATAATTTACCTACAACATAAAGAATATTAATTGGTTTTTTTTTATCAAACAATATTATTTGATGGAAAATAACTGATTATACAAAGGATTTTATTTTTTCATACGAAAAATGTGCTCATAATTGTTTATGAATATGGATAAATTAGTGTGTGTGTGTGTATATATATATGTTACTAATATTTATGATACAAGAAAGGAAAATTTTCCATATGGGGTTAATTGCTAATCATAATTAGGGTGAGTAATAATATTTATTGACATAATTAGGGTTTTGTGGC
Organism: Malus domestica; assembly: GCF_042453785.1. NCBI lineage: Eukaryota > Viridiplantae > Streptophyta > Magnoliopsida > Rosales > Rosaceae > Malus > Malus domestica. The sequence goes on along the minus strand of NC_091667.1, from coordinate 614,432 downwards.
ATAAGTTGTAAATATTTTGTAATAATTGGTTACATATTTGTCTACATGGTAGTCTATTTGAATTTTGGGTTTTATTTGAATATTTACTCTTATGTGGATTTTTGTTTGAAAAATAGGAGTTTCAAGGGCCTTTCTCTAAAGAACCCTATAAAATATTGAAAGGTTTTGTACGGGTTAAGATTAAAATTTTCTTTAACTAATTAACCATGCATGTACATATAAAGCAAGATTATAACATGCATACACAAATAAATAGCAGAAGCAACAAAACTAGTCGTAAGTACAAACCCCTTTCTCATTGACCAATGTGGTTGATCTATTATAATTTGCTTTCAAGATTCAATAACAAAATCCAAAACTCATTCACCCAAGGCAAAACTGGCCGTAGGGTTTCTTTGTCCTTTTGGTCCTTCTCTCAACGTAAGTTACCAAAGGACTTAATATGGTCCAAGTGAACTCGCGCCCAATGGTCCCTATCAATCCAACATTATTTCGACGCTCAAATTAGACATTAAACGTCTATGATAATTAATTATTGGCTTTATAGTCAAAATGGTCTTTGAGATTTGTATAACACATCATTTTGGTCCATAAGATTGAAAATCAATAGAAATGGTCCCTGAGATTGTCCACCATCCATTATTTTGGTCATTCTGTTCAAAACTCCGTTAAGTATCTCGGAGCTCTTGGCCGAAAGTTTTGGCAATTTTCAAAACTTCGTAACTCAATCGTTTCTTAATCAAATTCGATCCATAATATATCAAAATGAAGATAGGAAAGTGTAGAACAAGATTATATCTATTTGGAATCCCAATGGTTACCAGAGATGGCTGAAAAATAGTCTGAAAGGTGACTGGTCCACGAGAAAATTGGAAAACTCGCCAGAAATTGGGTAAACTTTAAACGTTCATAACTTCTTCAATACTCAAAAGAATTTAGCGATTCAAAAACAAAAATCATACTTCTAAATGATACAAAGAGAATGGTACCTTTCTTGATGGCTAAATAGCCATGTTCTGGCCAAAAAACGGCTTGAAAGTAGCTGTCTTGGTCTCGAGTTAGCCACTTTCGAGCCATTTTTCGGCCAAACCAAGGCGAATTAGCCATCAAGAAAGGTATGATTCTCTTTGTCTCATTAAGAAGTATGATTTTAGTTTTCGAATTGCTCGATTTAGTTGAGTATTGAAGAAGTTATGAACGTTTAAAATTTACCCAGTTTCCGGCGAGTTTTCCAGTTTTCAGGCGGACCAGTCACCTTTCAGGCTATTTTCCAGCCATCTCTGGAAACCATTGGGCTTCCAAATAGGTATGATCTTATTTTACACTTTCCTATCTTCATTTTGATATATTATGGGTCGAATTTGGTTAAGGCTTTGAAAATTGCCCAAACTTCTAGCCAAGAGCTCCAGGAAACTTAACAGAGTTTTTAACGGAAGGGCCAAAATAATGAAATGGTGGACAATCTCAAGACCATTTATATTGATTTTCAATCTCAGGGACCAAGGTGATGTCTTATGCAAATCTTAGGGACTATTTTAGCTAAAAAGCCTTAATTATTTCATCATTTCCTCCTTACCGAAACTTTTTTATTCACCTCACACAAAGAATATGGTGTGCAATCATTAGGTTTTAATAGACGAAACCGTGAGACAAATACAAACTCTTTGATCGTTTTGAAGGATTGAAAACAACCTTTTAATCTACTTTATTGTGAAGAGCTCATTATTGATTATGCGTGACTTCACTGACTATGAGTGGTACCTAGCCGTATATCATTGCTCCCAGCTCGATAAAATGTATAAGGAAAACCTATTCAATTGCAACTTACAATGAAGAACGATCCGTCTCTACACCATACCCCCAATCACATTTTCGGGGTATAGATACTCTATATCAAACCCAATGTGATCCCTTTTCTACATACATGATACTTACTGTAGCTATCAAGAATTTATTCTCGATCACGCTTAGTACTTCAGCCGAGTATTCTTTGATAATATCTTAGAGTATTCAACTTTCATTTAAACAAAGCTAGAGATTTTTTGTTGTACATTCACCTGACACCATAGATAACAGCATTTTCAAAGGAGATGTCAAATTTTAAACATCAAAATGATAGTTGATAGCTTATGTGGCAATATGACATTTTGTACAATATTTTGCTCCACCTGATATGTTAAATAATAATGTTATTTAATAAAAAAAAATTTTGTGGAGTCCAATGCTTAAGGCAACCAGTCAAATATTTCAAAAACATAAACAACATTTATTATATATTATATTAATCTATTAAAAAATCATTTAATGAATTAGACATCTGCTGTCAAATTTGACAGCAAAAGGTTTTGCCTTCAAATGACTCAGCGCCACGTAAGAAATTGAAAGCTCGGTTGGAGAGAGTTTGCTATCATTTTTTACTGTTATATGTCTATGTGACAATTTTGACATCTTCTTTAGAGATGCTCTAAGGGGATAACCCAGATGTAGGGCATGATTCGTGTACAAAGTCACCAGTCTATCCATATGCCAACCATGATCTCTCAACTCTAATGATTAATCTGTATAATTGCAATTCAGAGTTACTTACTTGACATGTAATCTTCATTTAATCACCTCCACACTTGTCTTTGCCCACCCCCACTAATGGTCTGAGACTGACCTTGCACCTTATATCCCTAACTTAATTTGTGCATACATAGTGTGCACCATTCTTACCGGATTATCCACTTACATAATCCAATGACTAGAAATAATGTTTAAGACAACACATATGAAAGGGTCTCTTTAACTTATATTCTCGAGAAGACTACCATCCCGAGGTTACTTCTTAACATATGTATGTAAACGTTATCCATGTACTCACTGTCTAGACTACTTTGGTAATTTCACTATAGTGATCTGGCCCCTGTGATTAATTTATGGACTAATCACTATATTACGTTTAAGCAATCTCACTAGTCTTGATTGCTTTTAGGGCATACATCCAACAAATATGATATCCCTTTTACCTTTACTTGGACACCTAGATTAAAGCTTGTAATCAATTAGAAAGTAATTTATTAATTCGAGCACAAAGATGGTACAACAATGTGGTCTACCTAGAATTCCTCTTATCTAATTGGATATTGTTTAGATTTATCATTTGCCGCATCATATGGTACACTAATGTGGTCCAAAAATATGTTCAACCGCTACCATTTTTTTAGTAGAGCCATGGTGTTATAGGGTTAAACAATTAGTTGTTAGAGAGAGAGAGAATCAGTAGGATCGAACCTGCATGAGTGTATATAGACATGATTGATTTCCACCACTTTTGAAAAGCATCATCTGCCTAACATTACTCGGTAATTAAAAAGAACCAAACTAATACTTATACTCCCTTTTTTTTGGACGAAGGAAATCTCGTTTCTTTATTACTCAAACAAGCTCTTAACTAGCAGATCGTTGAAACTTCAATATGTCATCATTGAATGAGATTAAAAGATTTTACTACTTGCAATGAAGAAGATTCAGATTCTTTGGAGACTTTGTTCAATTTTAAAATTTTTTGTACATGCTTCAGCAAATTCCTCAATTATCTTTAAGCCATATTTATATAGTCTAGGATTGTTTACCATTTTGCTATTCTCATGCTCGATTGATATGCATATATTGTTATATGAGCTTCCGTAGTGAACGCTAAAATAGTCCCCGTCACCGTTTAACCTTAAACGTAGAGATGAATGACTTTTAATGGATCGGAAGGAGAGTCCCCAGCGTATAGGGCCTCTCTAAACAAGAAAAAAAAGAAGCAGGTATTTAGCATTTTAAGCCAATTGGAAAAGTCCCCTGTTTATCTCCTTTGTGCCAATGCATTTTAGGAATGCCATGAATTTGAAAGAGAAGGCGAAATATTTACCGGACCACTGGCTACTGGACACGAGGGCCCCAACAACTCGTGCGTCGTACTATCATTTTAAGAGAAGGCCAAATCCACAAGGCCGGTCATTTTCTCCTCTCATGTTAATTGCTTTCCTTGTACAGCTAATAATACACTTGGCTACATCCAAAGACATAAACACGTGCTATGCATTCGAGAACCACACATTCATGCATCAAACCCCATTATTTGCGCATCTTTGGAAGTACTTGAGGTCTCATTGTCGTCGAGAGTTGTCCCACATCGGTGAGGGACAATGCTTACTATGTGCTTACATGATCTTGGGCTACTCCTCATATTGCTAATTGGTTTTATGGTGGAACCTCAATTTCATCATGGTATCAGAGCAAGGTTGTCCACGTGTGAAGCCCAACGGCCACACGAGCTCCACATCACTCAATTGTTGTCCACGTGTAGACTTGAAAATCCGCCCTATATGTGGGGGCGTGTTGAGAGTTGTCCCACATCGGTGAGGGACAAGGTTTGCTATGTGCTTATATGATATTGGGCTACTCCTCATATAGCCAATTGGTTTTATGGTGAAATGTCAATTTCATCAATTGTGAGCCTATTAATGAAGCAACAACTGGTACCATAGAGAAGCGGCCATAAACTGGAGAGTCTTGACCAATTTGAAAGATCACTTGATGTAGTTGAAATAACTGAATTTTGGGTTGTTCGATCAATAAAGGAAGTATACTGAATCAGTATGGATATCCTTCTTCTGACACAGCAATGCAATTTCACAATCAATATCGAAATGAAGTGTTAGATAATTTCTTTCTTCTTTTCTTGTTGCTTGTCGATGTAGAATTTTGTACCATTTAATATAAAATTCCTCAAATTCCTGTAGTATGTAGTATAAGGATTTTCTTCAGTAGAAATTGAAGATCAAGTAAAATGTGAATTTTGGAAGTACTTGAGGTCTCATCTATTGCGGAATACTTCAATTCCTTATAACAACGTGAGGTTTGGTATACTTTTCAACGTGAAATTTTATTTTTACATCTCCGCATGTCTCTTTACGTGTAACGAGTTTTTAAGTTTAATATATGAACAACACCATTGGGTAAGAAACTCGTATCCAAGATGGCTCAAATCCCTTATTATATTGGCATTGAGCTACAAAATTAGTCCTGTAAATGGCATTTGAGCTGTGGCAATTAGGAAACCACGGATGTGGAACTTCACACCATGCCCCTCCTGCTCAAGTGTGCAACTTCGTGGCAATTCGGAACTATATATGAGACTAAGTCATGGATAAAAACTTGTTTGTACTTCTTGTTCATATTTGGTTGATTGGATTTCAGGGGAATGGCAGTTGAGGATCCTAAAGGCTACAGCTGAGCATGGCTTGAAGCTAACAATTGAAGACTACGCATTTGCAAATTCTGCTAAATATCTTTAAGACATTTATTTTGGTATAGGAATTTTTACCATTTTGCTATATATTCTCATGCTCGATTGATATGTATAGTTATATGAGCTTCCATAGTGAATTTTAAAGAGTAATGTTAGAAAGACTAAATTTACAAATAAAATGATATGGTTGTAGATGATTGAATTATTAATTAAGTATCAATTAACGTGTTTGTTTCTTATTGATGACACATCATTTAATTTAATTTTTTTTTAATTTTCTAGCATTATCCAAATGCTAATATTGTCCTCGTCACCGTATAGACCTTAAACTCAGAGATAGATGGCTTTCAAATTTCAATGGGTCGTTAGGAGAGGCCCCACTAAACAAGGACTAAAGGGAAGGTCTTTATCATTTTAAGCCAATTGGAAAAGTCGTCCCTTACTTCTCTCCCGTATGCCAATGCGTTTATGGAATGCCGTGAATTTGACAGAAAAGGCCAAATAATTAACGGACCACTAGCTACTTGTATCCCAACAGTCATGCATCATGCGTATCACTTTCTCTTCCCGTGTTAATTGCTTTCCTTGTTTAAGCTGACACTAAATTCGTAGATACATCCAAAGATATGTTAACCACACACGCATGCATCAAAACCCCAAATAATCACGCATCTGTGGAAGTACTTGAGCTTCCCTGTAGCGGAATACTCCAATTCCTAGTAAGAACATGGAAGAGGTTTGGTAAACCTTCCAACATGAAATTTTATTTTTACACTTCCGCATGTCTCTTAACGCATGACGAATTTTTAAATTTAACACTTAAAAACACTATTAGGTGACGTAAAGCATGTGTAGTCATTGAGCTTTTCACTTAGGCCAAACTAGCTCTAATCCTACGAAGAAAGTTGAGATTACACGCATAAAAAATTTGGTAAAATTAGCAGTATAAGGAGTTCTCAAATTCTTAGTCATAAGCACATAAAAGATTTGGTAAAATTTCTGATAGGAGATATTTCATCACATCCTCACACACACATGTGGTCCAATATCCTAATGGATAGAGCATTAGGTTTCTATGCATGCATCCTGGGTTTGAAACTCCTCAAACCCCTAAATTATTTTTGGGATACTTTAGATGCGGTCCCTAATCATTAACATTCTTTGACTAAAACCTTAATGGTATTCAAAGTTTGATCAAAGTCCCTTGACTTTGTACACCTCATTATATTACAATTAATATTTATATTTTTATAGTTTTGACATTAATTGTTTGATATTAAAATCCCTCATTATAATACTATTAGAAACGGTTACAATAAAAAAATTCAAACATTTTGATTGAATAAATGGATAAAAACTATGTAAAAATAAGAAATAATAAATGGCAAAAGAATGTATCCATAGTGTTAAAAAAAAATGGGTACATTTTACAAAAAAAATGGGTACATTTCACATATAACAAAGTGGTACATCAATAAAGAAGAATGGGTACATTATAAATAAATTAGGGTACATATAAAAGATTAAAAAATTATGAGTACAAATGAATTTTTAAAAAATATAGGCGCTAAAAGAAATTAATACATGGGTACGAAATAAAACTAAAAAGAAAATACTACAAACTTAAAAAAAAATGTTGCAAATTAAAAGTGGGTACAAACTAAAAATATAAATATATGATACAAAATTTAGACATAAAACATAAATATACCATATGTAATTTTTCTATCATTGATTAAATATACAATGTCACGTGACGGTATACACAAATATGGGCACAAAAAGAAACTAATATATGGGTAAAAATTAAAATTAAAAAAAAAGTTGGTACAAATTAAAAATAGGTACAAACTAAAAATAAAAATATATGATAAAAAATTTAGCCATAAATATAAATATACTAATTTTTCACACTAAAGGAATATATTTAAAAAATATTTTATTATTCAAACAATTAATGATGTTATTAATACCCAAAGACCTTGATTAAAAATTGAAAATGAATAGGATTTTAATCAATGGAGTAGTAAAAAGAACGATTTGATCCTAATTTCTCCATTCTTTTAATAGTTTCGGACCTCTCCCTCCCCTCAATAATAATAATTTAATAAAAGCTACATCTTTATATACTATATTTAATCCTAACAGGTCGAAAGAACAAATTGAGTGAACCCATATGGCATTAAATATGACAACAATCAAGTCAATGAGCTCCTAGCCAATGTCAACTGTAATTAAATTCAACTTCTCTTTCTCAACTTCAAATCTTCTGACCCAATTTTTTTTTAACAAATGATATTATCTACACTAAATGAGTGGAGAGTGAACTAATCCTCACAATAAATTAGCTATAATAATATACTCATTTTATTTATGGCCTCTCTGTAGCCCGTTTAACTTAGTGACACTTGTCCTTCACCTAACTCCAATCTAATAGTGTTAATTAACTTTGATATATCTCAAAGAAAACAAAAAGCAATAAACCCCTTAAGCCCCCCAGAGTCGCAACCACGTAGTGGTGAAGCCATGTGAGGGCGAGGAGTGGTGGCCGCCACTCCCCTCGCTGAACAAACAATCCTGGAGTGCTGGTTCATCCCCTCTGCTCTTGACTCCTGAAACACTGCAATTGATTTTTGAAAATAAGTTCTGAATCACTGGCAGAGTCTCATTGGGTTCCGGCTTAAAGGCCAAAAAGGAGGTGCATAGGCGAGTTGTGTCCGTATAGTTCACAGGGCTTGGAGAGAAAGTTGTGGAAAGGGTAATTTGAAGGAGAAAAAGGTGTAAAAGTATTGGTATTGGTATTGGATTCCATTGAAGCTTCATTGTCAAGAAAATTAGTTCAGAAAAAAGGAAAAAGTTGAAGAATTGTGAAGTGGGTTGTGGAAAAAATGGTGGCTTGATCAATTGGTGGGGTAAGATCAAAGATTTGACAAATTGGGTTATGTTCAGCAGAATGATTGCAGTATATTGTTAGCAGAAAAAAGAAAAAAAGGGAAGAACTGGGAAGTGGGTTGTTCTAATTAGCTCAATTTATGGGTGTGGATTGTGGAAAAATGGTGTCTTGATCAATTGGTGGAGGGAGTTCAAAGATTCGACAAACTGGGTTTTGTTCAGCACATCAGAGTGATAGCAAGAACTTCGATGGAGAAGCACAAAGTTGAGTTAAATTGATTTGATGGTTTTGGGAAGAAATAGTAAAACTTGCAGAAAAAGGTACCATTCTCTTCATCTCATCGAGAAGTATGATTTTCGTTTTTGAATCACATGATTTCGTTGAGTATTGAAGAAGTTATGAACGTGTTAAGTTTACCCAGTTTCCGGCGAGTTTTCCAGTTTTCCCTCAGACCAGTCAGATTTGAGGCTATTTTCCGGCTATCTCTGGCAGCCATTGGGCTTCCAAATAGGTATAATCTTATTCTACACTTTCCTATCTTCATTTTGATATATTATGGGTCGAATTTGGTTAAGAAACGATTGAGTTACGAAGCTTTGAAAATAGCCCAAACTTCCGGCCAAGAGTTCTGGACACTTAATAGAGTTTTTAACCGAATGACCAAAATGATGGATGATGGACAATCTCAAGGATCACTTTTATCGATTTGAAATGTTAGGAACCAAAGTGATGAGTTATGCAAATCTCAAGAACCATTTTGGCTATCTAGCCAAGTAAAAATTAATAGATAAATAAATCAAATTAAAAAAATATATACATTTAAACACTAGAAAGAAAAAAAAAAAACAAAAGAAATCCTCTTATAAGATTTTTCAAAGTGAATCTTATTTCTCCAGAAGCTATTGATTTTCTAGATAAGCTTCTTCGATATGATCACCAAAAAAGCCTTAGCAAAAGAAGCAATGGCTATGCATGTTACTAATTGACTCCTTTAATAAATAAATAAAAAACCTTGCAGATCAGAGAAAAATATTTCTGTAGCTTAGGATGTTCACTACATCCCTTGTTTTCAAAGCTTTAATGCATGATGATATGTGATATATATGCATTTTGCGTGCTGCCTAATAAATTGGCAGGGAGGAAGCGATTCAATGATATAAGATATGCATCATCTAGGGTTTCTTTTTATTTTTTCAATGTTTAATTGAAACTTTTTTGAATTTGTTTTATATATCTATTAATTTTTATTTTTAAATGATTAACTACAAGGGTAACTTCGTCCTTGAGGGTTCCTTGAGGGGTAGATGTGAAAGTAAATTAAAAGGTGAACGGGTGTTAGTGTAATGTTGCAAACCAGAGGAGGTTTTATGAAATAATAATAAACCTCAAAGGGTATTAGTGTAATTAACCCAACAAAGTAGGTTCCCATGAAGAACTCAAGCATTATCCCATTTTGGATGGAGAAGAATTGAAGTCCTCACCCTCTCTCTCATTTATCTCCCTATAAATGCATGAACTCGCAAAGCTATTTTAGCAAATTAGAATCTTTCAAAAAAAATTCTACCAGATTAGAAAGCATATTATCCAACTCTTAAGTGAGACGACGATGACGTCTCAGCTGCATAAACCCATTTACGCTCCATCCTTCTCTCTCTTTCCAAAATCGTCCATTAACCCTAATCATCTGATTAAGCATGGTAACCCCTCCCTGATCAGCATCGTTCCGCGCCACCATGTCCATCAAAATCGTAACAAGAAAAACTCCTCCTCGGTGATCCGTGCCGCTTCTGGTGAGCTCAAATCATCACCTACATCAGTGTCCACGGTTAATTCAGCGGAGAATCAGGCGTTTACAGTAAAGGCTTTGGTGACGGTGATGTCAACAGTTGAAGGGTTCCTCTCCGGCATAAGCTTGACTCGCCCCCTCGATGACATTACCGACTTGCTCGGAAAAACCTTGCTTTTGGAGCTTGTTAGCGCCGAGCTTGACCCCAGTAAGCAAGCAGTACTCTAAGCATACAGAATATATATATATATATATATATATATATATATATATATATATATATATATATATAACTTTTCTCAGTAGAATAAACACACACAGATTGTCTTACAGCCTCAGCCAGTTTGACCGTAAACTTTTTATTTCCACAAATATTTTTAGAGTTGAGAGCTTTTTTTTTTTTTTTTTTTTTGTTTAATACAAGTGAGTTTTTTCTATTATATATATATATTAGAGCAATGATAAGCGTTAGTAAGTTAAATGTTAAATTAGCCACTGACGGAATTCGAACTCATACCGTCATGCAAAGACACAACATATTTCCACAAAGCGTTAGTAAGTTAAATGTTAAATTAGCCACTGACGGAATTCGAACTCACACCGTCATGCAAAGACACAACATATTTCCACCATTGTGGTAAAAGATCACTTGCTATTATATTTGTTGTTCATTATTCGTTCGAGTTTTTTTTTTCACGAAAATAACAAACGATTAGCCCCAAGCTTATCCAAAACAGTCTTTCTTTTTTCTTTATAAAGAAACCCATTGGAAATCAACTCTAATCAGACACCTGATTCAATGGACAGAAATCCCCTTTCAAATCTGTATTCGGACTCTTTCTGTACTTGGATAATCGGATTGGTTTCGAGGTCTGTAGAAGTGATTTTAACATATCATTTTTAGCTTCCAACACATTTTTCCTTAGTTATGACAATTGAATTGAATAAATCAAATGGAATCTACTACCATAATTAAATAATAAGGATGTGTAAGAAGCAAAAAATAATGTGTGAAAATTACTTTCCATATTTATATAGCCCCCTTTCCGTTGAAGGATGCCTCAAATAAACTTATTTGAGGAAGAGGGAGATTTTGTGGTGCTCATTCCATAACTTTTTTCAATGATTCAAATCATCTATATTTCAGTTCATCATTATAGATCATCCTTGCATAAATTTAGACAAATCCAAAATCATTATAAGATTTCCACTTGTAGTGAAGATCATAGACGTGTACGGTTTAAAAAAATAAACACTCATTTGACCATTTAGTCTAATGGTCAAATGGTTTCATATTGAGATGATTTTTAATAGAGAAAATTTTCGAGAAAATACCTAAAAGATTGACTGTTTGATTGTTGTAATACGATGTGGAATGAATCCACAAAGAATCTCTCAAATATGTGGGATCCCTGGAAGGAGACTATATATTAGTAATACAAACACAAATAACTATTTTTATTAGGGCTGCTCATTTTACCAACTCCTTTGTTGGTTTCTTTTTTTCTTTTCTTTTTTTTAATGAATTTTTTTTTGGTTCCGGCTCTTGATTGATTAAACTCTTAAATTTGAACTTTATTAATTTAAATATTTTATTAATTTGAATACTTTGATTGAAGGATAAAAATGTTATTTCGGTATTAATTAAGAAATTTATTAACAACACCTATTGTTAAATCCTTCCCAAAATCATGCAAAGATTAGGGATTTTTTTTATTCTTTTTTCTTCAAATTGAATTGTAAGAAATATGATCAAATTTTTTATTTTTTCAAAATAAAATGTTTTATATTTATTTTTAAATATAGGTACGTTTTAAATTTAAATATAGTTACATTTTATCATAAAATATGGGTACATATAAATTAAAAAAAATGAGTAATTTTTACACTAAAAATGGTACATTTTAGGGAAATTTTATTTGAATCCATGTAACCTTTTTCTACACCCAACTTAAATTTAAATTGTTAATTGTCTATTTTACCCTATTGCATAATTACTATTAAGTACAAAATGAAATTAATAATAAAACTCAAATTTATCAATAAACTCATTAAACCCTACCATCACTTATTGTTTATCCTACGTTCATTTTAGCTAAAATCCTAATAGGTCTTGTAGAGCAAAACAAACTTTTTTAATTGATGTATTGTGATTTTGAAGTTTTGAATCCTCCAACTAAGGTATGACTCAATTTATGAATATTTTGTTCGTTTGATTTCAATTTTTTTAAAGTTTAGAAGATGAGTATTTGGGTTTCAAATTTTTTCATCAATCCCGAATGGTTTATTAAACTTTCTGCAATTGGTAAATTCTAAGGAAAAACTTCTTACCAATATTCTTATATTATAAACTTCCTTGCTTGTTGATAAATATAAGGGGATGAATTGTTTGATTTGTTCCTTATGCACATCAGTAGAAATAAAAAAGGCAAATGCTTGGGTTTGGTAGCAGGAAAAAAAAAAGTAGCCATGGAAATGCTAGTGGGAGAGGGGGGTGGGGCAACGATGCCTCTTTTTTTTTTTTTAAATCAATTACAGATGTTATTTTATAAAGGTAATAGGTGTAGAGATAACTTAACATTTTGAATTGGGTTTGAGAGGGTAATTTTGGTAATAAATTTGGGTTTAAAGAGAGATTAATAAAAAAACAATATGGATGAAGAGAGTAAGTTGGATGTAGAAAGAGGTTACATAGATTCAAATAAAATTTCCCTATATTTTATCATGATTCTTTTTTATTTCCTACGAAGAGGTTATGTGAAGATACAAAATAGATCTCGGGGATGTATATCTAATTTAATGTTTCAGGTTGTACTAAAAAAATTAATTAATCTTTCAGGTTAAATTTGTCTTTTGATGGAAAATTAACGGAAGTGATTTTGTGAAAACAATTTGAAGCCTTACGGAATGTTTGTGTAACACAAATCTTAGGGATGAATGTGAAATTTAATCTTTGAGGTTATATTTGTCATTTGAAGAAAATTTATGATGGTATCATCATTTTTGGATGGAAAATTAAGAGTTTTGGGGCTTACCTTAGGAGGTGTTAAGTGTATTTTCCAAAACCTTAGAAAGTTTTGTGGACAAACAACAAGATCTAGATCTACACCATAAGAAGGGGAAATGTTTGAATCTGAGACGCAATGGTTTGAAGAGGAATGTCATATCCATCCGAACCTTTCACCACTTGCTCACTATTTCTCTTTCCAACAATATTGTTTTTTGCAAACATGAATCCCACGTTGATGAAATGAGAGACCTTACATGACGGAATCTCAACTTTCTTCACTTTAATGGGTTTTATGGTGGATTGTTATCACATTAATGGGACCTCAACTTTCCGGTGGAACCTCAACTTAATTTCTTCACAGAGCATATGATTATACAATTGTATGAACAATCAGCACTTTAAATTTTACAAATACGGATCGAATTTATTCACTACATATTTTTGAATTGGGCTTTGTAGAGACGGGGTTGGAGAAGGAAACAGTGAAGGGCTATGCGCACAATGCGAGCCACAAGGACAACGAGGTGGTGTATGAGGCTACTTTCACCATCCCAGCAGGGTTTGGAGCCGTTGGAGCTGTTCAGGTAGAGAATGAACACCACAAGGAGATCTTCATCAAGAACATCGACCTCGATGGCTTCCCGAACGGCACTGTTAATATTCCCTGCATTTCTTGGGTTCATTCCAAGTTTGACAACTCTCAGAAGAGAATTTTTTTCACCAACAAGGTCCTCTATTTTAGATCCTTATATTTTTCCTTGCTTTCTCATTATTATCATACAAACACACACACACACATATATACATGGGATTAGGATCAAGAGACAAATATTTTGATAAATACTTTTACACTCTTTTTTAGCGATTAGATCTTATAACATCTAATGGTCTTGATTAATAGTGATGTGGAAGCTTTTAAGACTTGGATGATGATGTAGATTATAACCAACAATAAATTTTGGCACTCCCCTACACTTTAGTTTAGCCTTTTAGAAGGCTATACTATTGCAATTTTGCAGTGCAGTTGAGATTTATGTCTTGTACACGTCGTTGATGTATTGTTGAAGTTTTTTTAATCAATAATGCTTTGTTCAAGAAGGAAAAAGTGATCGTTTTCTTATCTTCTTTCTTAAGATTACCCAATGTTTTAAAAATCTCCGCCTGGGGCCCTTCTAGACGCTAGGCAGCTGGCCACCATCCTGATTAGTCCCCAGGCATTTGAAAAATGAGAAAGTACACCTAGCCCATCTAGGCGGCCGCCTAAACCTGTCTAGGCACCCGCTTAGATTGTGACTCTCACTTAGACATAAAATGAATAAGTTTCTTTTTGCATTCTATTTTGTCAATAAAATGTAAGAGACTTGTTAAATACTTAGATGAACACTCAGCATATGTATGTCTCCCCATATTTTCAATATATTCTAACACTTTATAATTTATATGCTTTTTTTTTTCTTTTTTGCAATTAATGTATGCCATTGCAAAGTATAAATAGACACTTATTTATACATAATATATAATATATTTACTTAAATCTACCTAGTCTGCCTAGGCCCGCACCTAAAATCCGCCTAGTTGCCTAGGCACTAGACCCAGCACGCCGCTTGACTAGCTTCTAGCGTCTTTTAGAACCTTGAGATTACCTTGTGTTTTAACTGGTTTTGGCTGACATAGTCAGCCACAAAATTAATTGTTGTGTTAATTTGTGTGGAAACGTAATGATTCGAAGCAGTCGTACATAACATCAGAGACGCCAAGTGGGTTGAAGAAGCTAAGAGAATCTGAGCTACAGACTATGCGAGGAGATGGGGGGGGCCAAAGAAAAACATCTGATAGGATCTACGATTATGATACTTATAACGACATTGGCGATCCGGACAGCAGTGATGATCTGGCTAGGCCTGTCCTTGGCGGCAAAGATCACCCGTACCCCAGGCGCTGCAGAACTGGAAGACCACGCTCTGAAAAGGGTAAATTACTTACTAATCCCTCAAATGGTTGTATAAGGTAAACGCCATGCCATTTTCTACTCAATAGGTCCATAGTTGGTAAAGAAAACTTATCTATCCCGGGTTCCAATTCAACCTCTTCTTTCTATCTCACTTGGAATATGAAGTCACGTCACGAGAGATATAGGAAAAAGAGGGGTAGAAACCCTTAGCTGCCAATTAGCTCCCATATATATGAAAATAAAACAGTGTCCTAGACACTCAAAACTAAAAGTTTGTTTTGGTTCGTGTCTCCTAACAGACATCTACAAAAATAAATTTGTGTTTATGCCCTTTGAAATGGAAACTCATCTGCTTCAAGAACTTAATGTTAAGGACAATGATTCAAGCTATGAACCATTTTCTTTTATTATATGCTAATTTCGGATGTGGGAAATTATATGACTGAGAAACTATGAGAGCAATGTGATTATTGTATCATATATTTTCTACCAATATTGCAGATCCTTTATCGGAACAAAGAAGCAGCAGTGTGTATGTACCAAGAGATGAAGCGTTTTCAGAGGTGAAACTGCTGACATTTTCGACAAAGGCCCTGAGATCTGTGCTACATGCATTGGTCCCTTCGCTCGAGACAGCACTTCTTGATCCAGACCTAGGATTTCCATACTTCACAGCCATAGATTCACTGTTTAACGAAGGAGTCAAGTTACCTAAGGCTAAGACTGGTGAGGCAAAGACTGGTGGGTTTTTCCAGACAATCCTCCCAAGGCTAGTCAAGACTATTACAGAGGGGGGAGACGATCTTCTGCTCTTTGAGACGCCTGAAATAGTTGACCGTACGCCTCCCTCCCTCTCTCCCTGTGTATAGATCGCGATCAAGCAAAAATTTCTGAATGATGATTCCCTCTTGAGGAAAACAGACCACGAAATTGTTGGCTTCACCCTGTATATCACTTGTCTTCTATTGCAGGTGATAAATTTGCTTGGTTTAGAGACGAAGAATTTTCCAGGCAAACTCTAGCTGGTCTTAATCCATATAGTATCGAGCTAGTGACGGTATGCTTTCTTTATTATTTTGCTGATACAAGTAGAACTCCTTCACTTCAATCAAGAAATTCAAATTTGTATATTCCATTTATCACCCGAGGTGGCCATCTTCCTTGGTGATCAAGTAATTAAAGAGTTAGAAGCGTATCTTGTTTTAGCTGGTTAAACTCTATTTTTTCCTCGTGGCAGTAAATTCTGTAATTTCCTGATGCAGGAATGGCCATTGAAAAGTAAACTTGACCCCGAGATTTATGGCCCCCCTGAATCATTGATCACAACAGAGCTGATTGAGAAGGAGATCAAAGGTTGTATGACTGTCAATGAGGTATAATAAACACACCCCCAATCTCTTCGACTTGCAACCGGGTTATGCTTTAAGTAAAAGAAAATTGCTTGAACATGAAATGTAGGCCTTGGAAAGGAAAAAGATGTTTATTTTGGATTACCATGACCTGCTCATGCCTTACGTGAACAAAGTAAGAGAGATTAAAGGTACCACACTGTATGGTTCTCGTACACTATTCTTCCTCACTGAAGATGGGACACTGAGGCCTGTTGCCATTGAACTCACGCGACCGCCTGTTGGTGATAAGCCACAATGGAAGCAAGTTTTTACTCCAACCTGGGATGCCACCGGTTGCTGGCTGTGGAGGCTTGCTAAGGCCCACGTTCTTGCCCATGACTCTGGCTATCATCAGCTTGTCGTGCACTGGTAAGAAACTCATTCCCAAGATGGCTCAAATCCCTTTTTATATTGGCATTGAGCTACCAAATTAGTCGTGTAAATGGCATTTAAGCTGTGGCAATTAGGAAACCAAGAATGTGGAACTTCACATCATGCCTCCTGCTCAAGTGTGCAACTTCGGTTATTGTAGCTGTGGCAATTGAGAACTATGAGACTAAGTCATGGATAATAACTTGTTTGTACTTTTATATTTTCACAGGCTGAGAACTCATTGCTGTACAGAGCCATACATAATTGCAGCTTATCGACAATTAAGCGCAATGCATCCCATCTACAGACTTCTGCACCCTCATTTCCGGTATACAATGGAAATCAATGCTCTGGCTCGAGAAAGCCTCATTAATGCAGGTGGAATCATTGAGAAATGCTTTTCACCTGGAAAGTACTCCATGGAGATCAGTTCTGTTGCTTATGACCAGCTTTGGCGCTTTGACATGGAAGCTTTGCCAGCAGATCTCATCAGAAGGTATTTTCCTTGATAAAACTAGCATAAGACTAATCCAAACTATTTGATGCAGGAAACTTTGTACAAAGAAGATTTTCGAATTTTAAAAAGAAAACTTCACTGAAAACCCCACGGAATTTGAACTGCTTGTTCATTTTGGTTGATTGGATTTCAGGGGAATGGCAGTTGAGGATCCTACAGCTGAGCATGGCTTGAAGCTAACAATTGAAGACTACCCATTTGCAAATGATGGTCTCATGCTGTGGGATGCCATTAAGGAGTGGGTGAGTGATTATGTGAACCATTACTATCCAGACCCAAATCTTATTGAGTCTGATACGGAGCTTCAAGGTTGGTGGACAGATGTTAGAACCAAAGGTCATGCAGACAAGAAAGATGAGCCATGGTGGCCTGTTCTGAAAACCACGGAAAGCCTGATTCACGCTTTGACTACTATCATTTGGGTAACCGCTGGTCATCATGCAGCAGTGAACTTTGGTCAGTACACGTTTGCCGGATATTTCCCTAACCACCCTACAATTGCTCGAACCAACATGCCAACTGAAGATCCATCTGACGAGTTTTTCCAGAACTTCATGAAGAAACCAGAAATGGCTCTGCTGATGTGCTTCCCCTCACAGATTCAAGCAACAACAGTGATGGCCGTGATAGATGTACTATCGAATCATTCACCCGATGAGGAGTATATTGGTGATAGTCTAGAGCCAGCTTGGGCTGAAAATCCTGTTATAAAGGCCGCATATGAGAGATTCAGTGGCAATTTGAAGAGGCTAGAAGGAATTATTGATGAGAGAAATACCAATATGAAACTGAAAAACAGAGTTGGAGCAGGCGTTGTTCCATATGAGCTTTTGAAGCCATTCTCAACCCACGGTGTCACAGGAATGGGAGTTCCAAACAGCATCTCCATCTAAATTTGATGATGAGGAATCGGTGTTCCAAACAGCATCTCTGTCTAGATTTTAGGTTGATGTTGTAAAAACTCTTTATGTATTCTATTTGGCCCTTAATAAATCAATAATATGGGGTGCTTAAAGTTCTGATGAAAACTGTTCCATGATTCCACCCAACTCGAACTAGTAACATCAGATAATTTGCGGATTGGAACAAGTAATATCAAATCTCTAATGGGAAAGGTTAAGGTCCAGAGTATTACTTGTTTATTTGTTTCAAAGTACAGAGATCATTACATGAAAGTTACAAATTTCAGCGCTAACTGACGCTGCTGCAACTTCCGTATACAGAGCCGGAAAATATGTTAACAGCAACATGATGTGAGCTTGTGAAACAGATATATAGCTTATTACTTGAAGTATGCTTATATACACGTATGTCTATATTATACATCGCCGTGGTACAATAAATGAATGAACCAAAATGTGGAAAATCTATCCTAAAAGAATTCTTCCTACAAAGAATTAAAGAATTAGGGGACCTTCGCCTTCTGCTGAGTTGCTCATGAAAGTCCGGAAGTGAATCCAGGTGACAGTGAAGCTTCAGAGTTTCTCTCCACAGAACCTTATACGATGTTGTCTTATAAGCAGACATTTGTCTTGCCTCCCTTGAATTTGTACACCAAGGAAGGAGTGTAGAAGAAACAATGTGAGCAAACTCACAAAATGAGTGTGATGCTGCGGTTGCTCTTAAAATCACCGTCCATCCAAAGAACCATCATTGCACTGGAGAACAAACCACTTTTCAGCAGGCTCAAATTCAAGGGATTTGCTGAGAAATTCCAATTTTTCGATTAGGTGGTCCATTGCAGAGTTAGCATTGTGCTCGAAATCTTCAGCATTGACTCACATGTACGAATGAGTATTAGTATCATTGCACATGCACTCCGGAACAGGGTACTTTGTGACATCTTTTCCAACTCTACTACTCCTGAGGTCTGGCTGTCCTAAGGAATCTCTGTGCAATTCCTGTATGATCCTATTGAACTCTGCTTCAGGGAGAGAAGAGTTCAGAAAGTACGGAAGCATATGCCTCTTGTCTGGGGTTATATACTTCTTGTGGCCAGCATAGGCACGATGTCCCTGAAAGAGAATACAAAACTTGGTGTAAGTGAAGTCTCCATCAATTTCGATAAGCAAACTATGTAAAAGAACTATTAGTATGATAATTTCATATTGTTCGTCTTCCATGCATATTTTCTCAACACATATTTCTTTTTGTTGCTCCAAATTGGAAAGGCCTCAATGACACATCGCTCATATTTCAGATCAGTTGACAATGTGAGATCAGTTGTGCATTTATCCAAGCATTTCATTTGTTTCACTAGATTTATTTTGAGCATTTTGTGCATTTATCTAAGCATTACCGGTTAACTTGATGTATTTTGATCATATTTGTTAATTGTTTTATCTAGCATATAGTATATACATTTACTAAAACAAAAACGAATAACTATACCTGCATAACATGGCCCATATTTCCCCCATGAGAAGGCATGAAGACATCACTATTCTCGGAAACTATATAATCAATGGCAGCCATGACAGAAGCTCTGTTTGCAAAAGGTTCTAGTTCACCAGGCAAAGCAAGATCTTCCTTGTTGTAAAAATGGGGAAATTCTTCAATTAACGGTAGTAAGGCTTCTTTTCCACCAAAAGGCTGCCCGCCAGCCCAATATATTCTTGCACTTTTTGGAGCTCCAAGAGCTTTAAGCAACCTAAAACACAAGATTTGGTTTGTCAGAAAACTCTCTGCTACAAACAAAAAAAAAAGGAATCTATTTGGTTTAATTAAAATGCCTAAATGTGACTATCATACCTGGTCACCTCCACGGCATTCAAGGGGCAGAGACCTGCAAGTTTTCTTTCATGGTAAGTCATGTTTGATCTTCCAGTTAGGAGCTCTGGCCGCCGTATCCTCTCATTGTAAACTATCTCATCATATTCAGGACTCAAACCAGGAAGACAACCGGTCCTCACCCATACGTCCTTCTCCATTCTTAAATGAAGCGCAAGGTAAGGACCCTTATTGCGCATCCTCTCCGCAAGCTTGTTACCAATTCCCAAAATTGGAGGAGCAAACCTCAATGCATGAAAAGCAACCTGAAGTCAAACAAGGAAGAGATTACAGTCAGCTGTCTATAGGACCTTGTTCCAATTCTGTAATGAAACAAAGTCAGCTAGCATATACAAAAATAAATTATAAACATATTTAGCGAATTACCTTGCATCGAAGCTTTTGAAGATCAGAGGGAAGATCCTTAGAGAGCCTTGAATCCAAGCCTCTTAGAAGCAGAACCCCTTCTCTTTTAATCTGCACAGAAAAGGAGGAATTAGCATAATTTATAGTGCCAATTGGAATTCCACAGGAAATTCGTTTGTAAAACCACAAATAACAAAACCGATAAACAGGGTTAAAAAATCATGTTACGATATTAGACACAAGGAAAATGACTTAAGCATGATCAGAAAACTCTGAAATCGTCATTTGTTTTATATAGTTAAAATGTTCGGCAGCACATAAAGTTTATCTGCAGTCTGCACATAAGGTTTACATAATAAGTACAATATT
The DNA here is from genome assembly GCF_042453785.1 of Malus domestica. Classification (NCBI taxonomy): domain Eukaryota; kingdom Viridiplantae; phylum Streptophyta; class Magnoliopsida; order Rosales; family Rosaceae; genus Malus; species Malus domestica. The sequence goes on along the minus strand of NC_091667.1, from coordinate 593,727 downwards.
TTAGTCACAAAGGTTGGACTGGACGGCTCTTCAATTGTGTTACCACGGCATGGTTAGACTATATTTCTAACAGTTAGAGCTATTGAGGGCTTCCCATGCTATTGTAGCAACACTTGTAGACTAAAATATGAGAACAACAGTTAGAAAGCTGACATTTTTCGTAGGAACGCACCAGCAAAAACAAACAACCAAACAAAATTTTTTTGGTGTCACTAGGCCCACAAATAACAAACTAAACAGCTGCTAAAGCATCTTTTCCTCTATTCCATATTTCCTTAATTCAAATATTTAGGAAAAACAACCGGGTTGCTTCAATGCAAGCACAAAGACAGCAATGATTCTTACCCTCTTGTGATAATGAGACCGAATCCAATTAGGCGAAGCATGTAGAGGAGTCCGTTTCTCTTCCACTGGCCTTGTCATTATATGCGTCGATGGTAGTGCAGAAACTATCCGAACATCGTCAGCAAGAACTTCCTTAAAGTGCTTCAAATCAAATATATCAGAAAAATCACTGCACCCATCAAACGAAACACAGAAAATCAATTTCAGTCTCCTAAGCAAATATATTGCAACATAAGCTATTCATAAACCAACAACAACAAATCCTAACTATTCGTGGGGGCGGAATCGGATAATAAACCATTCTAAAAAGGAAATATAATAATTTAGCATAATTCTATGAATCATGATACACAACAACACGAACTCATTGAATCCAATAAAAGGCAAGTAATTTAGTGAGAAAAATGTGAGTTGAGTTGCAACATTGTATACCTTTCATCTCCCCAGATGACATTAACTTGAAAAATAGGAACCACCAGAGCAGCTCCAAGAATCCTGGCAATAACGACAGCATCGACAATCTGATTCCTCTGCTGGTTCATCCCACCAGAAACCACAACAATCAGGTATTTAGTCCTGTCCTTCACTATCCCCTCACTAGCTTTCTTATACTCCGTCGTCAAATCCAAGCACGGCCGATACCTCAAACCATCCGGCTGCTTCCAAAACTGACTCCCATCAGCTTCCTCTCCGACCTTCCCACTGTTTGGCTCAACCCCCACCTCTGATTGCAAAACCCCACTCGAAATCAACGGCTGGGATTCGCTCAAAACCTCGACTTGGTGGCTGTTTTCACCGTTTGAAGCAAAACCCATGTGTGATTTTAAGTACCTATTGGAGACCAAGTCATGGAGCTGAGTTGTGGAACATGGGTATGGAGAGTACGGGACTAAACGGTCGAGATTGAATCCCAGCTTCAGCATCCCAAAAATTCCAAAGAGGAAGAGGAAGAAAACCCAGAACTTTGGGGTCCTGTAGTTGCTGAGCCAGCTCAAGCAGCTGCTGCTTTTGCTCCTTGAAGATTTCTTGGGAGAAACGAGGAGCGATTGCAGAGAAGAGGAAGACAGAGAGTTGATAATCTGAGAAGGGACTGAAATATAAGAAAGCTTCTTGGTGGTGCTGTTGTTCTTCGACCTCGCCATTGATAGGCTGAGAAACTCTGTAATAACTCTCTCTTCTTCTTATTTGAAGAAAGAAAAGAAAAAAGTTGAGATTTTTTTATGGGTTTATTTATTTATGAGATTCCTTCACTCGCATTGACCACTCGGAGGGAGAGGGGGAGAGAGAGAGAGAGAGAGAGATGGTGTGAAACAGGCGGCGGGAACGCGGAAGCCTGAGAAGAATCGTACGCGTTAACGTTTATATTTATGAAAGAACAAGGGGTAGGAAAGGTAAGCCCGCAGCTTCGCTCTAAACAGAGAGACTTCAGCTGGTTTATTTATAAGAAAACTAATGAAAAAGGCTTGAAAACTTTGAGTTTTAATGATAAGGACAAAATAAAGGGTAAAGTGAATAGTATCAAGATTGACTTTTTAATGTAAAAATGTGGTTTTTCGTTAAAGTGAACAGTACCGGGAGCTTTTCGTTAAAGTTCCTTTATTTATATACAATTGGCTAAGTGGGATGTGAACTATTAAATCCTGTCCCTAACTTTGTTTAATTAAGTTTTTTTTTAATTTTCTGACAGGAGGACTCTATCTAAATACATTATACATGGTTTCTGATAAACCTTTTTTTTTTTGGCAAAAACACATACCAGTGATTATATATACACACAATGTCATATTTGCGTTACTAGCTGCATCAGCAATATTAACGATATCTTCCTAACAAATGACTTTATTTAGCACAATTTGTTGAGCAACCTATTTAGAAAGTAAAAACAACTATATTCACAAGGAATTCGAACATAGAATTTCAAGATTCAAAAGTAAATAGTTATATATATATATATATATATATATATATTTGAGCTACAAACATCCTATTGTTTTATTATGAGATAGTTTAATAACCGTTTCGTTTTTAATTTTAATATTTTTTAAAGTAAAAAATTGATTGAAAACTAATTTTAGTTTTTTTTAGTTTTCACAAATATGAAAACTAATAATTGAAACAAAGTTTGAAAACTAAAAAAAAAAACTTCCAGTTTTCAAATGTAATTACAAAATAAATTTTAATTTATAAAAATAAAAACTGATATGATTATTACACGAATTTTGTAAAATATTTTAAGGTAATGCTAGAGAGACCAAAATGTAAACCTAATGATGTGGTTGTTGATGACTAAATTATTAACTAAATATCAATTAACATACTTATTTTCTATTAGTAACATATCATTTAATATGCAAATTTGATTTTTCTAGTATTATCCTTTTATACGTGTTTAATGGTTGTATTTTTATTTGGATACAAGGAGTCCAATATTAAACACATGGTTAATTGACCAAAAAAGAAACACATGGTTAATTAATGGTATAAGCCGAGCAACATTTTGGCATGGGTCAACAAAATTAAGTTTCAAGTTTATTTACCTAGTTTTTTTTTCAGCAACTGTAATTATTTGGGAAGGAGTGAATTTAATTTTATAATAATATAGTTCAAATTAACTTTTAACGAAAATTGAATTTAAAATTTTTTACTTATAAATAGAAGAATTTTAATAAATTGTAATACTAAGGTGCAGTTTTAAATTTATTTTAAAAAGGGAGGGACAACTTACATCTCGAGGAGTATGCGTGTCGCCCGCTGGCTAAATAAACAAGATGAAAGGTGCAGCCAGCAGAGAGAGAGAGAGAGGGTGAGGGGGGGGGGCACCACCATGTGACTCTCTTCCCAACAGCCTGGATTATTATTGGTCTCTATGCCTAATGTCCCTCCCAAATTAGACCAATAGGGAGCTATAGATCTATGACATACCCAACTCCCTCCCGAAGTTGCCCAACTGGCACTGCTCTGCTTTACCATGCTGGCATACTTTCCCACGTGGCAGATAGTGACTTCTCAATTCCCCTGCCACATGGGATTTTCCTTTTTCTTACTTTTCTGTTGTTGGGGTTTGATCATTTTCTAGGGCCCAAAAAATTACTTAATCCCAGGTTACATGTAGAGTTGGATTTGGGACAAATAAAGAATGGATAATGGGATGTTTCTTTTGGCTGTAATTATGGATGAATTTTTTTGCCAAATTAACGTGTCAATCGAATTACCAATTGTATCATATCGATTTTATACCAAATTTTTTATGTCAATCGGTAATGGTACGATATTATACCATATCAAAATTTTGTGGTACGGTTTGGTAATAGATACCATTACCATAGTATTATCGTATCGTATCAAAAATATTATAGAACACATATTTATAATATATATATATATATATATATATATATATTTATAATATTCCAATAATTTGAAAATAAAACCTACTTATATTAGCATTGTTGTTTGTGACTTGAATTTGAAATCAAACACAAAAAAGTTTCCAATTCTTTTACAAATAGCCAAAGATATCTTTGCAATCTCCACTTCTATCGTTGCTAGTGAAAATGCATTTAGCCTATGGATGAGGGTTGTGGACCTTTTTAGGCCATCATTGACTCCTAAAATGATAGAGGAACTAGTGTGTACTAATGATTGGCTTAGGGCAGATAAAGTAAAGTTCAAGAAGGAACGAACGGAAGATATGCTTCAATTTAACAAGGAAATGAAAGAAATGAAAACAAGTAAGATATGCTTTAAACTTTTTAGTAAATTTGTTATTAAATGGTTTTCAACTTTAATTCTTCTTACTACTAATATGTTTTCTTTGTTTGTAATGTAGGTTTGACACAAGCTCAATCTTCAACAAGTTCAATGCCACCTCCAAAAGCTTTGATATCTCAAACTTGAAGAATTGATCAATGAATTTTACTTTTTGAAGTTTAGTTCCAATTTTCATTTCGTTTGAAACTTTAACTTCTATTTGGATTGTTAACTTCTATTTGTTTTGGTTCGTAACTTCTATTTGGAATGTAAACTTAATTTTCATCATGAATCTTGATGCATCATTTGAATTATTGTGTGTGTGAATTGTGAATGAAAAATAATAGATGAATTTAGGCTACAATGTATGAGATAAAGGTACCCCAAAAAAAGTTATGCCCTTGAATTGGGTTAAAAAAAAAAACAAAAACAGACTGTCCCAAAACAAAGTGGCAATTACCATTGTCATTCCATACCAACCGAACTATTTGGTAATACCGAACTTCGGTATACTGAAAGTTTGATACGGTAATGATAATAGATTTTGCCAAATTGAAAGTTTGGTACGGTAATTGGTACGAGGGTTTTGGTACAGTAACCGTACCGAACCCACCCATAGCTATAATTGATTTATGAATTCAAATAAGAAAGCTTCTTGGTGGTGCTGTTGTTCTTCGACTTCGCCATTGATAGGCTGAGAAACTCTGTAATAACTCTGTCTCTTCTTCTTATTTGAAGAAAGAAAAGAAAAAGGTTGAGAATTTTTTATGGGTTTATTTATTTATGAGATTCCTTCACTCGCATTGACCACTCGGAGGCAGAGGGAGAGAGACAGAGGGATGGTGTGAAACAGGCGGCGGGAACACGGAAGTATGAGAAGAAGCGTCCGCGTTAACGTTTATATTCATGAAACAAGGGGTAGGAAAGGAAAGCTCGCAGCTTCTCTTTAAACGGAGAGACTTCAGCTGGTTTATTTATATACAATTGGCTAAGTGGGATGTGAACTATTAAATCCTGTCCCTAACTTTGTTTAATTATTATTATTATTTTTTTTCTGACAGGACTCTATCCAAATACATTATACATGTTTTCTGATAAACCTTTTTTTGGCAAAAACACCTACCAGTGATTATATACACACAATGTCAAGTCTGCGTTGCTAGCTGCATCAGCAACACCAACGATATCTTCCTAATGAATGACTTTATTTAGCACAATTTGCTGAGCAACCTACTTAGTAAGTAAAAACAACTATATTCACGAGGAATTCGAACAGAGAATATCAAGATTCAAAAGTAAATAATTATATATATATATATGAGCTACAAACATCCTATTGTTTTATTATGAGATAGTTTAATAACCGTTTCGTTTTTAATTTTAATATTTTTTAAAGTAAAAAATTGATTGAAAACTAATTTTAGTTTTTTTTAGTTTTCACAAATATGAAAACTAATAATTGAAACAAAGTTTGAAAACTAAAAAAAAAAACTTCCAGTTTTCAAATGTAATTACAAAATAAATTTTAATTTATAAAAATAAAAACTGATATGATTATTACACGAATTTTGTAAAAGATTTTAAGGTAATGCTAGAGAGACCAAAATGTAAACCTAATGATGTGGTTGTTGATGACTAAATTATTAACTAAATATCAATTAACATACTTATTTTCTATTAGTAACATATCATTTAATATGCAAATTTGATTTTTCTAGTATTATCCTTTTATACGTGTTTAATGGTTGTATTTTTATTTGGATACAAGGAGTCCAATATTAAACACATGGTTAATTGACCAAAAAAGAAACACATGGTTAATTAATGGTATAAGCCGAGCAACATTTTGGCATGGGTCAACAAAATTAAGTTTCAAGTTTATTTACCTAGTTTTTTTTTCAGCAACTGTAATTATTTGGGAAGGAGTGAATTTAATTTTATAATAATATAGTTCAAATTAACTTTTAACGAAAATTGAATTTAAAATTTTTTACTTATAAATAGAAGAATTTTAATAAATTGTAATACTAAGGTGTAGTTTTAAATTTATTTTAAAAAGGGAGGGACAACTTACATCTCGAGGAGAATGCGTGTCGTGTTGTAGTATAGCCTGCTGGCTAAATAAACAAAATCAAAGGTGCAGTCAGTCAGGAGAGGGAGAGAGAGAGAGGGGGGGGGGCACCACCATGTGACGTGACTCTTCCGAACAACCTGGATTATTATTGGTCTCTATGCCTAATGTCCCTCCCAAATCAGACCAATAGGGAGCTATAGACCTATGACATACCCAACTCCTTCCCGAAGCTGCCCAACTGGCACTGCTCTGCTTTACCATGTTGGCGTACTTTTCCACGTGGCAGATAGTGACTTCTCAATTCCCCTGCCACATGGGATTTTCCTTTTTCTTACTTTAATGCTCACCTTCTGTTGTTGGGGTTTGATCATTTACTGGGGCCCAAAAAATTACTTAATCCCAGGTTACATGTAGAGTTGGATTTTGGACAAATAAAGAATGGATAATGAGATGTTTCTTTTGGCTGTAATTAGGGGTGGATCTTTTAGCTAAATTAGCCAATCGAATTGCAATTGTACTATACCGATTTTGTATCAATTTTTTTGTGTCAATCAGTAATGGTACGGTGTTATACCGTATCGAAATTTTGTAGTACGGTTTGGTAATAGATACCATTACCACAATATTACGGTATCGTGCCAAAAATATAATATAGAACACATATTTATAATATATATGTATATATATTTATAATATTCCAATAATTTGAAAATAAAACCCTACTTATATTAGCATTGTTGTTTGTGACTTTGATCTCTTGAGTTGGTGGAAATCAAACACAAAAGAGTTTCAAATTCTTGTACAAATAGCCAAATATATCTTTGCAATCTACACTTCTATCGTTGTTAGTGAAAATGCATTTAGTTTAGGGAGGAGGGTTGTGGATCCTTTTAGGGCATCATTGACTCCTAAAATGATAGAGGTACTAGTGTCTACTAATGATTGGCTTAGGGTGGATGAAGTAAACTTCAACAAGGAACCAACGGAAGATATGCTTCAATTTAACAAGGAAATGGAAGAAGTGAAAACAAGTAAGATATGCTTTAAACTTTTTAGTAAATTTGTTATTAAATGGTTTTCAACTTTAATTCTTCTTGCTACTAATATGTTTTCTTTGTTTGTAATGTAGGTTTGACACAAGTTTAATCTTTCAACAAGTTCAATGTCACCTCCAAAAGCTTCGACATATCAAGCTTGAAGAATTGATCAATGAATTTTACTTTTTGAAGTTTATTTCCAATTTTCATTTGGTTTGAAACTTTAACTTCTATTTGGATTGTTAACTTCTATTTGTTTTGGTTCGTAACTTCTATTTGGAATGTAAACTTAATTTTCATCATGAATCTTGATGCATCATTTGAATTATTGTGTGTGTGTGAATTGTGAATGATAAATAATAGATGAATTTAGGCTACAATGCATGAGATAAAGGTACCCAAAAAAAAAAAGTTTTGCCCTTGAATTGGGTTAAAAAAACAAAAACAAATTTTGTCCCAAAGCAAAGTGGCAATTACCATTGTCATACCATGTCAACCGAACTATTTGGCAATACCAAACTTCGGTATACTGAAGTTTGATACGGTAATAGTAATAGATTTTGCCAAATTGAAAGTTTGGTATGGTAATTGGTACAAGGGTTTTGGTACAGTAACCGTACCGAACCCACCCTTAGCTGTAATCGGTTTACGAATTCAAACCTTATATTTGAGTCTAAATATGAAGTCGATCATTTCCAATTTACGGGAGACAAAATTTATATTTATTTTTTTTGAAAATAAGATTTAAATTTGGTTTTCAATATGAAATTTGAGTTTAAGATGGACCCTATGCCAACAAGAAAGATATTATTCATCCAAGAAAAATAAGATTTGAATTTTGAGCACAATAATTTTCAATGCACATAATCAAAACTCAAAATATAAGTTTTAAAAGTCCAATGTTTTCTTCTCTAATGCAAAGACTTAAATCTTAAAATTCAAAATATAAGAACATAGGTTTAAGAACACAAGTCCTTGCATGGAAGTAGAAAAACAAAAATTTAATAGTTACAACCAGATTGTCTGAGGCTAATCCCTAATCCCCTTAAAGACGATTATTTTAGTGGTGCAAATTTAATAGTTACTACCAATTATTGAGAATGAAACTATTAGCTAGTCAACATAGAATGGCTAGAGAGATCAAGAAAGATATATAGAATATTGACTTGTATAAATTTGTGTGAAGAAAGGACATTATTTCATATATAAATCAGTTCTTGATAAAACATTCCTCTTGTTAATGTTTGAAGAGGTTCAAAGTGAAAATCTCCCCTCCCTTGTTAATATAATAAAGTTAATATGATATAATTATATTTAACAGTGAGAGAATAAACTGGTTTAAAATCATCATCAATAAGATTTTTCATTGTGAAGAGGAATGCCACTATCTTTATGTTTAAAGTAATCCAATTTGTTTCTTAAAAAATTGGCCATAAAGACTTATGATTCAATTGGTTAAAAACGATAAGTCATGTGTTAAACATTTTAAGTTCGACATTATCTTTCTTAGTATTGCAAGTATAAAAATATACGATTAAACAACTTTTGTGAGTGGTACATGGGTGAGTGATGTCAATTTACCTTACTTGTAATGATAACATGGATCTATAATTGCATGTACATTCTTAACCACTACTCAACACGCACTCATTCATCATAATTGGGTAATCCATGACAATTGTAAAATGAATGGGTGGGGGATTTTGAAAGGGACAAGTTCATTCAAGGTGATTATTCAAGATATATCCTAATATGAGTCCCGATCCTCTTTGTGAGGATCCCGATAATCCGTGAATTTTGTTCGTTCATCGTATATCATGCGATCAGAAATCATTTTAAATATTTTTATTTAAAAATAAACATAAACAGTATTTGACAAAAATTGACCGCATAATGTACGATGAACGGACATAATTCACGACTTTCCAGAATCCTCACCAAAAGGATCAAGAGAGGATCATGTTGGTCCTAATATATTATCCTCCCTCAAACTCCCAAACGCAAAAAATAAAAGTGAAAAGCTCTTCAAATCAAACGTACAATACAATCATGTTTTCTTGTTCATAAAGTAATTAACCTTATTCATCTTATTGATTAATTAACAGAAATTATCAGTTAATTATGAGTGGGTGATTGGTGATTAAACAACCAAAGTGGAAAAGTACCAAACTGAAATCTCAAGCCATGACATGGACCAGTTGGAGTATTAGGAATTACGGAGTGGGGCCCACTCGGACTGTAGCAATAAATGACGACTCACTCTCAGATTACGCTATTCTCGGTCGTTGGTCAAAGCTCATAAACCTACATACCCACCTCGGCGGCTCCAGCTGTGCCTCTCTCGTGTTGGACGTCTGCGTGGCCATCTTATTCGCATGTCTTTTTCTCATACCAGAGTCTCACTCTCTCCCTTAAGGTTCCAATGATGGCTTCTCTCCACATTCGCAACAGTCACCACACTCTTATTATATACTCTTCAAACTCACATAAAGTCTCTACTCGATATAATCTCTTACGAGAGATTGAAGATTCAAAGCTTCTTATTCATACCATTCGAAATAGATGCATTATTGAAGGCTATTATTGAAGATATTTGTAGCTCTTTTTTTTCTTTCTTTTGTCCACATATTTAACGGAATCATATTCATAGAGAATACAAACTTATGTTATTACTAGTTTAGCACACTCGCCTATGAAACATCAATATCTTGAACAGGTCACAACCTTTGACAACTCTTCTTGTGTTCATGTTTGATTGTCTAGGTTCTAGTTGCACTCGAGGTTTATTTATCTAATGTGATCTACTTTCTTTTTCTTCTACTTGAATGGAGAAAATTCCGGCGAAGGAAAAAATGGCGCACATGCCAATAACAATTACAAAGAAGGGAGAAGATTTCGAAACTATTACATTAATTTGAATGATGGAGAGTTTTGAACATTACTTACGTATTAAGTTTTTTAAAGTACATCGTACATGCACTTTACGTGCGGGAGTGTGTTTCGAAGTGCGAGTGTGTGAGTTCATCATTATAAATTTATACAAGTGCAAATCCATTGGCCATAATTTATAAGAACATTGAAACTTCTTATACAAGTGCAAATCCATTGCACTAATTAATGTCAACTGAAACGCCAATGCACTAATGCCAACTGAAACGCCACATATCTCATATGCCAATTTTTATTTATTTATTTTTATATTTTAAGGGGAGTGGAAGAGTTCAAAATTATTACAATAATTAAGGAGAGGGGAGAGTTTGAAATCATGATGCATAAGTAGAAACTGAATACCATATCCACTAGAATATTGGACCACAAAACATATATCTCATATCTCATCATTTGTGACACATTTCTCACCAAGTATGATTGCATATACCAAATATGCCAATAGACCTTAGTGGACCTCGATTAAGTTTGTATTGTTTCAATATTGAATGATGCATTCAAAATTTTTAATTTATGAATAATTTTCAACTAGAAGAAGTTGTTTTCACTTAAATATAGGTCTTATGTTCGATGTATAATAATTTTGTATTAATACCTTGTGAAATACTAAGGTAGTGACATAGCTTTATTATCGAAGAATTATCTCGTTGTGATATAGAATAAATGTAAGGAGAAATTAGGTTCTCATCATTCTTTTTACTACTTCATTGATTAAAATCCTATTCATTTTTAATTTTTGATCAATCTCCTTAGGTATTAATAACATCATTAATTATTTCAATAATAAAATATTTTTTATTTCTAAATATATTCATTTAATGTTAAAAATGTTACAATTAGTATATTTATGTTTATAACTAAATTTTTTATCACATATTTTTAGTTCTAGTTTGTACCCATTTATAATTTGTACTAATTTTCTTTTCAGTTTTAATTTGTACCCATATATTAATTTCTTTTTGTGCCCATATTTTTTAAAGTTTTATTTGTATTTGTACCTTCTTTTTTTTTTTAAATTTATTTGTACCCATTTTTTATTTTTGCCAAATGTACCCAAGCTAATTATATGTACCCATTCATGTAATTTTTTCAAATTTTTAATCTTAAAATGTACTCATTCTTAAATATACCAATTTGTTATATGTAAAATGTACCATTTTTTTTATATAAAATCTATTCAATTTTTTTTCTAATCTATTTTTAAACTTATATGGGTACATTCTTTTTTCTTTGATTTTAAAATGTATCTGTAAGATTCCACATCGCCCAGGGGTGTGCTCCTTATATGTTCCCAGAAACAAAACCATGAGGGCGTAGTCGGGGCCCAAAACAGACAATATCGTGCTACGGTGGTGGAGCAGGCCCGGGATGTGGTGGACCCCGGGCCGGGATGTGACAGTATCCATGTCAAGTTTAATAAAAAAAATTTACTAATGTTATTAAGCCTAATATCTTTTTTTTTTTTGTGATTTTGAAGAATGTACCCATGTTTTGATACAATAATTTTTTGGTTAATTTTGATGAATGTACCCATGTTTATACACACACACACACACACAATAGTATATTTATATTTTAATATTTTTAATCCCACAAATTATGGTTTTTTATTTAAAATCTCATTTATATAAACAACTAAAATTTTTAATTTTTAATTTATAGTAACGTACATAGAAATAAATTATCACATTAATTTCAAGGACTTCGATCAAAAATTGAAAACCAACAAGGTTTCGATAAAAGAATATTTATAACTAAGGACCGCATCTAAAGTCTCCCTAAATGTAAATACGTGGAAGACAACAAATGCATATGATTGAATTGACATTCTTTTACAATAATACAACATTAAAATGCAAGGTATGAAGAGGAAATGCTATTAGGATTCGCCTTTGCCCTTGCATATATATTGTAGTGATGAATCGTGTCATGATTCATGACCAGCTAGCTGCTATAGAATAATTTGTCAGCCGTCCCATTGGTGCCTGTGGTCTAGGTAGTTGAGTCATATATTCTTCAGTCATACACGTCAAGCCAACCAACTACGATTTCATCATGCATGTAAGCTGCAGCCTGCAGGAGGTAAGTCTGAGATGTAGTGGATAGATGAAAAATGCTATAGATTCATCAGGACACTAACAATCCTCCACTTGCGAAGCACTTAATTATATATGATGCATTTGCATGTGTTTTATTGTTCTACTTTCATGTAAAGGGGAGAATTTTAATTTTTAGAGCTCTTTGTTGCGGCATACCAAATACATTTCTTTTTTTCTTTTACTTACTTTTTTCGCAACACACTCTTTGTTTTTATTTTTATTTTATTTTTGTCCAAAAACACTCTTTATCTCATTCATGGTTGTGGTTGGTAAAACGTGAGCATCGATCCATAGTTTCTGACCCACCTTTTATTTTCATAATTTTTCTTGGTCAATTTGACATATTCTCTAGCTCTCGCATGCCAAATGAGGCCAATTCCCTCATCATTTTATAAAATTATTAAGTTATAAAAAAGATACGTGTGACAAAAATAAATTGTAAATTTAAATGATCTCAAACTCAGTATATATATATAAAGGTGAAGTGCCGATTGAGTCACTAAACTATCACCTTAGTGAAAATAAGTCCCTAATCATTAAAAATTACTAATTTCATCCCTACTATTATATTCAAAGTTATTTTATCCAATTTTTCGTCAACTTAAGTCACTTTATACACTTTAGGGTGTAATACCGTCATTTTCTCGCCTATAAACCGTTAACATTTCATATAAGTTGCGAATTTAACGTTTAATTTACCCTTCAAAGTTAACTCCATACATAATTTTTTTAATGAAAAGTTACCAATCTACCCTCCAATGTGTATCACATGCAAGTAACGTGACTTAAATTGATGGAAAATTGAATATAGTAGCTTCGAATATAATACTAAGGATGTAACTAACATATTTTTTTTAATTCAATGACTGATTGTTTTGAAAAAAAAAAAAAGTTTATGGATTTAATTTTCACTCAGGTGATAATTCAATGACTAAATTGACAGTTAACCCTATATATTATGTGAGGATTATCTCAATTTCGTGAGACTTGCCAGAATTTATTAATAAGATTTCGACGTGGTCGTTTAATAGGCATACACACACCGATATAAAACAAGTAGTTTTCACTTTGATTAGAGTTTTCCATCTCCGTCTCGACAAAGATAAAAGCAGAAAGACTTTTCTATATGTGCAAACTCCAAATGTATGCTTCACTATAAACAATTTAAGATGCAAGATGGTGGCAAATACATGTCTGAATTAAAATAATATATGGTAGTTTAAATGTAAGGATCATAGCATTATTTAAGTTTATTGTATATTGTGAGATATGCAAGCATGTTCAATATTGTAATCTTTAGCATAAATAATATCTTATGCTAAAGAGACTGATTCTGATTAATTAATCTGGACACGTTCTGGTCTCTTCTTATTGATTGGACGTAGAGAATAATCGTCATATAATTCCATTCAAAGGAATAAAAAAATATGCATTAGGATTTAGTAGTATTTCTTTTATTGATGACAAATTCGATATGTAATTACGATGTCATATTGTGTGGCTTGTTCCAAATCGTCAGCTACGATGTCAATCAAAATCTCCCACCTTCAATATCATTGTATGAAAAAAAGAACAAAGAATATTATATCTATCAAAAACATATTTTTGTATCACTATTTTTATTTCTTTTCTCCTATACATACGATCATTAATTTTTCTTCTTTTTGTTCTACCATATGTTGCTGGTTATTTGACCTATATCATAAATAATATAAGAATCAAGTTGTAATTGTCACTGCTTAACAACTCTAATTATATGTGTCCTAACCATTTTAGTTTCTATAAATAATTAAGATATCATTTGGGTGGTTATAACTAAAAGTACTATCTGTACAACCAACCCTACCTAGCTTAACTAATTTATATGAATTATCGTTTCGAAAGTGAGAGACTGAGAGACTCAGAGTAGGTGCAAAAGTCATCGCTTCCTAATAGCTGGTTGTCTCCGTGTGCTAATTAATTTGTGTCTCTGGCTTTCCTTCTGCATCTTGCCAAAGATGTAACAAACTACTACTTGTTGGTTCAACAATAATATAACTTGAGCAACTAACTGATATCCACAATGGCGGATGCACATTGAAACCAAAGTAATCTCAGAAATTTGAAAAATATACATGTGAAGGTCTTCCAATGACTCTTCAAATTTTTAGCAATCCAATCGTCATTATCTTTCTGATGGAGTAGTACTCACCTAATTAATCATTAAAACAAAATTAATTTTATTATATTAACCAAATATGGGGGTTGTTGAGTGGTTAAGCTCATATACGAATGAGAAGTTGAACAACCAGGCTTTTAAATAAAAGGAAAATCAGAGTAGAGAAGATGTGCATAAGTATTATTATTATTATTATTTTTATTATTATTATTAGTTCTTGAAAATTACATTTCTTAGAAGTAGTTAAGGAAATTGGCAAGTGGAGCTGCCTCACCTTGCCATTGGAAAAAAGGTAAAAACCTGTACCATTAACGCTACAAATTCAACCGTAATCTTTACATACGATTTCATCACTGAACAAATATGACAATTTCTTTCTTGAAGACGAAGGTATCATAATGTTGACTTAAATGGCAGTTGCAAATCAAGCATTAGTCGTAGGTCGCCCTTCCCCCACCCCACCGTTATTGGGATCCCACCTGGCCATAAATTTTACACCGGTGTAACATTGTCCCTCAGACATCCACATGTTCAAGTTCAACACAAGGTGATCAAGGCAAGTGACATTTCGTGTGCTTATCAGACGGCATGTTATTCTTCATATTGGCAATAAATTTTATGAAGAAACCTCAATTTCTTTAAGCTTGGCTTCAAATACTTCTTAGACATCTCGAATGTGGAACAATAGTATTGATTATTGGGTCCACAAATTCCTCATATGCACCACTATCAAATGGCAAACCAACTCGCCTCCTTTCCCGGCTTTCCCCCAACCTCCCGAATGGAAAATTTGTGATTTTTTGCCTCCTCTTGAATAATAGATAGCATTCGGGCTTTTAATTAGAAAAACAGAAAGAAAAAAATTATAATTTTGGTAGCCCCATTTTTGTATGAGGAGAAAAAGAATGTGTGGTTATCAATTCTCATATGTTTTGACAGACATGTAACTTGCAATGAAACGTGACACCAAGTTATTTCAAAATAATAGTTTGGCACTTTTTCATACATGTGCAAAGCTTGTGAACTAACCATGTTATCCTCCATCCCAATCTTTCATTGCTCATCAAATATATATTACACTATTTGAAGTGTAAATTTAGCAGACAAGGCAGGGGAAGTGGGGGACAGTGTTCTTGTTTGTATCAAATTATCAATACAAAAGTGTGTGCCAAACCTTGAAGTTAGTCTAAATGATCACGAGAGATGGATAAGGTAAGTTAGATTTAGTATAGGTTCAGGATTTAATTCATGCTTATACATGTAATTACATAAAAGAAAAAAAAAACATAAAAACGAAGAGTTTGAAGAATGATTTGACAAATTAAAGAGGATAAGATACAGATGTAAATGAGTGCTAACAAGGAACCAAACCAAAGCAAACAGAGATTGCTTTGAATCGAGTAGCTAGAGGAAACAAGGCAAATGCCAAAAGCCTGATCGATCGACCCATGTTTCTTACATGTGAGTCTTGTCCCCCTCTCCATGTTCATTTATTTCATGTTCGCTTCTAGTGGCTATAATTTCTCATCCCATTTTGTTTGGCTCTCGGACACTTTTTTGGTTGCATGATAAATTTTTGTCCCTCAAAGATGTAGCAACTTTTAATTATTTGATGTACTACTTTTGGTTCCAACTAACTTCTAAACCCATACACCACGAAAATTCATCTCATCTCCTTCATCATGGAAGGGACTTTGATCTCCTAAAGATAATTATAATACACCAAAGGGATTAAGAAAAGTAACTCATAGGTGCATGAGAAAGTAAAAATTTAATTAAGCATAAAAAGTTATAAAGTCAAAACTTAATGAAGGATCAATAGTTTGCCTATATTACGAATGAATAAGCTAAATGAGTGAAACCCATCTGGTTGTCACGACTCTAGAGTTTTGAAGGTCGGTAGCGTTGTCGCCCCTCAACTTTTGCTCTAGAATTTGGGGGACGTCAACGTTATTGACCCTCAATTTTTTTCCCTTGGTTTTGGGCTTTAATCATACTTGTTGTTTTCAATTTCTAAGATTGTTATTTTCTTGGAAAATTATATTCTTTAAAAAATTATATTTTTGAGGGCTAAAATTGTGCCTAGAGCTTTTATTAGCCTTCCGTGGTTAGAGATGACCTTAATCCTACGGTTGAATAATATTTTTCTTTACTTGTAAGTAAGAGGTTTTAAGTAAGAATATAGTGGTGCAAGTTTGATACTAATATTTCTCGGAATTGGATCCGCTCCGAACCTTAGTGTCCGGAGCCTAGGGATCAAATCATCTGGGCCGCTGATTGGTGTGTAAAAGAAATTAGTGCTGTTGATTTTGTGTGGTGGGCCAGGAAAATGAGTTAATGGGGACCGTTGGATTGAATTTGTGTGGCCCAGATGAATTGATTCCTGAGCTTCGGACACTAAGATCTGGAGCAGATCCAATTCCATATTTCTCCACCCCTTAGTGTATATATATCACTGTATAAAAAATTATTAAATAATGTAAGTGCAAGGATCAATGTTTTAGATAGATGTAGTATTTCCTCCAAGATAGAGGGGAAAAAAGGAGATTCCATATGTTAGCCTAGTTGGGCCTTATTTGTTGGCACCTCAGACGTGCAATATGGCCAATTGAATTGGTTTCCATTTTTGGTAATAGTAGGGGTCGAATCCCAAACGTCACTACTAACTAGAAATCAACCTGTACTGGACCTAACAAAGAAGCAGCTTTATCATCAAATGCTGGTCGACCTTTATCTACCGGTTGAGTTTCGATCGAGTAAGCAAGGAGCCTGGGCAGGTCAAAAGATCCTGCACGCTTGACCAATTTTAGCGCAAGTATGGGTGGTTCCTTCGTATATGATTTGCTATAAAGGCAACACAACGATATAGTTGCCTCTTGGTTATTGAATTCCTTGAATCAGGAGCTTGTTGTATTGCTATACGCTAGTTGAAGTTTGGGCTGATCTAAAGGACTGGTTTTCACGAGGTAATAGTTAACGAATATTTGATATTCAACGTGTGATCAATTATTGAACATATCAATAAATATCCTTGTAACGCTGATGTTTTCCTAACCAAGAAGAAAAAAGTTGAATATAAGCAGGAGCAGCAATCAGTTTCTTAAATAGTACACGACTCAAGAACAAGTGATACAGTTTCTGATGGGTCTCGATGCTATATGTGACCAGACCTTAATGATGCAAGAAGAGAAAAAACATAATATTCTGTCACGTAGATGGAGGAAGTTTGGTCTTCAAGTAATGAGTTATTGAAATACTCTTATAACCTTATTCCACACTCTTGCACCATCAATCATTTGAGGAGGAACATCTTAAACCAATATGCAGAGTACTTGAGGTACCTTTTCATTTTATTTTTGTAGTCAATATAAGTGAGCCCAAATCGAACAGTGTAGCCTGAGTCCCATTCATACACATCCAGAAGCGCCCATGCAAAGTATCCCTTCACCTTAACGCCCTCCCTGCACACGTATTGAATTAAACTTCAACGCCGTATCAAAATTTGAATTGACTTGCAATGTATATATTATATGTGTGTTTTGCTTTTTGATTAGTTAAATGTAGTTGACACCATATCCGTAAATCCTTTGTACTAACTTGATGACTTTCGAAAGATATTGAAGATGTTGATAATGGTATCTAATCCTGATACTATCCTTGAGGGCAGTCTTGAGCTATTATTTGTCTCTCCAACACCTACAAAACATCAAAGTTTAACATTTCAAATTCATATAATATATATAGCATCAATTATGCGAAATAATTAATTTGTATACAATACCATTTTCGGTAATGTAAATCTCCGGGTTGTTGTAATTTTCCTTTATATGCAGCATAAGCTCTCGAATTCCCTTTGGGTAGATGTACATGTTGTGCTAGGACAGCACCAAACTCTTTGGAACCAACTCAAGTTAACCCACAAGAAATTTATCAAATAAAATGCAAGAACAAAATATTAAAGACACCAAGATTTTAACGAGGTTCCTCAACCGTCAGTGTAACTGGAGTACGTCCTCGGAGCAGTAGGAGCTCACCCAATAATCCACTATCAACCAAATGGGAGTTTACAAAGTGTTGGCAATCTCACAACCCAAAACCCCAATACACCCAATAACTCTCACTCACCAAAGAAACAAATAGCGAGGGAAATATAGTGAATAATTTCCTCTCTATACAAAGCTTCAAGCTAATACACAAATACAACTTTGATTGAGTGAGTACCAACAAAGAAGGAAATCACTTTTCTTTCTTCTCTTTCTGCTCTCAGTTTTTTTTTTCCTCTCTGCAGCTCTCTTTGCTCTCTCAAAGATGGGCTACTAAAACTGAAAATGGTGCACTCATCCTCTCTTCTTTTCTTCTCCGAAACCAAACATATTATGGCTTTGAAAAAGCCACAAAACAAGGCACAAAACAAGCCATAAAACAAGGAAACATAATCATGTTGTCCTTTCCTTTTTTAATTTGTTTTGTTGTCCACTTGGCCACTTGGCCAATTATTCAACAATCTCCACCTTGGCCAAGTTCCGAAAAACGCCATGATAAGCCAACCAACACAATTAACACACAACATCACTCCCAAACACTAGCAAGAGAACAACTCATGCCGAGCCAAATGCTCCAAAACTCCTACTGCTCAACGCCTTCTTTATATAGGCATAATGTGAGCCAAGTTCAAACAGTAAACAAACTTGGCTACACCAATAACCTTAGTCAACATATCAGCGGGGTTGTCTTTAGTTGGAATCTTCTGGAGAATGATTTCCCCTTCACCAACAATTTCACGAACAAAGTGATAACGCACATCTATGTGCTTGGTCCTCGCATGATGAACCTGATACTTAGCCAAATAAATGGCACTCTGACTATCACAATGTACCTCCACCTGCTTCTGATCAACTCCCAAATCTCTAATCAGCCCATGTATCCAAATGGCCTCCTTTATAGCTTCAGCAACTGCCATATATTCAGCCTCTGTAGTAGACAAGACAACAGACGACTGCAAAATGGACCTCCAACAAACTGGCCCTTTAGCCATAGTAAACACATAGCCTGTAGTAGACTTCCTTCCATCTAGATCACCTACATAATCTGAATCAACATAACCAACTGCAAAATGACCAATACCAGAGTCATCTCTCTCAAAGCATAAACCAACATCTCGAGTACCATGGAGATACCTCAATATCCACTTAGCTGCTTGCCAATGCTCTTTACCTGGATTATGCATATATCGACTCACCATGCCAACTGCATGAGCAATATCCGGTCTAAAGCATACCATTGCATACATCAAACTACCAACCAAATTTGCATATGGTATATTTTTCATTTGCAGCTTCTCTTTATTAGTTTTAGGACACTGTAGAGAACTCAATTTAAAATGAGGAGCCAAAGGGGTACTAACCGGTTTGGTTGAATCATGAACTCCAAACTTCCGGATCAACTTCTCAAGATATTGTCTTTGATTCAAACTGACCAAACCCTTCGCTCTATCTCTAGTGATCTCCATGCCAATGATCTTCTTCACTTCACCAAGATCCTTCATCTCAAACTCATTCTTCATTTGCTTCTTCAATTTCTCAATCTCTTCGACATTCTTTGAGGCAATCAACATATCATCAACATATATCAACAAATAAATGAAAGACCCATCTTGCAACTTCTTGAAGTACACACAATGATCATATTGACTTCTAGAATAATTTTGGCCTCTCATAAATTTATCAAACCTCAAATACCATTGCCTTGGAGATTGCTTTAAGCCATAAAGTGATTTCTTCAATTTGCAAAACAAATTCTCCTTCCCTTTCATTGTATACCCATCCGGTTGACACATATAGATTTCTTCATTCAAATCACCATGTAGGAAAACCGTCTTCACATCAAGTTGCACAAGCTCAAGATCATACTGTGCAACAAGAGCTAACATAATGCGAATTGAGGAGTGCTTCACAACCGGAGAAAAGATTTCATTGTAGTCAATGCCCTCCTTTTGTGCATACCCTTTAGCAACTAATCTTGCTTTAAATCTCACATTGCTTTTCTCATCAGCATCTTCCTTCTTGGCATACACCCATTTGCAACCGATAGCTTTCTTGCCCTTAGGCAATTTAGCTAACTCCCAAGTCTTGTTCTTCAAGAGAGAATTCATCGCATCACCTATGGCATTGCACCACCTCTTCTTCTCCTCACTCTCAATGGCTTCCTCGAAATTGGATGGAATATCATCAGTAATAATAGGAAGAGCAAAAGCAACATAGTCACTATACCGAGCTGGCTTTGTAATTTGCCTATTTCCTCTGTTCTTGGCAATAGACTCTTGAGGTGAAACTTGTTCTTCAACTTGAATAGAATCTTCAAGTTCAACTTCTTCAACATCCTCATGGTCTCCAACTTCTTCACCTGCAGTGGCTTCAACATCAGCGGAAATAGGATTTGAAGTATCAGAGGTAACTTTCTCAAGCTCCACCTGTTGGACATCTTTCAGATTCTTCTCAAAGTCTTTGTACATACTTTCTTCATCAAATGTCACATCTCTGCTGATTACAAGTTTCTTCAATTCTGGGCACCACAACCTGTAACCCTTGACACCACTACTAAAACCAAGAAAGATAGCCTTTTTGGCTCTAGGATCAAGTTTATTTTCAGTTACATGAAAATAAGCAGGTGAACCAAAAATACAGATATAGTCATAATCAGAAGAAGGTTTTCCAGTCCATACCTCCATTGGTGTCTTACCCTGAACAGCAGCTGAGGGTAATCGGTTGATGATGTAACATGCATAATTAACTGCCTCTGCCCAAAATGACTTGCTTAAACCCGACTGAGACAACATACATCTAACCTTTTCAAGCAAGGTTCGATTCAATCTTTCTGCAACTCCATTTTGTTGTGGAGTTCCATTGACACTGAAATGTCTTACAATCCCTTCTTCTTTGCAAACTTTAAAGAAAGGGTCGGATGTGTATTCACCACCATTATCCGATCTCAAAATCTTAATCTTTCTCCCAATCTAGTTCTCAACCATTTTCTTCCAACCCAAGAAAATGCTCAACACCTCACTCTTGTGCTTCATAGTGTAGACCCAAGACCTTCTTGAATAATCATCAACAAAGGTCACAAACCAATGTCTACCACTCAAAGAAGGAGTCTTTGTAGGACCCCAAACATCCGAATGCACATAATCAAGAATGTCCTTCGTCTGATGTACAGCAGTACCAAACTTCACTCTAGTTTGCTTCCCCAAGACACAATGCTCGCAGAAATCAAGCTTACAAGTTGTGGCACCTTTTAGAAGACCTTGTTTCACAAGCCCTTGTAGAGCTTTCTCACCGGCATGACCTAATCTCATATGCCACAGTCTAGTAGTATCAGAATCGGATGTGCCCATATTTTCTGAGACTACAGATGCTTCACCTGTCACAGTGTTTCATTGCAATAAATACAAATGGCCACATCGAGGAGCTTTCATCACAACAAGTGCACCATAAGTAACTTTCAATGTCTGTCAATCTGAATGAAACCTGAAGCCTTTGGATTCCAAAGTACCCAAAGAAATAAGATTTTTCTTCAAATTCGATACATACCGAACACCTGTCAACTCTTTAACCATGCCATCATGCAACTTCAAACGAACTGTACCAAACCCTTTTGTTGTGCAAGGATTGTCATCTCCCATGAACACAACGCCACTATCAAACTCTTTCAAGCTTGAAAACCAATCCTTGTGAGGAGTCATATGATGAGTACAACCCGTATCCAACACCCATTTAGTAGCACAATCAAATGATGAGGAAGTGGTTAAAGCAAAATCAACAAAATCTGTTTCAACCTCAGCAACATTGGCTTCAGAATTTTTTTTTCCTTTGGTCTTCAACTTAGGACAATCTTTCTTCCAATGACCCTTATTACGACAAAAGGCACATTCATCCATTTCCAAAGGTTTTCTACCTTTAGAGTTTCCTCTAGATCGAGACTGTAATTTTTTTCTGCTAGAAGATGATCTTCTCTCTGATGATCTACCTCTAACAAATAAAGCTTCAGAGGTACTATCATGATTTTTGTCTTTATGCCTCATTTCATAATTCATCAAGGCATTTGACACATCTTCAAATTTCACAGTTTCTTTACCATGCATAATAGTGGTAATAAAATGCTCATAAGAGTCCGGCAAAGAATTCAACAATATTAAGGCCTTATCTTCATCCTTAATATCCTCATCTAAATTTAACAAGTCGGCAATCAACTTATTAAAAGCATCAAGGTGTCTAATCATTTTTGTACCTTCTTTGTATTGGAAGCGGTATAGCTTTTTCTTCAGGTGTAGCCGGTTCTCAGCACTCTTCGTCATATACTTGTCTTTCAATTTTTGCCACAACACACTTGCTAATGTCTCCCGCATCACAAAATACTTCTGAGTTTTTGCAAGGCACAATCGAATTGAAGAGCAAGCCCACAAATTTAATTTCTCCCATTCCGGCTTCGACATAGCTTCCGGCTTCTCTCCCAAAGCAGCAAGTAGATCTTGTTGAGCCAACACATCTTTGACCTCAATTGCCACATCCCGAAGTTGTTTGTGCTATCAAACTTTTCCACTTCGAACTTTGCATTTTGCACCGTAGTTCTTGCAAACTCGGAGCTGCTTCCAAAAGGATTCTCATCTTGCCCGTCTGACATCTTTGGCAACTAAACAGTACCCAAGAGCAACTAGTGCTCTAATACCAATTGTTGTGCTAGGACATCACCAAACTCTTTGGAACCAACTCAAGTTAACCCACAAGAAATTTATCAAATAAAATGCAAGAACAAAATATTAAAGATACCAAGATTTTAACGAGGTTCCTCAACAGTCAGTGTAACTGGAGTACGTCCTCGGAACAGTAGGAGCTCACCCAATAATCCACTATCAACCAAATGGGAGTTTACAAAGTGTTGGCAATCTCACAACCCAAAACCCCAATACACCCAATAACTCTCACTCACCAAAGAAACAAATAGCGAGGGAAATATAGTGAATAATTTCCTCTCTATACAAAGCTCAAAGCTAATACACAAATACAACTTTGATTGAGTGAGTACCAACAAAGAAAGAAATCACTTTTCTTTCTTCTCTTTCTGCTCTTAGTTTTTTTTTTTTCCTCTCTGCAGCTCTCTTTGCTCTCTCAAAGATGGGCTACTAAAACTGAAAATGGTGCACTCATCCTCTCTTCTTTTCTTCTCCGAAACCAAACATATTATGGCTTTGAAAAAGCCACAAAACAAGGCACAAAACAAGCCATAAAACAAGGAAACATAATCATGTTGTCCTTTCCTTTTTTAATTTGTTTTGTTATCCACTTGGCCACTTGGCCAATTATTCAACAGTACAGCCAGCTCAAAGCAGTCTGCAAAAACCAAAGCAGGCTCAAATGTGTGTGTGTGTGAGAGAGAGAGAGAGAGAGAGAGAGAGAGAGAGAGAGAGAGAGAGAGAGAGAGAGAGAGAGAGAGAGACCATTTTTCTCCGCTGCATGTGCATGGCAGAAGAGCAAATTAGCAGAAGAGACGCACACATTTGAGTTATATATAAATATGTATATATACATATATATATGTCAAATTTTGTATAAAGTAAATGAGGATGGATTAATATTAATATATATGAGTTGAGCATGCATATAGCTTAAGCACTACTTACTAGAGAGGGCAGTATTCATGTCTCCAAAGAAACTTTGGTTAACAGTTGTAACAGTGGAAAGCGAGAAAGCATCTGCATAAGTACTCGTGTAATAATTGACACCATGGAAATCCAGGGATCCTTTAAGAAGCTTTGATTCTGCTTTGCTGAATTTAGGCAACCGATTTCCCACCGCAGACCTCATAGTTTTGGGATACTCACCGAACGTAACAGGATGAGCAAACCTACGTAAAAATTCAACTTTTTATTTTATAATTCAAATGCAACGATGCTAGCTACCTAACTAATTTAAATTAATTTTGATTGGAGATTTAGAAATTTTGTTAATTGCTCACCAGCCGAAAATAAAATCAAGTGACTTAGAGGCCGCCCTCCCACTCAGTGGCGAAGCCAGGAATTGTCGGGAGGAGGGGCGAAATTTAAAAGGGTAAAAGGTTCAAAAAATTTTAAACATTCAAATCCTTTAGATAGTAGACAATACTAATGTCGTTCATAATTTATCATGCCAATCGTATTACACACTACGCGTAATTGCTTACAAATTCATTGACAAACTAAAATTCACTAAAATTCATTATCAAACTGTAAAATAGAAACTACTGGCCCTCTTTTGTAAGTAACATTGTGCATCTTTCATTAACTGATCATATTGTAGAGTAATCTTATATTTATCCACCTCCAATAATTGACTCAGATAACACTGTAATTACGCTAGGTTTCTAACATATATGTGGCTCTTAACATAAACAGAGGATATTAATGAATATGACATCCTAATCTTAAATATGCAATTTATGTAACCTTCGAATTCATAGCATTCGGGAAGCGAGCTATAAATGTTTTGACTACTATAATGCATTTTTAGTATAAAAGAAGTATTCAACGGCGCATGGTGCTCAAATGGCTGGACGGCGGTGGCGCGGGAAGACTCTTGAAGCCCTTGCTGTTGATTGTCACCCTCTCCAATGGCAAAACAAAGGTTCTGCAGCCTATTGCTGTAGGTGATCTGTATAATACAATGGTTTTGAACCAAAAACTAAAAAAAAAAAAAAAAAATACTTGAATGGTGTGAAGGCTGACCGGTCCCTCCTTTAGTTATTTTTTTTTAACCAACTAAATGAAACGGCGTCGTCTATTAAGGACTATTGTAAAAAAAAATTTAATCACTAAAATGAAACGGCGTCGTCCCTGTTAAGGGTTTTTCAGAAAGAAGAAAAATACCCTGCTGCCCAGCAGCAGCAGAGACCCAGAAAACCAGACAACTCCATGAACAACCATCACTTCCGATCGGACCAGAGGGGCGGAACCACAGCTACTGGGCTTAATTTCCGGCGAGGGAAGGGGCGATCGCCCCTCATTGTCCCTCTGTAGCTTCGCCACTGCTCCCACTTGCAGCTGTTTCAGATTTTGCTACATACCAGAATGTCACAACCGTTTTTAGCAAGAATCGAATTTAATATCTCTCACTTATAAATGAAGAGAAAACATTTTTTTAGAAGTATAATTAAGGAGCCAAGTGTTTTGCTATAGATAAGATCATTCCCAAGTTTATGTTGGCGACACAAAAATGAGAAATATCCAAGAGTGAAAATCATGACCTATGAGAAAAACAGAGAGAAGCGGATGGGAGACGCGAGGACGAAATGAAAAAACATCACTTATCCATCAAACGAAATGGGCCACAGACCCATTTCTTTTTCTTTTCTCTAAAAATTTAATTTTGGTTCGGTACCATTTAAAGATACACTATTATCGCTTATAATTACATTTTAAGGCTACATAATTATGACAAAGTTTAAGTTTGTGGCGGAGCCAGCTGATGCGAAATATATAAGCACACAAATTAAACCCTCTTTTTATCAATTGTAGCAAAGTATGTAAGTAGGGATCGTTCTAGGCCGGGGATTAGGAGGGATTGCCAAATCACTTGAAAACTGACTCAATTACCTAAAAACAAGTTTAAAACACTAAACTAGACTCAACGAATGCAAAACTAACTTTTAAAACACCAAGACAAATCAAAAGACTCAAAACAGCAACCAAAACACCCAAAACTGCCTTAAAACCACTCTCTGGGCAGTTTTGAGCACTAGGGAAGAATTTGGACGAAATTTGGTTCTAACTTGACTCAAGACACTTAAAAACACAAACTAAATCACTTCCTAACTAATATGACACTTCAAAATAAAGGGGGAATTGGTTTTGACGAAATTAAAAACAAAACAAACTTTGTAACTTAAAACAGATTCTAAAACGAATTTGGGTTAAATGAATGGATGGAAAGCTAGATAAGGGGTTCTTCTCCACACATGTTATACTTGCATACAAAACGATCTCTAATTGCAATTCAATAAACCATGAATACTCAACACTCCAAGTTAATTAGGTCCGCTTAAATTAACTCTCAGATTTCCCTTATGCCAATGAATTGGACGGAAAACGCGCATCGCAATCAAATTATTCTTCAAAAGTTCTTTATATGAAAGCGCATAATAAAGAAACAATCAAAGATCATTACGTTCAATGGAAATCATAAGTATTGACGAGGCACTCGTAACTATGAAAGCGCATGAAACTTATGCCAAGAATTTACTTAACGCAATTGTGATCAACAACTTTTACTACTTGTGAATATAAGTTCATAAAGATTAGGTGAAATTCCCTTATATCCTAGCATCAAATTCATGCATGCAAATTAAGTGTCGACCCTCAACCAACATACATAAACCTGTTTTAGTTCTTGTAGATAAGCAAATTGAATTCATAATTCATGAAACGCAATTAGAAGTAATCAACTCATATAGCAAGCATAAACATGGTTTCGAATCCCCCCCTAGCTAAGGGGGGGGTTTAGTTCCTCATACTCACAACGCAAAGATAAATAAGTTTAAACATTAAAATCCAAAGAAAGAAAACACCTAGAATGCTCCAACTTGGCAGCAAGTGCATCCAAGAATCCTCCTTCCTCCTTGCTGCGGCAGAGAACTTGTGGACAGGTTTTCGGGGTTATTTGTGATGTAGAATAGATGGGGAATGGTATGGAAAGGTTTAGGGTTGATGGGTGGTGCGGCTAGGGTTGAATTTAGGCAGAAATTTGGGAGAATGGTGGTGGAAGGATTTAGGGTTGATGGGTGGTGCGGCTAGGGTTGTTTTTAGGCAGAAATTTGGGAGAATGGTGGTGGAAGGCTGCGGCAAAGGCTAGGGCAGATTTCTGGCGTGATTTATGAATGTGAGAGGTGGTAGTTCGGCCAAAAGAGTTTAATGAGTATATATAGGCACTTCAAAACCCTAGCAATCAGATTAGGGTTTCTAGAAAGCCTAATCCACCAGAAAATAGGTTAAAAACAATCAGATTTTTAGTGGGAAAAGGGCCTAAGGTGCGGCTGATTAGTGGGCTAGGGTTAGGGTTTCTAGAAACCCTTGCAAGGCAAGGAAATAGGTGTTCTAGAAGGGAAAAGGTGCGGCAGGTTTAGGGTGTGTAGATAGGGCTTCTAGAAAGCCCAAAACCAAGAAGAAATAAGCCCAACCCACGACAAGGATGAAAAAAATGTTCTAGAACCACTCTTTGTGTCTTTCAACGCTTAGGAACCTTCTAATGTTGCTAAAACGCAAGGCCATTTAGGTTTAGGAAAGATCAACCCAAAATGGAAACTTTTAGGCTTAGCTTTCCTACTTCAAGTAGGAAACCTCGTTTGATTAGGAATCTTCGTTCTTCTCGGGATCCATCTTCAACTAGGAATCCCTCGTTGATTAGGAATCCTTCTCCATTTAGAACTCCTCCTCGGACTAGGAATCCTCAAATCTTCAAATCTTCAATTTCATCCCAACCTTGTGTTCCAAGCATGTACTTTTCAATCCAAGCTCACTTTTTGCTCCAAAAACTCCAAATTGCCATCTTTTATGTAATACGCCCTTTAAACCTGAAAACACATGAAAGTAGCTTAAAAGACTACTTTAACGAAGAAAATATAACGAAAATTCATAAGAACTAGCTAACTAAGGCGCATAAATATGCTCCTATCACCAGCATGGAGTCATTGATTGTCCTTGACCCCAATAACTTTAAAAACCCTATATATATTTGTTTGTATATTGTATTTGACTCCTATAAACAGTTAAGGCAAACTAAATTACTTCATCTTCCTACTTCTTCTACTTTCTTCTATCATATTTGTCTTTCTTTTATCTCTTCTTATATGAAATACTTTAGTTGAAAAGGCTTGACAGTTTTCAACATTAATCCACAGTGTCCTGCATCCACCCTCGACAAGCCTCTACAAGTAATTGTAGTTGTCGACATATGTTGTCATAAACTTTCGGCATATGTTGACAGGAATTGGCAGGTGTCTACTAGGTGCTCAATGAAATGCCCAATGTAGCTTGGTTGATATTATGACCCAATTATTTGAAAATTCTGACTACGCCACTAGTTTAAGTTAATGACAAAAAATGACGTAATTATTAAGAGTAACTCCACCCCAAGCATATAGGCTGGTCTAAAGTGGGAAAAATAGGCTGGCACCCCTTAAAAACCTTCCAACCCATCCAAATAGGCTGACACCCAGCACAAGCCAGTCCATAGGCCGGCCCAAAACATGCTGAGTTAGAGACTAGCCTACATGACGTTAGCCACCTGATTTTTTTTTTTTGGCGCTAGGTCCCAGCAGATGAGGCTATATCCACCAGAGTGAAGGCCACAGAGAGAGGTCCATCTGCCGAAGATGGCGGAGAAGGAGATGTTGGGCTCGACTGCTACTGTTTGTTCGCGACGGTAGCAGACAATGCGCTACCGCGGTTGGTCTGACACGACACCGTAGATGGTGCAAGAGGCAGAGATAACGGCAATGGTGGCGCTGGAACCTAAGGCATGAGCTGGTGGTGATATAACGACAAAGAGGATGGTGGTGGTGATGATGATGGTGGTGGTGGTGGTAAAGAGAGGAGAAGGGTCGTTTCGTCATTGAAATGAGTGGGGATTGATAACGTGGGTGGTGGGTTGACGTGCTCTGGTCTGCTTCTTTGGATGAGCTTTTTTGGGGTTTGCATGCACGCAGACAGACACAAAAGAAGAGGAGATAGAGAGATTGAGAGAGAGAGAGATCCAAGTAGATTTTGGGGAGTTCGGAAATTAATAATATTTTTTTTATAAAGTCAGAAATTAAAAATCAAATTATTATTTTTTATTATTTTAATAAAATTGATTAGGCTATTTAGTTTTAGAGGTAGAGATACATTTGGTCAATTATTGTTCATTGAGTGGATTAAATGGCTTGTGTGCCAGCCCATTTTTTAGGGGTGAAGTTGCTCTAATAAGGTTACATACATTGTGGACATTTTATTACATTGTTAAGGTAGGTTTTTGTACTTCAACGTAGTTGAATTACGAAATTAACTTTATTATTATACCAATGACGTAGTATTACAGTACAGACATATATTATTAATAGAGATTAATGTTATGAACTTACACAAGATTTACTTCAAATTTACACTCCAAGTTATTAGGTTACATAATTACCTTCACATTATATTTAGTTACTGTTAACCCTAAAAACTACAAAGCCTACGTGGCATGCATATCCAAACAGTTACACCAAATGACGTTGGTATTACCATACTAAGGTTGCACTTTATGGTTTGAATGTTAGATTACACTGTTAAGAACTTAATATAGTACATTATAGTTGGACGTTATTGCATTATAGTTTAATGTTCAAATTAAATGGCACTAGTACATAACAACATATTTACCACGTCAATTCTATCACGAGCATCAACAGCTCGTAGAAGAAACTATTCAATTACTATGGTCAAGTGTAGCTCGGGGTAGATAATATTAATCCACCACTACCAGATTATGGCCCGTTGTTAAAAATGAATAATTTACAACGGTTTTTAATCCCGTGATGGAATATCAAAACCATCATGCAATATGCTCGTAGTGGTTACTTCAAATGACCACACTGCCTTTTGAAAATTCACCACGCCATCGGCCCGTGGTGGATGTTTTTATGTTTTTTTTTAATATAGTTAGTGACACACCCCGATCGAGATCGAGGCATGTTGGCCGTCACGTAAGAGTGACGTAATCATGTGCATAATGCGGAAGCGATATTGATGACAATAAAACACATCATTAAAAACTGAATTTCTCAAGCAGTGTTGTGGATTAGGGTACATCATTGTCGCCCCAAATCAAAGTACTAAGAGGAAGAGAGAGAAAAAAAAACCAAAACCCTAGGATTAGAGAACCGAGAAGTGGAAAGTTGCACCAATTTAAACGCCTTCTGCCGAGCCAAAAATTGAATTCAATTTGCAAAAGCAGTCACACTGGCTATGAATTCAAGTCAAAGAGGGCCTAAAGAGTGAAATTTAGAGTTTCAACACTCTCGTAGTTATGGTTTCTTTTCATGAATTGAGAGAAAAACCCATCAACCGATCGACAGACTTGAACAATTAGAGAGTAGTAAAGCATGTAAAAAGCAAAAATCTAAAGCTGTTATGGATCCATATTTCACTAAAGATCACACACGCAGAAACAACAAACCCCCCTGCATTAAAGCATCACCGTTCAGGCCCCCCCTATTTTTTCCTGAAATCCTACACCTACCCCCGTGACCGTGCAAACCATGCAAACCTCTTTGTGACACCGACATCACCCCACCCCCCTCCAATTAAACACATGAAGCAGCAACCATGTGTGCTCAAACGCGTCGAAAAACATATCACGCATTCGTTATACATTTCTCTATTAACTAATCAGCTAACTGAATTTAAATTTAGCTTCCAAACCAAAAAAGTTCTGAACTTTTAATTCTACAATCATATTCAGTTCTTCATCTCTTACTCTAAATCCCAATTACAGAAAGACCTAAACTTTACTTCAATTTAATATTGTTTTCCCCCATAACAGCACAATCCCACAAAAATAAAGTAAAAAAAACAACAATAAATCATGAATTAAATTAAATTTCTCACCTCCACCTCCAGCAGAGCTTTCACATTCTCAACCTATCACAAAAAAAAAAAAAAATCAAATCAAATTCAAGTAAAAAAAAGGAGAACTTGAACTTCGAAATTAATCGAAAGAACTATAAAATCAATTGGAGGTTTCTGCTGAAGTGAAAAGTAAGGGTTTTAAACTTTTACATTCTCATAAGGATCGATGTCTAAGGAGAGGATCTGTTCATCTCCGTTCATCACTATGATCCTCATCTTCTTCAATTCGTCGCTGCGATTGGATCTCCAATCTCTCTTTCTCTCTCTCTCTCACACACACAAAATATACTCAAAAACCCAAAAGCTAGAAACTAAAACCTAATCACCCAAAATCCCCAATCCTTAACCAAAAACATAATCAGTCACATATACTACATACTGAATGAAATGCGGAAACTCAAATCAAACGCCTTCAATTGCTTAATGTTTCAAAATTTCAATCATTTGTCGAGCCTAAATTTGAAAAATTACAATCCCCTCTTGACTAACTCCATCCAAAGATTCGAAATACCAGAAAGCAAATAATTGTTCTAAAAAATAAGTAAATTCGTTATAAATTCAAATCAACTTAACAAAAAACAACAAAGCTACCAATCAAAATAGGAATTCTGCAACTACACATGCTATTTACAGTGCTATGCAAAACTCATATTTGAATGAGGGCCTTTACTATTGAATTGAAAGATGGCTGTTTTTTTTTTT
The DNA here is from genome assembly GCF_042453785.1 of Malus domestica. Lineage (NCBI taxonomy): Eukaryota > Viridiplantae > Streptophyta > Magnoliopsida > Rosales > Rosaceae > Malus > Malus domestica. The sequence goes on along the minus strand of NC_091667.1, from coordinate 561,941 downwards.
TTTTTTAAAATTAGGATGACCTTACCAATCAAAATTACAGTGCTATGCAAAACTAATATTCGTAATCTATACCAGCTCTAGCTTGCCTCCACCCGTAACAGCTCTGATCTGAGAAATACAACACAATTTCTGAAAAAGAAAAGGAGTCAGAAACCTTAAAATCCCCAAGAACCCTAATTTATAAACTCCCAATCAAACGCAAAAAGGATAGAGGAAACCCAAATAAGGGAAATTCGAGAAATTCAACATACCGTCATCGACAACGGAGGCGGTTCTTGACCGTCACTGTACCTCCATTTCACGCACGCCATGTTTGAGGCTTTCAACCGTCACTAATTGGTTTGTGGGCTTCACATCGAGAGATAAAGGGACTTATCAAAACAGATCCCGCTAACCTCCCTATTTAAAAACAGAACATGATTTAGGTGATTAAAACTCATTTGAACAATCAGCAAAACTTGAGTGAAAACAATTAACTAACTAACCACTTGCACCCTGCTCACAGTGAAAAGCAATTTCAAATCAACAACCATATGAATCCAGATTCATTAACAATCACTTTTTCCATAATTTTCCTCTTTCATTCAATTGTTTGAATGACCAAATGCCAAGTTTGGCACGGTTTCATCTGTGCCCTAGATTCTTGTAAAACACGAAGTTTAAAGAAACATGAAGCTTTAAAGTAACAGAGGCATAAATGAAAAACCTTGGAATAAACTTAACTTAAATGTAAAATGGCAATTGGGTTAACAAATCTTGGAATAAAACTAAATCACAAAATGAAAAGCACCTCCAATAAATTGACATTTTATACTTTTGGCTGGCCAAAAAATATCTACCTTTGCTGGAATATGCAAATAAAAATGCAATTTGACAAAAACATTGAAATTGAAATGCATAGAAGCAAAGCAAATTACAAAACCTCAAACCAAATGACAGCTTGGAAATGGAAGCAAATGTGAACTGTTTTTAATCATTTAGGTTCAAATGATTGGCAGGAGAAAGGACCATTCTTTGAATCAACATGATAAAAAACAGAACATGATTTAGGTGTTCAAATCACCAAAACTGAGAAAAACAAATTACGAAAAAAATTGAGAAAAACAATTAAATTGAAATGCACAGAACAAAAAAAATTGAGAAAAACACTTAAATTTCTTTATGCACAGAAGCAAAGCCAAGCACAAAACCTCAAACCAAATCACAGCCTGGAAATGTCAGAGCTTCAAAGCATAGACATACTCTAAATCAAATATAATTAACGCTAATCAAACGTAATTAAAGCTTATTAAAACAAATAAGAACTTGGAAATAGAAAAGCAGCATAACAAAAATACGAAAAAGCAAAGATTGAAGATGGAAAAGGAACCTGCAATTCGGGTTCTCGAGATGCAAAGAGACCAAGAGAGCGACAAAAAAATACAATGCAAGAAACCCTAATTTCTTAGCAAAAATCATGAACAGTTAAAACCTAGGTTTATTCGAACAGTAACCTAGGAATTGAAAGAAAGCTTACCTTTTGAATCGAAGGGAAACCAGAAACAAAAGGCTTCAATCACTACCTTTGCATGTTCGATTTATCAGTAAAATACACAGAATAAGAGTTACATCACATAGCAATAAATTAGAGAGAATTCGAAGACAAAAGGAGATTTGAAATGTGTAAACCTCACAAACATCACAAACCCTAGAATTCTTGCCGACCAAAATCACAATTTCGAATCTGAAGCTGCATGATATGAATAGAGTTTGTAAACCTAATCCTAAATCACAAAAGATTTGAAACAACCCTAGGTAGAGCTTTCGAAACCAACCCCTTTCTCTCCCTCGAATCGTACACCCCCTGTGACTCTGTTTGCCTGCAAGCCGCATGCCTTCCTCTCACCAAATCCCTATCTCTCTCCCTCCCTGTCTCTATTCTCTCTCTGCTCGCTCGCTCTTTCTCTCCCGACGGCATGCTCTCACCGAGTCCCACTGCAGCTCGAGAAAGAAAGGAAATGAAAGTCTCTAACCCACCCAACCCGTTCGAAACCCTACAGACTAAAATGACCATCGCACCCCTGCCTTTCCAATATCATCAACACGCGACATGAAGATCAGCGGCAGAGAGAGTCAGTGGCAGCCTTGTAAATAAAGTGAAATTCGGTTCCAAAGACTGTTCGTTTGTACAGTGCAATTCCAAATGACTAAGGGTGCGTTTGTTGCACCGGACTATCTCGGATTGGACAAGCTTCAGGGACTAAGCTGGACTGGCTTAGATTAGACTAATCTGGACTAACTTAGTGAAACATTTGGTGCAGTCTCGGACTAAAAAGCAGGATAACGAAAAACCATCACATTCATCACCCAATGACCAACAAAGCAATTGAGAACAAAAATCATACATTTTTTTATATAAAATTATAAAATTTTCATTTAATAAATAATGATGTTAGGAGCTACACATGATATGGAGTCATCGAATGAAGTACAACGTTGTGTATACAAAATGTATATATACGTTCTATATGATTTCTATTCGGCATACAAACTCAACTCAGGATCTGCTCCCTTCTTCCAGTAACTAGTGGACTGGTGCACTCGAGTCTGGACTCTCAATATCTGTTCTTCGCATATCAAATACGAAGAGTGCTTAACCTCGTGGCCGAAGATAAGGACACGCCAACATTCCTCTATGCACCCAACATGTGGAAATACACTTGAGGTGCCCACCCATCCAGTTGGTTTAGGAGAGGTAAGGACTGCTAGTAACAAATTGAAGCTGTGACAATTCCTACAAGACCTCCGCCGAAGACGTCCTGCCAATGATTCAGTAATCATCACACGAGAGATTCCCACGACAGCAGCACATAGTGATGGAAGAAATACAATACAAAGCTTTGCATAATAGCCTCTGTGATCAACACTTTGATCTTCCTAGACAAATACCATGCAAGAAAACCAAGAACTGCAAATAAAACTGAAGTATTTCAGCACAAGGAATCAAACAACAACAATTTTCTGCATTTATTTACATAAGTGAGATTAAATGAACAATTGTAAAAAGCAATTGAAATAGAATTGGAGGGATATGAACGGGAAAGTATAGTAGACCAAAACAAACAACTGAACCCAGTGCACCAGGCTACTGCCAAGGCAGCCATTGCAGAGTCATTGCAAAGTATATACATAGACAAACAATTAATGAATTTGGCTCCAAGTTTTCGAATTTTATTTATTAATAATTTACCAAAAACAACACCCAAACTCCAAAGCTCTGCATCTGCACCTCAATTCTTTGTCCTTAATACTAGTTTTCTAATCAAAAGCCTTGCATCTACATCCAAAGCCTTACATATACATCAAATTGTGGACGTGATAGGAATAGACAAGAGCACCACATGTTGAGGCACACAATTCTTTGTCCTTAATACTAATTTTCTAATCAAAATTTGCACCATAATTATCATTTTACTTTCCTCATATAACAACTAATTACTGATATTAATATGAACAAATGTGCAGCCCCGTGCACCAGGCTACTGCCATTGCAGAGTATTGCAGAGTCATTGCAAAGTACACAGATAAACAATTTGAACGACGCTAATAACCCACCAGCCTCGGACCACTTAGCCACTACTAATTTATGAAATTCAACCCAAATCAAAAACACCCCAAAACCACAAAATTCAAGAAAACTAATATTATCTACAAAACTGACAATCTTTGATGTAAAAATTCCAAATTTTCAGAGTTTTCAAACCCAAAACAACGAATCGATGAAAACCTAGTAATAATTTAACGATCTAGAACAAAATCGAAGAAATAAATCGTCAGATTTGAAATTTACCAGACCAAGAGTAGATGATGACGAGCAGGAAATGAGGGCGAGTAGTACGAGGATGACAGAGTAGGAAGATGAGCGACCAGACGAGGACGAGCGACGATTCTCTCTCGACGACGGGCTTAGCAATCCCGTTGTATTTGGGCGTCCTCGCTAAGAACTCTGAGTGAAGGCAATAGTCGGAGCGAGTGATGGCTAATCTCATTAAACTTAGTCCCTCTGCCTACCAAACATGGGACTATACTAATAATTAGTGTAGTCCAGTCCAATGAAACTTAGTGAGCCCAAACAAACACCCCCAAAGTAATAATGTATGGTGAAGATTGTTTTTTTATTGAACGACAGAGATTGATCTAGCTAATAAAAGTTATTAGAATGGTATGTTGGAAAGTTATAGAGTTAGTTATTTTGTAGGCTTGAGAACTTTGTTGTTCACTGTTTTGTGAGTATAAATTGTAAGCTCTCCCTCTCATTTTTTATGGTCTGTTCAACTCATAAATATCAATACTCTTAATCTTTATCTTCTCTGTTTCACTGCAATTAATATGCATAGTTTCATAACTTTTTCAACGTAGTTTATTATTTAGTCAAATTTTGAGCAGTATAATGGAAATCCATGGATGCATCTATAATCTTACTAGGTAGTATTCTTGACCATGAGAAAGAAAATCTGACGGAGTCCAAGCGGATCTTTTTTTATCAATTTTATGTCCTCCTGCGTGTGACGATATAACATTCAATTAATCCAAACATTATTAATTTATTTTTCAAGTAGGTAACGTATAACTAACAGCCAAACATATATAATTGTTGATCCTAAAAACTATCAAACCTACGTGGCGCATAGGCCGAGTAATTAATAAGCTAACTACGTTCTTCAGTTGTGTGTAGGACGTGCCAACTCGTCGGCCGGGGAGTAAAATATGTTGATATAGCGTTGGGTGCACTGTTGGCTTCTTGATCTTGCGACTGAGGCCGAGGAAGGAACACGTCTCGATCTTCGAGTTCTAGAGCCTGAAGACAAAGCTGCTAGTTTCTTCGAAGTTCACGAATCATCGGCGTCCGGTTCAGTCTCGGTAATTATATTCGTGAAAGTATAAGTACGTCGAACTGGTACCAGACTGTACGGACACAAATACTTGAAAGAAATAAATGTCTTGATTGTAAATGTGGTTCGGCCGTCGGAATATCAAACTCTAAAATGTACTTGCAACTATCCAATCATAAAACAAAATTCGACTTTCCATGATCAAGACTTGCAAGCAAGAGACATAACTATAAGTAGAAAAGAAAGGACCACTTCTACAAATTAATTACAACATGTTGGTGAATTCACTATAGATAGAAAAGGAGGGAGGCATTACTTTAGTCTAAAGAAAGCATTGCAATTTGCACTGTTCTTTACTGTTCATTATACCTGATTTCAGTTTATTTACAAGATAGCCACTGATGCTTTTATGTGTAGAAATGAATAGTGTTTACATAATTACGTTTTGGCCCATCACAGATTATAATCGAATGGTGGGCATGGTTTATTATGAAGGGTAGTTTTGTCCTCTCCGATTTGGGTGAGATGGGGGGGTGTCGGCGGGCAGCTATCATTTGCTCCCGTTCGATTAGGGTTTTGGGGAGGGCCTGCGAGAGAGAGGGGGGGAGAGAGAGAGATAGAGGCACATAGACGGGGAGAGAGAGAGAGAGAGGGGGGAGGGGTAGGGGTGCACAGAGAGACGGCGAGGTAGGGAGGGAGGATGAGGTAGGGTTGCTTTCGGAATTTTTGTTCCAGCTGGAAGTCATTTCCACAATCATTTATGAGGGATGGATTGCAGAGAGAGAAAGAGAGGGATGAGTCAGAATCTTGAACAGGGGCATGTAAGGCGCATTCGTGCAAGATTTCATCATCCTTTCTTCAGCTCTTCTCTTCTCTCCCGACTTTCTCTCCTCACGACTCACTTCGTCTCTCCTGACTCTCTCTTCGCGACTCGCAATGGCTTGTCCAATGAATATCCGATCAAATCTGGGGAAACTAGGGGCGATGTAGCTCCAAATCATCACCAATCGAAGGTAATTTGAGAACCGTTTAAGATTAATCCTCAAATTTTGAATTTTTGTTTTATCTCCCGACAACCTCTCTCTTCGCGACTGACTACGGCTTTTCCAATGAATTTCCGGTCGAATTTGGGCAGGATGTGGCCTCCAAATCACCACCAATCGAAGGTCAATTGAGAATCGTGTAAGATTAAATTTGTGATTTGATTTTGTTGGTTTTTTTTTTAACATTTAATTTGATTTGTTATATTTCATAATTATCCAGATAAAATTTTGATCCGATTAAGTTTTTTGATTGTGGTGATCGAAACTGGGAATCGGAAAGAAACCCCACACCCCAACAGGTATGTTCTCTGATCGTATACCCTACCCTCAACGTATGTGTGTATGTGTTAAATATTAATTCTTTCTCTCATGGATTGAATTTGACCCCCTCCACCTATTCATATTTTTTCATTGAAATTCCGTCATTATGTAATTGCTCCTTTTGGGTTTTCTGTCAAAGAAAATTTTGGAACATTATCTTGAGTGACCTGAAGTTGAAAGAATATAGGTTTGGGTTTTCCTAGAGCTCAGTTTTTATTTTTTTTTATTTTTAAATTTAATTCAAAAAGTAATATTTTGGTGCGAAATTGAGTCTTTAGCCATGGAACTCGGTAATTCCTTTTTAAGATGTTGTAGGGAAAACTAAGAAGAGGATTGATAGAGTTTAGAGCTGGGTGGGATTTATCAATTTTTCCTTTTTCTAATGTTCACCTGTATGTTATATTGATAGCAAGAAAAAGTCGAATTATACGATTGTAATTGGTATAGTGGGAATTGGCTTCTCTGTTTCGCTTTACATTGACGAATTTATTTTTTTCTGGGGGTGGTGTTCCGTTTATCCTTTCTGAACGATTCTCATCAATTTTTTGCAGTTTTCTGTACAGGTTTAGTTAAAGATGGGTAAATCAAGAGTTGTTGCTCCCATAAAAGCTGTTTCGAAGTGAGCTTCCATTTTCATTTTCTGTTTTGTTGTGAAATTTTATTTTTTCTATTTTTGCTATTGGTCGGAGATCTTGATATGATCCGTCGATTTTGAATTTGTGTTTAATTTTTTGTGTTATTTTTTAGGGCATATGTGATCACTTCTATTCTGTAACAATAATGGAAGCGGAAGCAAGAGCTGAATTTGTCTGCCAAGTGCAATCGCCCGCAAAAGCAAGTTCAAGGTTAAATCTTAGCTCTCTTCGTGCACGGTTTACCCGGAAAGCAACTATTTATATATATTCTGCTCTTTTAACTTATCAAGTTATGTGGACGAAATTGTCTTTTTGCAGCTATATACTTTGATTAGGAAGAGATTGGTGGGTTGAGCCTTTGCCTGCAGGTAGCAAGACTTTTCATCTATTTATTTTGCTGATTTATTTTTTGGGATTTGAGTTTTTATCTTCTGATTATTTTTATTTTTTGCAGAGGTATTACTTTTCCTTTGACTGAAAATTTTAGGGTTTTTAAAGTATAATGTTATCAAATTCTATTTTTCTAATTTTCTGATTTTGGGCTTTTGCAGGGAGTGCTAATATACTGAATTTTTGGGATTTTTGATCTTTGCATGATTTTTGGTCTTTGAAAGGGGTATGTGATGTTTTTAACGTTTTGGTTCTCATATGTTCCGTTCTTTGATTTCTATTGTCTGCCTCCTTCTAGGTTGCTTCGTGATTTTCATTTTCCATTGTTGGCTTATGGAATTTGTAAAAATGATTGTAGTTTTGTGACCAAATCGCAGTAAGAGTATGCCGAAACACAGATTAGCATGCAGTGAACATACATTGAATTTGAAGAAAATTTAATATATAAGTGAAGGCATATGCAGTGAACAAACATTGAATTTAAAATTGATAGGGTAGTTAAGCTTCTTCCTTAGTTATTCTTTGTCACTCACTTTTGGAATTTAATTCATTGATTTCAACGTCACTCATGTACTCTGTCTTATTCTATTCACTCATTTTTAGTATGCACCATTGAATTTTTTTTGTCATATATTATTCACTCATTTTACTCTATTCACTCATCTACTACACTAATGTTGAGATTTGGGTATCATTTGTTTTCTCATATGTCCTGTTTTTAAGGGAAATCTAATATATAAATGGATCCAAAAACTCCTGATGCAGCACATTGAATTTGTTCAAATATTGATTGTTTTCCCTTTATTCACTTCAGTTGTCGTCTTCATCTTCGTTATTTTTTCAATGGAAAAGCTGGACGATCCATGGAGCACATGTTGTTGAGCCTTTTGCCACTGCTGGTCTGGTCCAATTCGAAGGAGTCGGTGGAGGCCCTTTGGAGGAGCTGAAAAATCAGTCTCCAGCTCCATAACAAATCGGACATCGGCCCGGTACACTACTCTTCCTGCTTTCATTTTCAAATTTTTTGGAATTTTGCGCTGAATTTCATTTGGGTAATTTGTGAAATTTTGTTTTTTTTCTTTTGTTAGGCAGCTTTTGGTGTGCCTGTGAATGTTGATTCGGCAATGCGTTTACAATAACGTCAAGAGGGAAGAGATTCAAAAGATGTTCCCAGTGTAGCTGTTTCAGAGTTGAAGAGGCTGTTGATGCTTTTGCTGCAGAAGTTTCAGCGAGAATGACGGCGAGATGCACTCAAGGATCAGGTTAGGGATCTGCGTTGTTTGACATTTCCGTGTAAACACTTTTGAGCCTGAAATATATCTCAAATTTGGGGTGTCGGGTTTGGGCTGCTAAAGCTGAAAGTTCTTTTGGCTCATACATTAAAGCGGCATGTGCTTTTGGCTCATTTCTGTACAAAAATTGAATCTTTGAATCTGCTTATTTATGTTTTGAAATGAGTGTTTGTTCTTACTACTCGAAGTGTTTCATGTGGAGATTAAACTTTGAATCTGCTTATTCATGTTTTGGGAATGTTAATCTTTTTAATTTTTTCTTTCCAGGGCGAAAATAATTAACAAAATGAATTGTGACTATAAAGTTAATTGAAGCTCTGAAAAATTTAGTGGTGGAAAAGGATGATAGATTACTGTTGTTTTTTTTTCCTTCCTATACAAAAACTACCTTTGATTTTCTTGATTGTGCGTTTATTTAATATGTGCTATTATAATCGTTCCCAATATAATGGGATTAAATTGGGACTAAATGTATCATGATGCTCTTTCCTTTTCTTCTCAGTGTAAGCATATACCAAAACAACAAGGCTATGGTGAGGGGAATAATTGTTTTTGGGTTTCGTGATTTTATGGTTTCTCTGTATCGTCACATAATAATTGTGTTTTCTTCAGCAGAAAAGGTACACCCTTTTGTTTCGTTCGACTTGAGGATTTGCACAGGATTTTGAGTTCAGGGTTTCGTATTGCATTATTAATTTTGGTATGTAAATTCTCATCTAATTGGATATTATTTTTTTGCATCATAGGTAAAATCGTTGTAGTTCTGAATTTCTTTTCTTCGATTGATTTTGGCGTGTTTGCAGCACTCAGTGTCAAGTTTTGAGATCAACGGATCAGCTCACTGCTGTGGTCGATGTTGGGGAAGGTGATGCGATGTTAGAAGTTGGGCTGGGAACAGGTTCTTTGACCAATGTTCTTATTAATGCTGGTGCATTTGTGCTCGCAATCAAAAAGGTTGTTTGAATGTCTGTGTTTCTGTGTTTCTTCTTTGAATGCAATTACAATTCTGAGTTTGTATTTGTTGCAAATTCGAGGAATTAAGTTGGTATTGCACTGATTATGTGTAATGTTTTATGGGCTTTAGGATCCATACATGGCTACTCATGTGAGTGAGAGATTTGCGGAGACTGACCGGCTCAAGGTAAAGCCATATTTTTGTCATATCTCAATATGTCTTATGCTACTAAGAAATCAGCTCTTCCCTGGCATTCTGGACAATTGGAAATTAAGTTTTATGCTTTTATGTTTTTATTGCCAATGCCATTTTGATCACTTTAGCAAGTTTTGTCACTTAAATCTGTAGGTTTTGAAAGAGGACTTTGTCAAATGTCGCATTCACTCACGTGTTGTCGTTGTTGGCATGTACAGAGCCATCGGTCTCACCCGCATGACCTTCCGCGATTCAATTTTTCCTTTCTTTAATTAATTTTTAAATTTTAAATGTTTTTGCAGATGGTTTGTTTGTTTAAATGGATGAAATCAGGTGTTGGATTAAACTGTACCTTCCACAACACAAGAAAAAAAGAAAGATTGATCCATGGCGACTGCAATTTGTGGGAGAATCCCTCTCTCCCCCAACCATGTCTTCAACACCAAACCAGATTCTCTCCATTTTTCTCAATTCTTTCCATTTTTCTCAATTCTATCCCTCTTTGCAGATTTTGGGTTTCCCTAAAAAATCTTTGATTTCTTCATCAATTGTAAGATTAGGAGCAGATTTTCTTAGCTCCTTTAATTCAAAGCTTGGATATTTTTTAAATTTTAGGAATTTTATTATCTTTTTATCGAACTTTATGAAATTTAATGTATAATTGGCCTAGAAAATTGATTCTCTCTAATGGGTTTTTTTTTATTTTTTATTTTTTATTTTTTTGTAAAATGGAAGTGATCCGTACTTATTTTACAGAACATGAACTGCCAAGGGTCAACACTTGAGAAGGTGATTTGGGTGGCGGTCGTAAAGATGGGCATTTGTAAGTCTCATCAATCTTCAATTTTTATTTTCTTGCTTTTATTTTAGTTTCTTATTACTAATTTTAATTTTGGGTGTATTTTTGACAGTGGTTGTCAAAATGATGTTGTTTATGTTGTTTTGACAGGTTCGATCATGTATATAAGCATTTGATAGTGAATACATGCAGAATGCTTCACAATTGAAAAGAAGTAGAATGGTATATTCAGGTAGTTGTCGAGATTTTTGTTGATCGCCTTTTGTTGTGATGCCAATTTACGGTTCTTATCATGTAAATTGGTTGACTAAAATGTTATTTTTTGTAAACCGATTTAGTTGTTGCTATTGTGTTCTTAAGCATGACGTCTGACTGCCAGTGACATATTCTATTGTTTTCTACAGCTACCAGTGCCTAAACCTCCAACAAAATGGAAACTTTTGCCAAAACAAAAGGTAGGAGCCGAACAATACCTTTCTTATTTTTCTTTTTTCTTTCTTCTTCCCCCCTTGAAGGCTTTGTTTTGGTTTCTCATATGTGGCCATTTGGGGATTGAGAAATGTAGTTGGATTTAAGAATTTTTGAAATTGGAACATCTTTAGGAAAATGACACAATTTGGGATTGGACCTGTCAATCCCTGTCAAGTAGTTAAAAGAAAAGTCATCGGTATCCACGGACAGGATTTCTATCAGTTTGAATTTTGTTACAATAAATTCCCTTGAGCATAATGTGTTCGACCTTTCTGTTATTTATGGTGTTCTGTGTACTGATTAATGTTTTGTATCTGTTACCTTCCAATTGAAAATTAGGTCTCACAAGGAGAAGCGTTCCTCATATTCCCCTACTGAGAAATGTGTTCGGTGTGGTGGATGCTACAAAATAGAAAAATGTTGGCTTAAGCTTGGAGTCCAGGTAAATATGTGTTATCCCAAACGATGGAATTGCTTCATGGGTTTTTATATTTTCCGGAACAGATTTCCTGAAAATGTTTTTGTTCACCTAGGGGTTCAAGAATAGTCAATAAGAACTTTAATCTTTAGACATTCTCATTGTTGCAGTCTCTAATGATTTAGTTAATCCTATTAGCCTATTGTTATATCAATTAAAAGAGTGTTTTAGCCTATTGTTAGTGCTTTGAGTTATATACTTTCTCATCGTTATATCAATTTACCTCATTGTCATTCTGTGTAATTCATGTTTCTGGGTGTAAAATTGTTAATGCAATTTCACTTTTGCATCTAATTAGTGGGCCAAAAAGAAAATTTTGAACATTTAAAATCCTAATCATCTCCATTTCACCCAATGCATACATATATATGACATAAGGTTTTACATTAATGTCAAATTATGTAGCAGTAGCCAAATATAAACTTTTGAAATAACATTGCTTAAAAGAGCGGTTTTAATCTGAACTCAATTCTTTTCGGGGACATATTGTACGTTAATTCACATTCTGGGATGTAATATAGTTGGCGTGTTGGGGCTGATCGTGGAGATTTTGTTTACACTGTAATTGTTGTTGTAAAGAGTCTCTATATGCTGCTTAAAGACTGGTATTGACTGATTCATGATCTGATTACTTGAGAAGGTCCATTTCTTGAAATAGCTTGCATCCTTATTGCTGGTTTGACAATCATTATGTGGTTAATTGTGGTTGTTTCAAGTATCGTGTTGGCAATTTTCATGAACATTTTAATTGGATTGTATGCATCAGTTGTTGTATATTAGGTTTGCTTACAACAAACTATAATCATTGTAATCTCCTTGGCCTTTGAGGACACATTATATGCGTGAACTACATGGAAACAAAACTTTTTTGGAAACCATCTCTTTCTAATCAAAGACGTTAAGTTTCTTCTCTCATTTTACAATGTGTTTATTGCCACCTTAAATGTATATAAAAGCAAAATTGCTTATCTTATCGATCTTATTCACTCATGTATCCCTGTCTGTTCATAATTGCATTGAATTTATTCAACTTAAATGTATTTTATTCATCCGATTACGCTTGAAACAGCTGGTTCCCGCAGCAACGCGCGGGTGTAATTTCTAGTGTTTGACTAAATGAAAGAATATGCAAACTGTTGGTGGATTAAATAACCTTGGCTTGACAACACCCCTGCTGCTACTTCCCATTTCCCTCTCGCTCTTTCCTTCTCGATCAAACTTCACCAGCGGCACCCACCGCCCCAACCATAATAAACCCCAAGGCAACCCTCATCAAAACCTAGAAACAACCTACCCCACCCCACGGTGACCCCTTCTGCACTTTCAAACCTAAAACCACAACAAGCTCTGAACAAACGCATTGTTCACCGTCCACCACGAAATCTACAAACCAAGAGCACAACCCAACCTTCAAACCTTCATCCACCAGCTGCAACCTTCAAACCTTCCAAGCCGCATTATCACTCACATGCTTCACCCTCAGACCCTTAGCCCGTCTACGAACCCATCCTTAACCCACTTGCGAGTTCACAGCCGCCTACGATGACACTTGATGGTCCACTACAAACCTCTGACCAGAATGGGATGGCCTGGTCATCGAAAAGGGTGGAGGACGAGGTTGAGGGCAATCGAAGGCACGGCGAAATGGGTGAGGTCGAAGGGGTGTGGGACGGCATGTCTAGAAAGGACAACTGTGAATTTTGTTTTGGTATTTCTAGGAAACTATGGAAGAAGGCACATACAAAGCATAGAGGGTTAGGGTTTCAGACAAAGGCTAGGCCTCAGGCCATTTCCACCAAAGGCTGGGTTTTCTTTGATTTTTTCCTTAGGCCTGGAGGTACTTAATGAGACAGTAGGCCTCTTCTCCCTTAGGCCTAGGCAATTGTTGTTGTTGTTGCTGCTGTTGTTATTCTTGTTGTTGTTGTTGTTGTTTTTATTTTTAAAAGAGACATAAAGTGAACGCCTTCTGCCTAGGCTTACAAGACTTTGGGCCTTAAAACATAAAGGAAAAGTCTTGGGCTACAACTTGAATGAATGAGTGAGCAATATTAAAAAGTTTCATTACCTTGACAAATCGGCAATGAGTAAGACATCTCTTTCGGTAACTCTCCTCGACCGGAGACTTGGGGGACTCCTACTATATGCTAATACATCTCGATACTTAGAAGTTTCGTGATTACTCAGTGACTTGGATTTGTCAAGTCCCCAACCGAGAACCCTTCCTTACTCGGAAACTTAGAGGAGCACTATTTGTACCATACTTGATCAATCTCGAAACTACCGAGCACCAGTCAACGTCATACCTTCAAAGACCCACCGAGGGGTTCATGCTGAGGCACCCCTGCCGAAGTGATGTGAAAATTAACTAGCACTCAAATTAACCCTGTTTTTATCAATTGTAGTAAGTATGTAAGTAGGGATCGTTCTAGGCCAGGAGGGATTGCAAAATCACTTGAAAACTGACTCAAATACGTAAAAACAAGTTTAAAACACTAAACTAGACTCAAAGAATGCAAAACTAAACTTTAAAATACCAAAACAAACCAAAAGACTCAAAACAGCACCAAAACACTCAAAACTGCCTTAAAAACACAATCTGGGCAGTTTTGAACACTAGACACAAACTTGGACGAAATTAGGTTTTAACTTGACTCAAAACATTTAAAAACACAAACTAACTTGACTTCTAACTAATATGACTCAACAAAGAAAAGGGGGATTGATTTTGGACGAATTTGAAAACAAAACAAAACTTTGTAAAACGAACAGATTTTAAAACGAATTTGGTTTAAATGAATGGATGGAAGGCTAGCTAAGGGGTTCATCTCCACACATGTTATACTTGCATTCAAAACGATTTCCAATTGCTTTTCAATAACCCATGAATTCTCAACGCCCCAAGTTAATTAGGTCCGCTTAAATTAACCTTCAGATTTTCCTAACGTTATTGAATTGGATGATTGCATACGACAACCCAAAGCATTCCCCACAAGTCCCCTACATGATTGCATAATAGAGATACAAGCAAGAATCATTAAGTTCTATGAAAACTATAAGCATTGACGAAGCACTTGTTACTATGATTGCATGAAACTTATGCCAAGAATTTACTTAACGCGATTGAGATCATCAACCTTTACTACTTGTGAATATAAGTCCATAACGATTAGGTGAAATTTCCTTATATCCTAGCATTCAATTTATGCATGATAATTAAGCGTGCACTCTCAACCAACACACACAAATCAATGTAATTCACATAGATAAGTAAATTGAATTCACAACTTATGAAACGCAATTAGAAGTAATCAAATCATATTGCAAGGATAAACATGTATTTCGAATCCCCCCTAGCCAAGGGGGGGTTTAGTTCCTCATACACACAAAACAAAGAGAATTGAATTTAAACATTGAAATCAAAGGAAAAGAAACACCTAGAAATTCCAGCGACGCGAACTTGAATTGCATGAACTTCCAAGCTCCCTTCTCCTCCTCCTTGGTGCGGCAAAGAAGTTTAGAACAGGTTTTTGGGGTTATTTGTGGTGTAGAATGGATGGGGAATGTTATGGAAAGGTTTAGGGTTGATGGGTGGTGTGGCTAGGGATGATTTTGGGCAGAAAATATGGAATATGGTGGTGGAAAGGTGCGGCAGAGATCAAGGTTTAATTTCTGGCGTGAATGGTTATGTATGAGAGGTGGTCCATTCGGCCAAGGGGGTTTATGAGTATTTATAGGCATTTAAAACCCTAGGTAAATCAGATATGGACTTGAATAACCCAAATCCACAAGGAATTAGGCTTAGAAATCAGAATCCACCAGGGAAAAGGTCTACCAAGGTGCGGCTAAATAGGGATAGGAAGGATAAGGCTTCTAGAATGCCTTGCAAGGCAAGGAACTAGGGCATCTAGAAGCTAGGGTGCGGCACCAATGTAGGGATTAGGGATAGGGCTTCTAGAAAGCCCCAAAACTGATAGGAAATGTAGGAAACTCACGGCAAGGAGGGGAACACTCTAGAAACTTCTCATTTGTGTCCTACAACACTTAGGAGTCCTTCTAGCATTAGGAAAACATGTCTCAATCCTCCCTTGACTTGGAATTCTTCTCCTTCTTCATCTTGGAAACCTTTTCCTTCTTGGACTTGGAAAACTTCTTTGTTGCTGAAACTTGATGCCATTTGGATTTAATTTTCCTACTTCAAGTAGGAAACCTTGTTTGAGTAGGGAACTTCATCTTCTAGGAATCCTAATTCCAATAGGAAACCTATTTCAACTAGGAATCCTAATTCAACTAGGATTCAATTAGGGACTTTCCTACTTCAACTAGGAAACCTTGTTCAAGTAGGAAACATCATCTTCAAATCTTCAATTTCGTCCATCCTCATGGCTCCAAGCATATGATCTTCATTCCAAGCTCTAATTTGCTCCAACAGGCTCCAAAATGCACCATTTTGCATACTTTGCCCTTAAAACCTGAAAACACATAAAACTAGCTTAAAAGACTACTTTACTAAGGAAAAACACTACAAATGCACAAGAACAAGCTAAACTAAGGCGCATAAATATGCTCCTATCATGAAGCACAAGAGTTTCCTTCCAACCAGGAGGCCAATCACAGCACGACACATGTCAACGTCAGAATAAAGCTCACGAAGTCCCACATCGACCGCAGATAAAAGCTGGAGACTCCACTCAACTATAAAAGAAGACCATTATCCTACAATTAATCCTTAATGTCATTATTGTACTTAAACTAGTCATTAGAACCCACTGATTATAATTATGCTTAAACTTATGTATTTGTATAAACTCTTCACTATTAATAAGAACTCCTCTACTTCATGGACGTAGCCTTAGGGATGAACCACGTACATCTTGTGTTTGCTTCCCTATCTCTATCTATTTACATATTATCCATACCAGGTGACCGAAGCAACTAAGCGAATGTCACAAACTTGACATTTTACGTTGTTCCAAAGCCTCCCTGATTTTGTGCATCAACAAAATAAAATAAAATAAAATGATAAATTAATAAAATAAAATAAAAAGTAAAAATAAAAAATCTTAAAAATATATTTAAAAAAAAAAACAAATGCACACACTTTTAGGATATATTATTTTTATTTCTCGAAAAGAAAAAAACAAATCCTTATATAATTATTTACATAAAATAATAATCACTTGATGGTTTTCAAGTCGAGAACGATTTTTATGATATGAGAGATTTTTCTAAGTATAAAGTATTCAAGCGTTTTTTCACATGCATAATATAAATAGATAAAATAATATATTTTTGGATATCCCTCGATTTATTTTATAACACATGGAGTATCCATTTGAATACCGAGTGTTGAGCAAAAATTGTACACAATATGTAAACAAATAATTCACTCGACATAATTTCACCCTCGTTCATTTTTTTTGAAGAGGGTTTTATTAATTTAAGTTCGACCCATTCTAGGCCACGCGCCTATTAATTAAAACATTTCTTTTGGAAAGGAAAACCCTTTGATTCTAATTTGAATAAATAGTAACTTGGGGATTTGGATATTTGTTTGATTTTGTGACTGCGCCTAGGTAGAAACCTAGATTGCCTACGTACCCTCATTGAGGGATCAAGTCACTCGTAGTTCCTTGGTTTTTGGGTTTTGATGCCTTGTGCAGTTTCAGCTCGTGTAGGCAAGGGGCATTTGGTGCCTTGTGCAGTTTTAGCTCGTGCGAGCGAGGACTTTAAGCCATTGGAGCTTTGGATGCCTTGTGTAGTTTTAGCTCATGCGGGCGAGGAGCATTTTGGTGCCTTGTGCAGTTTTAGCTCATGCGGGCGAGGAGCATTTGGTGCCTTGTGCAGTTTTAGCTCGTGCGGCGCGAGGACTTTAAGCCATTGGAGCTTTTGATGCCTTGTGCATTTTTAGCTCATGCGAGCGATGAGCATTTTGGTGCCTTGTGCAGTTTTAGCTCATGTGGGCAAGGAGCATTTGAAAATTTGATATGGCTTCATGCCATTTGAGACTTTTCTTTGGCTTCGTGCCATTTGGGATTTGATACGGCTTTGTACCCTTTGGAACTTTTCTTCGGCTTCGTGCTATTTTGGTATTTGATAGCAGGAGTGAATTTAGTTTATATAAACCAGGGATTCGTTTCGGTTTCACGGTTGCGTCTAAAATTTTGATATCAGACTGCCTACGTATCCTTAACGGAATCAAACCGGCGTAGTTCGTAAATGCTTGATTTGGATTTGCATTCTTGTGTTCAGACTTGACAAAATGAGAAGTCAATTGAGTATTCAGACTTGGCAAAATGAGAAGTCGATTGGACTTGTTTGAAACCCATACATGACCTTTGGTAATATCCAATAGATCTTTGTGAAATGGGACTTCACTTTTTTCTTCAAGTAGCAACCCATATGGGATGCGCAATACAAAGTAAATAGGACTTTGTCCTTTCCTTGAGTAGAAGTTAGGATTCACGCCATATGGACTGAAAAGGCATTTAAACAGCCTTTTATTTTTGGTTGGTTGCAGGGCTTCCCTCGTGTTATAAATTCTTAGTGAATTAGGATTCATCTTTGCATGGCATTTCCACACGGTTCGAGAAAGGTTTGATCCATATAACTTCTTGTGATGCATGTTCTTTGAGGGTTCCACGTAAGTACCGTCCCTAATTAATTTGTGAAGTTTGTTTACAGCAAACTTCTTGTTTCTTGTTTTTTTTTTTTTTGGTTTTTCCACCCCATTTAAATATGGGACTTTGAACCCATTTGATTCAAAACCTTCTGACAGCAAGCTTTTCTCTTCATTGTTTTTTTATATGATTTTAAAGCTTCCAAGTTCCAATAAGACTTGAAAGTTCGAAATCTTCTCTTCCTCTTCATGTGAGGTGCAGCCTTTATTCACCCCTTCTTTTTTTGTTTGGTGTTGCTTTCATCCAAGTGATGCTTCCTTCCATCCTTTTTTTATTTCTCAGACAAAAGACATAAAGACAGCAACTGACAATGTCTTATTTTTTTGCAGAGCCAATGGTTATTTGAAGTATGCTATTGCTGGGGCTTTTGTAATTGTAAGAAGACACCCTTTTCTTTTTGACTTAGTAGTCTCTCCTTCTTGTGACTGACGATGATGGGTAGTACGGAGATGCAATTTTGGGCCAACATCGACGGAGCCTTTGAGGAGTGTAGATTGATCTTCGAAGTTGTGGTGAACGGAGAGGTTATTGGAGACAAATATCAACTGCGGCGGAAAGAGTTTGCCCTTGTGGTTGTTGTTGAAGGAAAGCTTCAGCTTGGTGAGGCTGTCGAGCAGCTTGCAAGAGACCTTGTGGAAGAAGATGGAGGAGTCACTGTCGAACTCGGAAATGGGTTGAACCAAATGCCTCTTGGGGAAGCTGAATACGAGGTGAGTCCTCAAAGACGTAGCTGGCGGATACGGCGGCGGTGTTCGTAAATGTCTTCATTGGTGTTGTTGAAGTGTTTAGTGATCGACGACGTCACAGCGGGCTATTGTCAAAGTCCAGGTGAGAAGGCAGTCATCCGGTTCCAGTTTGTTGTGAAAAGTGAGAGAGCTTCGGAGCCATCACTAGGCACAATGGTTTGGCACTGTTCCTTTATGCAAGTCGTACTTCCAAACTTCTTTAGGCACCCATTCCTTCATTGACGCGACTTCCTTGGGTTTCTTCTGGTTTTATGCAACATGGCATCACTAAAACCCCATCTCCTTCAAGCCATACCCTCCATTGACCTTAGAGTTCTTCTGGTTTTATGCAACACGGCATTACCAAACCCATCTCCGTCAAGCCGTATCCTTCATTGATGCGACTTCCTTCGGGTTCTTCTGGTTTTATGCAACACGACATTACCAAACCCATCTCCTTCAAGCCGTATCCTCCATTGACCTTCGGATTCTTCTGGTTTTATGCAACACAGCATCACCAAACCCATTTCCTTCAAGTCGTATCCTCCATTGACGTGACTTCATTCGGGTTCTTCTGGTTTTATGCAACACGGCATTACCAAACCCATCTCCTTCAAGTTGTATCCTCCATTGACGCGACTTCCTTCGGGTTCTTCTGGTTTTATGCAACACGACATTACCAAACCCATCTTCTTCAAGCCACGTCCTGCGACTTCCTTCGGGTTTTTCTGGTTTTATGCAACACGACATCACCAAACCCATCTCCTTTAAGCCACGTCCTGCGACTTCCTTCGGGTTCTTCTGGTTTTATGTAACACGGCATCACCAAACCCATCTCTTTCAAGCCACATAATGTACGGACTTCATCTGGAAAATTACTGGAGATGATGGTTGAAGAAATGGCGCGACTGCTGTGGAGCCAAAAATATTGACAAGGTGACATGTGGATTTTTGGACAAAAATGACAAAAATACCCTTGCAGTACAACGAGGTTCCTACACGCAAGCAGCGGGCAACCCTCTTTCAACCAAGACAGAAGTGCCCAAAATAGGTAACAATTCAAAGTCCATCTCAACAAATCCTTTCTACAAGGTAATTCCCAAACACATTCCTTTTAAATTATGTTAATTGGCTAATTAATGGGTTTATTGCTCAATTAACCCATTAGTTGTCAATTAAACCATCCATTATATCCAAATAACCACAAAATACATCCAATTTAACCCTAAAATACCACATGGCCGGCCATCCCTTTAGCTTTCTACATTCCCTATCTTTTCCCACTTTACTACCCCAATTAAGCTAGCTAGATTCTATAACCATCCATTTATTCCCTTTATGTTTAATTAGCCAATTAATCATAATAAATTGGCTAATCAAACCTAAAATTCAACCACAAAACCCACTTCCTATCCCTATAAAAGTGATCCCATTCTCACCAAAAAGCCATTCCAACACTTTGGCAAAAATCTCAAAATTCTCTAAACACTATTTCTCTTTAAATTCTAACTTTGGCATCGGAGGTTCTTTGGCCAAAGTCCCCCCCATTCATCATGGGCGCGTGAGGCTCTTGGCCTTAACCTAAGGTGTTAATTGTTTTGTAGGTGCAAAATTGTCCAAGATCAAGGAGGAAGAAATTTACGTCCACAACTGCTACTTCTGTTTGGGCTTCCGTCTGACGTCGGCAGTTGATGCAGCGTTATGCAAAGAAGGAAAGGCTGCTGCTTGTTCATCGTCACTGCTGTTGCCTTGTTTGAAACCGTCCTTGCATTATCGACGGGTTTCGGGACCATCGCTGGGCACAATGGGTTCTTCTTCTTCACTTATTGAAACGTGGAAGATGATGGTTTCTTCTCCATTGCATTTCTGAAGAGACAAAGAAAGATGTCGAAACTTCTTTAGACACCCAAGAGGCTTGTGGCAAACCGATTTGCTACTGCATTTTGGTGAGATCTCCGTTGTTTTTGTTTTTGTGGAGCTGCAAATGTCTCCATCGGTGGAGACAAAGAAATAACACTCCGTGGGTGGATGAGTTGACAGCGACAAGGACGAAAAAGACGACAAACGTCTCCAATGGTGGGGAAGAGGAAAGAATGAGCCCAAGGACATGTTTGGGGGGGTCAGTATGAATTGATGGTGCATGTTTCCACCACCATCTTCTTTGCTTTGGTTAAACAAGAAGAAAAGAAACCCCTCTCCCCCTCCCCCCAATTTTTCTGCAAAAGATGACTAGAACCTCCTAATAAAAATCAGGAATCCATTATGAGAACGTAAATACCTTTTTAAGCTTTCTCCTCTCTTTTGGCTTCTTCTTGCTGTTCCTTTTTGCTTTCTTTTGCTGCTTGTCTTCTTTCTTTTTTTTCGTCGATTTCCTTCCTCGTGTGCTTCTTAATTTATGCAGCGTTTTCTTATCACCCCCCTTCTACTGCGACTGATGCCTATTTATAGGCATCATAGGAAGCCTCGGGAGCTTTTACGTGGGGAAGATAAAGGCCATATCTTTCGCCACCTTCTCCCATTAACCGTGTAACCTCCCACGTCTTGCAGGAAACCCTCCACGTTTTGCAGAAAAATAGGAAGTCCTTGTTCCATGTTACTTCTTTCTGACCGAAAGTGAAGTTGTCTCGTCTTGGCGTGGCAAATTACTTGCAAAATAATTTAATTTGATGGGGGACATTATATGCATGCATTGTACGACTTGGATTTCCAAGTCTAAACTCTTCACAGCATTCCTATTTTCTTTTGAGAAGTTTGTTTGTTGCAAACTTCTTTATTTATTTATTTTTTAAGTCTCCCTGTTTTAATAAGATTTGCTAATATATTTTGTTTGTGAAAATATATAGCTCAACACCGAGCATATAAAAAATTTCTCGTATGACACAGTATATCGTCATGGTGACATTGCGTGCTAATATAATAAAAATACGTGTAAATTTTTAGTCTAATATCTTTGTTTTATTGACACAAAATGTTAAATGGCAGTATACCCTTACATTTAGTTGTTTTCATTTTAGTCACACCAAAAAATATGTGATGAAATTAGTGGAAGATGTGATGATGTACACACTGATGATGTTCATCTTATCTGTCATGTCCCATCTTCTTCTTAAACGTTCTACGCACCACTAGAATTCTCCACAAGAGCAATCAGACATTGTTTTCTTTGTACACACTTAAAGGTGCCCACTTTGAGTCCGCAAATGACACACCCCGACTGGAATCGAAACGTGTTGGCCGTCACATAAGGGTGACGTAGCCAAGTGCGCAACGGGAGTGAATATGATAATAAGAAGATGCGAATAAATAAAAACCAACTAAAACATACCTACTAAAGATAATACGAAGTGAACAAGTCAAACTACAAACAGTTCAGAGAATAGGTATCAAAGGTGCAGTCAAATTGAACAGGTACTAATTATACAAAACAGGGAGAAAATTCCTACACTTATTTAGGAGATCGTTAGAATCGCCTGGAAGTTCTCGTGAGCCACATATATGCACAACTAACTAGAACCTGGAGGGGCGCAAAATAGAAAATGTGAGTGGGCAAAAACAAAGTGTTCGAAAACATGCTTATCTTTTTTGAAAACAATCACCCTTATCTGTAAAACCTGTATAGTTTCCCAGATACGTATATACGTACGAAAGCCAATGCATAAGGCCAGTAAAAACTGAAGTATGCCATGTCATAATATCTCAGCAATAATAAACGTAAGCCAAGTGATACAAATCAATGTAAAATAGTATGCCAGCCGGAGTCACCCAATGTGACTTGTACGGCTAAATCTGTAGCTCATCAAGTATGTCTACACACGAGTTGGAACCACCTACAGTGGTCTGGACAATAGAGCTGAGTGTAAATAAATACTCTCAAGTGCTACGATCACGTGAAGACTGTGTGAATAATCGCGGGTCACCTACAAGTCGAAACCACCTATTGTGGTTTGTACGATAGGGCTGTGCACTAAACTTGGATCCAATGTGAGCGTGCGGTGCGGGAGGTGAACATCATGTGAAGGCCTGTGCCCTGGCCACGGGCATGAGCACTAACACCGGGGTGCAGGATAATGAGCTCTAAATGCATCCACGCATAACCATATACAATACGACTAATACCATTAGAATGTACTCACTTGAAGCTTACCTGAGCCTCCGCAACATCATTCAATACTATGCATAAATATGCTAATGCAATACTAAAACGTAATGCACACATGACGTGGCATTTAAAACATACGTTCATTTAAAACAATTTCTGGGAATCGTAAGCATATATACGTATATATAGAAAAAAAAAGCCCACTCACTGATAGGTAGTAGGGTCGTAGCCCTCAAGTCTCGCCTGACCACGTTCGTCCCCAGGGTACGTCTAACCTATATGCGAAATAGCTAATTTAACATTAATTCGATAACACATAAACAAAATCTAGGATTAACTTCTCATACGTTGCTCAATTGGGGTATTTGAATATACCAACGTGATCTACTCAACACCACGAACACCCCCATATTTTTAGAAAATTTTTCTGATGTCCCACTCACCCTTACGCGCCAACCAAGGCACGACTACACACGTCGGCCACGCGCAGGCACTTGCCTGGCACATTGACGGAATCCCTAACGGCATTAGGGAATATTCCATTTAAAAACTAACGGAGTTACCTGACGCCGTTAGTATATTCCTTCAAAATTGACGAAATATTCCTTTTCTTCTCGGTGACTCACCGGAATCCGCCGCCGGCTACGCCAAAAACTAGAAAAGTTTCTAAAGCTTATAACCATTTCATTTCTTAACCAAAATTCACAAATTTTATATGGATTTGAAGGTCTTGAAGAATAAAACACAACCATGCCTATTAGAAGTCCAAAAACCAATGGAAAACGGTCGGAATAATTCTTGGAAAAACCGGCCAACTCTGTAATCCCACGATCGTGGTTATTCCGATGTCCAAACTTCTCCAAAACTAATCTAAAATGCTAGGGAAGTCGTGTGAGTACCTTACTAAGCCTTAAAACCTTGAAATCACGTTAGGATCATGACGGAGCAAACTTCACCTCGCCAGAGGTTATGGTTTCTCGAGTTTTTGTGATTGGTTCAACGGCCAAAAGGGATCACTCAACTCGTGAGGTCACGAGGAACACGATGGTGACAAGTTTATGTTCAATCTGAGGCGTTTTGATGAAAGTAGGTGTGTGTGTGTGAGGGTTTTGGGTGTATGGACAGAGAAGAATCGAGAGAAACGAAAAGGGTAAAGGTATGGGTGTATGTGTGTGGACACGAATTGGCCAACAAGAATTAAAAACAAGCCCTGATTGGGTTGCCGTGAGAAAAAGAAAAGAAAATGCTATGTAGCCTAATTAGAAGAAAAAAAACCAACCCAAATTTACATTTCTACCAAGTCTCGCTCTAAAAATCATCGTAATATTTTCGTTCAGAAACCGATCCGACCCTAATTCGCGTCAACACGTTCGTGAAGTCGAGTACGATTTAATTATGTCAGCGAGAAAATCTATTTAAACCTGAATATGTACATCCATGTTACTAAACCACGAGGGCAATATCATCATTTAACACACCCGGGGGGAGAAAATATATAATAATTCGGGACGGGTCGTCACAACAAACTCAGGTAATATGGTTAATGGAGTAGGTGGTCGGCTTAAAAATCATAAATTCATACAACCCTAGTAATGAAAACAGAACAAGTCAATTTTTGGGAGGCTTTGTCAAGCATGGTCCACGAGAGATTTTTCAGTGTGACCGGTACACGGGATGGTATACCACGTGTCACTATATAAATGGTGGCATATGTGTGTTAAAAAATTAATAACTTAAAAAATAAAATTTCCCACCACTTCTATAAAAACACGTGATGTACCACTCGTGCTCCCATCACAATGAAAAATTTCTCATGTTCCACAGTCTGTCCATTTAAAAAAGTTTCATTACCTTAACAGACTGGCAATGAGTAAGACAACTCCGTCGGTAACTCTCCTCGACCAGAGACTTGAGGGACTCCTACTATATGCTACTACACCTCGGTACTTAGAAGTTTCATGATTACTCAGTGACTTGGATTTGTCAAGTCCCCAACCGAAAAGCTTTCATTACTCAGAAACTTAGGGGAGCACTAATTGTACCATACTTGACCAATCTCAAAACTACCGAGTATCGATCAACGTCATACCTTCAAAGACCCACCAAGGGGTTCATGTTGAGGCACCCCTGCCGAAGTAGAAGAGTTTTCTTCCAACATGGAGGCCAATCACAGCACGACACATGTCAATGTCAAAATAAAGCTCAAGAAGTCCCACATCGATCGCGGATAAAAGCTGGAGACTCGACTCAACTATAAAAGAAGACCATTCTCCTACAATTAATCCTTAATGTCATTATTGTACTTAAACTAGTCATTAGAACCCACTGATGATAATTATGTTTCAATTTATGTATTTGTGTAAACCCTTCACTATTAATAAGAACTCCTCTACTCCGTGGACCTAGCCTTAGGGATGAACCACGTACATCTTGTGTTTGCTTCTCTATCTCTATCTATTTACATATTATCCAAACCTGGTGACCGGATCAACCGAGCGAATGTCACAAACTTGACATTTTACGTTGTTCCAAAGTCTTCCTGATTTTGTGCATCAACAAAATAAAATAAAATAAAATGATAAATTAATAAAAGAAAATAAAAAGTAAAAATAAAAAATCTTTAAAATATATTTTAAAAAAAAAGAACAAATGCACACACTTTTAGGATATATTATTTTTATTTATTGAAAAGAAAAAAACAAATCCTTATATCATTATTTAAATAAAATAATAATCACATGATGGTTTTCAAGTCAAGAACGATTTATATGATATGAGAGATTTTTCCAAGTATAAACTATTCAAGCGTTTTTTCACATGTCATAATATAAATAGATAAAATGATATATTTTCAGATATTCCTCAATTTATTTTATAACACATGGAGTATCCGTTTGAATACTGGGAATATAAAAAATTTCTCGTATGACACGATATGTCGTCATGGTGATATTGCGTGCTAATATAATAAAAATACGTGTAAATTTTTATTCTAATGTCTTTGTTTTATTGACACAAAATGTTAAATGGTAGTATACCCTTACATTTAGTTGTTGTCATTTTAGTCACACCAAAAAATATGTGACGAAATTAGTGGAAGATATGATGATGTACACACTGAAGATGTTCGGCTTAGCTGTCATGTCCCATCTTCTTCTTAAACGTTCTACGCACCACTAGAATTCTCCACAAGAGTGCTCATACATTGTTTTCTATGTACACACTTAATGGTGCCCACTTTGAGTCCGCAAACTCAGGTAATATGGTTAATGGAGTAGGTGGTCGGCTTAAAAATCATAACTTCATACGGCCCTAGCAATGAAAACAAAACAAGTCAATTTTTGGGAGGCTTTGTCAAGCACGGTCCACGAGATATTTTTCAGTGTGATCGGTACACGGGATGGTATACCACGTGTCACTATACAAATAGTGGGATATATGTGTTAAGAGGTTAATAACTTAAAAAATAAAATTTCCCACCACTTTTATAAAAACACGTGACGTACCACTTGTGTTCTGGTCACAATGAAAAATTTCTCATGGTCCACAATATGTCCATTTTAAAAAGTTTCATTACCTTGACAAATTGGCAATGAGTAAGACACCTCATTCAGTAACTCTCCTCAACCGGAGACTTGGGTGACTCCTACTATATGCTATTACACCTCGGTATTTAGAAGTTTCGTGATTACTCAGTGACTTGGATTTGTCAAGTCCCCAACCGAGATGTTTTCCTTACTCGGAAACTTAGGGGAACACTATTCGTACCATACTTGACCAATCTCGAAACTACCGAGCATCGGTCAACGTCATACCTTCAAAGACCCACCGAGGGGCTCATGCTAAGGCACCCCTGCTGAAGCACAATAGCTTCGTTCCAACCAGGAAGCCAATCACAGCACGACACATGTCAACGTCAGGAGAAATCTCACGAAGTCCCACATCGACCGCTGATAAAAGCTGGAGACTCAACTCAACTATAAAAGAAGACCATTCTCTTACAATTAATCCCTAATGTCATTATTGTACCTAAACTAGTCATTAGAACCCACTGATGATAATTATGCTTAAACTTATGTATTTGTGTAAACCCTTCAATATCAATAAGAACTCCTCTACTCCGTTGTTCCAAAATGATGTACACACTGATGATGTTCGGCTTAGCTGTCATGTCCCATCTTTTTCTTAAACGTTTTACGCACCACTAGAATTCTCCACAAGAGTGATAAGACATTATTTTCTTTGTACACACTTAATGGTGCCCACTTTGAGTCTGCAAACTCATGTAATATGGTTAATGGAGTAGGTGGTCGGCTTAAAAATCATAAATTCATACGGCCCTAGCAATGAAAACACAACAAGTCAATTTTTGGGAGGCTTTGTCAAGAATGGTCCACGAGAGATTTTTCAGTGTGACCGGTACACGGGATGGTATACCATGTGTCACTATACAAATTGTGGGATATGTGTGTTAAAAAATTAATAACTTAAAAAAAAAAATTTCCCAGCACTTCTATAAAAACACGTGATGTACCACTCATGTTTTGGTCACAATGAAAAATTTCTCATGGTCCACAATGTGTCTATTTTAAAAAGTTTCATTACCTTGACAAATTGGCAATGAGTAAGACACCTCCTTCGGTAACTCTCCTCGACCGGAGAGTTGGGGGGACTCCTACTATATGCTACTACACCTCGGTACTTAGAAGTTTCATGATTACTCAGTGACTTGGATTTGTCAAGTCCCCAACCGAGAAGCTTTCCTTACTCGGAAACTTAGGGCAGCACTATTTGTACTATACTTGACCAATCTCGAAACTACCGAGCACCAATCAACATCATACATTCAAAGACCTACCGAGGGGTTCATGTTGAGGCACCCATGCCGAAGCACAAGGGTTTCCTTCCAACCAGTAGGCCAATCACAGCACGACACATGTCAACGTCAGAATAAAGCTCACGAAGTCCCACATCAATCGCGGATAAAAGTTGGAGACTCCACTCAACTATAAAAGAAGACCATTCTCCTACAATTAATCCTTAATGTCATTATTGTACGTAAACTAGTCATTAGAACCCACTGATTATAATTATGCTTAAACTTATGTATTTGTGTAAACCCTTCACTATTAATAAGAAATCCTCTACTCTGTGGACGTAGCCTTAGGGATGAACCACGTACATCTTGTGTTTTCATCCCTATCTCTATCTATTTACATATTATCCACACAAGGTGACCAGAGCAACCGAGCGAAGGTCACAAACTTGACATTTTACGTTGTTCCAAAGTCTCCTTGATTTTGTGCATCAACAAAATAAAATAAATAAAATAAAATGATAAATTAATAAAAGAAAATAAAAAGTAAAAATAAAAAATCTTAAAAATATATTTTTTTAAAAAAAAGAACAAATGCACACACTTTTAGGATATATTATTTTTATTTCTCGAAAAGAAAAAAAAAAACAAATCCTTATATCATTATTTAAATAAAATAATAATCACATGATGGTTTTCAAGTCGAGAACTATTTATATGATATGAGAGATTTTTCCAAGTATAAAGTACTCAAGCGTTTTTTCATATGTCATAATATAAATAGAAAAAATCATATATTTTTGGATATTCCTCAATTTATTTTATAACACATGGAGTATCCGTTTGAATACTGGGCATATACAACATTTCTCGTATGACACAGTATATCGTCATGGTGACATTGCGTGCTAATATAATAAAAATACGTGTAAATTTTTATTCTAATGTCTTTGTTTTATTGACACAAAATGTTAAATGGCAGTATACCCTTACATTTAGTTGTTGTCATTTTAGTCACACCAAAAAATATGTGACGAAATTAGTGGAAGATGTGATGGTGTACACACCGATGATGTTCGGCTTAGCTGTCATGTCCCATCTTCTTCTTAAGCGTTCTACGCACCACTACAATTCTCCACAAGAGTGATCAGACATTGTTTTCTTTGTACACACTTAATGGTGCCCACTTTGAGTCCGCAAACTCAGGTAATATGGTTAATGGAGTAGGTGGTCGGCTTAAAAATCATAAATTCATACGGCCCTAGCAATGAAAACAGAATAAGTCAAATTTTTGGAGGCTTTGTCAACCATGGTCCACGAGAGATTTTTCAGTGTGACCGGTACATAAGATGGTATACCACGTGTCACTATACAAATGGTGGGATATGTGTGTCAAAAGGTTAATAACTGAAAAAATAAAATTTCCCACCACTTCTATAAAAATACGTGACGTACCACTCGTGTTCTGATCACAATAAAAAATTTCTCATGGTCCACAATATGTCCATTTTAAAAAGTTTCATTACCTTGACAAATTGGCAATGAGTAAGACACTTCCTTCGATAACTCTCCTCGACCGGAGACTTGGGTGACTCCTACTATATGCTACTACACCTCGATACTTAGAAGTTTTGTGATTACTCAGTGACTTGGATTTGTCGAGTCCCCAACTGAGAAGCTTTCCTTACTCGGAAACTTAGGGGAGCACTATTTGTACTATACTTGACCAATCTCGAAACTGCCGAGCACCGGTCAACGTCATACCTTCAAAGACCCACCGAGGGGTTCATGTTGAGGCACCATTGCCGAAGCACAAGTGCTTCCTTGTGACAACGCGTCCCTAATTTTCCTATGTACTTTCTCCCCATGTATGTGAATTGACGATTATGCCCTTAGAGGCAAATGACATAGACGTGTTGATTTTATTCTTTACTTATTTCTCGCTGCATAATTTAAATTTCACTTGTTATTTCGAGACTATGTGAATTTTATGTGTGAAAATATCTAATGAGGATAGATTTTGATTTCTTTTACTAAAAGAAATCCAAAACCCTATCCTATCTACCCTATTTTCTACCCTTACCCGTGCTCTCCTTTCACCTCACTCACCCATCACTCTCCTTTATTACACCAACCAATCCCATCTCTTCCTCATTTTGGTCTACCAATCAGAAAAAGAAAAAAAATGGACTCTCTCTCTCTCTCTCTCTCCCCGTATACTCCATTTTCCTTGCAATGCCATGAACGAGCTTCAAAGCTCGTAGATCGAACAATAATGACATTAAGGATTAATTGTAGGAGAATGGTCTTCTTTTATAGTTTAGTGAAGTCTCCAACTTTTATCCGCGATCGATGTGGGACTTCGTGAGCTTTATTTTGACGTTGACATGTGTCGTGTTGTGATTGGCCTCCTGGTTGGAAGGAATGTCACATCCCGGCCCAGGCCCCCACCACATCCCGGGCTCGACTCCACCATAGCATGATATTGTCCGCTTTGGTCCCTGACCACACCCTCACGGTTTTGTTTCTGGGAACTCACACAAGAACTTCCCAGTGGGTCACCCATCATGGCATTGCTCTCGCACACTACTTGCTTAACTTCGGATTTCTAATAGAACCTGAAGCCAATGAGCTCCCAAAAGGCCTCGTGCTAGGTAAAGATGGGAATATACATATAAGGCTTACAGGATCCACTCCCCTATGCGATGTGGGATCTTACAATCCACCCCCCTTAGGGGTCCGACGTCCTCGTCGACACACTTTCGGCCAGGGATTGGCTCTAACACCAAATTGTCACATCCCAGACCGAGCCCTCACCATATCCCGGACTCAACTCCACCGTATCATGATATTATCCGCTTTGGGCCCCAACCACGCCCTCAAGGTTTTGTTTATGGGAACTCACATTAGAACTTCCTAGTGGGTCACCTATCATGGGATTGCTGGCTCTGATACCAAATTGTCACATCCCGGCCCGGGCCCCCACCATATCCCGGGCTCAACTCCACCGTATCATGATATTATCCGTTTTGGGCCCCAACCACGCCCTCAATGTTTTGTTTCTGGGAACTCACACGAGAACTTCCCAGTGGGTCACCCATCATGGGATTGATCTCGCGCGCTACTCGCTTAACTTCGGATTTCTAATGGAACCCGAAGACAGTGAGCTCCCAAAAGGCCTGGTGCTAGGTAGAGATGGGAATATACATATAAGGCTTGCATGATCCACTCCCCTGGACGATGTGGGATCTTACACACACACTTTTAGGATATATTATTTTTATTTCTCGAAAAGAAAAAAACAAATCCTTATATCATTATTTAAATAAAATAATAATCACATGATGGTTTTCAAGTCGAGAACGATTTATACGATATGAGAGATTTTTCTAAGTATAAAGTATTCAAGCGTTTTTTCACATGTCATAATATAAATAGATAAAATGATATATTTTTGGATATCCCTCGATTTATTTTATAACACATGGAGTATCCGGTTGAATACTGGGCATATAAAAAATTTCTTGTATGACAGGGTATATCGTCATGGTGACATTGCGTGCTAATATAATAAAAATACGTGCAAATTTTTATTCTAATGTCTTTGTTTTATTGACACAAAATGTTAAATGGCAGTATACCCTTACATTTAGTTGTTGTCATTTTAGTCACACCAAAAAATATGTGACGAAATTACTCGAAGATGTGATGATGTACACACCGAAGATGTTCGGCTTAGCTGTCATGTCCCATCTTCTTCTTAAACGTTCTACGCACCACTAGAATTCTCCACAAGAGTGATCATACATTGTTTTCTATGTACACACTTAATGGTGCCCACTTTGAGTCCGCAAACTCAGGTAATATGGTTAATGGAGTAGGTGGTCGGCTTAAAAATCATAAATTCATACGGCCCTAGCAATGAAAACAAAACAAGTCAATTTTTGGGAGGCTTTGTCAAGCATGGTCCATGAGATATTTTTCAATGTGATCGGTACATGGGATGGTATACCACGTGTCACTATACAAATGGTGAGATATATGTGTTAAGAGGTTAATAACTTAAAAAATAAAATTTCCCACCACTTTTATAAAAACACGTGACGTACCACTTGTGTTCTAGTCACAATGAAAAATTTCTCATGGTCCACAATATGTCCTTTTTAAAAAGTTTCAGTACCTTGACAAATTGGCAATGAGTAAGACACCTCATTCGGTAACTCTCCTCGACCGGAGACTTGGGGGACTCCTGCTATATGCTACTACACCTCAGTACTTAGAAGTTTCGTGATTACTCAGTGACTTGGATTTGTCAAGTCCCCAACCGAGATGTTTTCCTTACTCGGAAACTTAGGGGAACACTATTCGTACCATACTTGACCAATATCGAAACTATCGAGCATCGGTCAACGTCATACCTTCAAAGACCCACCGAGGGGTTCATGCTGAGGCACCCCTGCTAAAGCACAATAGCTTCGCTCCAACCAGGAAACCAATCACAGCACGACACATGTCAACGTCAGAATAAATCTCACGAAGTCCCACATCGACCGCTGATAAAAGCTGGAGACTCCACTCAACTATAAAAGAAGACCATTCTCTTACAATTAATCCATAATGTCATTATTGTACGTAAACTAGTCATTAGAACCCACTGATGATAATTATGCTTAAACTTATGTATTTGTGTAAACCCTTCAATATTAATAAGAACTCCTCTACTCCGTGGACGTAGCCTTGGGGATGAACCACGTATATTTTGTGTTTGCTTCCCTATCTCTATCTATTTACATATTATCCACACCAAGTGACCGGAGCAACCGAGCAAAGGTTACAAACTTGACATTTTACGTTGTTCCAAAATTTCCCTGATTTTGTGCATCAACAAAATAAAATAAAAAAACTAAAATGATAAATTAATAAAACAAAATAAAAAGTAAAAAGAAAAAATGTTAAAAATATATTTTTTAAAAAGAACAAATGCACACACTTTTAGGATATATTATTTTTATTTCTCGAAAAGAAAAAAAAATAAATCCTTATATTATTATTTAAATAAAATAATAATCACATGATTGCTTTCAAGTCGAGAACGATTTATATGATATGAGAGATTTTTCCAAGTATAAAGTACTCAAGCGTTTTTTCATATGTCATTATATAAATAGAAAAAATCATATATTTTTGGATATTCCTCAATTTATTTTATAACACATGGAGTATTCGTTTGAATACTGGGCATATACAACATTTCTCGTATGGCAGGGTATATCGTCATGGTGACATTGCGTGCTAATATAATAAAAATACGTGTAAATTTTTATTCTAATGTCTTTGTTTTATTGACACAAAATGTTAAATGGCAGTATACCCTTACATTTAGTTGTTGTCATTTTAGTCACACCAAAAAATATGTGACGAAATTAGTGGAAGATGTGATGATGTACACACTGATGATGTTCGGCTTAGCTGTCATGTCCCATCTTCTTCTTAAATGTTCTACTCACCATTAGAATTCTCCACAAGAGTGATCAGACATTGTTTTCTTTGTACACACTTAATGGTGCCCACTTTGAGTCCGCAAACTCAGGTAATATGGTTAATGGAGTAGGCGGTCGGCTTAAAAATCATAAATTCATACGGCCATAGCAATGAAAACAGAACAAGTCAATTTTTGGGAGGCTTTGTCAAGCATGGTCCACGAGAGATTTTTCAGTGTGACTGGTACACAGAATGGTATACCACTAGGGATGGGCAACGGTTATGGCGGGCGGGTAGCCGCTGTGGAGCCAAAAACGATCACAAAGTGACACGTGGACTTTGGGACAAAAGAAGACAAAAATACCCTTGAGGTATAACGGGATTCCTACGCGCAAGTAGTGGGTAATCATCCTCAACCAATTCAAAAATGCTCCAAAAGAGGTAACCAATTCCAAACTATCTCATTTTAGGTAATTATTTCCAAAACTTAATTTCTCTAATATTTTATTTAGTTAATTAATTATCTAAATAATATATTCTTCCCATATCTCCTAAAATCATCCCTTAAAATCATAAATAATTGATTAATTAGGGGATCAACTCAATTAATCCCCTAATTGTCAATAAAGTGACCCAAATTAGTAGACAAAACCGGCCACCTCCCTTTGCTCCATACCTTTTCTGATTTTCTCCACCTTATTACCCAAATAAAGCTAGTAATTCAATTTGGTAACTTCCCATTTATTTTTCTCATATTTAATTAAGCCAATAAATTGGCTAATTACATCACTAACTCACCAAAAAACATACAAAGTGGCCGGCCACTTTCTTGGAAAAGTGGACCAACCTAGTCCTATAAATAGTCACCCATTTTTACCAAACACTCATTCCAATCCTCTTGCAAAAATTCCAAAACACTCTAAACACTATTTCTCTCTAAAATTCTAACTTTGTCATAAGAGGTTCTTCGGCCAAAGCCCCCCCATTCATCGTGGGCGCGTGAGGCTTTTGGCCTTAACCTAAGGTGCTAGTTGTTTTGTAGGTGCAAAATCGTCCAAGATCAAAGAGGAGAAAATTTGCATCCACAACCGCGGTTATTTACCCATAACTGTTTATACTCATACCCGCATAACCGTTTACCCGTTGGGTAATTGCCTAAACGGTTATACCCATACCCAAAACCGTTTATAAACGGTTAACCATACCCATAACCGCATACCCATTTAACAGTAATCGTTTAATACTCGTTTACCCATTTATCCCCTTTTTCATCTGTTTACATGTTTTTTAACAACTTAAAAATTTAAAAAAAATTATGATAATTTTCTTTTTTTACCAATTCAAATTACCAGAGGAACCAGAACAAATATTCAACATAACAATACAAATCTGTCAGCATTTTAACAAACATATCCAAGATATAGGCAACAAAAATATTGTTATACCATTGTCAACGGTCAAGTTTGGGAAGAATCCAGCCAAAGAGCTACTTTGTCTAACAAGATTAGATCGAT
This sequence comes from Malus domestica, assembly GCF_042453785.1. Taxonomy (NCBI): domain Eukaryota; kingdom Viridiplantae; phylum Streptophyta; class Magnoliopsida; order Rosales; family Rosaceae; genus Malus; species Malus domestica. The sequence continues at coordinate 527,179 of NC_091667.1, read as the reverse complement.
TTCCGACCCCAATTTTCGATTGCATCAGTGAATTCTCCATTCCCGTAGAGTTTACTGCAGCAAGGGAGCTGCTGTCTTAACCATGAGCTTGCTGACCTTAAGAGGAGCTTGGTACATCATATGAGTAGAATTCGGTAACCATTGATGTGCTTAGAAACAGAGTTCCCTGCCTCTTCCTTCACATTTACCGGCCTCTCTTCGATTTCAAACTGATGTTGCTGCACACCATTGTCACGTTGGTCTAGTTCATTACATGAAGACATGAACCTGGCCAGCACCGTTTCGACTTCAGGGCTCGAAGGTTGAAGATACCGCAAATCCTGCGTTCCGCCGCCATTGTTGTCCATCAGCTCAATCAGAAATGAGCTTGGAGCTGACTGATACCGCGTTAAGCTGGAGCTCTGCTGCTGCTAGTGGAAAATATTCGAAAATATTTGAATCCATAAACTCCGCCGCACTATAATAAATGGGTAAACGGTTAACCGTTTATAACCGCAATTAATATTCATAATCACCCATTTAAATTTTACGGGTAAACGGTTATACCCATAACCGTTTATTTATCTAAACGGTTACCCATAACCGTAACCGTAAAATTTAAATGGGCGGGTAACCGCGGTTACCCATAACCGCGGGTATTTTGCCCATCCCTATATACCACGTGTCACTATACAAATTGTGTGATATGTGTGTTAAAAGTTTAATAACTTAAAAAATAAAATTTCCCACCACTTCTATAAAAACACGTGGTGTACCACTCGTGTTCTGGTCACAATGAAAAATTTCTCGTGGTCCACAATATGTCCATTTGAAAAAGTTTCATTACCTTGACAAATTGGCAATGAGCAAGACACCTCATTTGGTAACTTTCCTCGACCGGAGACTTGGGGGACTCTTACTATATGCTACTACATCTCGATACTTAGAAGTTTCATGATTACTCAGTAACTTGGATTTGTCAAGTCCCCAACTGAGAACTTTCCTTACTCGGAAACTTAGGGGAGCACTATTTGTACCATACTTGACCAATCTCGAAACTACCGAGCACCGCTCAATGACATACCTTCAAAGACCCACCGAGGGGTTCGTGTTGAGGCACCCTTGCCAAAGCACAAGACTTTCCTTCCAACCAGGAGGCCAATCACAGCACGACACATGTCAACGTCAGAATAAAGCTCACGAAGTCCCACATCGACAGCGGATAAAAGCTGGAGACTCCACTCAACTATAAAAGAAGATCATGCTCCTACAATTAATCCCTAATATCATTATTGTACTTAAACTAGTCATTAGAACCCACTAATGATAATTATGCTTAAACTTATGTATTTTTGTAAATCCTTTACTATTAATAAGAACTCTTCTACTCTGTGGACGTAGCCTTAGGGATGAACCACGTACATCTTGTGTTTGCTTCCTTATCTCTATCTATTTACATATTATCCACACCAGATGACCGGAGCAACTGAGCAAAGATCACAAACTTAACATTTTACGTTGTTCTAAAATCTCTTTGATTTTGTGCATCAATAAAACAAAATAAAACAAAATGATAAAAGAAAATAAAAAGTAAAAATAAAAAATCTTAAAAATATATTTAAAAAAAAAAAAACAAACGCACTGACACACCTCGATCCTAGAATCAAGGCGTGATGGCCGTTACGTGAGTGTGACGTAACCGTAAGTGCGACGCGAAAGCATAAAGACTAAAAGAATTGCGAAGGAATTAAAACCAACTACTAGCAAATAACATCCAACTAATGTGCTAGAGTGAGTTTAAGTATGAAACACACATATTCAGAGCATAAGGTGCAGTCAAGTAGGACTATAACTAAATTACAACACCCGCAGGTGAGTCCTACATTAGTGGTCTGTCAGAACGCCGTGAGAATCCTCGTGAGTCACCAACGCTGCTGACTAGAACCTGGAGGGGCGCAAAACAAAATTGAGTGGGTCAGTAAAACAAAGATTTTCAAAAACATTTCCTTTAATAACATTTATAACCCCTCACTGTAAAACTTGTATATTTTCCCAGAAAATAGCCAAATATGAACATATATATAATCAAATATCTCAAATCACAATCCTTTAACATTTTTTAGAAAATATGTCATGTCAAGAGTCGAAAACATACTATAGATGCATCAATATAAATCAGGTGAAAAATAAATCAACCGGAGACCCTACAATGGTCTTGTACGGCTGAATCTAAAGCTCAATATCCAATCCAGCTGGAGTCACAAACTGTGACCTGTACGGCATTGCAGGAGTCACCAACTGTAACCTGTATGGCACTACACTGCACATAAGTCGGAACTACCTATAGTAGTCTGTTCGACTATGATGGTGTAATAATACGCTCTAGGGTTTCTCTCATCAATCATCTGTGCACATAATCTAAGGTCACCTACCAATCGGAATCACATCTAGTGGTCTGTACGACTAGCATGTCGGAACCATCTCTAGTGGTATGTACGACTAGCACCTACTTGGATCCAAGGTGAGCGTGTGGTGTGAGGTAAATAATATAAGCACTAACATCAAAGGTGCAGGTTATGAGTTATCAATATAATACACATCATCGACAATTCATATGAATAACATAAAACTCACCTGATACTCACATGTGCGTCCACAACACCAATTCACATATATATATGCATCAATTATTAATTCATATGATTCATATTATGCATGCATGGCATTTAAAAAAACATAGTATCACTTAAATTCAATTTCTGGGAAAAGTCGATAGTATATAGGTAAATACAGAAAAACAACTGCCCACTCACTGATAAGTCGAAGGGTGGTAACCCCCTTGACGCCCTTGAACGCACTCATCCTCGGGATAGGTCTCACCTATATGCGAAACAACTATAAAAATATTATTTAAAGCACATAACCAACAATTCAAAATAACTTCTCATACGGTGCTCAATTTGGATATATGAATATACCACAGTGACCTACTCGACGTCACGGACGTCGAGGTATTTTTAGAATAATTTTATGATGCTGCACGCACCCCCACGCGCCGAGATGGGCATGGGTCCACGCGCCCCCATGCGCATCATCCCCTACCTCCAGTCGCCGGACTGGTTTCGCCGGTGCCTGAAAACTCGCCGGTTTTTGGGTTATTTTCACACTTCATTTTCTCCGTCATTTCTTAACCATTTTTCACGCATTTTATATCAAAATGAAGCCCTAAACATGTAGAATCACGTTACACTACTTTAAGGCTCTAAAAACTACGAAATCTCACCGGAGAAATTCCAAGAAAACCGGCCAACTTCGAACTCAACGATCTTGACGTCCAAAACCTTCAAACTAAGCACTCCGAGCTTCCTTAGGACCTCACTAAGCTCACTACAAGCTTAGAATTCCCTGAAAATCAACACATCACGTATGCATGAACAGTACCCAAATCGGACCTCGAGTTTTCAACGTGATTTCGAGGATTCTAAGTTCTAAAAATGGTACCATTCAACTCAGGAGGTCGAAAGGATGACGAACCTTACCTTTTTCGCGTCGATCCGTGAAGATTCAAGGGTTTGGTGCTTTGCCCGTACGTTTTCAAGAGGGAGAGAGAGAGAGAGCCGTGAGGGAGGAGAGAGAGAGGGCACGGGGTGAGTGAGAGAGGGAAGGAATTGTGTGTGGTCCACAATATCTCCTAACCATACCAAATGCATAAAATTTTCTAATCAAATTCCATTTTCAAAAACTTAGGAGAATATGCTTAAACAAATAATATGTCACACCCATACCTTAGCAAACCGTTAGGGGTAATTCCGTCAATTCACATCGACGATAAATAAAATTTTGGGACGGGCTGTGACAATCTCCCCTCCTTATAGAATTTCGTCCTCGAAATTCACACAACGAATCAATCCACTAATACTCATAAAATAACCTCGGATACATCTCTCTCATTCGATCTTCTGTCTCCCAAGTAGCTACTTCTACTGAGTGGTTCCTCCACAATACTTTTACCAAACTCACTGTCTTATTCCTTATAGCCTTGTCTTTCCAATCAAAGATAGTCATTGGTTCCTCATCATACGTCAAATCCAGATTAATCTCCAAAGGTTGAGAAGGGATTACATGTGAAGGATCTGAAACATAATGTCGAAGCATTGAGACGTGAAACACATTATGTACCTTAGATAACTCCGGAGGCAACTCCAATCTGTAAGCAACTTCACCAATCCTTTCAGTGACCTCATAAGGTCCTATGTACCGGCCGAAGGCTGTTTTGGTGTCACTGGCTTCGACAAAAAAATTGGACCAAACTGCCCATCGGCCAAAAAATCCAAAAGCAGCCCAATACAATATATCAAATAATGCAAAGGTAATTTGGTAATTTGGTCATCATAAAATATAATATTATAGCTGACGCACCCTGACCCGGAATGTCCACTAGGACTCCGAATCGAGCTGTGCTGGCCGACACCTGGAAGGTAACGAAGCCATAAAGTGTACTAATGTGGAAAGTGTGAATAAATTTAAACCTAAAAGTGCCTAACTACCAGAGTGCGCTGGTGAGCGGGTATGCACCCACTTCACACGTGTCGTCAAAGCATAAGTAAAGTACAGTAGGGTAAGATAATGATTATACCATCATAGGAAGCCACCTGTACTGGGATATGCCACGAATCCTCGTCGATACGGAAACTTTGCTACTAAAACCTGGAGAAGCGCAAAACATGAGTGGGAAAAAACAAAGCTTTTCAAAAACCATTTCTCTTTTCAAAATAATAATAATAACCCCTCACCGTAAAACCCGTATAGTTTCCCAGAAAATAGTAATACTTACGTATATAGAAATCATGCTCAAGAGTAGTGAAAACCAAGTATACGCCATGTCAAGTATCTCAGCAATGAAATAAGTAAGTCAGGTGAAATAAATTAGTGTAAAATGATATGTCAGTCGGAGTCACCTAATGTGACCTGTACGGCTGAGCCTATAGCTCATAACCAACTCCTGCACACAAGTCGGAACCACCTATTGTGGTCTGTACGACAGGTTGGGTGTAAATAGATACACTCAAGTGCTACAATCACGTGAAGGCTGTGTGAAGTATCACAAGTCACCTACAAGTCGGAACCACCTAATGTGGTCTGTACGACAGGCTAGCACCTGCCTTGGATCCAAGGTGAGCGTATGGTGCGGGAGGTGAACGATCACGTGAAGGCTAGACCCTAACCTCGGGTGGAGCACTAACACCGGGGTGAAGGATAATGAGTACTAAATGTATTTAATCACAATCATATACACTGCAATCTCTATCATCAACATATACTCACCTGAAACTTACCTAAGCATCCGCAGCGTCATGCAACATTATGCATATCTGTACCAATGTATAAATTAAAATGTGATGCATTTGATATGGCATTTAAAACGTAGATCCATTTAAAACAGTTTATGGGAAAATGTAAAGCGTATATACGTATATATAGAAAACCAAAAAGCCCACTCACCTGAGGTCTACGCTACAGCGAAGTATCACAAGTCACCTACGAGTCGGAACCACCTAATGTGGTCTGTACGATAGGCTGGGTGTAAATAGATACACTTAAGTGCTACAATCACGTGAAGGCTGTGCGAAGTATCACAAGTCACCTACGAGTCGGAACCACCTAATGTGGTCTGTACGACAGGCTAGCACCTGTCTTGGATCCAAGGTGAGCGTATGGTGCGGGAGGTAAACGATCACGTGAAGGCTAGGCCCTAACCTCGGGTGGAGCACTAACACCGGGGTGAAGGATAATGAGTACTAAATGTATTTAATCACAATCATATACACTGCAATCTCTATCATTAACATATACTCACCTGAAACTTACCTAAGCATCCGCAGCGTCATGCAACATTATGCATATCTGTACCAATGTATAAATTAAAATGTGATGCATTTGATATGGCATTTAAAACGTAGATCCATTTAAAACAATTTCTGGGAAAATGTAAAGCGTATATACGTATATATAGAAAACCAAAAAGCCCACTCACCTAAGGTCTGCGCTACACTCCCTAACACGAATATCGAGATGTCTCGGACGATCGTCGCCTAGAACAATTATCAAATCACGTCTCAGAATTCTTACTGATAGAACACGTAATTGACATAAAACACATCATCCAAGGATGTTCTAGAATGATTTGAAACTCATTGACTCCAGAAGTCAACCTTCGGTCAGAGGTCGACGGTAAGGTCCACAACCCTACATAACTCGATTCGGAAGATTCGCTCTTGGATTTCCGATCCGTAACTTCCAAAGATCCAAATTATGCTTCTAGAACAACATCCTAAAGTTTCATTACGATCCAACAGTTGCATCTCCGCCAATTGTAAATTCAAGTGGCTGTTAACGTTTTATTTTATAAACTTACAAATCTAATTCGGGAAGATCCATACGTCGGATTCCCGATCCGTAAGTTTCTATGGTCCTCAAATATTACGTACTATAATGTATTAAAGTTTAGTGACAATCCAACAGTCGGATCGTCGATTGCTATAATATTCAAGTGGCGGACCTTAACAAAATTTCGCCTGATTCTGCAGATCTTGCAGATTTTCTGGGCAAACTTTGGAACTCCATATCTCACTTGTTTGTCAACCAAATTCGGCCAATAATATACCAAATAATGCAAGGGTAATTTGGTAATTTGATCATCATAAAATATAGTATTATAATATAAATAATAAGTGGGGAGGGAGAAAAAAAATATAAAAAATAGAAGGATGAGTGAAAGTTGATGGTGCCCACGTGAAGGGGAAAAAATATAATAAAAAATAAAGAAAATCATAAATGCTTTGTTCAAAACATCTTAAGAGGCACGTAGCACCGGTGATAAATTAGTACAGTTTTTTTTTTAAATTAGTACCTTACAATAGGCTAGCAATAATGTGATTCAATCAGATGTTCATGAAATATTATTTTCTCTATTTTTAAATACGTTCAAAACATCTTAAGAGGTGTGTAATGCCGGTTATAAAAAAAGTATTTTCCACGCGGATAATAATAATGTGATTCACTGGTTATAAAAAGATCTTTCCCACGCGGATAATAATGTGATTAAATTAGTTGTCAAATGATTGTTTTTTTTAACAAACGATATTTGATCTAAGATTATTCATTTACTTCAAATATTTGACTTTCCTTTTGTCAATTTACACATATAAATGTATTTAAAACGTGTAAATCACGCATAACATGCCGTGATTCAAAAAATGTCTTCTGCACGTGCGTGAGCGCGTGCATGAAGGCTAGTCTCTCTATAAATGCATGAACTTGCAAAACTATTCTAGCAAATTAGAAGCTTTCAAAAACAATTATACCAAATTAGAAAGCATATTAATCCAACTCTGAGGTGAGATGATGACTTCTCAGCTTTATGCTCCATCCTTCTCTCTCTTACCAAAATCGTCCATTAACCCTAATCATCTGATTAAGGATGGTAGCCCCTCCCTGATCAGCATCGTTCCGCGCCACCATGTCCATCAAAATCGTAAGAAGAAAAAATCCTCCTCCTTGGTGATCCGTGCCACTTCTGGTGAGCTCAAATCATCACCTGCAGCAGTGTCCACCGTTACTTCAACGGAGAATCAGGCGTTTACGGTAAAGGCTTTGGTGACGGTGACGGTAACAGCTGGAGGGTCCAGCATACGCTTGAATCGTCCCCCCGATGACAATATCGACTTGCTTCGAAAAACCTTGCTTTTGGAGCTTGTTGGCGCCGAGCTTGACCCCAGTAAGCAAGCAGTACTTTAAGCATACAGAATATATATATAACATTTCCCATTAGTTGTCTTACAGCCTCAGCCAGTTTGACCGTAGTTAATAATTATCTTAAATTTATATCTTTACATCCACAAATATTTTTAGAGTTGAGAGTTTTTTTTGTTTGATACAAGTGAGTTTTTTTTTCTATTATATTTGTTGTTCATTATTCGTTCGAGTTTTATTTTTTTTTCACGAAAATAACAAACGATTTGCCCCAAGGTTATTCAAAACAGCCTTTCTTGTTTTTTTTTCTATATAAAGAAACCAATTGGAAATCAACTCTAATCAGACACCTGATTCAATGGACAGAAATCCCCTTTCAAATCTATATTCGGACTCTTTCTGTACTTGGATAATCAATTGGTTTCAAGGTCTATACAAGTGATTTTAACATATCAGTTTTAGCTTCTAACACATTGTTCCTTATTTATGTTAATTGAATTGAATAAATCAAACAGAATCTACTATTAGAATTACATAATAGGGCTGTGTAAGAAGCTAAAAATGATGTGTGAAAATTACTTTCCATATTTATATAACCCCCTCCAGTTGAAGGATGCCTCAAATAAAATTATTTGAGGAAGAGGGACACTTTGTGGTGCTCATTTCATAACTTTTTTTCAATGATTCAAATTATCTATATTTCAGTTCATCATTATATATCATTCTTGCACAAAATTAGACAAATCCAAAATCATTAAGGTATCAATTTGTAGTGAAGAACATAGACGTGTACGGTTTTTAAAAAAAAACACTCATTTGACCATTTAATCCAATGGTCAAATGGTTTCATATTAAAGTGGTATTTCATAGAGATAATCTTTGAAGGAATACCTAAAAGATTGATAGTTTGATCATTCGAATACGATGTGAAGTGAATCCACAAAGAATCTCTATGTGGGATCCCTTCATGGTAGGAGACTATATATTACACACACATATATCAGGCCCTTTTATGCAAAGGGATTCCCATTTTTTTTTTCAAAAAATGGGGATTAAGTGTTGGGCTCACTCCACATCGAACTTCAACGATCCGAACAGTCTATTTTGTAAGTCTCGATTCATAGATCATCCTTGCAAAAATTCAATTCAATCTGAAACCATTTGCCTATTTAATTATCAAGATAAAATTTCATAGTTTCTTATATAACAAAGTATTCGTTAATTTCTTTGAACCCAACTAGATGTCTTAAACATTTCCGATTTGGCTAATATTTTGTAAGGATGATCTATCATGAGGTGCAACTTGAAAAATAGAAAGTTTGGATCGTTAAAGTTCGATGTAGTGTGGACCATACAACTAATCCTCATTTTTATAAAAAAATAAAATAAAGATCCATTCCCTTAAAGATTTCATATATATTTGTGTGTGTGTGTGTAAACTAATCCCCATTTTTATTATAAAAAAAAATAGAGATCCCTTCCCTTAAAGATTTCATATATGTGTGTGTGCGCGCGCGCACAAACACAAATAACTATTTTCATTAGGGCTGCTCATTTTACCAACTCTTTTGTTGGTTTCATTTTTTTTTTCTTTTTTTTAGTGGGAAAATCTTTGGTTCCGGCTTCTAATTGACCAAAATCTTAGATTTAAAGTTTATTAATTTGAATACTTTAATTGAAGGACAAAAATATTATTTCGGTATTAATTAAGAAATTTACTAACAACACTTATCAAATCCTTCCCAAAATCATGCAAAGATTAATACCAAATAGGAATTTTTTATTTTTTTCTCTTCAAATTGAATTGTGAGAAATATGATCAGATTTTTTTTTCAAATTAAACTGTTTTATTTTTATTTTTAAATATATAGGTACGTTTTAAATTTAAATATAATTAAATTTTATCATAAAATATGGGTACATTATAAATAAAAAATGAATAATTTTTACGTTAAAAATGTTACATTTTATCATGATTCTTTTTTATTTCGTACGAAGAGTGTGGATGCAAATTTATTCCTTCTTCTTCTTGGACAAAATTGCACCTACAAAACAATTAACACCTTAGGGTTAAGGCCAAGAGCCTCACGCGCCGACGATGAATAGGGGGCTTTGGCCGAAGAACCTCCGATGCCAAAGTTAGAATTTAGAGAGAAAAAGTGTTTAGAGAGTTTTTGGAGTTTTTGCAAGAGTGTGGAACTTAGCTTTTTAGAGAAAATAGAGTCATATGTATAGGGAATGGAGGTGGCCCGCCCTTAGAGGTTTTTTGTGTGAAAATGGGTGATTTAATTGGTGATTCATAGATTAATTAGGAATTAATCCATTATATGGAATCATTTGTAGGTTATGAAGTAATTACCTAAGATGAGGATGGATGAGATAATTTGGAATTGGTTACCTTTTTTGGACACTCTTGGCTTGATTAAAGAATGATTGTCCACTGCTCGCGCGTAAGACAACCGGTGTGTCTCAGGGATAACTTTGTCCTTTTTACCAAAAAAATCACGTGTCGCCTTGTGATTATTTTTGGCTCCACAAAGAGGTTACGTGAAATGTGAAAATACAAAATAGATCTCGAGGATGTATATCTAATTTAATCTTTCAGGTTAAATTTGTTTTTTGATGGAAAATTAACGGAAGGGATTTTGTGAAAACAATTTGAAGCCTTACGGAATGTGTGTGTAACACAAACTCAGGGATGAATGTGAATTTAATCTTTGAGCTTGTATTTGTCATTTGAAGAAAATTTATGATGGTATCATCATTTTTGGATGGAAATCAAGGGTTTAGGGGCTTTGTGAAAATAATTTGGTACCTTAGGAGGTGTTGAGTGTATTTTCCAAAACCTTAGAAAGTTTTTGTGGACGAACAACAGGATCTAGATCTACACCATAAGAAGGGGGAAAGGTTTGAATCTGATAGTTTAAAGAGGAATGCCATATCCATCCGAACCATTCACCACTTGCCCACTATTTTTCGCAATATTGTTTTTTGCAAACATGAATCCTACATTGATGAGATGAGAGACCTTACATAGCAGAACCTCAATTCTTCACATTAATGGGTTTTATGTTGGATTTTTATCACATTAATGGGACCTCAACTTAATTTCTTCATATAGCATATGATTTTACAATTGTATGAACAAATAGCAATTTAAATTTTACAAATACGGATTAATTTATTCACTACATATTTTTGAATTGGGCTTTGTAGAGACGGGGTTGGAGAAGGAAACAGAGGGGTATGCGTACAATGTGAGCCACAAAGACGACGAGGTGGTGTATGAGGCTACTTTCACCATCCCAGCAGGGTTTGGAGACGTTGGAGCTGTTCAGATAGAGAATGAACACAACGAGGAGATCTTCATCAAGAGCATCGACCTCGATGGCTTCCCGAACGGCACTGTTAATATTCCCTGCAATTCCTGGGTTCATTCTCTGAAGAGAGTTTTTTTCACCAACAAGGTCCTCTATTTTAGATCCTTATAAATTTTCCTTGCTTTGGTCCTCTATTTTAGATCCTTATAAATTTTCCTTGCTTTCTCATTATTATACATGTATGTGTGTGTGGGAGATTAGGCTCAATGGATAAATATTTTGACATTTTTTTTAGCCATCAGATCTTATAACATCTGATGGTCTTGATTAATAGTGATGTGGAAGCTTTTAAGACTTGGATGAAGATGTGGATTATAACTAATGATAAATTTTGGCACTCCCCTGCACTTTAATTTAGCCTTTTAGAAGGCTATACTATTCCAATTTTGCAGTGCAGTTAATATTTATGTTCTGTATACATCGTTGATGTACTGTTGAAGTTTTTTTTTAATCAATAATGCTTTGTTCAAGAAGGAAAAAGTGATCACTTTCTTATCTTCTTTCTTAAGATTACCACTTCTCTAAAAATCCCTACCTAGACCCCACCTAGGCGCTAGCTAGTCACCGCCCCAATTAGTCCCTAGGCACTTGCCTATGTATGACCCTCACTAAGAAACAAAATGAATAACTTTCTTTTTGTGTTCTATTTTGGCAATAAAATGTAAGAAACTTGTTTTTCAATATTTTCTAATACCATACAATCTATATGTCTTTTTTTTTTTGTAATTAATGTATGTCATTACAATTAGGTGTTCTTTCAAGTATATATAGGCACTTATTTATACAATATATTATAAATTTACTTAAATCCGCTTAGTGCGTAGACCCGTGCCTAAATCATGTCTAGTTGCCTAGGCACTTGGCCCCAGCCCGATGCCCGTCTAGCGTCAAGCGTCTTTTAGAACATTGAAATTACCATTTGTTTTTACTGGTTTTGGCTGACTTAGTCTTCCACAAAATTAGTTGATGTGTTAATTTGTGTGAACATGTAATGATTCGAAGCAGTCGTACATACCATCAGAGACGCCAAGTGGGTTGAAGAAGCTAAGAGAATCTGAGCTGCAGACTTTGCGAGGAGATGGGTTGGGCCAAAGAAAAACATCTGATAGGATCTACGATTATGATACTTATGACGACCTTGGCGATCCGGACCACGATGATGAACTGGCTAGGCCTGTCCTTGGCGGAAAAGATCACCCGTACCCGAGGCGCTGCAGAACTGGAAGACCACGCACTGAAAAGGGTAATTATATAACCAACTAATTGCATACTAATCCCTCAACCTCTTCTTTCTATCTCACTTGGAATATGAAGTCACGTCAAGAGAGATATACGAAAAAGAGTGTAGAAACCCTTACCAGCCAATTAGCTCCCATATATATGAAAGTAAAACAGTGTTCTAGACGCTGAAAACTAAAAGTTTGTTTTGGTTCGTGTCTCATAACACACATGTACAAAAATAAATTTGTGTTTATGCCTTTTGAAATGGAAACTCATGTGCTTCAAGAACTTAATGTTGAGGACAATGATTCAAGCTATGAACCATTTTCTTTTATTACATGCTAATTTCGGATGTGGGAAATTGTATGACTGAGAAACTATGAGAGCAATGTGATTTTTGTATCATATATTTTCTACCAATATTGCAGATCCTTTGTCAGAACAAAGAAGCAGCAGTGAGTATGTACCAAGAAAACAAAGAATCAGCAGTGTGTATGTACCAAGAGATGAAGCGTTTTCGGAGGTGAAACAGCTGACATTTTTGACAAAGACCCTGAATTCTGTGCTACATATGTTGATCCCTTCGCTCGAGGCAGCAGGAGTTCTTGATCCAGCCCCAGAATTTACAGACTTCACAGCCATAGATTCACTGTTTAACGAAGGAGTCACGTTAGCTAAGCCAAAGGCTGGTGAGTCTTCCAAGACATTCTGGAAAGCGCTAGGCAAGACTATCCCATGGGTAGTCAAGGCTATTACAGGTGGCGAAAACAAACTTCTGGACTTTAAGACCCCTGAAATAATTGACCGTAAGCCTCCCTCCCTCAAATTTCTAAATGATGATTCCCTCTTGAGGAAAACAGACCACGAAATTGTTGGCTTCACCCTGTATATCACTTGTCTTCTATTGCAGGTGATAAATTTGCTTGGTTTAGAGACGATGCATTTTCCAGGCAAACTCTAGCTGGTCTTAATCCATATAGTATTGAGCTAGTGACGGTATGCTTTCTTTATTATTTTGCTGATACAAGTAGAAGTTGTAGAACTCCTTCACTTCAATCAAGAAATTCAAATTTGTATATTCCATTTATCACACGAGGTCGCCATCTTCCTTGTTGATCAAGTAATTAAAGAGTGATAAGCGTATCTTGTTTTAGCTGGTTAAACTCTATTTTTTCCTCTAGTGGCAATAAATTCTGTAATTTCCTGATGCAGGAATGGCCATTGAAAAGTAAACTTGACCCCGAGATTTATGGCCCCCCTGAATCATTGATCACAACAGAAGTGGTTGAGAAGGCGATCAAAGGTTGTATGACTGTCAATGAGGTATAATAAACACACCCCAACCTCTTTGACTTGCAACCGGGTTATGCTTTAAGTAAAAGAAAATTGCTTGAACATGAAATGTAGGCCTTGGAAGGAAAAAAGATGTTTATTTTGGATTACCATGACCTGCTCATGCCTTACGTGAACAAAGTAAGAGAGATTGAAGGTACCACACTGTATGGTTCTCGTACACTATTCTTCCTCACTGAAGATGGGACACTGAGGCCTATTGCCATTGAACTCACTCGACCGCCTGTTGGTAACAAGCCACAATGGAAGCAAGTCTTTACTCCAACCTGGGATGCCACCGGTCATTGGCTGTGGATTCTTGCTAAGGTCCACGTTCTTGCTCATGACTCTGCCTATCATCAGCTTGTCGTGCACTGGTAAGAAACGCGTACCCAAGATGGCTCAAATCCCTTTTTATATTGGCATTGAGCTACCAAATTAGTCGTGTAAATGGCATTTAAGCTGTGGTAATTAGGAAACCACGAATGTGGAACTTCACATCATGCCTCCTGCTCAAGTGTGTAACTTCGGTTATTGTAGCTGTGGCAATTGAGAACTATGAGACTAGGTCATGGATAATAACTTGTTTGTACTTTTATATTTTCACAGGCTGAGGACTCATTGCAGTACAGAGCCATACATAATTGCAGCTAATCGACAATTAAGCGCAATGCATCCCATCTACAGACTTCTGCACCCTCATTTCCGGTATACAATGGCAATCAATGCTCTGGCTCGAGAAACCCTCATCAATGCAGGTGGAATCATTGAGAGCAGCTTTTCACTTGGAAAGTACTCCACGGAGTTCAGTTCTGTTGCTTACGACCAGCTTTGGAGATTTGACATGGAAGCTTTGCCAGAAGATCTCATTAGAAGGTATTTTACTTGATAAAACTAGCATAAGACTAATCCAAACTATTTGATGCAGGAAACTTTGTACAAAGAAGATTTTCGATTTTTACAAAGAAAACTTCACTGAAAACCCCACGGAATTTGAATTGCTTGTTCATATTTGGTTGATTGGATTTCAGGGGAATGGCAGTTGAGGATCCTACAGCTGAGCATGGCTTGAAGCTAACAATTGAAGACTACCCATTTGCAAATGATGGTCTCATTCTGTGGGATGCCATTAAGGAGTGGGTGAGTGCTTATGTGAACCACTACTATCCAGACCCAAATCTTATTGAGTCTGATACGGAGCTTCAAGGTTGGTGGACAGAAGTTAGAACCAAAGGTCATGCAGACAAGAAAGATGAGCCATGGTGGCCTGTTTTGAAAACTCCGGAAAGTCTGATTCACACTTTGACTACTATCATTTGGGTAACCGCTGGTCATCATGTAGCCGTGAACTTTGGTCAGTACATGTATGGTGGATATTTCCCTAACCGCCCTACAATTGCTCGAACCAACATGCCAACTGAAGATTCATCTGAATTTCTCCAGAAGTTCAT
This sequence comes from Malus domestica, assembly GCF_042453785.1. Lineage (NCBI taxonomy): Eukaryota > Viridiplantae > Streptophyta > Magnoliopsida > Rosales > Rosaceae > Malus > Malus domestica. Next base: position 512,064 of record NC_091667.1, on the reverse strand, counting down.
GGAGAACCCAGAAATGGCTCTGCTGTTGTGCTTCCCCTCAAAGATTCAAGCAACAAAAGTGATGGCCGTGTTAGATTTACTATCGAATCATTCACCCGATGAGGAGTATATTGGTGAGAGTCTAAAGTCAGCTTGGGCTGAGAATCCTGTTATAAAGGCAGCATATGAGAAATTCAGTGGCAATTTGAAGAGGCTAGAAGGAATTATTGATGAGAGAAATAAAAATTTGAAACTGAAAAACAGAGTTGGAGCAGGCGTTGTTCCATATGAGCTTTTGAAGCCATTCTCAACCCACGGTGTCACAGGAATGGGAGTTCCAAACAGCATCTCCATCTAAATTTGATGATGAGGAATCGGTGTTCCAAACAGCATCTCTGTCTAGATTTTAGGTTGATGTTGTAAAAACTCTTTATGTATTCTATTTGGCCCTTAATAAATCAATAATATGGGGTGCTTAAAGTTCTGATGAAAACTGTTCCATGATTCCACCCAACTCGAACTAGTAACATCAGATAATTTGCGGATTGGAACAAGTAATATCAAATCTCTAATGGGAAAGGTTAAGGTCCAGAGTATTACTTGTTTATTTGTTTCAAAGTACAGAGATCATTACATGAAAGTTACAAATTTCAGCGCTAACTGACGCTGCTGCAACTTCCGTATGCAGAGCCGGAAAATATGTCAACAGCAACATGATGTGAGCTTGTGAAACAGATATATAGCTTATTACTTGAAGTATGCTTATATACACGTATGTCTATATTATACATCGACGTGGTACAATAAATGAATGAACCAAAATGTGGAAAATCTATCCTAAAAGAATTCTTCCTACAAAGAATTAAAGAATTAGGGGACCTTCGCCTTCTGCTGAGTTGCTCATGAAAGTCCGGAAGTGAATCCAGGTGACAGTGAAGCTTCAGAGTTTCTCTCCACAGAACCTTATACGATGTTGTCTTATAAGCAGACATTTGTCTTGCCTCACTTGAATTTGTACACCAAGGAAGGAGTGTAGAAGAAACAATGTGAGCAAACTCACAAAATGAGTGTGATGCTGCGGTTGCTCTTAAAATCACCGTCCATCCAAAGAACCATCATTGCACTGGAGAACAAACCACTTTTCAGAAGGCTCAAATTCAAGGGATTTGCTGAGAAATTCAAATTTTTCGATTAGGTGGTCCATTGCAGAGTTAGCATTGTGCTCGAAATCTTCAGCATTGACTCACATGTACGAATGAGTATTAGTATCATTGCACATGCACTCCGGAATGGGGTACTTTGTGACATCTTTTCCAACTCTACTACTCCTGAGGTCTGGCTGTCCTAAGGAATCTCTGTGCAATTCCTTTATGATCCTATTGAACTCTGCTTCAGGGAGAGAAGAGTTCAGAAAGTACGGAAGCATATGTCTCTTGTCTGGGGTTATATACTTCTTGTGGCCAGCATAGGCACGTTGTCCCTGAAGGAGAAAACAAAACTTGGTGTAAGTGAAGTCTCCATCAAATTAGAAAAGCATAGGTACGATAATTTCATATTGTTCGTCTTCCATGCATATTTTCTCAACACATTTCTTTTTGTTGCTCCAAATTGGAAAGGCCTCAATGACACATCGCTCATATTTCAGATCAGTTGTGCACTTATCTAAGCATTTCATTTGTTTCACTCGATTTATTTTGAGCATTTCGTGCATTTATCTAAGCATTACCGGTTAACGTGATTTATTTTGATCATATTTGCTAATTGTTTGATCTAGCATATAGTATATACATTTACTAAAACAAAAACAAATAATTATACCTGCATAATACGGCCCATATTTCCCCCATGAGAAGGCATGAAGACATCACTATTCTCGGAAACTATATAATCAATGGCAGCCATGACAGAAGCTCTGTTTGCAAAAGGTTCTAGTTCACCAGGCAAAGCAAGATCTTCCTTATTGTAAAAATGGGGAAATTCTTCGATTAACGGTAGTAAGGCTTCTTTTCCACCAAAAGGCTGCCCGCCAGCCCAATATATTCTTGCACTTTTTGGAGCTCCAAGAGCTTTAAGCAACCTAAAACACAAGATTTGGTTTGTCAGAAAACTCTCTGCTACATACAATAAATACAAAAAAAAAAAAAAAAAAAAAAAAGAAAAGAAAAAAGCAACCTATTTGGTTTAATTAAAATGCCTAAATGTGACTACCATACCTGGTCACCTCCAAGGCTTTCAAGGGGCAGTGACCTGCAAGTTTTCTTTCATGGTAAGTCATGTTTGATCTTCCAGTTAGGAGCTCTGGCCGCTGTATCCTCTCATTGTAAACTATCTCATCATATTCAGGACTCAAACCAGGAAGACAACCGGTCCTCACCCATACGTCCTTCTCCATTCTTAAATGAAGCGCAAGGTATGGACCCTTATTGCGCACCCTCTCTGCAAGCTTGTTACCAATTCCCAAAATTGGAGGAGCAAACCTCAATGCATGAAAAGCAACCTGAAGTCAAATAAGGAAGAGATTACAGTCAGCTGTCTATAGGACCTTGTTCCAATTCTGTAATGAAACAAAGTCAGCTTGCATATACAAAAATAAATTATAAACATATTCAGCGAATTACCTTGCATCGAAGCTTTTGAAGATCAGAGGGAAGATCCTTAGAGAGCTTTGAATCCAAGCCTCCTAGAAGCAGAACCCTTTCTCTTTTAATCTGCATAAAAAAGGAGGAATTAGCATAATTTATAGTGTCAATTGGAATTCCACAGGAAATTCGTTTATAAAACCACAAATAACAAAACAGATAAACAGGGTTAAAAAATCATGTTACGAAATTAGACACAAGGAAAATGACTTAAGCATGATCAGAAAACCCTGAAATCGTCATTTGTTTTACATAGTTAAAATGTTTGGCAGCACACAAAGTCGATCTGCAGTCTGCACATAAGGTTTACATAATAAGTACAAATTGTAATAAGGGTTGGACTGGACGGCTCTTCAATTGTGTTAGAGCATCCCCGGGGGCTTTATCCTCCATGAGGCTACTACATTTCCAGCCTTAGCGATAAATTTCATCTCCAATGAGCCGGAAAATGGGGCTAAATCCACCACTGGGGTTGGCAATTTCCTTTCTTGGGTAGCATAAAATTAGGCTACATCTAGCCCCAAAAAACAGTGGGTCCCACAAAAAAAGTAGCAACCTATGTGAGCAAAATTCTATCAATCTCCCTCCACTTGCGAAGACACTTATACTCTCCTTTTATTATTATTTTAATTCTTTTTTCTTACTTATTTTTCTTGCAATTTGGCTAATTAATGATTGTTTTAAATTCGATAAGAATTAAAATTTCAAATTGATTTAACGTTCATGGGCATTGATGGGAGAAATTTTCAAATAAATTTTTTTTTTCAAAATTGTATGATCCTAATTTACCAATTGGTGCTAGGTAAATTGTCGTGTTATACGTGAAAAATCAAATTATTTTAGAGGGCGAAGTGGGGGTTTGTTTCTTTAAACAGATGAGTTTGAGATAAGAGAATCTAGTCCAACAAACGATTCATAAGTGATGAAATCTAACCTTGTCACAATTTGAACTTTTTAGGTTGAAGGGTTCATAAAAAAAAAAAATTAAGCACATCCAAAAATCAACTTAAGAAAAGCTAACAAAAAAAAAAAAAGCATTGCTTAATAAAATTACTACATAAATAAATATATATAGCCCCATATAGAGCCCGAAAAATATAGCCCCTCATTGGGAGATATTATTTTATAAAGCCTCAAAGATTCCTTGAAGCTCTAAAATGAGCTATATCCACCACTTTTTCAGTCCCATATAGAGCCCCTCACTGTAGAGCTATTGAGGCCTTCCCATGCTATTGTAGCAACACTTGTAGACTAAAATATGAGAACAACCGTTAGAAAGCTGACATTTTTTCGTAGGAACGCACCAGCAAAAACAAACAACCAAACAAAAAAAATTTGGTGTCACTAGGCCCACAGATAACAAACTAAACAGCTGCTAAAGCATCTTTTCCTCTATTCCATATTTCCTTAAATATTTAGTAAAAACAACCGGGTTGCTTCAATGCAAGCACAAAGACAGCAATGATTGTTACCCTCTTGTGATAATGCGACCGAATCCAATTAGGCGAAGCATGTAGAGGAATCTGGTTCACCTCCACTGGACTCGTCATTCTATGCGTCGATGGTAGTGCAGAAACTATACGAACATCGTCAGCAAGAACTTCCTTAAAGTGCTTCAAATCAAATATATCAGAAAATTCACTGCACCCATCAAACGAAACACAGAAAATCAATTTCAGTCTCCTAAGCAAATATATTGCAACATAAGCTATACATAAACCAACTCATTGAATCCAAAAAAAGGCAAGTAATTTAGTGAGAAAAATGTGAGTTGAGTTGGAACATTGTATACCTTTTATCTCCCCAGATGACATTAACTTGCAAAATAGGAACCACCAGAGCAGCTCCAAGAATCCTGGCAATAACGACAGCATCGACAATCTGATTCCTCTGCTGGTTCATCCCACCAGAAACCATAACAAGCAGGTATTTAGTCCTGTCCTTCACTATCCCCTCACTAGCTCTCTTATACTTCGTCGTCAAATCCAAGCACGGCCGATACCCCAAACCATCCGGCTGCTTCCAAAACTGACTCCCATCAGCTTCCTCTCCGACCTTCCCACTGTTTGGCTCAACCCCCACCTCTGATTGCAAAACCCCACTCGAAATCAACGGCTGGGATTCGCTCAAAACCTCGACTTGGTTGCTGTTTTCACCGTTTGAAGCAAAACCCATGTGTGATTTTGAGTACCTATTGGAGACCAAGTCCTGGAGCTGAGTTGTGGAACATGGGTATGGAGAGTACGGGACGAAACGGTAGAGATTGAATCCCAGCTTCAGCATCCCAATAATTCCAAAGAGGAAGAGGAAGAAAACCCAGAACTTTGGGGTCCTGTAGTTGCTGAGCCAGCTCAAGCAGCGGCTGCTTTTGCTCCTTGAAGATTTCTTGGCAGAAACGAGGAGCGATTGCAGAGAAGAGGAAGACAGAGAGTTGATAATCTGAGAAGGGACTGAAATGTAAGAAAGCTTCTTGGTGGTGCTGTTGTTCTCCGACTTCGCCATTGATAGGCTGAGAAACTCTGTAATAACGCTGTCTCTTCTTCTTATTTGAAGAAAGAAAAGAAAAAAGTTGAGATTTTTTTATGGGTTTTTTATTTATGAGATTCCTTCACTCGCATTACCACTCAGAGGCAGAGGGAGAGAGAGAGAGATGGTGTGAAACAGGCGGCGGGAACACGGAAGTCTGAGAAGAAGCGTACGCGTTAACGTTTGTATTTATGAAAGAACATGGGGATAGGAATGTTGGCAATATCCGCATCAGAGTGCCATGTCATCAAGAGTTTGTTGAAACGTTGTTAGATTGATAGAGTTGGTTATTTCTGTTAGCTTTGGAGCTAAGCTTTGTACTCTATATAACTGAGTGGTGAATCATATTGTAATTCATTCAAGTCTTTTGATAATAAAGATCATTTCATTTCTTCTCTGTTCTCTGTTCTCTGTTCTCTAGCTCTTCATCTTCTCAATTCTTCACTGCTCTTTAACTTTTCCAATGTAGTTAACAAGGAATACTAGGAAAGGAAAGCTCGCAGCTTCTCTTTAAACGGAGACACTTCAGCTGGTTTATTTATATACAATTGGCTAAGTGGGACGTGAACTATTAAATCCTGTCCCTAACTTTGTTTAATTAATTTTTTTTTTAATTTTCTGACAGGACTCTATCTAAATACATTATACATGATTTCTGATAAACCATTATTTTATTTTATTTTTTGGCAAAAATACCTACCAATGATTATATACACACACAATGTCATGTCTGCGTTAAACAACTACATTCACGAGGAATTCGAACACAGAATATCAAGATTCAAAAGTAAATAGTTTATATATATATATATATATATATAAGAGCCTAAGACATCCTATTGTTTTATTATGAGACAATTTAATAACCGTTTTGTTTTTAATTTTAATTTTTTTTAAAACTAAAAAATTGATTGAAAACAAATTTTAGTTTTCACAAATATGAAAACTAATAATTGAAACAAAGTTTGAAAACTAAAAAAAAACTTTCAGTTTTCAAATGTAATTACGAAATAAATTTTAATTTATAAAAATAATAATTGATATGATTATTACACGAATTTTGTAAAATATTTTAGGGTAATGCTAGGGAGACCAAAGTGTAAACCTAATGATATGGTTGTTGATGACTAAATTATTAATTAAGTATCAATTAACATACTTATTTTCTATTAGTAACATATCATTTAATATGCAAATTTAATTTTTCTAGTATTATCCTTTTATACGTGGTTAATGGTTGTATTTTTCTTTGGATACAATGAGTACAATATTAAACACATGGTTAATGGACCAAAAAAGAAACACATGGTTAATTAATGGTATAAGCAGAGCAACATTTTGGTAGTTGGGTCAACAAAATTAAGTTTCAAATTTATTTACCTAGGTTTTTTTTTAGCAAATGATATTATTTGGGGAGGGGTGTGGATTTAGCCTTGCAATAAGTTAAGAATAATATGGTTCAAATTTACTTTTAACAAGAATCAAATTTAAAAAATTTCGCTTATAAATAGAAGAATTTTAATAAACTGTAATACTAAGGGCAGTTTTAACTTTATTTTTAAAGGGGAGGGACAACTTACATCTCGAGGAGAATACGTGTCGTGTTGTAGTATAGCCTGCTGGCTAAATAAACAAAATGAAAGGTGCAGTCAGCAGAGAGAGAGAGGGGGGCACCGGTGGATTGTCTGCCCTCCCATTTTCATTGTCTGCCCTACCATTTCCATACTCTCCTCATGCCCTTCTGTTTGTGTGGTCACGGTTAAGCCACGTCAATATTTTATATTTTTATTACTTTTTGTTTTATTATTTCTATAAAAAATTAATATAAAATGTTGACGTGGCTTAACAGTGACCACACATCACAGGAGGGCAGGGAAAGAGTATGAAAATATGAGGGCAGACAATCCACCTCCGGGGCACTACCATGTGACTTTCTTCCCAACAGCTTGGATTATTATTGGTCTCTATGCCTAATGTCCCTGCCAAATTAGACCAACAGGGAGCTATAGACCTATGACATACCTAACTCCCGAAGCTGCCCAATTGGCACTGCTCTGGTTTACCGTGCTGGCATTCTTTTCCACGTGGCAGATAGTGACTTCTCAATTCCCTTGCCACATGGGATTTTCCTTTTTCTTACTTTTATGTTGTTGGGGTTTGATCATTTTCTGTGGCCCAAAAAATTACTTAATCCCAGGTTACATGTAGAGTTGGATTTGGGACAAATAAAGAATGGATAATGGGATATTTCTTTTGGCTGTAATTAAGGATGGATTTTTTTGCTAAATTAACATGCCAACCGTGTTATATTAATTTTGTACCAAATTTTTTGTGCCAATCGGTAATGGTACAATATTATACCGTACCAAAATTGTAACAACCTGTTCCCATTTTTATTTACGGATTTTGGAACGAAGGGGTAGTTTGGTAATTTCAGTGGGGTTGATAGATATTTTAAAGGGAGTTTTAATGAAAAGCCCACGGTATTATTCACTTTAACGAAAAACCACATTTTTACACTAAAAAGTCAATCCTGATACTATTCACTTTACCCTTTAATTTGTCCTTATCGTTAAAACTCATAGTTTTCAAGCCCTTTTCATTAGCTTTACTTTAAAAGGGCTTGAAAACTTTGAGTTTTAACGATAAGGATAAACTAAAGGGTAAAGTGAATAGTACCAGGTTTGACTTTTTAGTGTAAAAATATGGTATTTCGTTAAAGTGAACAGTACCGGGAGCTTTTCGTTAAAGTTTCCTATTTCAAATTGTTGCTTTTGGGTCTTGTTTGGTGTGCCCAAGTGGGGCCCACCCTTGGTTTTGTCCCCCCAGCCCAAACACTTCATCTTTCTCTCTTTCTCTCCCTTGCTTTCTTTCTTTCTCTCAACTCCCCCGAGCTCTCTCTCTCTTAGCTCTCACCCCTCTCAGTGCACTGTTGCACCACCACCACCGCCCACCTCACTGGTGAGCCCACCACCATCACACAGTTCATCATGCCTCTCTCCCCGAGACCTGAACTGGAACTAACTCTCATACGTCTCTCGCACGCTCTCTCTCTATGCACGGCGAGGTTCAACGACCTTCGAGCCAATTTCCGGCCAACTTCGAGCTCTACTAGGGAAACAAAAGGTATAATCCTAATCTACACTTGGTTATCTTCAATTTGGTGAGTAAATCATATGTTAGGGTTAATAATCGAGGTTGATCGGAGTTTGGGAAGCTCTGGCTTCCTTCTCTGTGAGAATCGGTTTGAAAACCGGGTCGACTCGACCTGGTAGCCCTAAACCCAGATCCACAACCCTAGCCGGCCCAAAGTTATTAGGCCATATAACCCGGCCTAAACTCTCGGCCCAATCCATAATTGTGAGCCATTGAACCCAGCTCAGTTGCAAGCCCAAACCTAAATGAGAATCGGCCGAACCCAGAACCCAGGCAGTGCGTGGGCGTAGGTCTTGGCCAGCGCGTGGAGCACACGCACCTCTACCGAAGGTACTGTGCTTCGATGTCGTCCACGTCGGCGCTAACGAATTTTCTGGCCAACTTTCGGGCGACCCAGATTGGCGCGTGGCCGTCCCAGCCGCTGCCCAATGGTGATGCGTGGGGGTACCCGAGGTCCCTCATTATGTTTTTCGATGTCCTAAATTTGTTTATGACGTCTGTTTCTTGAAATTCAATCGTTATGATAAAGTTTGATTAATTGGACCCTTTATGTGCTTATGTGCAATTATTTATGGCATTTTCGTCCTCTCTTGTTTGCACTGCTCTTCGGCGGTGAAGTATCTGTGAGTGGACCCTTTTTAAAAATGCATATTTTACTATTAGAAATGCATACATGAAAAACATAATTTTATGTCTATGTTTTATGAAACGTTTATGAGTAAATTGGTTTTACGTTTATGAATTATCATGCTTATTCGACTTTACGTCCTTTGGGGTATATATGGTTGATGACTATATGCCTACTTATGAACATGGTTTTACGATATGAAGTTTTAGTTACTGAGATTCGATTTGAGATATATATTAGAAATATTATGTTAATGCTTTGATGTGCTTACTTAATGGTCATTCTTATGATTTGCCTACGGGGAATGGTTCTATTTACAGGCGAATGAAATCATTAATTGGCTTCGGTCGGGTGATGTAGGGTTTACGGGAGAATGATACTGCCAACGAGCTAATGGTCCTGCCTACGGGCGAATGAAATCATTAATTGGATTCGGTCGAGTGATGTAGGGCCTACGGGCGAATGATACTGCCTATGAGCGAATGTTACTTATATATTGGCTTCGGTCAGGTGATGTAAGAGCCTTCGGGCGAATGATACTGCCTACGGATGAATGCAGGCCTACGGGCGAATGAAGTGTTCTATATGCCTTCAGGCAGGAGATAATACCACTACTTAGCTCACTATATATCATATATGTTTTATATGTTTTATCAAAGGTTTTATGGCATGCTAATATTTTTGGAAACCTATTACATATTATGCTATTGAGTTTTCATCAACTTTAGGGGTTAGTATGTTGTTGAATAACTATTTTAGTATTACTTATTTATCAACTTGGTCCATCCATGTTTTGTTCTGAGCCCCCCCTCAGGACTTAGAATCGAGGTGTACAATCCCAACGTCAAGGCACTCCCGCATCAGCATCTTTGAGTCCTCTCGGTGTAGGACCCATCCTTTTGTTCATTCAATTTTACATTATTTCCTTTATAGTGTCTCAGATTTAGTTGTATGCTCTGAATATGTTCCTGTAGACATCGAAATTTCGGTGAAAGCAAATGTTCACCAACGCATTTAAATTTTGACGTATCAGGGCATACATGGCATATGCCACGTGTCGTACAAATTGTACACATGGCGTGTGACTCAACAAAATAGGAAGAAATACCCTTGGAGGATTAAACAAGTTTTTCTTCTCATTTTGGGCAATGACAAGGCAAGCATCATTTCAATCCATTACTGATCAAAGCAAGTTCTTCTCATTTGGGCAATGACAAAGCATGCACATTTTAAGTTTAAAATTGTATTAAGTGGGAAATTAGGCCATAAATTAGACCACTTCAATTTCAATATTGCATTAAGTGGGAAAATTAGGTAATGGTGCTTGGGTGGGAAACTTTTGTGGTGATGATTCATTCTCAAAAGCCTATAAATAGGTTTCTCCATCAAGGTATCAAACATCAAGGAATTCATAAATACATTTCTCTACTCCCAAATTGGAAGAGAATTCCTGAAATCCTTGAAGCTTTGAAACTCTAAAGCTTTCAAGCATCCAACCTTCAAGATCAAGCCCAACGGCCCATGAAGAAACCATCCATACATAACTGTTCATCCTAAAGATCAAGCCCCGACGGCCTTTTGGATCAACAACCCATTCACAAATCTACACAACTGTTCATTCCTAGATCAAGCCTCGATGGCCCTTGGATCAACAGTTCATCCACAAATCTGCACAACTGTTCATTCCTAGATCAAGCCTCATCCACAAATCTGCACAACTGTTCATTCCTAGATCAAGCCTCGATGGCCCTTGGATCAACAGTTCATCCACAAATCTGCACAACTGTTCATTCCTAGATCAAGCCTCGACAACCCTTGGATCAACAGCCCACCCACAAATCTACACCCACGTGTTCTTGTTTCAAGAAATTTCCGTGTTCACAGTTCCATAATTGCATAAGCATTGTATTTAAATCTATAAGTTTTATTTATATTCGTATTTCTTCATTTTTCTCATGCATGTTAGTGTGGTTTTGTCACCTTCGGGTATCGGCCAACACGTGCTTACCCTGGTGTTTGGAGGATATCAAGGTCGGGCGTGTCAGAAATTTCATGATATGGTTTGGTAATGATACAATTACCACGGTATTACTGTACCGTACCAAAAATATAATATAATATATAATTTATAAATTATATAATATTGTTGTGGTCTATTTTATCTAACAATATTTAGGGTGGCTGGCGGCAAGGAGAAGAGAGAAAAGAGAGATGTGTTAGTAGAATTGTAGGGGAATGTGTGTTGTTATCCCTCCTACATTGTGCCTTTATTTATAGTAGTAAAGGAGAGAAGATATTCCTTCATCCCCAAGGAATACAAGATACAGTAGGAAAGGATAACCATAATCAAATCTAATCTAGGATTTACACAATCACAATTCAACTAGGAATGTTTACAACGCTCCCCCTTGAGTGTGTAAATACTCAAGGTAGATTTAGCATCATGCAGAAGTTGAGGAAGTTGACTCGTCGACACTGATTCCAAGGAGCAACGCTTATTCTCAATAAGGTAGGAACTTGCATAAGTAGTAAGTCTTACTAAAAAACCCTAAGGCTATGGCAAAAACCCGAGTAGGGACAAAATCCATAGTCTAAGGAAAAATGCGTGAGAAATGAAAAGTAAAAAAAAACGTCTACAGGACGTCATCAGGGATATGACCAGCCCAAGGTGGGTGCCTCGTTAAAACCTAGTTAGGTAGCAAAAACCCAGTGGGAAAAATGCTCCTAATCATAGGGAAAAAGAGTACATTAAGATCAAGGAGGTATCTACAGGATACTCCCCCTGAGTTTGACATAATTCCAAAGAGAAATAGCAAAGTTACAACTCAGAAAGTTTACGCATACCAATTCCATGAACAAGCTTCTGAAACGTCGTCTTCGGCAGTGATTTGGTGAAGAGGTCGGCCAGATTGTCTTGTGAACGGATTTGTGTGACTTCAATCTTTTGGTTCTCTTGTTGTTGATGTGTAAAGAAAAACTTCGGCGCAATGTGCTTGGTGTTGTCTTCTTTAATGTAACCCTTCTTGAGCTGTTCGATGCAAGCTGCGTTATCTTCAAAGATCGTCGTTGGGACATCAACAGCGAGATAAACATCGTATGAGCTTCGAATATGGCCCACTACAGCTCTCAACCAAAAGCATTCCCGAGCTCCTTCATGTAAGGCGAGAATTTCAACATGGTTAGACGAAGTGGCAACTAAGGTCTATTTAGTTTACCTCCAAGAGATTGCGGTGCCTCCAATGGTAAAGACATAACCCGTTTGAGAACGCGCCTTGTACGGATCAGATAAGTATCCTGCGTCGGCATAACCAACAAGGCGAGAATTGACTCAAGAAGCGTATGGTGCGGCATCATTCGAGGATTCGTAGGGATAGAACAAACCCAAATCCGTAGTACCCTTAAGGTAACGGAAGATGTCTTTCACGCCAGTCTAGTGTCTGCGTGTAGATGCATTACTGTATCTTGCTAAAAGATTAACAGCGAATGAGATATCGGGTCTAGTGCATTGAGCTAAATACAATAAAGCACATATCGTACTTAGATAAGGAACTTCAGGCTCCAAAATCTCTTCATCATCCTCATTCGGACGAAAAGGATCTTGTTTTGCATCTAGCATGCGAACGACCATAGGAGTACTCAAAGACTTCGCTTTATCCTCATTAAAGCGGCGCAACACCTTCTGGGTGTAGCTCAATTGATGTACTAGGATTCCATCCGAACAATGCTCTATCTTGAGACCAAGATAGTATCGAGTCTTACGATTCAATGTCATCACTTAACATGATCTCAGTAGTTACTATAAATGTTATTGCATCTTCGACAATCATCTCATTTCTACGCCACACATCATCTAAGCTAGCATAATAGACCGAAATCTCACGATTCTCGAGAGAAGGATTCGTCTATTCAAGGATGCTTCCATAATCTAGAATTTCCTCATGAGTTGGATAGAATGAGTAAGCGATAGTCGGATTCACGGTAGGTTCTTTAGGACTTTGTGTCGTGGTTTTCCTCTTCCGGGGGTGTGAATCCTTTGAACCAAGGGGTCTGCCATGCTAGGTTTCCAATCGCAATTTTTTTTTTCAATTCAAATATAACTCAATTATATGCATATGAAAAACAATAATTTCAATGCATGTACAAATATATTTGATGCAATTCATAGCAAATATCAAATGCACATAATTTCAACAATTATGGTTATGAGGCATACACAATTTATGTAGAATCTAAAATACGTAAAACGTAAAGTTGGGTCATACATCATGGTGAATGTTCATGCTATCAGGGCTGCAAAAATATTGAGATAAAAACCATTGTTTTGAAAGAACCTGATTGCGTGATGATATGCATGAATTGGTTTGATGTAGAAAAATTCTCTAACGTTAAATTCCTAAGTGCAGCGGTAGGAGCGTGCTGATAACGTGTTGTGGTCTATTTTATCTGACAATATTTAGGGTGGCCGACGGCAAGGAGAGGAGATAAAAGAGAGATGTGTTTGTAGAATTGTAGGGGAATGTGTGTTGTTATCCATTCTGCATTGTGCCTTTATTTATAGTAGTAAAGGAGAGAAGATATTCCTTCATCCCCAAGGAATACAAGATACAATAGGAAAGAATAACTAGAATCAAATCTAATCTAGGATTTACACAATCACAATTAAATTAGGAATGTTTACAACAAATGTATGATTTTATAACACATATTTATAATATTCCAATAATTTGAAAATAAAACCCTACTTATATTAGCATTGTTGTTGGTGAATTTGATCTCTTAAGTTGGTGGAAATCAAATACAAAAGAGTTCCCAATTCTTTCACAAATAGCCAAGGATATCTTTGCAATCTCCACTTCTATCATTGCTAGTGAAAATGCATTTAGCCTAGGGAGGAGGGTTGTGGACCCTTTTAGGGCATGCCTGACTCCGAAAATGATAGAGGCACTAGTGTGTACTAATGATTGACTTAGGGCAGATGAAGTGAACTTGAACAAGGAACCAACGGAAGATATGCTTCAATTTTACAAGGAAATGGAAGAAGTGAAAACAAATAAGATATGCTTTAAACTTTTTAGTAAATTTGTTATTAAATGGTTTTCAACTTTAATTCTTCTTGCTACTAATATGTTTTCTTTGTTTGTAATGTAGGTTTGACACAAGCTCAATCTTCTACAAGTTCAATGTCACCTCCAAAAGCTTCGGCATCTCAAACTTGAATAATTGATCAATGAATTTTACTTTTTGAAGTTTAGTTCCAATTTTCATTTGGTTTGAAACTTTAACTTTTAGTTGGATTGTTAACTTCTACTTGTTTTGGTTCGTAACTTCTATTTGGATTGTAAACTTAATTTTCATCATGAATCTTGATGCATAATTTGAATTATTGTGTGTGAATTGGGAATAATAAATAATAGATGAATTTAGGCTACAATGTATGAGATAAAGGTACAAAAAAAAAAGTTTTTCCCTTGAATTGGGTTAAAAAAACATAAACATATTTTGTCCCAAAACAAAGTGGCAATTACCATTGTCATACTATGCCAACCAAATTATTTGGCAATACTGAACTTTGGTATATCGAAAGTTTGGTACGGTAATGTTAATAGATTTTGCCAAATCAAAAGTTTGGTATGGTAATTGGTACGAGAATTTTGGTACGATAACTGTATCGAACCCACCCCTAGCTGTAATCGGTTTACGAATTCAAATCTTGTATTTGAGTCTAAATATGAAGCCAATCATTTCCAATTTACGGGAGACAAAATTTATAATTATTTTTTCGGAAATAAGATTTAAATTTGGTTTTCAATATGAAATTTGAGTTAAGAAGGACCCTATGCCAACGAGAAAGATATTATTCATCCAAGAAAAATAAGATTTGAATTTTGAGCACAATAATTTTCAATGCTCATAGTCAAAACTCAAAATTTAAGTTTTAAAAATTCAATGTTTTCTTCTCTAACGCAAAGACTTAAATCTTAAAATTCAAAATATAAGAACATAGGTTTAAGAATACAAGTCCTTGCATGGAAGAAGAAAAACAAAAATTTCAAACTCAACACCTTTTTGGGACTCAAATATAAGAAAATAGGTTTAAGATTTGAGTCTTTGCATTGGAGATGGTCTTTTTACTTTTTTTTTTCTCTCTTATTTTCTTTTTGATTAAATTCTTCCCAAGTTTTTTTTTTTTTTTTTTTTTTTTTGTGAGTTTGATTCCTGTAGGGGACCGGATTGTCTAAGGCTAATCCCCTTAAGACGATTATTTTAGTGGTGCAAATTTAATAGTTACAACCAATTATTAAGAATGAAACTATTAGCTAGTCCACATAGAATAGGCTAGACAGATCAAGAAAGATATATAGAATATTGACTTGTATAAATTTGTGTGAAGAAATTACATAATTTCATATATAAATCAGTTCTTGATAAAATATTCCTCTTGTTAATGTTTGAAGAGGTTCAAAGTGAAAATCTCCCCTCCCTTGTTAATATAATAAAGTTAATATGATATATTTATATTTAATGGTAAGAGAATAAATTAGTTTTAAATCGTCATCAATAAGATTTTTCATTGTGAAGAGGAATGCCACTATCTTTATCTTTATGTTTAAAGTAATACAATTTGTTTCTTAAAAAATGGCTATAAAGACTTATGATTCCATTGGTTAAAAACGTTAAGCCATGTGTTTAAACATTTTAAGTTCGACATTCTCTTTCTCAGTATTGCAAGTATAAAAATATACGGTTAAACAGCTTTTGTGAGTGGTACATGGGTGAGTGATGTCGATTTACCTTACTTGTAATAATAACATGGATCTATAATTGCATGTACATTCTTAACCACTACTCAACGCACACTCATTCATCATAATTGGGTAATCCATGACACTTTTAAAATGAATGAGTGGGGGATTATTTTGAAAGGGACAAGTCCGTTCAAGTTGATTATTCAAGATACCAAAGTGGAAAAGTACCAAACTGAAATCCCAAGCCATGACATGGACAAGTTGGAGTATTAGGAATTATGGAGTGGGGCCCACTCGGACTGTAGCAATAAATGACGATTCACACTCAGATTACTCTATTACCGGCCTTTGGTTGGTCAAAACTCAAAAACCTACATACCCTCCTTGAATATGTGTGGCTCTCTCGTGCTGGACATCTGTGTGGCTAATCACCTTAAATATCTTATTCGTATGTCATTTTCTCACACCAGAGTCTCATTCTCTCCCTTTCAAGGTTTTGATGGAGAAATTTTTAGTTGTGACGGGAATACGGATGGTACATCATGTGTTTTTATGTAAATGGTGAGAAATTTTTTTTTTAAGTTATTAACTTTTTACAAGGTTCTAAAAGACGCTAGACGCTAGTCGGGCAGCGGGTTGGGGCCTAGCGCCTAGGCGGCTAGGCGTGGCTTAAGCAGACGCCTAGGCGGCTAGGCGTGGCTTAAGCAGACGCCTAGACGGATTTAAGTAAATCTATTATATTTCATGTAAATAAGTGTCTGTTTCTACTTAATATATATATATATAATTTCATCATAAACTACAAAACAGAATGACATATATATTATGAAGTATTAGAACATAATGAAAACATGGAGAACAAGCCTATAATGTGTGCTCATTTAAGTATTCAACAAGTCTCTTACAATTTATTAAAAAAATAAAATTTAAAATGAAAGTTATCTATTTTCTGTCTAAATGAGTTGCAACCTAGGCGGGTGCCTAGGTGGTCTAGGCAGGCGTCTCAGCAGGTTTAGGCATCATTTCTTAATTTTCAAACGCCTAGGCATTAATCGGAGTGGTGACCAACCGCCTAGCGCTTAGGTGGGGATTTTTAGAATAGTGACTTTTTAACACACATACCCTACCATTTATATAGTGACACGTGGTGTATCACCCCGTGCGACGGTCACACTGAAAAATCTCTCTCAATGATGACTTCTCTCCACATCCACGCCAGTCACCACACTCTTATTATATACTCTTCAAACTCAGACAAAGTCTCTACTCAATATATCTCTTTCGAGAGATTGAAGATTCAAAGCTTCTTATTCATGCAATTCAAAATAGATGCATTATTAAAGGCTATTATTGAAGATATTCATTAGGTCTTTTTTTTTTCTTTTGTCCACATATTTCAGGGAGTCATATTCTTAGAGAAGATAAACTTTCTAGCATATGTTATTACTAGTTTGGCACACTCGCCTAAGAACACCAAAATCTGGATCAGGTTACAACCTTTGATAGCTCATCTTGTGTTCATGTTTGATTGTCTAGGTTCTAGTTGCACTCAAGGTTTATTTATCTAATGTGATCTACTTTCTTTTTCTTATTCTTGAATGGAGAAAATTCCGGTAAAGGAAAAAATTTCGCCTCTCTCGTGTTGGACGTCTGTGTGGCCAATCGCCTTAAACATCTTATTCGCATGTCTTTTTCTCATACCAGAGTCTCACACTCTCCCTTTCAAGGTTCCAATGGAGAAATTTTTAGTTGTGACGAGAATACGGATAGTACACCACGTGTTTTTATGCAAGTGGTGGAAAATTTTAATTTTTAAGTTATTAACCTTTTAACACACATAACCCACCATTTGTATAGGGACACGTGGTGTACCACCTCGTGTGACAGTCACATTAAAAAATCTCTAGTTCCAATGATGGCTTCTCTTCGCATTCACACCAGCCACCACACTCTTATCATATACTCTTCAAACTCACATAAAGTCTCTACTCGATATATCTCTTTCGAGAGATTGAAGATTCAAAGCTTCTTATTCATGCAATTCAAAATAGATGCATTATTAAAGGCTATTATTGAAGATATTCATTAGGTCATTTTTTTTCTTTTGTCCACATATTTCAGGGAGTCATATTCTTAGAAAAGATAAACTTTCTAGCATATGTTATTACTAGTTTGGCACATTCGCCTAAGAACACCAAAATCTGGATCAGGTTACAACCTTTGATAGCTCATCTTGTGTTCATGTTTGATTGTCTAGGTTCTAGTTGCACTCAAGGTTTATTTATCTAATGTGATCTACTTTCTTTTTCTTATACTTGAATGGAGAAAATTCCGCTAAAGGAAAAATGGCGCCTCTCTCGTGTTGGATGTCTGTGTGGCCAATCGCCTTAAACATCTTATTCGCATGTCTTTTTCTCATACCAGAGTCTCACTCTCTCCCTTTCAAGGTTCCAATGGAGAAATTTTTAGTTGTGACGGGAATATGGATAGTACACCACGTGTTTTTATGCAAGTGGTGGAAAATTTTAATTTTTAAGTTATTAACCTTTTAACACACATAACCCACCATTTGTATAGGGACACGTGGTGTACCACCTCATGTGACAGTCACATTAAAAAATCTCTAGTTCCAAAGATGGCTTCTCTCCACATTCACACCAGCCACCACACTCTTATCATATACTCTTCAAACTCACATAAAGTCTCTACTCAATATATCTCTTTCGAGAGATTGAAGATTCAAAGCTTCTTATTCATACCATTCAAAATAGATGCATTATGAAGGCTATTATTGAAGATATTCATTAGGTCTTTTTTTTTTCTTTTGTCCACATATTTCAGGGAGTCATATTCTTAGAGAAGATAAACTTTCTAGCAGATGTTATTAATAGTTTGGCACACTCGCCTAAGAACACCAAAATATGGATCAGGTTACAACCTTTGATAGCTCATGTTGTGTTCATGTTTGATTGTCTAGGTTCTAGTTGCACTCATGGTCTAAAATGCCGATAATATCGGTTTTGTGAAAGAGCGATATTTTCACACTTATCCACTTAATTATCGTCAAAATATCGCGATAATATTGATAATATCGCGATATTATCGATAATATCGCGATATTTTAGGCTAGTGCGAATCAGAGAAGAACGCCGGAGCTTCTACAGCTTCGGCCGACTGTAAAAGAGCACCATAGACTCCGATCTAGGTATCAAAATGAAATACAAGACGAGAGGAATATTTTTACAACTTTCGTTTACCGTGAAACGGTCGGAGGTGTTCGGAAAGTTCCTCGACACTCACGGCCTCGCCAGAGCTGGGTGTGCCTTCCCCCGGGTCGATCTCGTTCCAATTGCAGATCAAGAAACAATCAAAACAGATTCAACCCCAATCTTGACAAACCCTAGAAATCAACCCAGAAACAAAAATCGAAATAAAACCTTATATTTTGAAATCAACCCATAAATCTCATCGTTCATTCTGGCGGCTGCTTTTTCTACGACTGCTTCGTTCCTTCCACTCCCTGGAGCTCCGCCGGAGAGGAGTTGCGACTATCGAAACCATTGGACTCAGTATACGATGCAGAATTGTTGTCAGATCTTCTACGGTGACTATTGGATAACAACAACATCGACAACTCTTGGATGACGACGACGACGCCTCCTTCATACTTCTACAAAATGAGAGGCAAGAGTCTTGACGACGGCGCCTCCTTACTTCTGACGACAACGACACCCCTTTTTTTTTGCGGTGACTCTTGGATGACGACGACAGCATCTCGACGACTGTGGAGTCGAGACTGAGAAAGATGAGATTGGGAAGTTGAGATTGAGAGATATGAGATTGGGTTCAGACTTGAGAGAGTTCGAGAATGTGTGTGCGTGTCTGTGAATCAGAGATTCAGAATGAGAGACATAGAGGAGATGACTGAAAAACTGAAGTTGGATTGGACGGTTGAGATTAAATCTCAACCAATCCGACGGTCCACATAATTCTTAGACCTATCTCTGACTCTTGACAACTTTTACAACTTTTACAACTTTTGACAAGACAAAAAGTAATGGTGGTTTCATCAAGATTCTAAATCACTCACGTATCTTACCATGCAATGTATAAAGTGTAAATATTGTAGTAAATCATTATATATAAATGATTATGGTGTGTTTAATCTTTTTTTCATTAATTACTACATATTTTCTACACTTACAGTATTTGCCAACTTGCTGTATAATCAACTTAAATCAGTTAAATCCATCATGTAATACATTTCCTTCTATTTTTTTTTGATAAACTAATAGATAATTGACTAAATAAACATTCTCCAAAGTTTCAATAAAAATTTCCAAGTTTTTCTTACAATTTCCGTGGTTTTTATTCAATTTTTATCGATATCGATAATATCCCCATATTTCCATAGATATTTCCGTGTTTTTTTACTACTGATATTTCCGATATCATCGATATTTTATACCCTTGCACTCAAGGTTTATTTATCTAATGTGATCTACTTTCTTTTTCTTATACTTGAATGGAGAAAATTCCGGTAAAGGAAATAATGGCGCCTCTCTTGTGTTGGACGTCTGTGTGGCCAATCGCCTTAAACATCTTATTCGCATGTCTTTTTCTCATACCAGAGTCTCACTCTCTCCCTTTCAAGGTTCCAATTGAGAAATTTTTAGTTGTGATGGGAACACGGATGGTACACCACGTGTTTTTATGCAAGCGGTGGACAATTTTAATTTTTAAGTTATAACCTTTTAACACACATAACCCACCATTTATATAAAGACACGTGGTGTACCACCTCGTGTGACGGTCACATTAAAAAATCTCTCGTTCCAATGATGGCTTCTCTCCACGTTCACACCAGTCACCACGTCTTATCATATACTCTTCAAATTATTCTATAGCAGCTAGCTGGTCATGAATCATGACACGATTCATCACTGCAATATATTGAATGAGATGTAATGGATAGATGAAAAATGCTATAGATTCATCAGGACACTCACAATCCTCCACTTGCGAAGCACTTAATTATATATGATGCATTTGCATGTGTTTTATTGTTCTACTTTAATGTAAAGTGGAGAATTTTAATGTAAGTGGGAGGTTTTAAGTAAGAATCTAGTGGTGCAAGTTTGATATTAATATTTCTTGGAATTGGATCCGTTCCGGACCTTAGTGTCCGAAGCCTAGGGATCAAATCATCTGGGCTGTTGATTGGTGTTTAAAAAAAATCAGAGCAATTGGTTTTGTGTGATGGATAGGGAAATGAGTTAATAGGGACCGTTGGATTGAATTTGTGCAGCCTAGATGAATTGATTCCTAGGCTCCGGACACTAAGGTTCGGAATGGATCCAATTCCATATTTCTCCACCCCTTAGTGTATATATATCACTATATAAAAAATTATTAAATAATGTAAGTGCAAGGATCAATGTTTTAGAATAGATGTAGTATTTCCTACAAGATAGAGGGGAAAAAAGGAGATTCCATATGCTAGCCTAGCTGGGCCTTATTTGTTGGCACCTTAGGCCATCTCCAACCGAAGGGTCCAGAGGGCCAGAGGGCCGAAAATAGCCTAAAACCGTATCTAACCAAGGGCTAGGCCAGAGGGCTCTGGAATCTGGGAGAGCCCCACGGGATCAGAGAGGGCTGGAGGGCTGGAGGGCTGGCTATTTTTTTTTAATAGTTCTACAATTAGTGTCGGTTATAACCGACACTAATAGTTTGAAATGTTTTTTAATATAACGGCTAGCTGAGTCAGCTAGCCGTTGGTTTTTTCTTTATTATTTTTTTATTTTTTATTTTTTATTTTAAACATTTTTTTCTTCTATAAATATGGTGAAGTTCTTTCAATTCTTCACTTCATTTGCAATATTTCCTTCTTCAATATTTTTCAATATTTCTCAATATTTCCTTCAATATATTTTCTAATATTTCCTTTATCTATAATATTTGTTTCAATTTTTCAATATTTCCTTCAATATATTTTCGAATATTTCCTTCATCTATAATATTTGTTTCAATTTTTCAATATTTCCTTCTTCTATAATATTTCTTCACTTCATTTGCAATATTTCCTTCAATATTTCCTTCATTTTTTTTTCAAAAAAAATGGCCTCATCTGCAATGAAAGGTAGGGCTTGGACCCGAAAAGAAATGAAGCTCTTTGCAAGGCTTATAGATGGATCTCAGAAGATAGTGTGAGGGGGATTTCTCAAACAAGTGAAGGTGTTTGGACTCGTGTGTCCAAAAAATACTTAGAGTTCTACGAAGGCACCATTCCACCGAATACCCGAAACCACGAAAGTTGTTCTTCAAGATGGAAGAAACATCTTCATCCAAGTTTGAATAAATGGCATCAAGCACTATTAGCAGTAGCAAGTAGACATGAAAGCGGCACCAATTACTATGACGAAGTTAGTGTTTTTATAGTTTATTTTAAATGTTTAATTATATTACATTAATTTCCTAAAATTTTTTTAATTATATTTTCTAGGTACGCCAAGCGGAGGAATTGTATATGGAGGGCAGCTCAAAACCCTTTCAGTTTCACGGTTGTTGGGAAATTTGTAAAGGGTGGGTGTTATTTGAAGATCCACCTCAACATAAAGTGGATCCTTTGGAAGCTGCATCCCCATCTGTAGATATGAATGAAGATGGATCTCCTACCAATCAACAAACAAGGGTAGAAAATCCGACTCCGTCCGAAAGTTCTTTACCTAGGGCTATGGGACGAAACAAGGCCCGAAGGTTGAGGGAAAAGGGCAAGGCAAATGCTGATTACGCCGCTCAACATGAAGTGGCGGCCTCATTTCGATTACTGGCGGAGCAAAATGCCCGTGAGGCGGAAGAAAGGAAGTGTAGACATGAAGAACGAGCCAAACAAATACAAGAAGAGATGGATGATAAGAATATGGAAAGGAACACTTCGAATTACACTCCAATGAGTAAGGCCTATTTTGATAGGAAAAAAAAAAGAAATTATGGCTCGGCGGCAATTGTTTACCTCTGACTATAATCCTACAATGGCAGATGATGAAGATGATATTGATTATGGATATTAAATTTAAGTCGTTGTAATTTTTAAATTTAATTTGTAGTGTTTAAATATAAGTTGTTTTTAAATTTAAGTTGTTGTAGTTTTTAAATTTAAATAATAAATTATGTTTGGCCTTATGGCCCTTTGGCCCTCAGTTAGAGACAGTTTTTTGTGACAAGGCTAAAACGAGCCATTTGGCCCTCTGGCCCTCGGTTGGAGACGGAGGCAAATATGGCCCTGTACTGTTCATTAAAATATTAATATCTTGGGGAATCTTGGAGGGCCAGAGGGCTCAAATGAGCCCTCTGGCCAGCCCTCGGTTAGAGATGGCCTTAGACGTGCAATATGGCTAATTGAATTGGTTTCCATTTTTGGTAATAGTAGGGGTGGAATCCCAAACGTCACTACTAACTAGAAATCAACCTGTACTAGACCTAACAAAGAAGCAGATTTATCATCAAATGCCAGTCGACCTTTATCTACTGGTTGAGTTTCGATCGAGTAAGCAAGGAGCCTGGACAGGTCAAAAGATCCTGCACGCTTGACCAATTTTAGCGCAAGTATAGGTGTTCCTTCGTATATGATTTGCTATAAGGGCAACACAACGATATAGTTGCCTCTTGGTTATTGAATTCCTTGAATCAGGAGCTTGTTCTATTGCCATACACTAGTTGAAGTTTGGGCTGATCTAAAGGACTGGTTTTCACGAGGTAATAGTTGACGAATATTTGATATTCAACGTGTGATCAATTATTGAACTTATCAATAAATATCCTCGTAACGCCGATGTATTCCTAACCAAGAAGAAAAAAGAATATAAACGGAAGCAGCAATCAGTTTCTTAAATAGTACACGACTCATGAACAAGTGATACAGTTTCTGATGGGTCTCGATGTTATATGTGATCCAGACCTTATTGATGCAAGAAGAGAAAAAACATAATATTTTGTCACGTAGATGGAGGGAGTTTCGTCTTCAAGTAATGAGTTATTGAAATACTCTTATAACCTTATTCCACACTCTTGCACCATCAATCATTTGAGGAGGAACATCTTAAACCAATATGCAGAGTACTTGAGGTACCTTTTCATTTTATGTTTGTAGTCAATATAAGTGAGCCCAAATCGAACAGTGTAGCCTGAGTCCCATTCATACACATCCAGAAGTGCCCATGCAAAGTATCCCTTCACCTTAACGCCCTCCCTGCGCACGTATTGAATAAAACTTCAACTCCGTATCAAAATTTGAATTGATTTGCAATGTATATATTATATGTGTGTTTTGCTTTTTGATTAGTTAAATGTAGTTGACACCATATCCGTAAATCCTTTGTACTGACTTGATGGCTTTCGAAAGATATTGAAGATGTTGATAATGGTATCTAATCCTGGTACTATCCTTGAGGGCAGTCTTGATAGGCAGGGAGCTATTATTTCCCTCGCCAACACCTACAAAACATCAAAGTTTAACATTTCAAATTCATATGCAGCATAAGCTCTCGAATTCCCTTTGGTAATGTAAATCTCCGGGTTGTTGTAATTTTCCTTTATATGCATAAGCTCTCGAATTCCCTTTCCCTTTGGGTAGATGTACAGCCAGCTCAAAGCAGTATGCAAAAACCAAAGCTGGCTCAACTGTGTGTGTGTGTGTGTGTGTGTGTGTGTGTGTGTGTGTGTGTGTTAGGGGTGGGCAAACGGGTCCTGGACCCGCGGGTCAGGGTGGGTATATGCGGTTCGGGGCGGGTACGGGGCCGGTCCAAAAATTTGAAACACAAAACAGGGCGGGGCGAGGCGGGTCTACGAAATTAGTAGGGCGGGACGAGTCCAAAAATAAGAAGGAACGGGCCCTCGGCCCAGCCCGTTTGTAGCATGGGATAATGTATTGTGGATTAAAGCTACGCCTTGGCCCTCGACTTACAAGGTAGCCCTCCAAATTGGACCAGATTTGGGAGGCCCTCAAGAAGGCCCTCAGATAATTTAATTAAATCAAACCTCTAGCATTCTCCTCCGTAGTTGCTGAGTAGCTGTATTATTGTGGACAAACCTCTTCCCTTCGGTCGTGGCTCACCAGTGTTTCCTTCCTCGGTTCGGGCTTTCTTCAGTTAGTTCCTCCTCCCTTGTTAGCCAACGGGGGTGGCCAATACGGAGGAGGTTTGTCCACAGCTGCAGACTCTTCTTTCCTGCTGGATTCTCCGGTTATTAAGGGCATTCCATACTTTGTTCTCTCTTGTTCACTGCATACATAATCTCTAGCCTTATGATTGTAAGATAAATCAATTTCCCAATCAACCGTCGATATCGAGTTGGATCCTTGAAAGCATCACTTTCTATTGTTGTCAATACCAAATCAGGTTCCCTAGGTACTTTCACATGTCTTACTCCGAGTAAACTGGCTTCCTCCAATATATCCAAGGTATATTTACATTGACAAATAGAAATCCCAGCTTTGGAACATGCAACTTCAACACCAAGTATTTTAACTGTCTGAGATCTTGAATTCGGAAATAACCACTAAGAAATTTCTTGAGGTTGCTAATTGTTTCCTCATCATTCCCTGTAATGATCATGTTGTCAGCATAAAGCAATACCACAGTGATAGAATCTTCACGAACCTGAGTAAACAATGAATAATTAGCACGTGACTATTGGAAACCAATCCCTTTAATGGTAGATGAGAATCGTTGGAAACAACTGCAAGAGGCCTGTTTGAGTCCATATAAGGACTTGTGGAGTCGAAAAATTATGTTCTCCCCCTGACGATGAAAACCAGAAGGTTGTAGCATATATACTTCCTCATGTAATGTACCATAAAGAAATGCATTTTGCACATCCATCTGGTACAAAGGCTTATTCCAAACAACGGCAACAGTCAAGAGACAACGAACAATAATTAGTTTAGCAACCGGAGCGAATGTTTCTTTGTAATTGATGCCCTCATGTTGAGTGAACCCCTTTGCTACAAGACGGACTTTGTATCGTTCGATGGTACTATCGAAATGGTACTTGATCTTGAAGACCCATTTGCATCAAATGGGTCGTTGGCTAGGAGGTAAAGAAACCATGGACCATGTGTGTTTGTCTTCAAGAGCTTGAATCTCAGAATTCATGGCTGCAATCCATTTAGGGTCATGACGGCCCCCTCATAAGAGGCTGGTTCGACCAGGTAGGATATGTTGTGTACAAATGATTTGTGAGAATGAGATAATCGAGAGTATGAGACGTACCGTTGAAGCGGATATCGCGTACCGTACATAGAGGAAGGGACAATGCTGGGCATGAGCAAAGCAGCATGATGGGTCTGATAGTCATTGAAATGAACAGATGGATGTTTAATTCGGTCAGAACGACGAAGTGGAAGAAGAGCGGGCTGGGGTGGAAGGGCGGGTTGTGGTGGTGAAGTGGGTTTAGGGGTGGGTGGTGAGAGGTTTTCTAAATTTTTTGTGTAAGAGTTGGAATTAGTGGGGTCTGTAGGTGGATTTGGATTTGGTGGTGTGGGTGTTTGGGCTGAGACTAAAGGAGAATATGTGTCATCATGTGGAATGGGTAATACGGGGGAATCTAATTGATTTTCTGGTGGTGAGGTAGCAAGATGAAAAATGTGCTCGTGAAAAACGACGTCACGAGATATGAAAATTTGCTTGCTATCAAGGTCATAAACTCGATAGCCCTTTTAACCAAAGGGATATCCCAAAAGAAGAAAAAACAGCGACGTGCATGTGTGTCGAACTTGTGCAAGGGAGTAAGATTGGTGGCATAACATAAACACCCAAAAACCCGAAGATGAGAATATTCGGGTGGTGTGCCGTGCAAAAGTTTATAGGGAGATTTATATGAAAGTAAGGGTGTAGGAAGGCAATTTATGAGATAACAAGCGGTTTGTATGCTTTCCCCCCAAAACTTTAAATGTAAATTGGCTTGAAAACGTAATGCACGACTAACATTCAAAAGATGCCTATGTTTGCGCTTAACCATCCCGTTTTGTTGAGGAGTGTGAGCACAAGTATGTTGAAAAATGGTGTCATAAGCCTTTAAAAACGCACTCATCAATACAAATTCACCCTTATTATCGACAACATAAAGCAATACCACATTGATAGAATCTTCACGAACCTGAGTAAACAATGAATAATCAACACATGATTGTTGGAAACCAGTCCCTTGAATGGCAGATGAGAATCGTTGGAACCAACTACGAAAGGCATGTTTGAGTCCGTATAAGGACTTGTGCAGTCGACAAACCATGTTCTCCCCTAACGACGAAAACCAAGAGGTGGTAGTATATATACACCCATTTGCAATATTGCACAACATGATCAGCATTCAACATTATATTGGATTGTGGATAACGGGGTAACATATGACATTTCTCATCTATCACCCAACGATAACAAAACAACAACACAACATGATTTTGTTGGTTTACCTAATGGAGGACAAGGTGCAATTGAAAGCATTGGGTCCATTAAATTGTCATAAGAGATATCTCTTGTTGGAGTTTTACATGTGCCGAAATTTTGTGTAAACTTATTGTCTGTGAGCAAATTTACTCGGGGGTTGAAATGTAACGTAATATTTTATCCCGATTTTTGTATTGTGCAGGACATGGATACGAAGAGGACGATTGGCTTGGGCAAGCATTTTCATGGGCTTTACTACCTCACACCAAGCCAAAATCCTCACCTAGTTAATCATGTTAACCGCACCTCAGGACTTTGGCACCAACATCTTGGGCACCCATCATCAGCCCCTCTT
This sequence comes from Malus domestica, assembly GCF_042453785.1. NCBI lineage: Eukaryota > Viridiplantae > Streptophyta > Magnoliopsida > Rosales > Rosaceae > Malus > Malus domestica. The sequence goes on along the minus strand of NC_091667.1, from coordinate 484,594 downwards.
CACTCTTTATTCCAAACCATCCCAGAAATCATATTTGATTCCAAGCATGTTTGTGAGGTTTGTCCTTTAGCAAAGCAAACTCGTTTATCTTTTGTTTCAAGTTCCATAAAATCGGTTGCACCTTTTGATTTGATTCATTGTGATATTTGGGGACCACACAAAATTCATACACACACCGGAGCACGTTATTTCCTAACTATTGTAGATGATTTTACTCGCTTCACATGGGTTCATCTCATGCGTTTTAAATCTGATACACAAGCCTTGTTGAAATCATTTTTTTCTTGGGTCAAAACACAATTTAATCGTGAAATTATGTTAAAGCGCGTTTTGTACCGTCGGGGTTGCCGGCCGCTCGGTGGGTGAAGAGCTCTGTGTGTGTGTGTCTCCTAGGAGAGAATATAGCAGCGGAAGAGTGAAGGCAGAGCAGAGCAAGGATTAATCCTGCTCTGATACCATATTATTTTTTTGTAATATTTCTTATTGATGAGCCTTACGGGAAGGCTATTACTTATAAACATTACAAGTCAAACTTTACACCTACTAAGCAAGCTTTACACCTTAAGCTATAATTGCAATCACATAAAAACAGCTGTCACATGATCCTTGTTGGCACACAAGGGAAAATGGAGATGATGAGGCCACATGATCCCTACTGTCTTCCTTAGTCGCAACCGCATACAAGGACGAAGCTAGTGTAGGTCTAGGGGGTGGATGTCCCAACTCATTTAAAAAAAATGTATGGATGCGTTCCAATTCTCAATAATCAGCTCTAATTAAACTACAATTAAAAAAATTGGTAGGCAACTAAACTAGTCTACCGTTTTGGATCCCAAATGTCCTACCTAATGACAATTTAATTAACAATTAATTTAATTGAGCCTCCCTGTTTTTCTAACCCTAGGTCGTTAATTCACACAAAACTCATCCCACCACGTACGGCAAAGTAATTCCAGTCCTCAATTTCTCCAGATTTTTCCTCCCCTTTTATTCAACCAAAACTCAATTGACTTTGGAGTGTTATAGATAGTTGGAGTTCAAGTAATCAATTATCAAAATTCAACACAAGAATTTTACTCCACAAGGTATTTTATACGACTTTACTTCATTAATTTGTTTTTGGCATTTCAATTTAGAATTTAGCTTTCTAATTTTGAGATCATTGGATGAATGATAACATGATTACTTTTATATAAAGAGATATTTAATGGTATTAGTAATGATATTGTTATGCAACGCTTTCAAAACATGAAATCGATTTGAGAAATAATGTAATATGTTGTATGAAAAAATTTATGGATTAATATATTAGTGTTTTGTTCAATAAATTCTTGAGATTTTTAATTGTGATTTTGTTATTTGAGGATGCCTCCGCTCATACAAATCTCTGACTTCGTCTCTGACGACGTACCCCGACCACCCTATTTCGCCAGTGAACATCGCCCTCCTCGCCACCTGCCACTACCGGCCAAGTCTCCATGCTCTTTCTCTTCTCTTTTTCTTCGAAGCTGTTCTCTCCAGCACAAACAACCCCACAAAGCAGAAACCAAACCCACACTAAAAATCCAAGCCTTCATTTTTACACACTGAAACACTGAGTTTCCCATTTATTTTTCAAAACAGAGAGACCCAGATCAACGTGAGGATGTAAATGTAAAAGAGTTTCACATCAATAAAAGAAAATTTTTTACAATGGCTTATAAGAGATTGAACTACTCCTTATATTGCCAATTAGTTTTGTAGTGGAACTTTCAACTTTCTTCAATTAAAATCCAACAATCAAAAACCTCAGATAATGATAGTTTCAATCCCAATTTTACAAATTTGAAACCAAAAAAAAAATCCAGAATTTCGCCAACAAAATCTCGTTTTATTAGAACCCGTAACGCAGAATTTGATAGATGAGTAAAAAAAGTAGTTCTTGTGCACTGCAAGTTTTATCGGCGATACGAAAAAGGGTTTAGGCGAGAGGAAGAGCCCCTTGGTTCTTTACATTTAGGTTTCGGAGATAACAAGATAATTAACACTGTTGTGTTAAGTGGAGTTGTCACGAAATTAGAAAAGTCACAAAGAGGCCACTTACATTTGGAGGATAATTCTTGTGTTCCTCCAGTGAGAAAACCAATTAGTATTCCTACTTACAAATAACGAATCTTTACCATCTGAACATCATAGTCGGAGCCGTTCATTCTCTTTATCATCATCTAAATATCATATTTGTAAAAAAAAAAAACATTCAATTTGGAGACATATAGTTAAGTCATTCGTCATTTAGGAAGACTTCAAAAGAGATTTGAATATAAGACATGAAGTACTTGGAGCTGACGGAAGACTAGTCTCAAAACCAAATGTGTGGCATTCTAGGATTCACATGAGAACACAAACATTATCCCGTTTTGGGTGGAGAAGATTCGAGTCCTCACCCTCTCTCTCATTTATCTATATATAAAACTGGAAGGCTGTTTTGGTGTCACCAGCTTCGATAAAAAAAATTGGACCAAACTGCCCCTCGGCCAAAAAATCCAAAAGCAGCCCAATACAATATATCAAATAATGCAAGGGTAATTTGGTAATTTGATCATCATAAAATATAATATTATAGCAATATATCAAATAATGCAAGGGTAATTTGGTAATTTGATCATCAAAAAATATAATATTATAATACAAATAATAAGTGGGGAGGGAGAAAAAAATAAAATAATAGAAGGATAAGTGAAAGTTGATGGTGCCCACGTGAAGGGGAAAGAAAAATATAATAAAAAATAAAGAAAATCATAAATGCTGTGTTCAAAATATCTTAAGAGGCGTGTAGCGTCGGTGATAAATTAGTACTGTTTTTTTTTTTAATTAGTACCTTACAATAAGCTTGGAATAATGTGATTCAATCAGATGTTCTTGAAATATTATTTTCTCTATTTTTAAGTACATTCAAAATATCTTAAGAGGTGTGTAATGTCGGTTAAAAAAAGATATTTTCCACGCGGATAATAATGTGATTTGCTAGTTATAAAAAAGATCTTTCCCAAGCGGATAATAATGTAATTAAATTAGTTGTCAAATGATTGTTTTTTTTTAACAAACGATATCTGATCTAAGATTATTCATTTACTTCAAATATTTAACTTTCATTTTGTCAATTTACGCATATAAATACATTTAAAACATGTAAATCATGCATAACATGCCGTGATTTAAAAAATACTTTCTGCTCGTGCATGAGCACGTGCATGAAGGCTGGTCTCTCTATAAATGCATGAACTTGCAAAGCTATTCTAGCAAATTAGAAGCTTCCAAAAAAAATTATACCAAATTAGAAAGCATATTAATCCAACTCGTAGGTGAGATGATGACGTCTCAGCTTTATGCCCCATCCTTCTCTCTCTTACCAAAATCGTCCATTAACCCTAATCATCTGATTAAGGATGGTAGCCCCTCCCTGATCAGCATCGTTCCGCGCCACCATGTCCATCAAAATCGTAATAAGAAAAAATCCTCATCCTTGGTGATCCGTGCCACTTCTGGTGAGCTCAAATCATCACCTGCATCAGTGTTCACGGTTACTTCAACGGAGAATCAGGCGTTTACGGTAAAGGCTTTGGTGACGGTGACGGTAACAGCTGGAGGGTCCAGCATACGCTTGAATCGTCCCCCCGATGACAATATCGACTTGCTTCGAAAAACCTTGCTTTTGGAGCTTGTTGGCGCCGAGCTTGACCCCAGTAAGCAAGCAGTACTCTAAGCATACAGAATATATATATATATATATATATATATATAACATTTCCCATTAGAATAAACACAAATAGATTGTCTCACAGCCTCAGCCAGTTTGACCGTACGTAGTTAATAATTATCTTAAATTTATATCTTTACATCCACAAATATTTTTAGAGTTGAGAGTTTTTTTGTTTGATACAAGTGAGTTTTTTTTCTTTCTATTATATTTGTTGTTCATTAATTCGTTCGAGTTTTATTTTTTTTGCACGAAAATAACAAACGATTTGCCCCAAGGTTATTCAAAACAGCCTTTCTTTTTATCTTTATAAAGAAACCAATTGGAAATCAACTCTAATCAGACACCTGATTCAATGGACAGAAATCCCCTTTCAAATCTATTTTCGGACTCTTTCTGTACTTGGATAATCGATTGGTTTCAGGTCTATACAAGTGATTTTAACATATCAGTTTTAGCTTCTAACACATTGTTCCTTATTTATGTTAATTGAATTAAATAAATCAAACAGAATCTACTATCAGAATTACATAATAGGGATGTGTAAGAAGCTAAAAATGATGTGTGAAAATTACTTTCCATATTTATATAGCCCCCTCCAGTTGAAGGATGCCTCAAATAAAATTATTTGAGGAAGAGTGACACTTTGTGGTGCTCATTTCATAACTTTTTTTCAACGATTCAAATTATCTATATTTCAGCTCATCATTATAGATCATACTTGTACAAAATTAGACAAATCCAAAATCATTAAGGTATCTTATGATCCCATATTATACCATATATTTTACCCTATTCTTAGTTACAGTTTATTGGTTATTTTGGTAGAATTTTGATACTTTGAGTTATATTTCTAATATCGGACATTCGACTTCCTCTGAAGCAAAAAGTGATCAAACGAATGAATTTTGGAGTGATTCCAAGTGGAAGATGTTCGTGAGTCTTTCAAGATGATTATATCGAAATTCCAGATTTTTCTACCAAGCCGTTTGACCGTGGTGACGAAATAAAGGCCCAGCGCGCAGCTTTCCCAAATTGACGTTTCTGGATATTTTGGGTATTTTGGAGGTCAAGATGGGATATTTTGAGGAAGATTCCTTCTGAGGATTTGTAGGGGACGTCTCAAGCTTTAAAAAGAGACATTTTGAGATCAAATCGGAGTTAATTTGGTTGGTCAAAAGTGTGATTTTCTGAGAAATCCGAATTTTAGTTCAAATAGGAAACCTTTTATTTTCTGTTTTATTATTTTATTATGTTTCATAGTTTTATTCTAAGACTTTTTAGGGTTTTATTTTGTAGTAGTATAAATAAGACTTTTTAGCAGTTAGGAAAAAAGAAGAGAAGGAGAGGAGAGGAAACGCACAACTTCTGGATTCAAGTTTATTTTCTAGGTGTTTTCTATCCTTATTTTTAATAATATTTTGTTTTATGGTTGTTCGTAACTAATTTCCGTTTGCTAGGGTGAAGCATTGAGCCTTAGCATGAATATGTAGTCTTTATTCAATTGCTTATGATATTATGCATGTTTACTTTGAATTATTAATCACTGTGCTTAAACTGTCTCTATGTCTTAATGCTTAGCTACCATTAGGATGTTTAGATATTTGATGCAATTTTGGTCGGAAGGTTCCCTAAAATTGACGCTGGCTTCTTGTGATTAATAATTGCAATTTCACTTAAGATGAACACCACGTCTTAAGGGTTGCATGGTTTTTCAAAGGGTTTTCATAAAGCATAATGAATCTCTCATGTTCAAATCTGATCCGAACGTCCGGACAGGTTGCATGTTAGATATACGTTCTATGTTGGAGGTTCCAAGTAGAATATAAATTAGGAAAACCTAACCTTCAAAGTTGCATGTGTAATTTATAAGTAATTGATAAAACTACATAGGATTGTTAAGGAGATGGCGGAACCCTAGGCTTTAAACTTTATTTTTCAAAACTATTTTCTTTAGTTTTTCTTTGTTAATTTCTTAAATTGTTTTTATTATTTAAAATTCCAAAATCAACCTTTTCGAAATCTTGTTTTAAATAATTAGCTAAGGATTAGTTTAAATACAAATTATTCATTCAATCTCTGTGGAAAACGACCTTGCTTGAGCTACTATACTACGACTAACTTGTTCTCTTGCAAGTATTTTTTAGTGTTTTTATCCTTAGTTTTGCAGGTGGTAAAAATACCTATCAGTATCCATTTGTAGTGAAGAACATAGACGTGTACGGTTTAAAAAAGAAAAACACTCATTTGACCATTTAATCCAATGGTCAAATGGTTTCACATTAAAGTGATATTTCATAGAGATAATCTTTGAAGGAATACCAAAAAGATTGATAGTTTGATAATTCGAATACGATGTGAAGTGAACACAAAGAATCTCTATGTGGGATCCCTTCATGGTAGGAGACTATATATTACACACATATATCAGGCCCTTTTATGCAAAGGGATTCCCATTTTTTTTTAAAAAATGGGGATTAGGTGTTGGGCTCACTCCACATCGAACTTCAACGATCCGAACAGTCTATTTTGTAAGTCTTGATTCATAGATCATCCTTACAAAAATTAAACCATTTGCCTATTTAATTATCAAAATAAAATTTCATTGTTTCTTATATAACAAAGTATTCGTTAATTTCTTTGAACCCAACTAGATGTTTTAAACATTTCCGATTTAGCTAATATTTTGTAAGGATGATCTATCATGAGGTGCAACTTGAAAAATAAACAGTTCGGATCGTTAAAGTTCAATGTAGTGTGGACCATACAACTAATCCCCATTTTTATATAAAAAAAAATAGAGATCTCTTTCCTTAAAGATTTCATATATATGTGTGTGTGTAAACTAATCCCCATTTTTATAAAAAATAAAATAAAATAAAATAAAAAGAGATCCATTCCCTTAAAGAGTGTGTGTGTAAACTAATCCCCATTTTTATATAAAATAAAATAAAAAGAGATCCATTCCCTTAAAGATTTCATATATGTGTGTGTGCGCGTGCACGCAAACACAAATAACTATTTTCATTAGGGCTGCTCATTTTACCAACTCTTTTGTTGTTTTCATTTTTTTTTCTTTTTTTTAGTGGGAAAATCTTTGGTTCCGGCTTCTAATTGACCAAAATCTTAGATTTAAAGTTTATTAATTTGAATACTTTAATTGAAGGACAAAAATGTTATTTCGGTATTAATTAAGAAATTTACTAACAACACTTATCAAGTCCTTCCCAAAATCATGCAAAGATTAATACCAAATAGGAATTTTTTATTTTTTTCTCTTCAAATTGAATTGTGAGAAATATGATCAGATTTTTTTTTTCAAAAATAAAATGTTTTATTTTTATTTATAAATATATAGGTACGTTTTAAATTTAAATATAGTTAAATTTTATCATAAAATATGGGTACATTATAAATAAAAAATAAATAATTTTTACACTAAAAATGTTACATTTTATCATGATTCTTTTTTATTTCGTACGAGGAGGTTACGTGAAATGTGAAAATACAAAATAGATCTCGGGGATGTATATCTAATTTAATCTTTCAGGTTAAATTTGTTTTTTGATGGAAAATTAACGGAAGGAATTTTGTGAAAACAATTTGTAGCCTTACGGAATGTGTGTGCAACACAAATCTCAGGGATGAATGTGAATTTAATCTTTGAGGTTGTTTTTGTCATTTGAAGAAAATTTATGATGGTATCATCATTTTTGGATGAAAATTAAGGGTTTAGGGGCTTTGTGAAAATAATTTGGTACCTGAGGAGCTGTTGAGTGTATTTTCCAAAACCTTAGAAAGTTTTTGTGGACAAACAACAGGATCTAGATCTACACCATAAGAAGAGGGAAAGGTTTGAATCTGAGACGCAGTGGTTTAAAGAGGAATGCCATATCCATCCAAACCATTCACCACTTGGTCATTGTTTCTCTTTCCGCAATATTGTTTTTTGCAAACATGAATCCTACATTGATGAGAGGAGAGACCTTGCATAGCGGAACCTCAATTCTTCACATTAATGGGTTTTATGGTGGATTTTTATCACATTAATGGGACCTCAACTTTCCGGTGGAACCTCAACTTAATTTCTTCATATAGCATATGATTTTACAATTGTATGAACAAATAGCAATTTAAATTTTACAAATACGGATTAATTTATTCACTACATGTTTTTGAATTGGGCTTTGTGGAGACGAGGTTGGAGAAGGAAACAAAGGGGTATGCGTACAATGTGAGCCACAACGACGAGAGGTGGTGTATGAGGCTACTTTCACCATCCCAGCAAGGTTTGGAGACGTTGGAGCTGTTCAGATAGAGAATGAACACCACGAGGAGATCTTCATCAAGAGCATCGACCTCGATGGCTTCCCGAACGGCACTGTTAATATTCCCTGCAATTCCTGGGTTCATTCCAAGTTTGACAACCCTCAGAAGAGAATTTTCTTCACCAACAAGGTCCTCTATTTTAGATCCTTATAAATTTTCCTTGCTTTCTCATTATTATATATGTACGTGTGTGTGGAAGATCAGGCTCAAGGGACAAATATTTTTACACTTTTTTTAGCCATCAAATCTTATAACATCTAATGGTCTTGATTAATAGTGATGTGGAAGCTTTTAAGACTTTGATGATGATGTGGATTATAACTAATGATAAATTTTGGCACTCCCCTGCACTTTAGTTTAGCCTTTTAGAAGGCTATACTATTCCAATTTTGCAGTGCAGTCAATATTTATGTTTTGTACACGTCGTTGATGTATTGTTGAAGTTTTTTTTTTAATCAATAATGCTTTGTTCAAGAAGGAAAAAGTGATCACTTTCTTATCTTCTTTCTTAAGATTACCACTTCTCTCAAAATCTCTGCCTAAACCCCGCCTAGGCGCTAGGCAGCTAGTCACTGTCCCAATTAGTCCCTAGGCACCTGCCTATGTCGTGACCCTCACTAAGACACAAAATCAATAACTTTCTTTTTGCGTTCTATTTTGGCAATAAAATGTAAGAAACTTGTTTTTCAATATTTTCTAACACCATACAATCTATATTTCAATTTTTTTTTTTTTTTTTGCAATTAATGTATGTCATTACAATTAGGTGTTCTTTTAAGTATAAATAGACACTTATTTATACAATATATTATAAATTTACTTAAATCCACCTAGTGCGTAGACCCGCGCCTAAATCATGTCTAGCTACCTAGGCACTTGGCCCCAACCTGATGCCCGTCTAGCGCCAAGCGTCTTTTAGAACATTGAAATTGTTAGCATACAGACTATAATCTTGTATATAAGTTTCAATCAATCTATGAGTATTGAAGAAGAGGAAATGAGAGTTTTAGAGAAAGAGAGAGTTAAGCTTGAAGAAGAAGAAAAGACTCTGCACTCTATTTGATTCATACGCACACACTGAGCACATGTAGCAAGAGCAAATATTACTTAATCTAAGATTACATCTTAGCTGCACACTTGGACTATGATCCAAGGGCTGATATTTAAAGCTGACTTCTTATTATATTTCAGCATATACACTTATAAACTAACACTCCATTCTAAGTGATGTGCTGAAATCACTCCCAAAGCTGTCCTCAGTAATTCAAATCGATCCCTTGCCAAAGCTTTAGTGAATATATCTGCAATCTGCTCTTCAGTCTTGCAGTATACCAGATCAATTTCACCATCTTGAAGTGCATCTCGGATGAAATGAAATTTCCGATTAATGTGCCTGGTTTTGTGATGATGAACTGGATTCTTTGATATGGCAATTGCTGAAGTATTATCACACAACAACTTAGTTGGTTCTGCTTGTTCTTCCCCGAAATTAGAGAGTACAAATCTTAGCCAAATGGCCTGTGCAGTAGCTTCTGCTGCACTGATGTATTCTGCCTCTGCGGTTGAAAGAGAAACACTGCTTTGTTTGATTGAGGCCCAAGAAAACACACCAGAACCAAGATTGAATGCATAGCCAGATGTACTCCTCATATCATCTTCACTTCCACTCCAATCACTATCACAATAACCAACCAACACTACTCATTTTCCCTTCTCATAAACAACTCCATAGTTCACAGTGCCTTGTATGTATCTCAGAACTCTCTTAGCTGTCCCCATATGCTTCTTGGTAGGATTGTGCATAAACCTAGCCAATAAGCTTGCTGCAAACATAATATCTGGCCTTGTTGCTGTCAAATATAGCAAACTTCCCACCATTTGTCTATATAAAGTCTCATCTGCCAGATCACTTCCATCTACTTTTGTAAGTCTTTCATTCATAGCTAATGGTGTTGCAACCGGCTTGCAATCCCTAAGTCCAAATTTCTCAAGCAAAGTCTTTGCATATTTCTTTTGATGCAAGAAGATGTAATTATCTGTCTGCAGTACCCCAAGACCAAGGAAATGATGAAGTAATCCTAGATCAGTCATCTCATATTGTCTCATCATCTCACCTTTGAACTCTGCTATCATCTCCTTTAAACTTCCAGTGTAGATAATATCATCTACATATAGTGACACAATGAGAATGCCACTGTGAAATGTCTTGATATAAAGAGTAGCTTCACTCGGACTTCTGTGGAATCCAGCCTTTGCAAAATAGGAATTTATTTCTTCATACCAAGCTCTTGGAGCTTGTTTCAAACCATATAAAGCTTTCCTGAGCCTGTACACTTTGTCTTCCTTGCCCTGTATAACAAAACCAGATGGTTGATCCACATACACCTCTTCATTCAACACTCCATTTAGAAATGCAGACTTTACATCTAACTGAAATAATTTCCATCCTTTCTGTGCAGCAAGGGCCACCAAAGTTCTCACAGTATCAAGTCTTGCCACTGGTGCAAAAGTTTCATTAAAATCGATTCCAGGCTTCTGAGAGTAACCTTTTGCAACCAACCGTGCTTTGTTTTTCTGCACTGAACCATCCAGATTTAGTTTTGTTTTATAAACCCATTTGACTCCAATGATTGGTTTATCAAATGGTCTATCAACAAGATCCCAAGTATGATTCTTCTCAATCATAGAAATTTCATCTTCCATAGCCTTCTGCCATGATTCATCCTTGGCAGCTTCTTCAAAACATTCGGGTTCTATAATGCACAGATTACACTTCTCATAAATTTCTGCAATGTTTTTGTACTTGAGAGGAGTGTGATCAAAATCCTGTGGACCTGTCATTCTTTCTTGATCAGAGAGCTCAGTAACTAAGCTTGGCCCAACATTCTCTTCACTGAGTGTTTCAGAATCACAAGCACCTCCTTCACAGTTTTGTTCTCCTTCAGACATTTCAATGATCTGGATACTCTCCCTTCTTTCCTTCTGTGCATTCCAATCCCAACATGCTTCTTCATTAAACACAACATTCAATGTTATAAAGTCTATATCCCTTCTCACAACTACCATATCCCAAGAAAATACACCTCTTGCTTGCCAAATCGAATTTTTGTCTCTGTTGACTTGGCACATGAGCATAACACAAAGAACCAAACACCTTTAGATGCTTAATTCCTGGTTTTCTCCCACTGTAAGCTTCAAAAGGTGTCTTCTTATGTAAAGCTTTGGTTGGACATCTATTCAGAATATACACTGAGGTATTAACTGCCTCAGCCCAAAATTCAAGTGGGATGTCCTTCTCCAACATGAGACACTTAGCCATTTCCACAATGGTTCTGTTCTTTCGCTCTGCCACACCGTTTTGTTGTGGTGTGTATGGAGTGGTAAGTTGTCTTTCCATGCCTACATCTTCAACAAACTTGTTAAACTCCATTGAAGTGTATTCACCTCCTCGATCACTCCTAAGCTGCTTTAGATTATAACCACTCTGCAACTCCACAGTGGCTTTGAACTTTTTAAACACACTGAGAACTTCAGATTTATGCCTTAAAAAATAAACCCAACACATCCGGGTGCAGTCATCTATGAAAGTAAGAAAATATCTATTGCCAGCTTTTGTAGTTGTCTGCATCGGACCACAAATGTCACTATGCACAAGCTCTAGAGGAATTGATGCTCTAGTATTAGCTTCCCTTGGAAATGCTTCTCTACATTGTTTGCCGAGAACACAACCTTCACATACTCCTTTAACTACTTTGATTTCTGGTAATCCTACTACCATTTCTTGTTCCTGCATCAATTTCAAACTGCTCATGTTTAGGTGTCCCAATCTTTTATGCCACATAGTAGTAGAAGCACATACATTTGCCTTGAAAGCAATATGTATTCCAGTCTGTAATTTCATTGGAAAACTTCGATTTCCCTTCATTGGAACTTTAGCAACCATGTTGGAATATGAGCTATCATCATAGATTTCCACCTTGTGACCTCCAAACACCAAATAATAACCGTGCTCCATCATTTGACCCACACTGAGCAAATTTTCTTTCAGTCCACGCACAAGCATAACCTCCTTGATATATCTCTTGCCTAGTTTAGTTTCAACTACAAGACTCCATTTACCAGTTACATCAACAAGCTGTCCAGTACCCATTTCAACTTTTGCAGTTACATTCTTATCAATATCCACAAGTAAATCCTCCATTCCAGTCATATGATTGCTACACCCACTATCTACATACCATACATCATCACAGTCCTTTACACTAGTATTAATTTGATTACTAGCATAAAACATGGTAGGTGTAGATTCTACCTTATTTGCATAATTGAGTTGTTGCACTGGTTTCTTGCTATTACAATCCCTTGCAAGATGACCAAACTTATCACAGTTATAACACTTTGGTTTACCCTTGAATCGGCACTCACCAAAATGTAGCTTATCACAATATTTACAAGGATTTCTAGCACCATCAGTGGGTTTGTTATCCCACCTCTTCCCTTTTTCTTTCCAATTCTTATGGTACCTTGCACTTTGATTTCCAGTGAATTTAGCTGGTTTGGGATTCACATTGAGACTAGCAAATGCTTTCTCAGTTTTGTGCTCAGAATGTCTATCTAGACGTAGCTCAAAACTCTTCAAGGAAGCCACTACTTCTTGTACCTCAATCACATCCAAATCCTTCGAATGTTCAATAACAGAGCATATAGAATCATAAGCTGATGGCAAACTAATCAATAACTTTTGAACAATCCTCTCTCGAGATAACTCATCTCCATAACTCCGCATTTGATTTATCAGATCAAATAACTTTGTAAGATAAACAGAAAGTGATTCATCATCTCGCATTCTTGTATATTCAAATTCCCTACGAAGACCTTGCAATTTAACATTTCTAACCTGTTTATCACCATGGTACTCTTGTTGCAGAGTATCTCATGCGCCTTTTGAGGTTTCTTCATAAGAGATTCTGGGAAATATTTCATCTGAAACAGCTCCTTGAATCAGACCCAGAACTTTAGCATCTTTCATCAGTCTCTCAGCTAGAGATAGCTTCTCAATACTGCTCGACTCCTCCTTTTCTTTCTTCTTTCCATCAGATTCACCATCATCCTTCGAATCTGAACTCTCGAAACCTTTCTCAACCAGATCCCACAGTCCGTGAAATTTGAAAATCGTTTTCATCTTAATACTCCAGAACTCATAATTATCACCTTTGAAAATCGGTGTTCTCACCTCACTACTACTCGATCCTGCCATGTTAGACTCAGATCACAATCGACTCGATTTCTGGGTAACACTCTTCACAGATCCAAACGTCCAGTATCAATTGATCAAACCTGGCTCTGAGGCCATGTTAGCATACAGACTATAATCTTGTATATAAGTTTCAATCAATCTATGAGTACTAAAGAAGAGGAAATGAGAGTTTTAGAGAAAGAGAGAGTTAAGCTTGAAGAAGAAGAAAAGACTCTGCACTCTATTTGATTCATACGCACACACTGAGCACATGTAGCAAGAGCAAATATTACTTAATCTAAGATTACATCTTAGCTGCACACTTGGACTATGATCCAAGGGCTGATATTTAAAGCTGACTTCTTATTATATTTCAGCATATACACTTATAAACTAACAGAAATTACCATGTGTTTTGACTGGTTTTGGCTGACTCAGGGCTGGTTTGGTATTGCTGTGCTTTGAAAAAAGCTGCTGTGAGAATAAGCGGCTGTGCTGTGAGAATAAGCGGCTGTGAAAAAAATTAGTTGAGTGTTTGGTAAACTTTTTTGTAAAAGTGCTTTTGAAAAAAAAAAAGCAGTCTGATAGTGGGTCTTTTCATTAAAGGAGCACTGTAGTTCCGTGTGCTTTGAAAAAAAACCAGTTTTCCAAAGCTACAAATAGCAGCTTCAGCTTTTTCCTTTGATTTCAGCTTATTCTCACATCAGCTTCCAAAATAAGCCCTTTTTTTTTTCAGTTTACCAAACATCTAAAACCCTCACAGCTTTTTTTCATGGGTGCTTTTGTTTTAAGCACCTCACTCCCAAACCACCCCTTAGTCTTCCACAAAATTAGTTGATGTGTTAATTTGTGTGAACATGTAATGATTCGAAGCAGTCGTACATACCATCAGAGACTCCAAGTGGGTTGAAGAAGCTAAGAGAATCTGAGCTACAGACTTTGCAAGGAGATGGGGCGGGCCAAAGAAAAACATCTAATAGGATCTACGATTATGATACTTATAACGACCTTGGCGATCCAGACCACGATGATAAACTGGCTAGGCCTGTCCTTGGCGGCAAAGATCACCCGTACCCGAGGAGCTGCAGAACTGGAAGACCACGCTCTGAAAAGGGTAATTATATAACCAACTAATTACATACTAATCCCTCAACCTCTTCTTTCTATCTCACTTGGAATATGAAGTCACGGCACGAGAGATATAGGGAAAAGAGGGGTAGAAACCCTTAGCAGCCAATTAGCTCCCATATATATGAAAATAAAAGGGAGACTTTGGATGCAGTCTTTAGTTATGAATATTCTTTTATTGAAACCTTGTTTGTTTTTAATTTTGATCGAGGTCCTTGAAATTAATGTAATAATTTATTTCTATGTACGTTACTATATTTTTTTAATTAAAAATTAGAAATTTTAGTTGTTTATATAAATGAGATTTTAAATATAAAAAAACCATAATTTGTGGGATTAAAAATATTAAAATATAAATTTTCTATTGTGTGTGTGTATATATATAAACATGGGTACATTCGTCAAAATTAACTAAAAAAATTATTGTATCAAAACATGGGTACATTCTTCAAAATCACAACAACAAAAAAAAGATATTAGGCTTAATAACATTAGTAAATTTCTTCGATTTAATTTGACATGGATACATTTTAAAATCAAAGAAAAAAGAATGTACCCATATAAGTTTAAAAATGGATTAGAAAAAAATTGAATAGATTTTATATAAAAAAAGGGTACATTTTACATATAACAAATTGGTATATTTAAGAATGAGCACATTTTAAGATTAAAAAGTTTTACATGAATGAGTACATATAATTAGCATGGGTACATTTAGCAAAATAAAAAGTACAAATAAAAAAAATATATGGGTACAAATACAAATAAACTTTAAAAAATATGGGCACAAAAAGAAATTAATATATGGGTACAAATTAAAACTGAAAAGAAAATTGGTATAAGTTAAAAAAGAATTACAAATTAAAAATGGGTACAAACTAAAACTAAAAATATATGATAAAAAATTTTAGTCATAAATATAAATATACTAATTGTAACATTTTTAACATTAAATGAATATATTTAGAAATAAAAAAATATTTTATTATTGAAATAATTAATGATGTTATTAATACCAAGGACCTTGATCAAAAATTGAAAATGATTAGGATTTTAATCAATAGAGTAGCAAAATGAAGGATGAGAACCTAATTTCTCCAAAATAAAACAGTGTTCTAGACACTGAAAACTAAAAGTTTGTTTTGGTTTGTGTCTCATAACACACATGTACAAAAATAAATTTGTGTTTATGCCTTTTGAAATGGAAGCTCATGTGCTTCAAGAACTTAATGTTAAGGACAATGATTCAAGCTATGAACCATTTTCTTTTATTATATGCTAATTTCGGATGTGGGAAACTGTATGACTGAGAAACTATGAGAGCAATGTGATTATTGTATCATATATTTTCTACCAATATTGCAGATCCTTTATCGGAACAAAGAAGCAGCAGTGACTATGCACCAAGAAAACAAAGAATCAGCAGTGTGTATGTAACAAGAGATGAAGCGTTTTCAGAGGTGAAACATCTGACATTTTTTACAAAGACACTGAATTCTGTGCTACGTACGTTGATCCCTTCGCTCGAGGCAGCAGGAATTCTTGATCCAGAACCAGAATTTACAGACTTCACAGCCATAGATTCACTGTTTAACGAAGGAGTCACGTTAGAAGATTTCCCAGACAATCTTCAAAGGGCTAGTCAAGACTATCCCATTGCTAGTCGAGGCTATTACAGGTGGCGAAAACAAACTTCTGCTCTTCAAGACCCCTGAAATAATTGACCGTAAGCCTCCCTCCCTCAAATTTCTAAATGATGATTCCCTCTTGAGGAAAACAGACCACGAAATTGTTGGCTTCACCCTGTATATCACTTGTCTTCTATTGCAGGTGATAAATTTGCTTGGTTTAGAGTTGATGCATTTTCCAGGCAAACTCTAGCTGGTCTTAATCCATGTAGTATCGAGATAGTGACGGTATGCTTTCTTTATTATTTTGCTGATACAAGTAGAACTCCTTCACTTCAATCAAGAAATTCAAATTTGTATATTCCATTTATCACCCGAGGTCGCCATCTTCCTTGGTGATCAAGTAATTAAAGAGTTACAAGCGTATCTTGTTTTAGCTGGTTAAACTCTATTTTTTCCTCTAGTGGCAATAAATTCTGTAATTTCCTGATGCAGGAATGGCAATTGAATAGTAAACTTGACCCCGAGATTTATGGATCCCCTGAATCATTGATCACAACAGAAGTGGTTGAGAAGGCGATCAAAGGTTGTATGACTGTCAATGAGATATAATAAACACACCCCAATCTCTTTAACATGCAACCAGGTTATGCAAAATTGCTTGAACATGAAATGTAGGCCTTGGAAGGAAAAAAAGATGTTTATTTTGGATTACCATGACCTGCTCATGCCTTACATAAACAAAGTAAGAGAGATTGAAGGTACCACACTGTATGGTTCTCGTACACTATTCTTCCTCACTGAAGATGGGACACTGAGGCCTATTGCCATTG
This sequence comes from Malus domestica, assembly GCF_042453785.1. NCBI lineage: Eukaryota > Viridiplantae > Streptophyta > Magnoliopsida > Rosales > Rosaceae > Malus > Malus domestica. The sequence goes on along the minus strand of NC_091667.1, from coordinate 467,704 downwards.
AACTCACTCGACCGCCTGTTGCTGACAAGCCACAATGGAAGCAAGTCTTTACTCCAACCTGGGATGCCACCGGTCATTGGCTGTGGATTCTTGCTAAAGTCCACGTTCTTGCTCATGACTCTGCCAATCATCAGCTTGTCGTGCACTGGTAAGAAACGCGTACCCAAGATGGCTCAAATCCCTTTTTATATTGGCATTGAGCTACCAAACTAGTCGTGTAAATGGCATTTAAGCTGTAGCAATTAGGAAACCACGAATGTGGAACTTCACATCATGCCTCCTGCTCAAGTGTGCAACTTCGGTTATTGTAGCTGTGGCAATTGGGAACTATGAGACTAAGTCATGGATAATAACTTGTTTGTACTTTTATATTTTCACAGGCTGAGGACTCATTGCAGTACAGAGCCTTACATAATTGCAGCTAATCGACAATTACGCGCAATGAATCCCATCTACAGACTTCTGCACCCTCATTTGCGATATACAATGGCAATCAATGCTCTGGCTCGAGAAAGCCTCATCAATGCAGATGGAATCATTGAGAGCAACTTTTCACTTGGAAAGTACTGCACGGAGTTCAGTTCTGTTGCTTACGACCAGCTTTGGCGCTTTGACATGGAAGCTTTGCCAGAAGATCTCATCAGAAGGTATTATACTTGATAAAACTAGCATAAGACTAATCCAAACTATTTGATGCAGGAAACTTTATACAAAGAAGATTTTCAATTTTTACAAAGAAAACTTCACTGAAAATCCCACAGAATTTGAATTGCTTGTTCATATTTGGTTGATTGGATTTCAGGGGAATGGCAGTTAAGGATCCTACATCTGAGCATGGCTTGAAGCTAACAATTGAAGACTACCCATTTGCAAATGATGGTCTCATTCTGTGGGACGCCATTAAGGAGTGGGTGAGTGCTTATGTGAACCATTACTATCCAGACCCAAATCTTATTGAGTCTGATACGGAGCTTCAAGGTTGGTGGACAGATGTTAGAACCAAAGGTCATGCAGACAAGAAAGATGAGCCATGGTGGCCTGTTTTGAAAACCACGGAAAGTCTGATTCACGCTTTGACTACTATCATTTGGGTAACCGCTGGTCATCATTCAGCAGTGAACTTTGGTCAGTACACGTTTGCCGGATATTTCCCTAACCACCCTACAATTGCTCGAACCAACATGCCAACTGAAGATCCATCTGACGAGTTTTTCCAGAACTTCATGAAGAAACCAGAAATGGCTCTGCTGATGTGCTTCCCCTCACAGATTCAAGCAACAACAGTGATGGCCGTGATAGATGTACTATCGAATCATTCACCCGATGAGGAGTATATTGGTGATAGTCTAGAGCCAGCTTGGGCTGAAAATCCTGTTATAAAGGCCGCATATGAGAGATTCAGTGGCAATTTGAAGAGGCTAGAAGGAATTATTGATGAGAGAAATACCAATATGAAACTGAAAAACAGAGTTGGAGCAGGCGTTGTTCCATACGAGCTTTTGAAGCCATTCTCAACCTCCGGTGTCACAGGAATGGGAGTTCCAAACAGCATCTCTATCTAAATTTGATGATGAGGAATCGGTGTTCCAAACAGCATCTCTGTCTAGATTTTAGGTTGATGTTGTAAAAACTCTTTATGTATTCTATTTGGCCCTTAATAAATCAATAATACGGGGTGCTTAAAGTTCTGATGAAAACTGTTCCATGATTCCACCCAACTCGAACTAGTAACATCAGATAATTTGCGGATTGGAACAAGTAATATCAGATCACTAATGGGAAAGGTTAAGGTCCAGAGTGTAACTTGTTTCTTTGTTTCAAAGTACAGAGATCATTACATGAAAGTTACAAATTTCAGCGCTAACTGACGCTGCTGCAACTTCCGTATGCAGAGCCGGAAAATATGTCAACAGCAACATGATGTGAGCTTGTGAAACAGATATATAGCTTATTACTTGAAGTATGCTTATATACACGTATGTCTATATTATACATCGACGTGGTACAATAAATGAATGAACCAAAATGTGGAAAATCTATCCTAAAAGAATTCTTCCTACAAAGAATTAAAGAATTAGGGGACCTTCGCCTTCTGCTGAGTTGCTCATGAAAGTCCGGAAGTGAATCCAGGTGACAGTGAAGCTTCAGAGTTTCTCTCCACAGAACCTTATACGATGTTGTCTTATAAGCAGACATTTGTCTTGCCTCACTTGAATTTGTACACCAAGGAAGGAGTGTAGAAGAAACAATGTGAGCAAACTCACAAAATGAGTGTGATGCTGCGGTTGCTCTTAAAATCACCGTCCATCCAAAGAACCATCATTGCACTGGAGAACAAACCACTTTTCAGAAGGCTCAAATTCAAGGGATTTGCTGAGAAATTCAAATTTTTCGATTAGGTGGTCCATTGCAGAGTTAGCATTGTGCTCGAAATCTTCAGCAGTGACTCACATGTACGAATGAGTATTAGTATCATTGCACATGCACTCCGGAACGGGGTACTTTGTGACATCTTTTCCAACTCTACTACTCCTGAGGTCTGGCTGTCCTAAGGAATCTCTGTGCAATTCCTTTATGATCCTATTGAACTCTGCTTCAGGGAGAGAAGAGTTCAGAAAGTACGGAAGCATATGCCTCTTGTCTGGGGTTATATACTTCTTGTGGCCAGCATAGGCACGATGTCCCTGAAAGAGAATACAAAACTTGGTGTAAGTGAAGTCTCCATCAATTTAGATAAGCAAACTATGTAAAAGAACTATTAGTATGATAATTTCATATTGTTCGTCTTCCATGCATATTTTCTCAACACATATTTCTTTTTATTGCTCCAAATTGGAAAGGCCTCAATGACACATCGCTCATATTTCAGATCAGTTGACAATGTGAGATCAGTTGTGCATTTATCCAAGCATTTCATTTGTTTCACTAGATTTATTTTGAGCATTTTGTGCATTTATCTAAGCATTACTGGTTAACTTGATGTATTTTGATCATATTTGTTAATTGTTTTATCTAGCATATAGTATATACATTTACTAAAACAAAAACGAATAACTATACCTGCATAACATGGCCCATATTTCCCCCATGAGAAGGCATGAAGACATCACTATTCTCGGAAACTATATAATCAATGGCAGCCATGACAGAAGCTCTGTTTGCAAAAGGTTCTAGTTCACCAGGCAAAGCAAGATCTTCCTTATTGTAAAAATGGGGAAATTCTTCAATTAACGGTAGTAAGGCTTCTTTTCCACCAAAAGGCTGCCCGCCAGCCCAATATATTCTTGCACTTTTTGGAGCTCCAAGAGCTTTAAGCAACCTAAAACACAAGATTTGGTTTGTCAGAAAACTCTCTGCTACAAAAAAAAAAAAAAAAAAATCTATTTGGTTTAATTAAAATGCCTAAATGTGACTATCATACCTGGTCACCTCCACGGCATTCAAGGGGCAGAGACCTGCAAGTTTTCTTTCATGGTAAGTCATGTTTGATCTTCCAGTTAGGAGCTCTGGCCGCCGTATCCTCTCATTGTAAACTATCTCATCATATTCAGGACTCAAACCAGGAAGACAACCGGTCCTCACCCATACGTCCTTCTCCATTCTTAAATGAAGCGCAAGGTAAGGACCCTTATTGCGCATCCTCTCTGCAAGCTTGTTACCAATTCCCAAAATTGGAGGAGCAAACCTCAATGCATGAAAAGCAACCTGAAGTCAAACAAGGAAGAGATTACAGTCAGCCGTCTATAGGACCTTGTTCCAATTCTGTAATGAAACAAAGTCAGCTAGCATATACAAAAATAAAATATAAACATATTTAGCGAATTACCTTGAATCGAAGCTTTTGAAGATCAGAGGGAAGATCCTTAGAGAGCCTTGAATCCAAGCCTCTTAGAAGCAGAACCCCTTCTCTTTTAATCTGCATAGAAAAGGAGGAATTAGCATAATTTATAGTGCCAATTGAAATTCCACAGGAAATTCGTTTGTAAAACCACAAATAACAAAACCGATAAACAGGGTTAAAAAAATCATGTTACGATATTAGACACAAGGAAAATGAATTAAGCATGATCAGAAAACCCTGAAATCGTCATTTGTTTTATATAGTTAAAATGTTCGGCAGCACATAAAGTATATCTGCAGTCTGCACAAGGTTTACATAATAAGGACAATATTTTAGTCATAAAGGTTGGACTGGACGGCTCTTCAATTGTGTTACCACGGCATGGTTAGACTATATTTCTAACAGTTATAGCTATTGAGGGCTTCCCATGCTATTGTAGCAACACTTGTAGACTAAAATATGAGAACAACCGTTAGAAAGCTGACATTTTTCGTAGGAACGCACCAGCAAAAACAAACAACCAAACAAAATTTTTTTGGTGTCACTAGGCCCACAAATAACAAACTAAACAACTGCTAAAGCATCTTTTCCTCTATTCCATATTTCCTTAATTCAAATATTTAGGAAAAACAACCGGGTTGCTTCAATGCAAGCACAAAGACAGCAATGATTCTTACCCTCTTGTGATAATGCGACCGAATCCAATTAGGCGAAGCATGTAGAGGAGTCCGTTTCTCCTCCACTGGCCTTGTCATTATATGCGTCGATGGTAGTGCAGAAACTATCCGAACATCGTCAGCAAGAACTTCCTTAAAGTGCTTCAAATCAAATATATCAGAAAATTCACTGCACCCATCAAACGAAACACAGAAAATCAATTTCAGTCTCCTAAGCAAATATATTGCAACATAAGCTATTCATAAACCAACAACAACAAATCCTAACTATTCGTGGGGGCGGAATCGGGTAATAAACCATTCTAAAAAGGAAATATAATAATTTAGCATAATTCTATGAATCATGATACACAACAACACTAACTCATTGAATCCAATAAAAGGCAAGTAATTTAGTGAGAAAAATGTGAGTTGAGTTGCAACATTGTATACCTTTCATCTCCCCAGATGACATTAACTTGAAAAATAGGAACCACCAGAGCAGCTCCAAGAATCCTGGCAATAACAACAGCATCGACAATCTGATTCCTCTGCTGGTTCATCCCACCAGAAACCACAACAATCAGGTATTTAGTCCTGTCCTTCACTATCCCTTCACTAGCTCTTTTATACTCCGTCGTCAAATCCAAGCACGGCCGATACCTCAAACCATCCGGCTGCTTCCAAAACTGACTCCCATCAGCTTCCTCTCCGACCTTCCCACTGTTTGGCTCAACCCCCACCTCTGATTGCAAAACCCCACTCGAAATCAACGGCTGGGATTCGCTCAAAACCTCGACTTGGTGGCTGTTTTCACCGTTTGAAGCAAAACCCATGTGTGATTTTAAGTACCTATTGGAGACCAAGTCCTGGAGCTGAGTTGTGGAACATGGGTATGGAGAGTACGGGACTAAACGGTCGAAATTGAATCCCAGCTTCAGCATCCCAATAATTCCAAAGAGGAAGAGGAAGAAAACCCAGAACTTTGGGGTCCTGTAGTTGCTGAGCCAGCTCAAGCAGCTGCTACTTTTGCTCCTTGAAGATTTCTTGGGAGAAACGAGGAGCGATTGCAGAGAAGAGGAAGACAGAGAGTTGATAATCTGAGAAGGGACTGAAATGTAAGAAAGCTTCTTGGTGGTGCTGTTGTTCTTCGACCTCGCCATTGATAGGCTGAGAAACACTGTAATAACTCTCTCTTCTTCTTATTTCAAGAAAGAAAAGAAAAAAGTTGAGATTTTTTTATGGGTTTATTTATTTATGAGATTCCTTCACTCGCATTGACCACTCGGAGGGAGAGGGAGGGAGAGAGAGAGAGAGAGAGAGAGAGAGAGAGAGAGAGATGGTGTGAAACAGGCGGCGGGAACGCGGAAGCCTGAGAAGAATCGTACGCGTTAACGTTTATATTTATGAAAGAACAAGGGGTAGGAAAGGTAAGCCCGCAGCTTCACAGAGAGACTTCAGCTGGTTTATTTATATACAATTGGCTAAGTGGGATGTGAACTATTAAATCCTGTCCCTAACATTGTTTAATTAATTTTTTTTTTAATTTTCTGACAGGACTCTATCTCTAAATACATTATACATGGTTTCTTATAAACCTTTTTTTTTGGGCAAAAACACATACCGGTGATTATATACACACACAATGTCATATCTGCGTTACTAGCTGCATCAGCAATATCAACGATATCTTCCTAACAAATGACTTTATTTAGCACAATTTGTTGAGCAACCTATTTAGAAAGTAAAAACAACTATATTCACAAGGAATTCGAACATAGAATTTCAAGATTCAAAAGTAAATAGTTATATATATATATATATATATATATATTTGAGCTACAAACATCCTATTGTTTTATTATGAGATAGTTAATAACCGTTTCGTTTTTAATTTTAATTTTTTTAAAGTTAAAAATTGATTGAAAACTAATTTTAGTTTTTTTAAGTTTTCACAAATATGAAAACTAATAATTGAAACAAAGTTTGAAAACTAAAAAAAAAACTTCCAGTTTTCAAATGTAATTACAAAATAAATTTTAATTTATAAAAATAAAAACTGATATGATTATTACACGAATTTTGTAAAAGATTTTAAGGTAATGCTAGAGAGACCAAAATGTAAACCTAATGATGTGGTTGTTGATGACTAAATTATTAACTAAATATCAATTAACATACTTATTTTCTATTAGTAACATATCATTTAATATGCAAATTTGATTTTTCTAGTATTATCCTTTTATACGTGTTTAATGGTTGTATTTTTATTTGGATACAAGGAGTCCAATATTAAACACATGGTTAATTGACCAAAAAAGAAACACATGGTTAATTAATGGTATAAGCCGAGCAACATTTTGGCATGGGTCAACAAAATTAAGTTTCAAGTTTATTTACCTAGTTTTTTTTTTTCAGCAACTGTAATTATTTGGGAAGGAGTGAATTTAATTTTATAATAATATAGTTCAAATTAACTTTTAACGAAAATCGAATTTAAAATTTTTTACTTATAAATAGAAGAATTTTAATAAATTGTAATACTAAGGTGCAGTTTTAAATTTATTTTAAAAAGGGAGGGACAACTTACATCTCGAGGAGTATGCGTGTCGTGTTGAAGTATAGCCCGCTGGCTAAATAAACAAGATGAAAGGTGCAGCCAGCAGAGAGAGAGAGAGAGAGAGAGAGGGTGAAGGGGGGGGGGCACCACCATGTGACTCTCTTCCCAACAGCCTGGATTATTATTGGTCTCTATGCCTAATGTCCCTCCCAAATCAGACCAATAGGGAGCTATAGACCTATGACATACCCAACTCCCTCCCGAAGCTGCCCAACTGGCACTGCTCTGCTTTACCATGCTGGCATACTTTCCCACGTGGCAGATAGTGACTTCTCAATTCCCCTGCCACATGGGATTTTCCTTTTTCTTACTTTTCTGTTGTTGGGGTTTGATCATTTTCTGGGGCCCAAAAAATTACTTAATCCCAGGTTACATGTAGAGTTGGATTTGGGACAAATAAAGAATGGATAATGGGATGTTTCTTTTGGCTGTAATTATGGATGGATTTTTTTGCCAAATTAACATGTCAATCGAATTACCAATTGTATCATATCGATTTTATACCAAATTTTTTATGTCAATCGGTAATGGTACGATATTATACCATATCAAAATTTTGTGGTACGGTTTGGTAATAGATACCATTACCACAGTATTAATGTATCGTATCAAAAATATAATATATAATTATAGAACACATATTTATAATATATATATATATATATATTTATTTATAATATTCCAATAATTTGAAAATAAAACCTACTTATATTAGCATTGTTGTTTGTGACTTGAATTTGAAATCAAACACAAAAGAGTTTCCAATTCTTTTACAAATAACCAAATATATCTTTGCAATCTCCACTTCTATCGTTGCTAGTGAAAATGCATTTAGCCTATGGAGGAGGGTTATGGACCCTTTTAGGCCATCCTTGACTCCTAAAATGATAGAGGTACTAGTGTGTACTAATGATGGGCTTAGGGTGGATAAAGTAAATTTCAAGAAGAACCCAACGGAAGATATGCTTCAATTTAACAAGAAAATGGAAGAAGTGAAAACAAGTAAGATATGCTTTAAACATTTTAGTAAATTTGTTATTAAATGGTTTTCAACTTTAATTCTTCTTACTACTAATATGTTTTCTTTGTTTGTAATCTAGGTTTGACACAAGCTCAATCTTCAACAAGTTCAATGCCACCTCCAAAAGTTTCGATATTTCAAGCTTGAAGAATTGATCAATGAATTTTACTTTTTGAAGTTTAGTTCCAATTTTCATTTCGTTTGAAACTTTAACTTCTATTTGGATTGTTAACTTCTATTTGTTTTGGTTCGTAACTTCTATTTGGAATGTAAACTTAATTTTCATCATGAATCTTGATGCATCATTTGAATTATTGTGTGTGTGAATTGTGAATGAAAAATAATAGATGAATTTAGGCTACAATGTATGAGATAAAGGTACCCCAAAAAAAGTTATGCCCTTGAATTGGGTTAAAAAAAACAAAAACAGACTGTCCCAAAACAAAGTGGCAATTACCATTGTCATTCCTTACCAACCGAACTATTTGGTAATACCGAACTTCGGTACACTGAAAGTTTGATACGGTAATGGTAATAGATTTTGCCAAATTGAAAGTTTGGTACGGTAATTGGTATTAGGGCTTTGGTACAGTAACCGTACCGAACCCACCAATAGCTATAATCGATTTATGAATTCAAACCTTATATTTGAGTCTAAATATGAAGCCAATCATTTCCAATTTACAAGAGAGAAAATTTATATTTATTTTTTCGAAAATAAGATTTAAATTTGGTTTTCAATATGAAATTTGAGTTTAAGATGGACCCTATGCCAACGAGAAAGATATTATTCATCCAAAAAAAATAAGATATGAATTTTGAGCACAATAATTTTCAATGCACATAGTCAAAACTCTCAAAATTTAAGTTCTAAAAATGCAATGTTTTCTTCTCTAATGCAAAGACTTAAATCTTAAAATTCAAAATATAAGAACATAGGTTTAAGAATACAAGTCCTTGCATGGAAGAAGAAAAAAAAAATTTCACACTCACCACTTTTTTGAGACTCAAATATAAGAAAATAGGTTTAAGAATTGAGTCTTTGCATTGGAGATGGTCTTTTTACTTTTTTTTTAGGGGGGGGGAATTACACTTTACCACCTTAGGTTTGAGGTATATTACAATCTCATACAACATATGTTGATGCATAAAATCAGTGGGGACTTTGGTACAACAAAAAGTGTTAAGTTTGTGACCTTTGCTAGATTGCTCCGGTCACTAGTGTGGATAAGTATGTAAATGGATAAAGACAGGGAAGCAAACACAAGATGTACGTGGTTCACCCAGATTGGCTACGTCCACGGAGTAGAGGAGTTCTCATTAATGTGAAGGGTTTACACAAGTAAATAGGTTCAAGCTCTCATTTAGTGAGTACTAGTGAATGATCTAGTACAAATGACATTAGGAAATATTGTGGGAGAATGATCTCCTTTTATAAAAGAGAGTTTCTAGCTTTGTTTTGACATTGACAAGTGTCGTGTTGTGATTAGCTTCTGATGTTAACATGTGTCGCGCTATGATTGACTTCTGATGTCAACACATGTCGCGCTATGATTGGCCTTCTGGTTGGAGGGAAACTCTTATGGGTCCTTGACGGTATAACGTTGATCGGTGCTCGGTAGTTTCGGGATTGATCAAGTATGGTACGAACAGTGCTCCCTTAAGTTCCCGAGTGAGGGAAGCTCCTCGGTTGGGGACTTGCAAGATCTAAGCCGCTGAGTAATCACGAAACTTCTAAGTACCGAAGTGTGGTATCGTTTTCACTTGCCTTATTTGTCTCATAGGTAGATGTCGCATCTTCTCTGGAAATACTTTTCCTCCATCCATGGGTGGTATCTTTAACCGGTGGAGATGCACAAGGTAATGTATCAATTTCACTTGAAGCTTACTTGTAGTTTCAGGCTTGATCAAGCGCGATACAAACCATGTAATAGGAGTTCCCCAAGTCGCCGAGCTAGGAGATATGTCGAAAGAGGTGATAGACAAGGTAAGCAATCAGAGTTCCAAGCAATCAATCCCATATCAGACTTTGACAAAAAAAATAAAAAAATCCCATATCAGAAGTTTCATTTTGAGTTCCGGCTGATTGTCCTCATTCTCCCTATCTTGCAGGCAACAAGAAGGATAAAGAGAAGAAAAATGAGAAGAGATGATATGAACCGCATTGAACGATTTGGTTTTGCTGTTTTGAAACGATTTCGGTTTTGAAATAGAACCGCAATATAGAAAATGGTTTGGTTTCGGTTTTGGCTTTTGAAAACCGTACCATAAATATTAATAAACATTTAATTAAATGTCCATATTAGATTTCATGTTTTAATTGGTTGCTTGTTAGAATCTATACACTTAATATGGACTCAACCACACTAGAATATCATCATTCATCACTTTTTTCGATCATTAACTTGAAGGACCTTTGTTATTTTATACCATCATACACACACACACACATACATGTACAAGGGTGGACTAATCATGTTATCAAGAGTCGAACAATGATCTAATGAAGTCCACTCATTTGAAGCATGATATCACATATTCTAGTATGAAAGTTTCGCTCACATTTAATGAATTCAAAGTTATTTAACTTGTTTTATGTTATACCTTGTACGGGACACCCTTTTGTTGCACAAACCATATTTTAACATCACAACTGCATGCAACATGCTAATTGTTTACATAACAAATGTCTTTTTCTTATTGCTATTGGGAAATGTTTATTAATATGTTAAATTGCAAATTGTACATTTTTTCTTAAAAACCAAACCAAAACTGTTTGAAACCGCACCGAACCGAACCGAACGGTTTGGTTTCATTTCATTTTGGCTTCAAAACCGCACCGAACCAAACCGTAAAAAATTTCAATTTTGGTTTCAGTTTCACTCAAAACCGCACCAAACCAAACCGTGCCCACCCCTAGTTTCCTACAGACGGTGCCAAATGTTGATGCACAAAATCAGTGGGGACTTTGGTACAACAGAAAGTGTTAAGTTTGTGACCTTTCCTAGATTGCTCCGGTCACTAGTGTGGATAAGTATGTAAATGGATAGAGACATGGAAGCAAACACAAGATGTACGTGGTTCACCAAAATTGGCTATGTCCACGGAGTAAAGGAGTTCTCATTAATTGTGAAGGGTTTACACAAGTACATAGGTTCAAGCTCTCCTTTAGTGAGTACTAGTGAATGATCTAGTACAAATGACATTAGGAAATATTATGGGAAAATGATCTCCTTTTATAGAAGAAAGTTTCTAGCTTTGTTTTGACATAGACACATGTCGTGTTGTGATTGGCTTCTGATGTTGACACGTGTCGCGCTGTGATTGACCTCCTAGTTGGAGGGAAACTCTTATGGGTCCTTGACAGTATAACGTTGACCGGTTGTTAGTAGTTTCGGGATTGATCAAGTATGGTACAAACAACATCTTCAAAACATTTCACTTTCATACCTCACGTACTATTTTATTTCAATATAATACATCCATTATATTTTCCATCCATCGATCCGTTAAGATATGACATGGCGGCCACATTTGTGCCACGTGGCAAAAAAATAATTTTTTATTCATTTACAATATTATAATAATTTACCCTATTTAAATTTTAAAATAAAATAAAATAAAAAACCAAACAAACCCAGATTACCCATCTTCTCCCACCTATCCCGACCCCCCCTCACCTTCACCGAGCCCAAACCCCTCCACCTCTGATGCTCTTCATCGCCACCATGTCCAACCCTCTCTTCCTCACACTCCTCATCCACCTACTCGTTGCTACCGGGGCCCACTCCGACCACCCTCCCTTCTCTCTCCCCAGGACCCACTCTCTTCACCACTTGTTCGGGCCTAATCGGGATTCCCAAATCCGGTCACATAACCTTCACATCAAATCTGAAACAAACTCACCAACCCATAAACCAAATAAGAAAGAATCACAAAAAAGAAAGAAAAAATTGGAAGTAAATGTAAAATAACAAGAGAGAGAGAGAGAGAGAGAGAGAGATAGCAAATTAGAGGCAGGCGAGGGGTTGAGTGGCGGCGGGGGAAGGGAGTTGAGGGAAGGGAAGGAGTTGGAAACGAGGCTCTATAAATAGTTCAGACAGAAGGATTTGGGTTCCGGTTCGGCGTCGTCTTCGGCGGTAGGTTTTGGCCAGGGAATGGGAGATGAAGAGAGTTGAGGAGGGAGAATGTGGGTCGAGAAGGTGAAGAGGGATGAGTGGTCTGGGGGCTGCGATGGTGATGGGGAAGGGCTGCGGTGGTGATGGGAGGAGAGGGAGATGGAGGAAGGTTTCTGGGTTTGTTTGCAGGGGTGGGGGTTTCAATTTGGTTTTTTTTTTAAGGGTAAATTATTATAATATTTTAAATGAATAAAAAAAAAAAATTTGTCACGTGGCACACATTTGGCAGCCACGTGGCACAAATGTGGCCACCACGTCAACTCTTAACGGGTCAATGGATGAAAAATGTAACGGATGTATTATATTGAAATAAATAGTATGTAAGGTATGAAAGTGAAATGTTTTAAGATGTTGTATGAGATTGTAATAAACTTCAAACCTGATATGGTAAAGTGTAATTTACCCTCTCTTTTTTCTCTCTTCTTTTCTTTGTGATTAAGTTCTTTGCAAGTAATTTTTATTGTGAGTTCGATTCCTGTAGGGGACCAGATTGACTAAGGCTAATCCCCTTAAAGACGATTATTTTAGTGGTGCAAATTTAGTAGTTACAACCAATTATTAAGAATCAAACTATTAGCTAGTCCACATAGAATGGCTAGAGAGATCAAGAAAGATATATACAATATTGCCTCGTATAAATTTGTGTGAAGAAAGGACATTATTTCATATATAAATCAGTTCTTGATAAAACATTCCTCTTGTTAATGTTTGAAGAGGTTCAAAGTGAAAATCTCCTCTCCCTCCCTTGTTAATATAATAAAGTTAATATGACATATTTATATTTAACGGTGAGAGAATAAATTGATTTTAAATCGTCATCAATAAGATTTTTCATTGTAAAGAGAAATACCACTATCTTTATGTTTAAAGTAATACAATTTGTTTCTTAAAAAAATGGCCATAAAGACTTATGATTCAATTGGTTAAAAACATTAAGCCATGTGTTAAACATTTTAAGTTCGATATTCTCTTTATGGTTAAAGAACTTTTGTGAGTGGTACATGGATGAGTGATGTCGATTTACCTTACTTGTAATGACAACAAGGATCTATAATTGCATGTACATTCTTAACCACTACTCAACACACACTCATTCATCATAATTGGGTAATCCATGATAATTGTAAAATGAATGAGTGGGGGATTTTGAAAGGGACAAGTCCATTCAAGGTGATTAATCAAGATACATCCAAATATAAGGCTCGTTTAGACGTGCTTTTAAAACGACTGAAAGCGTTTTTGGTGAAAATATTTTTGAAATCAATCCTTAGTAAAAATGCTAGTAAATCTAAGAAAAGCACTCAAAGTGCTTTTGGAACCCAAAAATATTTTCTCTAAAATCGCTTTCAACCATTTTAAAAGCATATCCAAACGAGCTCATATTGTCTTCCCTCAAACCCCCAAACCCAAAAAATAAAAGTGAAAAGCTCTTCAAATCAAACGTACAATACAATCATGTTTTCTTGTTCATAAAGTAATTAACCTTATTATCTTATTGATCAATTCACAGAAATGATCAGTTAATTATGAGTGGGTGATTGGTGATTAAACAACCAAAGTGGAAAAGTACCAAACTGAAATCTCAAGCCATGACATGGACAAGTTAGAGGATTAGGAATTATGGAGTGGGGCCCACTCGGACTGTAGCACTAAATGACGACTCACGCTATTCTCGACCTTTGGTCAAAACTGAAAAACCTACATACCCTCCTTGGAGGCTCCAGCTGTGCCTCTCTCGTGTTGGACATCTGTGTGGCCAATCGCCTTAAACATCTTATTCGCATGTCTTTTTCTCATACCAGAGTGTCACTATCTTCCTTTCAAGGTTCCAAATTTCCAATGATGGCTTCTCTCCACATTCATTCCACTCACCACACTCTTATTATATACTCTTCAAACTCACATAAAGTCTCTACTCGATATAATCTCTTTCGAGAGATTGAAGATTCAAAGCTTCTTATTCATACCATTCAAAATAGATGCATTATTGAAGATATTCGTTAGGTCCTTTTTTTTTGTTTTGTCCACATTCACGCCAGTCACCACACTCTTATCATATACTCTTCTAACTCACATAAAGTCTCTATTCAATATAATCTCTTTCGATAGATTGAAGATTCAAAGCTTCTTGTTCATACCATTCAAAATAGATGCATTATTGAAGGCTATTATTGAAGATATTCGTTAGGTCATTTTTTTTCTTTTGTCCACATATTTCAGGGAGTCATATTCATAGAGAAGACAAACTTTATAGTTGATGTTATTACTAGTTTAGCACACTCGCCTAAAAACACCAATATCTAGAACAGGTCACAACCTTTGACAACTCTTCTTGTGTTCATGTTTGATTGTCTAGGTCCTAGTTGCACTCGAGGTTTATTTATCTAATGTGATCCACTTTCTTTTTCTTATACTTGAATGTAGAAAATTCTGGTGAAGGAAAAAATGGCGCACATGCCAATAACAATTAAAAAGAACAAAAAAGATTTCGAAACTATTACATTAATTTGAATGATGGAGAGTTTTGAACATTACTTACATATTAAGTTTTTTACAATACATCATATATGCACTTTACGTGCGAGAGTGTGTTTCGAAGTGCGAGTATGTGAGTTCATCATTATAAATTTATACAAGTGCAAATCCATTGGCCATAAGGTTACAATCATGCTCAAGTTATCTCATAAGCCATAATTTATAAGAACACTGTAACTTCTTATACAAGTGCAAATCCAATGCACTAATTAATGTCAACTGAAACGCCAATGCACTAATGCCAACTGAAACGCCATATATCTCATATGCCAATTTTTATTTATTTATTTTTATATTTTAAGGGGAGGGGGAGAGTTCAAAACTATTACAATAATTAAGGAGAGGGAAGAGTTTGAAATCATGGTGCATGAGTAGAAACTCAATACTACATCCACTAGAATATTGGACCACAAAGCAGATATCTCATATCTCATCATTTGTGACACATTTCTCACCAAGTATGATTGCATATACCAAATATGCCAATAGACTTTAGTGGACCTCGCTTAAGTTTGTATTGTTTCAATATTGAATGATGCATTCAAAATTTTTAATTTATGAATAATTTTCAACTAGAAGAAGTTGTTTTCACTTAAATATAGGTCTTATGTTCGATGTATAATAATTTTGTATTAATACCTTGTGAAATACTAAGGTAGCGACATAGCTTTATTATCGAAGAATTATCTCGTTGTGATATAGAATAAATGTAAATACGTGGAAGCATATGATTGAATTGACATTCTTTTACAATAATACAACATTAAAATGCAAGGTATGAAGAGGAAATGCTCTTAGGATTCGCCTTTGCCCTTGCATATATATTGTAGTGATGAATCGTGTCATGATTCATGACCAGCTAGCTGCTACAGAATAACTTGTCAGCCGTCCCATTGGTGCCTGTGGTCTAGGTAGTTGAGTCATATATTCTTCAGTCATACACGTCAAGCCAACCAACTACTATTTCATCATGCATGTAAGCTGCAGCCTGCAGGAGGTAAATCTGAGATGTAGTGGATAGATGAAAAATGCTATAGATTCATCAGGACACTAACAAACCTCCACTTGCGAAGCACTTAATTATATATGATGCATTTGCATGTGTTTTATTGTTCTACTTTAATGTGAAGTGGAGAATTTTAATTTTTAGAGCTCTTTGTTGCGGCATACCAAATACATTTCTTTTTTTCTTTTTCTTACTTTTTTCGCAACACACTCTTTGTTTTTATTTTATTTTATTTTTTGTCTAAAAACACTCTTTATTTCATTCATGGTTGTGGTTGGTAAAACATGAGCATCGATCCATAGTTTCTGACCCACCTTTTATTTTCATAATTTTTCTTAGTCAATTTGACATAATCTCTAGCTCTCGCATGCCAAATGAGGCCAATTCCCTTATCATTTTATAAAATTATTAAGTTATAAAAAAGATATGTGTGACAAAAATAAATTGTGAATTTAAATGACCTGAAACTCAATGTATATATATAAAGGTGAAGTGCCGATTTAGTCATTGAACTATCACCTTAGTGAAAATAAGTCCCTAATCATTAAAAATTACTAATTTCATCCCTACTATTATATTCAAAGCTATTTTATCCAATTTTTCGTCAACCTAAGTCACTTTATACACTTTAGGGTGTAATACCGTCATTTTCTTGCCTATAAACCGTTAACATTTCATATAGGTTGCAAATCTAATGTCTAATTTACCCTTCAAAGTTAACTCCATACACTATTTTCTTTATGAAAATATATCAATCTATCCCCTAATATGTATCACATGCATGTAACGTGACTTAAATTGATGGAAAATTGAATATAGTAGCTTCGAATATAATACTAAGGATGTAACTAACAGATTTTTTTAATTCAATGACTGATTAAGGATGTAACTAACAGATTTTTTTAATTCAATGACTGAGTGTTTTTGGAAAAAAAAAAGTTTTGGATTTAATTTTCACTTAGGTGATAATTCAATGACCAAATTGACAATTAACCCAATATATTATGTTAGGATTATCTCAATTTCGTGAGACTTGCCAGAATTTATTAATAAGATTTCGACGTGGTCGTTTAATAGGCATACACACACCGATATAAAACAAGTAGTTTTCACTTTGATTAGAGTATTCCATCTCCGTCTCGACAAAGATAAAAACAGAAAGACTTTTCTATATGTGCAAACTCCAAATGTATGCTTCACTATAAACAATTAAAGATGCAAGATGGTGACAAATACATGTCTGAATTAAAATAATATATGGTAGTTTAAATGTAAGGATCATAGCATTATTTAAGTTTATTGTATATTGTGAGATATGCAAGCATGTTCAATATTGTAATCTTTAGCATAAATAATATCTTATACTAAAGAGACTGATTCTGCTTAATTAATCTGGACACATTCTGGTCTCTTCTTATTGATTGGACGTAGAGAATAGTCGTCATATAATTCCATTCAAAGGAATAAAAAATTATGCATTAGGATTTAGTAGTATTTCTTTTATTGATGACAAATTCGATATTTAATTACGATGTCATATTGTGTGGCTTGTTCCAAATCGTCCGCTACAATATCATTCCAAATCTCCCACCTTCAATATCATTGTATGAAAAAAAGAACAAAGAATATTATATCTATCAAAAACATATTTTTGTATCACTATTTTTATTTCTTTTCTCCTATATATACGATCATTAATTTTTCTTCTTTTTGTTCTACCATATGTTGCTGGTTATTTGACCTATATCATAAATAATATAAGAATCAAGTTGTAATTGTCATTGCTTAACAACTCTAATTATATGTCCTAACCATTTTAGTTTCTATAAATAATTAAGATATCATTTGGGTGGTTATAACTAAAAGTACTATCTGTACAACCAACCCTACCTAGCTTAACTAATTTATATGAATTATCGTCTCCAAAGTGAGAGACTGAGAGACTCAGAGTAGGTGCAAAAGTCATCGCTTCCTAATAGCTGGTTGTCTCCGTGTGCTAATTAATTTGTGTCTCTGGCTTTCCTTCTGCATCTTGCCAAAGATTTAACACACTACTACTTGTTGGTTCAACAATAATATAACTTAAGCAACTAACTGATATCCACAATGGCAGATGCACATTGAAACCAAAGTAATCTCAGAAATTTGAAAAATATACATGTGAATGTCTTCCAATGACTCTTCAAATGTTTAGCAATCCAATCGTCATTATCTTTCTGATGGAGTAGTACTCACCTAATTAATTATTAAAACAAAATTAATTTTATTATATTAACCAAATATGGGGGTTGTTGAGTGGTTAAGCTCATATACGAATGAGAAGTTGAACAACCAGGCTTTTAAATAAAAGGAAAATAAGAGTAGAGAAGATGTGCATAATAATAATAATTATTATTATTATTATTAGTTCTTGAAAATTACATTTCTTAGAAGTAGTTAAGGAAATTGGTAAGTGGAGCTGCCCCACCTTGCCATGGGAAAAAAACAGGTAAAAACCTGTACCCATTAACGCTACAAATTCAACTGTAATCTTTACATACGATTTCATCGCTGAACAAATATGACAAATTCTTTCTTGGAGACGAAGGTATCATAATGTTGACTTAAATGGCAGTTGCAAATCAAGCATTAGTCGTAGGTCGCCCTTCCCCCACCCCACCGTTATTGGGATCCCACCCGGCCATAAATTTTACACCAGTGTAACATTGTCCCTCAGACATCCACAGGTTCAAGTTCAACACTAGGTGATCAAGGCAAGTGACTTTTCATGTGCTTATAAGGCGGCATGCTATTATTCATATTGGCAATAAATTTTATGGTGAAACCTCAATTTCTTTAAGTTGGGCTTCTCTTAGACATCTCAAATGTGGAACAATAGTATTGATTATTGGGTCCACAAATTCCTCATATGCACCACTATTAAATGGCAAACCAACTCGCCTCCTTTCCCGGCTTTTTTCCCCCAACCTCTCGAAAAGAAAATTTGTGATTTTTTGCCTCCTCTTGAATAATAGATAGCCTTCGGGCTTTTAATTAGAAAAACAGAAGGAAAAAAAATTATAATTTTGGTAGCCCCATTTGTATACGAGGAGAAAAAGAATGTGTGGTTATCAATTCTCATATGTTTTGACAGACACATAACTTGCAGTGAAATGTGGCACCAAGTTATTTCAAAATAATAGTTTGGCACTTTTTCATACATGTGCAAAGCTTGTGAACTAACCATGCTATCCCCCATCCTAATCTTTCATTGCTCATCAAATATATATTACACTATTTGAAGTGTAAATTTAGCAGACAAGGCAGGGGAAGTGGGGGACAGTGTTCTTGTTTGTATCAAATTATCAATACGAAAGTGTGTGCCAAACCTTGAAGTTAGCCTAAATGATCACGAGAGATGGATAAGGTAAGTTAGATTTAGTATAAGTTCAGGATTTAATTCATGCTTATATATGTAATTACATAAAAGAAGAAAAAAAAACATAAAATCAAAGTGTTTGAAGAATGATTTGACAAATTAAAGAGGATAAGATACAGATGTAAATGAGTGCTAACGAGGAACCAAACCAAAGCAAACAGAGATTGCTTTGAATTGAGTAGCTAGAGGAAACAAGGCAAATGCCAAAAGGCTGATCGATCGACCCATGTTTCTTACATGTGAGTGTTGTCCCCCCCTCCATGTTCATTTATTTCATGTTCGCTTCTAGTGGCTATAATTTCTCATCCCATTTTGTTTGGCTCTTGGACACTTTTTTTGTTGCATGATAAATTTTTGTCCCTCAAAGATGTAGCAACTTTTAATTATTTGATGTACTACCTTTGGTTCTAACTAACTTCTAAACCCATACACCACGAAAATTCATCCCTTCTCCTTCATCATGGAAGGGACTTTGATCTCCTAAAGATAATTATAGTGCATGAGAACGTAAAAATTTACTTAAGCATAAAAAGTTACAAATTCAAAACTTAATGAAGGATCAATAGTTTGCCTAAATTACGAATGAATAAGCTAAATGAGTGAAACCCCATCTTGTTGTCACGACTCTAGAGTTTTGAAGGTCGGTAGGGTTGTCACCCTTCAACTTTTGCTCTAGAATTTGGAGGACAACAATGCTATTCACCCTGAACTTTTTTCCCCTAGGTTTTGGGCTTTAATTATATTTTTGAGGGCTAAAATTGTGCCTAGAGCTTTTATTAGCCCTCCATGGTTAGAGATGACCTTAATCTTACGATCGAATAATATTTTTCTTTACTTGTAAATGAGAGGTTTTGTGTAAGAATCTAATGGTGGCAAGTTTGATACTAATATTTCTCCACCCCTTAGTGTAGATATATCATTGTATAAAAAATTATTAAATAATGTAAGTGCCTTTTAGATAGATGTAGTATTTTCTACGAGATAGAGGGGAAAAAAAGGAGATTTTGATATGTTAGCCTAGCTGGGCCTTATTTGTAGGCAACTTAGACTAGCAATATGGCCAATTGAATCGATCGGTTTCCATTTTTGGTAATAGTAGGGGGGAATCCCAAACGTCACTACTAACTAGAAATCAACCTGTACTAGACCTAACAAAGAAGCAGCTTTATCATCAAATGCTTGTCGACCTTTATAGACTGGTTGAGTTTCGATCGAGTAAACAAGGAGCCTGGACAGGTCAAAAGATCCTGCACGATTGACCAATTTTAGCGCAAGTATGGGTGGTTCCTTCGTATATGATTTGCTATAAAGGCAACACAACGATATAGTTGCCTCTTGGTTATTGAATTCCTTGAATCAGGAGCTTGTTGTATTGCTATACACTAGTTGAAGTTTGGGCTGATCTAAAGGGCTGGTTTTCACGAGGTAATAGTTGACGAATATTTGATATTCAACGTGTGATCAACTATTAAACATATCAATAAATATTCTCGTAACGCCGATGTTTTCCTAACCAAGAAGAAAAAAGTTGAATATAAACAGGAGTAGCAATCAGTTTCTTAAATAGTACACTACTCAAGAACAAGTGATACAGTTTCTGATGGGTCTCGATGCTATATGCTACCAGACCTTATTGATGCAAGAAAGAAAAAACATAATATTCTGTCACGTAGATGGAGGGAGTTTGAGTTATTGAAATACTCTTATAACCTTATTCCACACTCTTGCACCATCAATCATTTGAGGAGGAACATCTTAAACCAATATGCAGAGTGCTTGAGGTACCTTTTCATATTATTTTTGTAGTCAATATATGTGAACCCAAATCGAACAGTGTAGCCTGAGTCCCATTCATACACATCCAGAAGTGCCCATGCAAAGTATCCCTTCACCTTAACGCCCTCCCTGCACACGTATTGAATTAAACTTCAACGCCGTATCAAAATTTGAATTGATTTGCAATGTATATATTACATGTGTGTTTTGCTTTTTGATTAGTTAAATGTAGTTGACACCATATCCGTAAATCCTTTGTACTGACTTGATGGCTTTCGAAAGATATTGAAGATGTTGATAATGGTATCTAATCCTGGTACTATCCTTGAGGGCAGTCTTGATAGGCATGGAGCTATTATTTGCCTCGCCAACACCTACAAAACATCAAAGTTTAACATTTCAAATTCATATAATATATATAGCATCAATTATGCGAAATAATTCATTTGTATACAATACCATTTTCGCTAATGTAAATCTCCGGGTTGTTGTAATTTTCCTTTATATGCAGCATAAGCTCTCGAATTCCCCTTGGGTAGATGTACAGCCAGCTCAAAGCAGTCTGCAAAAATCAAAGCAGGCTGAAATGTGTGTGTGTGTGTGTGAGAGAGAGAGAGAGAGAGAGAGAGAGAGAGAGAGAGAGAGAGTACCAGTGTGCCCAAAGGAACCCCATTTTTCTCCGCTGCATGCGCATGGCAGAAGAGCAAATTAGCAGAAGAAACGCACACATTTGAGTTATATATACATATACATATATATATATATATATATATATGTCAAATTTTGTATAAAGTAAATGAGGATGGATTAATATTAATATATATGAGTTGAGCATGCATATAGCTTAAGCACTACTTACTAGAGAGAGCAGTATTCAAGTCTCCATAGAAACTTTGGTTAACAGTTGTAACAGTGGAGAGTGAGGAAGCATCTGCATAACAACTCGTGTAATAATTGACACCAAGGAAATCCAAGGATCCTTTAAGAAGCTTTGATTCTGCTTCGCTGAATTTAGGCAACCGATTTCCCACCGCAGACCTCATAGTTTTGGGATACTCACCGAATGTAACAGGATGCGTAAACCTACGTAAAAATTCTTTTTATTTTTTTAATAATTCAAATGCAACGATGCTAGCTACCTAACTAATAAAATTAATTTTGATTGGAGATTTAGAAATTTGGTTAATTGCTCACCAGCCGAAAATACAATCAAGAGACTTAGAGGCCGCCCTCTTACTTGCAGCTGTTTCAGATTTTGCTACATACCAGAATGTCACAACCGTAATCCCAATTTGTCCTTTCTGAGAGGCCTGCATATATATAACTCAAGTTTAAAGCAACTTTAAAGTGTCTTACTTTTTTTATTTTTTTTAGCAAACGATATTATCTATATTAAAGGATGAAGGAGTAGGTTAATTCTCATAATCAGCTAGTAGTAATAATGTGGTTCAAATTCGCTTTTAGCAAGAATTGAACTTAAAACCTCTCACTTATAAGTGAAAAAAAAATATTTTTTGGGAAGTATAATTAAGGAGCCAAGTGTTTTTCTGTAGATAAGATCATTCCCAAGTTTATGTTGGAGACACAAAAATGAGAAATATCCAAGAGTGAATATGGTGACCTATGAGAAAAACAAAGAGATGCGGATGAGAGACGCGAGGACGAAATGAACAAACACCACCTATCTATCAAACGAGATGGGCCACAGACCCTTTTCTTTTTCTTTTCTCTAAAAATTCACTTTTCGTTCAGTACCATTTAAGATACACTATGATAGCTCACACTTACATTTTAAGACTAAATAATTATGATAAAGTTTAAGTCAATGGCAGAGCTATCATGGGATCATTAGTTATTTTTGATCTCAATATTTAAAAACTCATATATATTTGTTTGTATATTGTAGTTGACCTCTATAAATAGTTAAGACAAACTAAATTACAACATCATTTTCCTACTTCTTCTATTTTCTTCTATCATATATCCTTTTATCTCTTCTTGTATGAAATACTTTAGTTGAAAAAGCTTGACAGTCTTCAACATTACTACACAGTGTCCTGCATCCATCCTCGACAAGCCTCTACAAGTAATTGTAGTTGTCGACATATGTTAGCATAAACTTTCGGCATATATTGACAAGAATTGATAGGTGTCTACTAGGTGCTCAATGAAATGCCCAATGAAGCTTTTTTATCGATATTATGACCCTATTATTTAAAAATTCTGGCTACGCCACTGGTCAGTGTAGATTTTTGTACTTCAACGTGGTTGAATTATGAAATTAAAGTTTATTATTATATACCAATGATGTACTATTACAGTATAGACATATATTATTACTAGAGATTAATGTTATGAACTTACACATGATTTACAACATGATGTCAACCTACAATTAAAGTACGGACACACCATGATCGTTCAAATTTACATTCCAAGATTACATAATTTATCTTAACATTATATTTAATTAAACAAAAAGACGTTGGTATTATTAATTATACCAAGGTTTCCCTTTACGCTGTACGTTAGGTTACTTCAAATGTACACTCCAAGTTAAGTTACATAATTATCTTCACATTATATTTAATTACACCAAATGACGTTGGTATTACCATACTAAGGTTGCACTTTATGGTGTGAATGTTAGATTACACTGTTAAGAACTTAAGATAGTACATTATATTTGGACATTATTGCATTATAGTTGAATGTTCAAATTAAATGGTACCGAATACTTTATTAAGGTACCATAGACGGACCCATTTTAAATAAAAACTCTGGAATATTTCATATGAAATAGCCGTGAAATAATGTAGCCATGCACTATTTTAAAACAAATGAAAACATGATAGGAGCCAACCTGATACTTGTGCCTGTATATCTTCACAGCGTGTGCATGAGCAAGTAGTAGATGATGACCAACAATGTAAGGCTCAGTGGCAGAGTTACCAGCAGTGCAATTTCCGACATAGTTTGAACATCGACCGGGTGCATAAGTACCGCCACTGTATCCATCAACACAATATGTAACAGGCTCGTTCAATGTCACCCAATGCTTAACACGATCCCCAAATGTTTTGAAACAAAAATTGGCATAATCTTGAAAATCATTCCTGTTAATGATCAAATGATCCATATTCTCATATACAACTTTATCATCAGGGTAGATAAAAACTTGGTTAATTATTTGTATCCTTCAGTTCAATATACTTACACAATCTTAGGGCTTAAAAATCCACCGTACTCATCTTCAAGTGCTTGTGGTGTATCCCAATGGAAAAGGGTCACAAAAGGCACAATTCCTGTTTACATGGGAGAGCAGGGATAAGCCAAAGATCTTGGGAGGACTGATTTATCGCACTGAATTAATGAACAAATAAAAGGGAGGCATTAATTTTGAAGAAGAATAGTGGATATATACCATTGGATAAGAGCTCATCTATCAGATTGTTGTAGAAGTTGACTCCTTCTTGGTTCACTCCACCTTTAATTGTACCATCTGTGACAAAAAAATAACTAAAGTTGTTAAGTTAATCGAACCTTGAACCTAGTTTACTTACATTCATTATTCAATTACGACCCTTAGAAATATATATATATATATATATATATATATATATATATATATTGTAGAACAATTGGGAACTGGCTGTGATGTTGACTAGCACTTTCTATTTTCAAAAGAATGACCAATACTCTTTTATAGTAACAGATATATGGTGGAGAATGGATTTTGATTGAAAGACGGAGATTGGTTTAGCTGATGAAAGTTATTAGAAGAGTATGTTAGAAGGTTATACAGTTA
This sequence comes from Malus domestica, assembly GCF_042453785.1. Classification (NCBI taxonomy): domain Eukaryota; kingdom Viridiplantae; phylum Streptophyta; class Magnoliopsida; order Rosales; family Rosaceae; genus Malus; species Malus domestica. The sequence continues at coordinate 442,845 of NC_091667.1, read as the reverse complement.
GTTTATTTTGTAGGCTTGAGAACTTTGTTGTTCACTGTTTTGTGAGTATAAATTGTAAGCTCTCCTTCTCATTTTCTATAGCCTGTTCAGCTCATAAACATCAATACAAGCTTTCATTCCTTTCTAAATCTTAACCTTTTTCTCTGTTTCACTGTAATTAATATGCATAGTTTCATACCTTTTTCAATGTAGTTAATAATTTAGTCAAATTTTGAGCAGTATAATGGAAATTCATAGATGCATCTATAATCTTACTAGGTAGTATTCTTGACCATGAGAAAGAAAATCTGAAGGAGTCCAAGCCGATCTTTTTTATCAATTTTATGTCCTCCTGCGTGTGACGATATAGCATTCAATTAATCCAAACATAATTAATTTCTTTTTCAAGTAGGTAAAGTATAGGGCAAATTATAGTAGTTCCTCAAGTTTGAAGTCTATTACAACCACATACAACATCTTTAAAACATTTCACTTTCATACTCTACGTACTATTTTATTTCAAAATCATATCTCCGTTACATTTTTCATCCATTAATCCGTTAAACGCTGACGTGATTGCTAAATGTGTGTCATGTGACAAAAAAAATAATTTTTTATTTTTTTTTAAAACCTGAAACTTCTAAATTTTTAAAAAATAAAATAAAATAAAACAACAACAACATCAACAAAAGCTACTCCTCCCGGCAACCCCCAAACCCAGAAACCCCACAACCCATAACCCATAACCCTTTTCCCCCACCCCACCCACCTCACAAAAACCTCATTCCTCACCCCCCTCGTCCTCCGGCGACCCACCTGAGCCAAACCCTCCCCCCCTCCCCCTCCCCCCACCCCCGCCGCGAAACGCAGGAAGCCGTTCCCCCTTTCCCCCCCCCCCCTCTGCGAAATGCAGGAAGCTGTCCCCCCTCACCGTGACAAGCAGCCGTCGTGGTCGCCGCAGAGCCACCTCCCTCCAGAGCTTAAAGGTATGGTGGTCGTTGTTCCTGGCGATTTTTTGGCTCTGAGGGAATTATGTGAAAACCAATTTTTAATGTTGTGGGTCTAATGCCTTGGATTTCTGTGTATGAATTGAGAAAATTTTTGTTCAATTTCATGATTTGAATATGTTGGAATGTTGTGGGTGGGGTTGCAGATGAGAGAAGGGAGAAAGGGGGTGGGGGTGAAGAGGAGAAAGGGCTGGGGAATGTGGGTTCTGCTAAGTTTTTTTAATTTTTGGTTTTTTTAAAGAAGATTAATGCTTTAAAATAAAAAAAAATTGCCAAGTGGCACATATTTGACAGTCATGTCAACGCTTAACATATCAATAGATGAAAAATGTAACGGATGTATTATTTTAAAATAAAATAGTAGTTGAGGCATGAAATTGACATATTTTAAAGATGTTGTATGAAGTTGTAATAGACATCAAACCTGAGAAGCTAATATGTAATTTACCCTAAAGTATAACTAACAGTCAAACATATATAATATATTCGAGTGATGGATAACTAACAGTCAAACATGCATACATACATATATAATACGAGTGATGGAGCAAACCTTATAGTGATTGTAAAAATCATCGGCTACATTCCCATTGCTACCATCCGAAATTTTTTCTGCCATGAAAAATTCTCTCTTATAATTAAGACAATGATTTTTTATCATTTGCGATAAAAATCCACTAAAGAATGTGTTTGGGCCCAAAATAATAGTTTGGGCCGAGCGTAGGATCATTCTCGGCCCGGGAGGCCGTGCGGCGAAAGGACCATGGATCGTTCAGCTCATGGGCTTCCAAGCCTAGGTCGGTTAAATCAGAACGCAAGTCGAGTCCTAGTACAATAAGGAGTCTTGACGGGATCAGTAATCCAGAAAGCGAATCCGGCTCAGTTAAAGACTAGATTCGTAGTCCTAGTGAAGATAGGACTGGTCGAGGTGATGTTGATCCGGAGAGGGAAACCTAGTCCGAGTAGGATTTTAACACGGACTCAAGGTCCAGTGCTATAAATAGGGGAAGCTGTGCATCAAGGAAGCCCCCTGCAAATCAATACAAAATTGCCCTGCGCAGTGATTTTTTCTTTTTCCTTTTTCGCTGACACATCTTCCGTTGGCATCAACAGCACTGTGGAAGCAACCAGTGATATCTTAAGTCGGCATAGATAGCTCTGTCACCGTAGAATCAGTCGGTCTCGCAGTATCTTCCGTTGGCATCAACAGCACTGCGGCGAGAACGGTTGATTACCTATCCAAGTCTCGGTCGAGAAGGGTTTCTGAACCCTTATTGGTCGAGGTCATCTCATCAGCCTTCCCAGCGAAGTGAGGTGTTACACGTTATTACGTTCGGCATATTGAAAGCCGAATTTGATATTGAACTTTGTAAGAATAGTAACCTTGTCTTCAGGTTCGAGAGCCCAAGAGGCCGAGACGTGTTCCTTTCTCGGCCGCAATCGCAAGACGCAGAAGTCAGCCGCGCACCCCACGCAACATCAACAAATTTACTCCTCGGCCGAGCTCGGCCGACGAGTTGGCACACCCCGCATTCACCGAAGGACGTAGTTAGCTCATTAATTACTCGGCCTGAGCGCCACGTAGGCTTTGTAGTTTTTAGGGTCAACAGAATGTTAAAAGTACACGTTTGCCTGATATCGGATCCCATCCGGACCCAAAAGAACTGAGCTCACTCATCAAATTATTCGGATCATTGAAATTTGCTCTAACGGCTACAAACAAGAGACCCTTTAAAAATTATAATAATTGTAGTCGTTTGATCAAATTTCAATAGTCCGGATTATTTGATCATTAGGCTTAATTTCATTGGGTTCGAAGGGGATCCGGTTCCGTTTATCCCGCATATGTTATAAAATACATATAGCCCTTTCTTCGTTTCCTTAACAAACTACCAAGCATGTATGATGTGAATTAAGCTCAGAGTATTAATACGCTTTCTACTTCCAATTACGAGAGAGAGAGAGAGAGAGAGAGAGAGAGACCTGGATGTTCCCTAGTGAAGGTATCCCATATACTTGGTCCCTTTCCATGAACAAGAGCTGCTCCTTCAGACTATGCGTGGGAGAAAATATTTAGAAGAGATCATATATATAATTACACGTAGTGCTAGCTTTGCTCTCAATATGTCTGAAAGTAAATGTACTCACCTGATAAGCAGCTAAACCGGCTCCAAAGATGAACCCAGGTGGGAAGCTAGTTCGATTAAATGGCATCGAATAATGACTCGGTTCAACTTCCACAGCAGCACTTGCGAACAAAGCAAAAAGTACGAGGATGAAGCAAAAAGGAAGACGTCCTCCTTTAGTACCCAACATGTTTCTACAACTGGTTCTCTTCTGCCGCTCAAATGCATTGAACATTTTGGAATACTATCTTCAACCTCTCAAGTCTTATCATATACTATACAGAGAGAGAGCCCGGTAAGGATCCTCAGATCCTTATTCTTTTTAAAAGTTATAATAATTGTAATCGTTGAATCAAATTTTAAGAATTCGATTGACGGATTGAAAGGATTTGATGAAAATGATGTGAAAATATCTTTTTTTCATAAAGTTCAAAAATAATTGCGAACTGGGCACACTCCTACGTTATAAAAAGCCGTGCATGTTTCTCACGTGGACCTATTTTATATATATTATTAAAAAGTTAAAAGTAATTTAAATTGTCCCTGAAGCGGACAACTCATATTATTGGACAAGGATTGTCTGCCTTTCACTTATGGTGCCCTCCCCGTGCTTTTCTGTTTGTGTGGTCATGGTTAAGTCACGTCAACATTTTATATTACTATTCATTTTTTTCTTATTATATCTATAAAAAAAATAATATAAAATGTTGACGTGACTTAACTGTGATCAGATAAAACAGGAGGGCACGGGGAGGCACCGGAAGTGGAGGGCAGACAATCCTTGTCCCATATTATGGGCTGGGTTACGTACAATGAAAAGGCAAATTCCTCAATTAGACCATACTTCTACATACCGCAATGGCTGATTAGTCCTGAGGAAGAGGATCCTCTCTTAGGACCGTTCAAACTTAATTCAATGATTATAATTATTATAATTTTTAAAGAATCTTCTTATTTAAAACCGTTGAATTAAATTTGAACGGTCTGGATGATCTGATCAGAAGGATCCTCATCTTAAGCTCAGGAGAGGATCCTCTTCCCCCAATGGATCCATGCAAACATGCTAAACCTGAACCATCCATTTGGCTGAGCACATCTCAAACCAATCGTATCCGATTCCATGGATCTTTTAGGCATTTTAATTACCATCACAACGAATAGGGAAGGAGGCTTAAGATCTTGTAAGCACTACATCAAGACTTTCATCATCGGGGACGGACCCGGTGTATGACACATTAACACTCAACGATATTCATCATGAACACGAGAAAATCGGAGCATTGATCTCTTAATTTTAGTTGAATGAAAACTTTGATCTTTAAGGGTATGTTTGTTGCACCAAACTATCTTGAACTAAACTGGACTAGTTTAGAATAGACTAAGCTAGACTGATTTAGTGAAATGTTTGGTGCAGTGACTGACTAAAAACAAGGTTCTAATATTATATTATGTAATCTATATCTATAATATTTTATTATTATTTAATATAATCTACTAATATTTAATATTAGTTATCATTTTCTGTTTTCTAGAATCATCTTCCACTTCCTCTATCTAAAGCTATTATCCTTTACTCCGCCCACGCGCAGTGTTATCCTCTCTCTCAGACAGAGCCAAGTGGAGAGGAGCAGGGCTGGCCCAGGTCCAGTGCAGGCAGGGCGACCGTCCGGGACCCAAAAAAATTAGGAGCACCAAAATTATTAGGGTGATATATTTATATATGTTTTTATAAGAGTATAAATTTATAAAATTTGGTTCAAAGACACAGAAATTTAACTAGAAGTGGTGGTTTATCATTTGAAAATAATGAGGAGGTCTTGAGTTCAAAACACCATGTGTGCTTATTTACTTTCCATTTTTTACAAATTTCTTTTTATAAGAGTATAAATTTATAAAATTTGGTTAAATGATTAAAAAGTTTAATTAGAAACAATGATTTTTGTTGTTTAAAATTAACAAGAGATCCTAAGTTCGAAATGTTATGTGCATGTTTATTCTTTTCAATTTTTACAAATTTTTGTTTGGTTGTTAATTTATTTTTAGTTACTATCTAGTAGCCATGTGGGTTGTTATTTTTAAATATTCGTTTTAATTCAAGTCTAATCTTCAACAAAGAATAATACGTAGACCAAATTTGCAAATTATATGACGTGTCATCAAAATGTTTAATTTAGTGCCCATTCATTAATAATACATATCAAATAAAGACTCAAAAACATCATTATTTTTTAGTCCCATATTAACAAGGTTAGTAAATAAAAAAAAAACACCTAACGATTTATTCAAGAACACATTCAAATTTCATATGGAAAACGAAACTCATCATCTATCTACTTGTAAGCCCGAAGTTTTTTTTTTTCCCTATCTACTTGTGGTTGCAGATGGAAGTGGGCGTCGGCCATGGTTGTCCGCCTACCAAGTTCTCTGTCTTTGTATACCGGCGAGGCCGGAGGTGAACGGACGATGGCAAGAGAAGAGAGAGAGCGCGACTTGATTATGGGTTCTCCGCGATTCAAAACGAACGGACGAAGAATAATTCTTTGTGTAACTTTTAAATTTTTTATGTCTGATTTTCCTCTTTAAACCTTTTTTTTGGACGGAAGTTCTAATCTAGAGTTACTCGAAAAGGATCAATGCTTCATTGTGACAAGTTTAGAGCCCAACACTCATGAAATTTTAGTTCATGGATCAATGTTCCAATTAGTCTCAAATTCATAGAACAATACTCCGATTTTCTTTAAAAAAAAATAAAGACCAGTGACTTGGAATGCATGAATGCTCTCAACAAGTGAGCTACAAGCCACTTGCTAAAAATAGACAAAGAAAATTGCAGCATAATTTATCATGTTGTGAATAATACGTGGATGACCTACATGTATAGTTTGTTACTATTTATGTACAGTATTTTCATTATTCATTTGTGGAAAATTTGTAAAGTGAATAGTGCTTTCTTTTGTTTATAAAAAGGAAGAAGAAAGGAAATGAATGTGAGAGACTCATGGGAGAGAGGAAGGAAAAGAAAGAAAGAAAAGAGAGGAAGGAAGAGGAGAGGAGATAATAGAGGGAGTTATCTTTGTACTCCTATTATTCCAGGTTATAATAAAAACATTGATGCTGCCCCGATGATGTACTCTAGTCACACTGACTGTAAAGGAACCTCGTAAATTTTGTGTCTTGTTTATTTATTCCATTGCACCCACTGTCGATTTTACAACAACCCCAAATTTTTTTTTTATTTATCTTCAAAGCTTGTAACTAGCAAGGGAAAGGGATCCTCTCTAGATTCCTTCCATCTCGTTCGGGGATTCAATCCATTAAAATTTGATTCAACGGCTAAAGTTATTATAATTTTTAGAGTGAGCTTCTGTTTGTTGGTATTAGATTAAATTTCAATGATCTGGATCTTTGAACTTGGTGGATTAGGACCAAGGGATCCTCTCTGGGTTTGGTCATCTCCCTATAGGGCGTCCCCCTCCCTCAACACCAACAAGGGTGCAATTATAAAATAAATCTTCAATCAATCAAGATTTAAGTCATGAGGTTTGTAATGCTTTGTGGTGCATTTCCAACTTTTGAGTCTAAAATTCCTCGGTGCTTTTGAAGATCCCTCATCGAAGCATAGGTTGAATTCGTTATAACTTCAACAGTTAAACTCCATTGACAGTATTAAAGAACTTAAAGAGCTTATACTAATTATTAAAAAAATAATCACTCATCTGATTTACTTAGCACCTTGTTTGGCAAAGTTAAACCGGAAATCACTAAGTCATTTATGATCATTGAGTAATAATTTAATCATCAACATCCACGTCATTTGGTTTAGAAATTTGGTCTCTCAAGTATTGCTCTGTCCATTTTGATCAGATTAACAAGACTTGTATCCTCGTGCAGGAGTGGACGAGTTTAATGATGGTAAGTTGATGAAATCGAAAGATCCTTTAACCATTAGCGATTGCTCTTTAGAAAATTTTGGCAGTCATGAAAACTCAGATCATGAGAGAGAGAGAGAGAGAGAGAGAGAGAGAGATTTATTTGTTAAAGAGTTAGTTGTCCTGCATCCATAACATGGATACTTGGTGGATTACTACCTAGCTAGATTTCTATTTTTCGATCTTTAACGACCATTAATTAGGTATGTCACCTGATAAACAGATGATACAGTCCCCGAGAAGCCCTCTAGGAAAATTGGAAAATTGGAAATCTTTGGATGAAGACTGTACAGGCCGACGCCAGACTGAAGTCCATCTAGTACTAGCACTACTACTACTACAAGGCAATAATATTTTGTCAAAAAAATATAATTGTACAATAGCTTTTGCTTCAAGTAAATTGGGGAAAGAAAGGACATTGCAACAAATATTACACATACATCATCCTCAAATCAGTGTATATCGGAGCCATACCGCATAGCGACAAATTGCCAGGAGCATTAGATTTGTCTGAATAAACCGATGCAAGGATATCCAACTTCTTAATTGCGCCAAGCTGAAGAAACTGGACTCCAGTCCTATTTGGACCGTGATTGTAATTGTATTGCCAGTAAAGCATCCCCAGAGTATCGACTTGGCATGCGGTAGGAGATGGACAAAACCTAGGTACACACGAAAGCCTCTTAAGATCTCAAATCAAGCAATCAAACGGTTCTAGCCAGTTGTTACTAGCTACTTAAGACAAAGAATAACTAGAACCGCAGAGTTGAATATCACCGAGAAACTAAAATGCAGTTGGCAGCAGAACTCTTAGCGATGCTCCTCTCAAAGTTCCCTCTTCTAATTCCTTTTTTGGGGAATCCTATCAAGTCCAATTATTCTAAAATTTCTCCCTCCTCTATGTCGTCATCTGCTAATAAGAACTTCCTGACACTCGAAAGATTTCTTTCTGCTACTCCTTCCTTGCTAAATTCGCCTTCCAAATCAAGAAAATCATCAGGATTAATTTCTGCCATAAGATCTGAGTACTCATCTATTAAGCCTTGATCAAAATCAAAGTCCATGTCTTCAAAAAGCACTTGCTTCTTAGCATCGGAGCTGGAATGTGAATCGTTGCCAGTTTCCACAGTTGTAGACAAAGGCCTAGCAAATGAATCAGTGAGTGGTTTCTCGCACCTCCTTTTATTAGAGATATGAGGTGGGGAACTTGAAGTCACATGTTTCATGAGATCAAAGACCTTAGGATAGCTGTTGTCTTCTTCTATTTCCTCCTCCTTAAAGTGAACACCTCCTGCGCTCAAATCATTTCTTCCATAAGTCTTAAGCTCTGGTTTGCCGAAAGTAGGAGGGGAATTTTTAACTACTTCAAAATCAAGACTCTGCGAAGGGAGAAAAACATAAATGACAGGGTATTCCAAAATAACTAAGTTTGCTAACTGCTGCCTTATCGGAACTCTTACATCCAACTCACAGAAAGGTGACCTAGCCCCCTGTAATAACATCCAAAAGATAAAATCAGAAACAATTATGGGGCAGTAGTTTTATATTTCTGAGAAAAATAATCAAAATACTACCAAAGCAGGTACAATAGGATTAAAAGGTCGTACCCAGTGCACAAGGCTCCCGCTTTACGCAGGGTTTGGGAGAGGTGAATGTCGGCTAGCCTTACCCCCATTTATGGAGAGGCTGCTCCCAAGTCTCGAACCCGAGACCTACCGCTCATGGGCGAAGGCACTTGCCATCGCACCAAGTGCGACAATAGGATTAAAAGTGAATTCTAATTTGACCCAATGAACAAAACTATTCGCCATACCATGTATAAATTGTGCTTGTGTACACACTTCTGTGATATTTACATTACTGCAAGAAAAGTGTGCATAGAAAAACCAAGCTAGTTGTAGGTTGCAACTTCAGCACCCATAGCAGGTGGAAAAAGCATAGGTAAGCCCAGAAGACTAAGAGGTGGTAAGAAAATGAAGTAACATCAGCAAAAGTGATGCTCAATCCATCTAACACAACGAAAGGTACAAAGAACATAATCGATAGCTTTTTCTTCAAAGTTCAAACTATCTTTTATCTTCTTTAAAGCTTTTCTTTTCTATCGATAACTTTTTCTTTCACTGTCCTTGTCACCATTTCCATATTTTCTACTCTCACTATCTTCTTGATTTTACAAAAGCTGCTTCCACATCTGGTTTACTATAAAAATTCCAATCATTCTTTTCATTTTCATGATTCTTCAAAGATTCCTGCACCTTAAGAATGATTTTCCTTTTTTATCAATTTAAAAGGAAAAAATATATATTAAGGCCTAGACTACGAAACAAAACTACAAACCTTCGGATATTTACGAACGAAAAGCTTGAGAGAGTCAAGCTGTTCCTCACAGAATAGCTTTAGGTGATGATTCCATGGCCCAGGTTTTAGATGGTTCTCAATAACAGAGCAGATGTTCATGTTTTCATTTACTCTGCACGAGCATCAATATGCATCAGTTATCAAAACACATGACCCAAGCCTAGACAAAGAAATTAAACATTACTAGACTTCTCAAAAAGCGAAGCAGCTTACTCATGGTCAATTAAAACAACATCCGTTGAATGAAATCGCCATTCAATTGTCCAGGAGATGCATTTCTTCCTGAAGCAGATCAGACCAACAGAAACAAATATATAAGAAAAGTAATGACCGATTCAAATCCTCCAAAACATGTTGGACCACTCACTATCATCTTTATTATAAGAGCGTATCTCAAATTATATACAGGACCAAGCAATAATCCGTCCCCCAAAGCTTTGATAAATTTTACCTTTGATCATATCGAGTTTGGTTTTTCTCCCTTTTTGACATTCCACTTGGTAGAAATAAGAGTTTTGTCCTGCGACTGGCAGCAGCACTCCGAAGGCTTTTAAGGTAAAAGGGTAGCCTAAAATTATTGTATCTGCACAACTTATTTCTCAATCTCTGAGCAGACTCAGCAACCCTCTTCACTTCCTCTAGCAAATTGTAATCTAAAAACAGAATTGTCAATACAAATGCAATGGTTAAAATACGCGAGTACAAGTAGCAACCTTCACAATGCAATCTAAAACCCATACGCAAACGGACATCAAACCGATCCAGAAAAAAAATATGAATTTATATTCAAAAACCCCAAACGAGGTGCTCAAAAGTCAAAAGATTATGCAAAAAAATGGCAAAACTACCACGAAAAAACTGCAATCTGTCCATGAAAACATTCACAGTGAAAGAAAAAGCACTGAAATTTACCAAAAAGAAGTCAAATTTGCTTAACAAATGCATTCCCCACAGATAGAAACAATTGGAAAATCTAATTAAAAAAACTTAAAGGGGTCGAACTTAAATTCCAAAAATATCAAAGATAGGAATAAATTAGAAAAAGAGGGGACCTGAAAGGAGCTGATTGTCGTCGATCTGAGAGAGGGGGACGAAGCTCGTTTGGGGCCTCTTGCCCGTACAGCCAGTGCGAAGCTTGTGAGCTTTAACGCACGGAAGGCTGCAGGAGCGTACGGAGCAGCCTGGGCATTTGTACTTGGATGCTTTCTCTCTGCACTCTTCGCATACTTTGGGGTTTGGATTTGCTGTACCTGCTTCTCCTCCGCCTTTCTCCATGGGTCTTCTTTCACGCGCACTGACAGACACAAGGGGGTTTGGGGAAGGACCAGCACGGTAGGGTTTATGAAGTAGATCCTCACGACGTCGTTTCGTTGGATGTTGACTTTGACCTATTATACCCCACCCGCATGGAGGGGAGTCGGCGGGGATTTGGATCCTCTCTCTCCTGAGCTGAGCTAATAGAGTGGTCTGATCAAGTGTATGGGCCGTTGGATAAAAATTCAACGGTTACAAACAGGTTGGTCATTTTAAAGTTATAATAACTATAACCATTGAATGAAAATCCAACGGTCCATAACACTTGATCAGGAAGATCATCTCCATTAACTCAGGAGAGGATCCAAATCCGACGGGGAGCGGGTTAGTGATGTGCTATTCTATATTTTGGGCACAATAAAAAACATCTCCAAAGTCCCAACTCCTAACATGCCTCAAATCATTTTCTATTGAATATTGTGCTATACCAGCGTATTGATAACCTACAGACAAAAATTGAAGACGACATTAACGTTTCCTTCCACATCTTTTTTCTTCCTACATACTTAAACATTTCCTTCTGGGAGGACAATATGTAGACCACCAATAAAGCAACCCTAAATAAATAAACTTTCATTATCACGTCAATTTCGGTCATCATACATAAGTTGTTCTTTATGATTGAAGGATTTTTTTTTTTTTTTTTTTTGCGGTTCAACCAGTCCCTACATCTCTATCCTGTCGTTCCCGTGTTCCTTGTCTTCTACCCCTTCGTCATGGCTGAAAGTTAATGTTGATGGGGCTCTCCATGGCTCAAACAAAATAGGGGACACAAGGGTGGTGTTTTGTGATAACAATGGTGAATTTATGGGGGGTTTTGTCCAATGATTTTCTTACATCTCCAGTTCGTATCATGTGGAGTTTTTGGCATTTAGGTAGGTCTTCGACTTGCTAATCCAGGCTGATCACATGTCTGACAGTCTTCCAATTTAATGACACATAGATTAACTCGTATGACTTTGTTTTTCAATTTGAATTCTTGTTGGTTTGATGAACAACCGGATTTAACTTGTGATGTTTTACTTATTGAATCTACTCATCTTTAAATGAACAAAGTTTTATCTTTTCAACCAAATAAAACATTTTTTTTATGTTAGTACTTGTTTAGTACAATTGATTTTTCTCATAACACAACATGAGTATTTTTTCTTTTTTAAACACAACCATAAAAAAATAACCCTTAAGTAATAGTTATACTAAAAGCCACAGTTTTAGTATAACTTTGGGTGAAGGATACACAACCAAAAGGTAAAGTTACACCAAAACTGTGGATAATGTGGCTAGCAAATTTTAGTGAAGGATGAGAGAATTTATCCCAAAGTTTAAACATTATACAATATTATTGATAAAGAAAACTATCATATAATATTAAAACTAGATATGTTGAAGGATACACAACCAAAAGGTAAAGTTACACCAAAACTGTGGATAATGTGGCTAGCAAATTTTAGTGAAGGATGAGAGAATTTATCCCAAAGTTTAAACATTATACAATATTATTGATAAAGAAAACTATCATATAATATTAAAACTAGATATGTTGAAGGATACACAACCAAAAGGTAAAGTTACACCAAAACTGTGGATAATGTGGCTAGCAAATTTTAGTGAAGGATGAGAGAATTTATCCCAAAGTTTAAACATTATACAATATTATTGATAAAGAAAACTACATATAATATTAAAACTAGATATGTTGAAATAGAAAAAAATATATATTCAAAATTGGTTAAAAGGTTTATTAATTGATTTGCACCATAAAATTGTTATTTAGTTTCACTTCACCTTTGAAATTGCTTTTGTCTCGCTTTACTTTATAAAACTGCTATTTTCGTCTCTTTAAGTCTCAATTCATCTTCATTTTCGTCATTCTATTAAATAAACGTTAAATTAAAAAGTAGTATGGACATTTTATTTTTGACATAACTCTTTGTCTCCAACTTGCCTACTAAAACAAATCCCTATAAGCAAACTAGAAGATGAGTACCCCACATCCGTCAATACATTTGCTATAAAGCAAGGTTTTAAAAGATTTTAGGCACTAGTGGGTTGTGGATTAGGGCCTAGCACCTAGGCAGTTAGGTGAGGACCTAGGTGAACTGAGCGGATTTAAATAAACTTATTATACATCATATAAATAAGTGTCTATTCATACTTAAAAAATACATAATTGTATTGAAATACATAAATTGAAAAATAAAGTGACATGTAGATTAGATAGTATTAGAACATATTGAAAATATGGGGAAACAAAATATAATGAGTGTTCATCAAAGTATTCAACAAGTCTGTTATAATTTATTAAAAAAATAAATGCACAAATAAAAGTTATTTATTTTCTATCTAAGTGAAAGTAGCGATCAAAGTGGGGGTTTAGGCGGGTTAGACAGATGCTTAAGCATGTCTGAGCGCACTTTTTTAATTTTCAAACGCTTAAAAATTAATCAAGGCGGTGGCCAACCACCTAATGCTTATGCGGGACTTAGGCAACACTAGGTGAAATTTTTTAGAATAGTGCTATAAAATTGTGTTTCTGATAAATGTGGCGAAAGAGATTCTAGAATCTACAAACAAGCTTTTGAATACTGTACACTACGTTTTGAAGTTACAAAGAAGGGATATAATGTCACATCCTGGCCGGACCCCTATCACATCCCAGACTCGACTCCCCCATAGCACGATATTGTTCGCTTTGGGCCTTGACCACGCCTTTATGGTTTTGTTTTTTGGAACTCACATGAGAACTTCCCAGTGGGTCACTCATCATGGGATTGCTTTCGTGCAAACTCGCTTAACTTCGGAGTTCCGATGGAACCCGAAGCTAGTGAGCTCCCAAAAGGCCTCGTGCTAAGTAAAGATGAGAATATACATATAAGGCTTATAGGATCCACTTCCCTGGGTGATGTGGGATGTCACAATCCACCCCCCTTAAGGGCCTGACGTCCTCGTCGGCACACTTCTAGCCAGGGATTGGTTCTGATACCAAATTGTCACATCCTGGCCCAGGCCCCCACCACATCCCGGGCTCGACTCCGCCGTAGCACGATATTGTCCGCTTTGTGCCCCGACCACGCCTTCATGGTTTTTTTTCTGGGAACTCACACAAGAACTTTCCAGTGGGTCACCCATCATAGGATTGCTTTCGTGCTAACTTGCTTAACTTCGAAGTTCCTATGGAACCCGAAGCCAATGAGCTCCCAAAAGGTCTCGTGCTAGGTAGAAATGAGAATATACATATAAGGCATACGAGATTCACTCCCATGGGCGATGTGGGATGTCACATATAACACGGTTTATAACATCAATAAAGATTGTCAAATCTCGCTCCATTGAGAAGTCCCTTTAGACACTCTAAAGAAGATGTCAAATATGCCAAATAAGATTAAAAGACATTCAAGTGTTCTCCAATTGATATGACATATATGATGTGGCATGTAAGTCATTTGACTCCTTACTTTCTAACTTTTTTTTTAACAGCAAACAAAGAAAGAGTCAAATATATTTAATTTTATTTTTTAATACATGAGTCCCATTAACAACCGATAGAATATAAACTAAAACTAATTTTGATTATTTTTTAATAGTTAATGTAACTCTAGTCCCATTAAAATAATAAAATCAATATTTGACATATCCATTGTAAAAAAAGAAGATTTAACATTTGTATTCAATTTGCCATATCAGCCATCAAATAAAAATTTGACATACTATATTTGATATATCATTTGGAGATGCTCTTAGATTCATTGAGAAACCTCTTCAAATCTCACAACATCAATCAAGGGCTTTTGGCTACCCCTAAAAGTCCTAACACTCATTATTTTTAGAGAAACTAACTTAGACATCAGAGCAAGTCCACCCCTAAGGACTTTGCGCCAGCACCCAGCGCATTTATCCACTCGTGTGAACAGTAATAGACTGGAGTGAACAGTAATAGGCCAAGGCATCTCCACCCCTAAAAAAATGCGCTGGCACCCAACGCATTTATTTGGTGTGTTTTTTTTTTAGTTTATTTCAGATAAGATTTTTAACCAATTTCAGATAAAATTTCAAATAAACTTAAAAAAAAATACACACTAAAATAAAATTACATACTCATCAAATAAACTTTAAAAAAACACACTAAAATAAAATTACATAAACTCATCAAATAAACTATAAAAAAAAACACACTAAAATGAAATTACATAAACTCATCAAATACACTTTATTCTTCAACCACAAACTTTATTATTTATAGAAAAAAATAACATTTTAAAAAAATTTATGTATTTTTTTAAAAATTTATGTATTTTTTTAAAAATTTATGTATTTTTTAATATTTTTTCTGTATTTTTTTATAATTTTTAATATAGTTAATTAATATGGACTGTTGGATTTGAAAAATATTCAAATCCAAGAGCCAGGGAGTTGCCACGTGGCCACTTGTCCAGCTTCTTGGTCAGTCAGTTTTGAGCTGGGCCCCAGGCTGTTGCACGGGCTGGAGGTAATGGACAAAGTGCTGGGCTGTTTTTTGGACTGAGTGCTGGGCAATGTCCACTCCGGTGGACTTGCTCTAAAAAATCCTTTGGCTTCACCTTCTACCTTGTAAGGCTTAAGCCACTGATCAAATATGTTAATTATTTTGTAAATATATTTTTGTCAAGTTCAAAAACTGCAAAAATTCACTACTACAATGATATTTTTTTTTAAAATAAAAAATTCGAAGTCAATTTATTCTCTACTCATTGAGCATAAATATATTGGATATAAAAATTGAAAAAAAAAATTGAGCGAATAATTAGCTAAATTAACAAAAAGTACAACTAGAGAAAGAATCATGTTGACCAAAAATATTACGGAAATAAAAAAATTAAAAAAAAATGCTAAAAAGAAAAAATGAGAAGAAACTCGCAGTGGCAGTGATTTCTCCTCCGAAACCGACCGCCGCTAATTTCACTCTCTCTACTCTCCGAAACCCCACTACTCCACCTCCTCCAATTCTGTTTCCTGCAGAACATACAAGGAACACTCTTGAATCTTCCACGACGACGACCTTTTGCTGCGGCATCTTGCGGTGTCGTTTGGTGCTGTTCGGACCTCAAGGTCTCTGGGAGCGTATTTGGAATCGCTGCCAAGTTCAGCGCTTGAGATTGTTGGGTTCTGGTTTTGATTGAGGATTTATCAACTGCCCATGGACTACGAGCCCTACGATAGCAGCGGTGAGCTTACCTTTCAAAGATTGATTCTTCCTAGTAATTAGGGTTTATGAAGTGACTTCTCTGCTTAATTTGGGTTTTAGGTTACGTTCTTCTCTTAAACTCTCATAAAAAAAAATCTGTGTATGGCACTCGGAACTGTAATTGGGGGTTTTGGGGTTTGTTGCAGTGAAGGAATTAGGGTTTCCCCAACGTAATTATGGTGTTGAGCAACCTAAATTCACTTTCTTGGCCACTTTAGATGTGTTTTTCTGAAGAGCATGATGTTTCTTTGATGTAATTTACTTCGTTACTATATACGTTCATATACATTAATGAGCCCTTCTTTGTTTTTAAAACGTGGGTACGTCATTGGGTTGCTGAAGGACGATTTGAAATTGAATTTTTTTACGATTCAGACCATTCATTAGTTGACACAGAGCGAGGTTTTGATTTTTTCAGAGAAGTTCATACTTGGATTTTAGAATGTGAAAGAAAGAAGTAGTAATTAAATACAAATGATTGAACACTTGAGAGTTAACATCAGTAAAGCTCTAGACTGTCTGTTGTTTCTTTGCAAATACCGCTGCTGACCATATTCCAGAGTTTGAGGGAAAAAAGAAGGAATCTTTATGGATTTTGAGACATTGGTTTTTCCAAGTTCTTTTGAATGCATAAGAAATTTTTTAATAAGAAAAACAAATCATCCTTTTAAGCATGTACATGCTGACAGAAAAGAGCCGTTGATTTCTCAAGGAGAACACCTACACTGTGTATCTGGGTTATTATTCTGTGCACCTTTTGAACTTCTTTTCAGTGTCGTTAGGCACTAGTGTATATGCTTGAAGTCCGATACATGTTTAGTTTCAGTTATTAAACAAAGTCTGTCATGGTAAGCATATTCCATTCCATACCTAAGTTACAATAACTTGTGAAAAAACCTTCTTTGTGATGTATTACACTTTCTTTTCTCTTTCATCAGTATCTCTTTACAGTTTACTCACATTTCTTTTCCCATTTCTTCATATCTCACCATGCTTCCTGTATCTTGATTGGGATGCATCTATCTAACAACATGCTTCCTGTATCATACAATACATTATGTATTCGCATATACTAGCAGTTTAACTGGTTCAATATAAATGTGACTTGAGAGGTTCTGGATGTTTGTTTATTTTTCTTGGCAAACTTTGATTTTCTTTTGGGGGGGGGGGAGGGGAGGGAATGAACCCCAAAACCAACTACAATAAGTTATCCGTACAAATCAACGGGTCCTGCAAGCCCCTAAAACATCATCAAATAAACTAGATCCAACCCAGCAAGGCAAAATAATAAACGCCTAAACCCAAATTAAAACTCCATTAGCTAGACGGTCTGCCACACAGTCCTTCTCCTGGTAGACATGGTGACTTCACAATTATTGATCCGTCTCAGTAACAACAGCGGCTAGTAACCAATGCAGAAAGAGGGTGAAAACTTGCATGCTCATACATCTGGATAAGCTGAACAGCAATGGCGGAGTCCATCTCAATTATAAGATCGCATATACTTCTATCAACAAGAATTTTGAGACCAAACAATAAACCCCATATCTCTACTTCTAAAATTTTCCCCCTGCCCAAATTAACAGCAAACCCACCCATCCAGTCACCATGAGAGTCTCTTATAACACCTCCCGCCCCAATCTGACTAGACATGGTCCTATGAGAACCATCAACATTAAGTTTAAACTTACCAGTCACAGGAGGCTCCCAAGGAAGTTAAACCCAAAACTTTCAAGCTTTCTCAGAATTAAAATTAGAAGCCATAGGCCATTCAGGAACAGCAGGGGAGATGACCTTCTTGGGGACCGGATGTTTGTTTATTTTAAGTTATACTTGATAGGAGAAATGTAGTTTACTGTAATGTAGTTTAATGTATCTCAAGGATCTAATTAGTCTGGAAGTTGTACTCTAAAGATGAGTTTATTGAACGTGTTGTTCATTTTACAAATAAAAAGGGAACCTCCGGTTTAGTTGCAGACACTCTTTTTTTTTTTTGTTTTTTGGGAAATTGGCAACTTCAGCTTTTTCCGGTTAAAATTGCCATCTTATTTAGTTCTTGGGTTTGCACCTATACTAGAAGTTAGAGATTTGAGAATTTTTATTGCAATTTCACTTTTTCCTATACATTTTCACTCAAGGACCTATCAATTAGAAGCTTGTACAACCGTGTCCATGCACTGAATCTAAAATCAGATGATTGCATCCCTCTTTGCTTGTCATGCATAGACAACCCGCAAGATATTCTCTTTCTAATCTAGTGTTCCATATTTCTGTGAATTCTGGCCATACAGCGTGTCTCATTTTGTTTTCATTATTGTTTTTTGTTGCATCCATTCTGAACCCCAAAAAACAATTGCAGGAACTGATGACGATCTTCCTCCATCACACCAGCATAGAGTTCCCAGAGGGGGCCGTGTTACGGGGAATGGAAGATCTGGTGGGGGTTCCGTCCCATATCCTAGGATGTATGGTGAAACTGACATGGAAGCACAAATTCACCAGCTTGAACGAGAAGCATACAGTTCAGTTCTGAGAGCCTTTAAAGCTCAAGCTGATGCCATTACTTGGGTACTTTTGTGATCTATTTTTTCATGGATCTAATATCTTTAATTTGTTTGATCAGGTTTAGTGACTGCTACATGAAATGTATTTTCTTCAGGAAAAGGAAGCTCTGTTAACAAACCTTAGAAAGGAGTTGAGGTTATCAAATGAGGAGCACAAAGAACTTGTAGGACGGGTTAATGCAGCAGATGATGTCATAGAGAGGATAAGGTCTGATAGATTGAAGAATCAAGATACAGGCTTTTTGTTTAGTTGAGATATGAGACCTATTCATTAGATTTTATTTTTTTATTTTTTGTGTGTGTGTGTGTGTCTTTTAATGGGTACTGTGTTGGGCGATGCCAACAGGGACTGGAGACAGGCTGGTGGGGTTCAACCGGGCATGCTGAGTACTGTTCAAGCAGTGCATGATCCAATACCTAGTCCTACTGTCTCTGTATCACGCAAGAAACAGAAGATGACGCAGTCAGTACATACACAGTCCTTTGCTGGGCCAACACCATCATTTCATCCACCAGCAGTTACCACATCCCACCAGCCATCTTCATCTACTGTAAAACGAGGATCTGTCCCAGCCCCAACATCAGGAGCCAAGGGCAAGAAACATAAACCCGTGAGTTGAATATTGAGTAAAACAAAAAACAAGTCTGCAGGTTATTTATTCACATATTTATTAGTTTTCCTTCGGTCACATTCTGTTAACAGGGTCAAATTTTGCCTGGTGCTTCTTCAATGAAGCAGTTCCCTTCCTCAGGTCCAACAGGAAGGGGTCAAGTTTCGAATAGAGTTTCGACTGGTGCCGTTGTAAGTGAACCTGCTGAAGGAAAGACAAATGATACCTTGATTGGGAGGAAAGTAAGGACTAGGTGGCCCGATGACAACACTTTTTATGAAGCTGTTATAAAAGACTACAATCAAGCAGAGGTATCTTTTGCTCGTACATGCGTTGAAGGAGTTTGTAGTAATGTAAGGTCGTGTACCTGACATTTATTCTTTTTTTCATTTCTGAATTTTAGGGACGGCACCATCTAGTCTATGATATTAATTCGGCAAATGAAACATGGGAATGGGTTAATCTATCAGAGGTATGCTTGATGCATTGAAGTTATATTGCCAGCATGTCGTTTTCATTACATTGTGTTCTGCAAATTATGCATTGTAAAGCTATAAATACCAGAAGCTTATTTTAGTGGTAAGAATTAAAGATGCTATGGTAGAAGCTGAATTGTCAACTCTTGAATATAAGTGACCACTTGAAGTTTGTTTCTTCTTGAAAAATTTTAAAAATATAATAATGTTATAATACCGTACTTGGTGCTTAATGTTCTGTGTATGTAGTATGTACTTCAAACATTCTGACAAGACTTCCTAAAAATTTTCTTTAATGAATATTGGTTGCTTCTTGCTTTCTACTCTTTGTTAACCAATGTTTTCTGAATTGTCCAATTTGTCTAATTAGGTGCTGTTATCTGATTAATCATAACATGCTCCCAGTAATATTTGCCTTTTGCTCCTACTAAGTAGCTCCTGTTCATTCCATTGCCACCATTACTTGATTAAAAAAGTTTGTTATCTTTTTGGCGTACAAAATGTGAAGTATAAAAGGTATCTGACAAGGGACAGTGATGTGAACCGATAGGACAAACAATTTGGAGGTTAGGGTTTCAAGGGCCTATATATAATTAGGTGGTCCAAACTCAATAAGTAAACCCTTGTAATATTATAGAAACAGCTTAATAGTTAAGAAATCACAATTAGGTTGGGAGTGATTCTGGGGAGTAGGTGCTTCTCCCTGGAAGTGATTCTGGCCCTTAATCCCGAATGATCACTTAACCAAACAAGCTCCACATAGTGATAGTATTAGCATCCCAGCATTAAAAGAGATTATGAAATTAGAAACGGGCATAACTAAGCACTAATGAAAATGCTCATAGGTTATCCGTCACACACATATTGGAATCTGTATCAGGTATGTTTTGAATATTTTAACGCTCATAATGACTATGAAAAAAGAAAAAAAAAAGAAAAAGCCTGACAACTTAATCAACTGAATACTAACCGTATAGTTTTCGGTTACAATACTAACACTATGTTTGGTTCACACTTAATGGGGAGAATGAACAGGATTACAGGAAGGAAACGGAAATTCATTTGGTTTTCATGTCCTGTTTATGAACGATGACCGAGTGGATTTTTCTCACTCAATAATGATATATTAATTTCAGATGTTTTACATATTTTCTTATGTTGGCTTATTATTTCTTGTGCAGATATCTCCGGAGGATATTCAGTGGGTAGGTGAAGATCCTGGAATCTCTCATCGTGGGGGTTATAGTGGATCTGGTCATGGAATGAATAGATTTGTAGGCCGTGACAATGTTCCAGTTCCTGGAAGAGGTAGAGGGATCCCAAAGGGTCAAACAAGAAAAGATTTTCCGCCTTCACAGAATGGCATTGGAAAGAAGGCTCCAGACAATATCCAGTTACTTCACACAGATACTTTAATTAAGGAGGTCAGTAAAAGCTAGTTAATCCATAAATAGTCAATAAATTTACTTTTATTTGATTGATGCTTACTAAACTTTGTTAAATTTGAACAGGTAGAAAGGGTCTTTGGTGAAAACCGTCCAGACTCTGTTGAAATTGAGAAAGCAAAGAAAGTGTTGAAAGTAAGAAGGGCAACCTTAGAATTTTTTTACTCCTTTTGTCGCATTTTTAAGTTTCATGACAAGTTTTTTGTTCTTATTTGCAAAACTGATCTATTGATTTTGAGCAGGATCATGAACAAGCACTTATTGATGCGATTGCAAAGCTTGCTGACATTTCTGACGGTGAATGCGGTAATCATTGCTTTATCTTGTTTTGTTTTTCAAAGCTTACCTTGTTGTATGTAAGCTTTTAACTGATTAGTGTCCACCAAGTCTGCTTGCACAATTTCATATGAGCCCCCCCCCCATAAATTCCTCGTCATTTTATAGAAAGTTGCATCAAACACAGAAGTGAGAACTTAATTTGGCATTTCATTTTTCTTGAAGAATTTATGTTGAATAATCTGGCACTTCATATGTAATTTTCTGGAAATAGAATATACATATCTCAAATGCTATGGTTGAGAACAAATACTTTGGTGTGTATCATCTGTTTGATGCTCAATTATTTTAGTTTTATTTCCTCTCTTGATGCCTCGTGTAGGACCTTTGCCTTTAAACAGCTGATGGTCGCGGACACAGTTCTTGCACGGGCAACGGATGGAATTGAGACTGATAGATGGCTGGTTTTAAAATCTGCAGCAGTCAAAAAGCCCATAAAAGGCTGGAAGCAGGGGGGTGACGATAGGATAGGAAATTAGGCTGTGGAGGTGAAACAGATATGGGTTGAAGTGAAGGCCGCCTTTTTGTACAATGATATATCTTTTTATTATATAACTCCATACCCCAACCCAGCATGTGTAAAACTCTGGGGCTTGGGTCTTTCCAGGATAGGCATTATTGTAGAATGAGAGCTACTGCAGTCGGGCAATTACTTGGTTATAAATAGTGGGCAGGCAAAGTCAACCTAGGAAAGATCTGATGCCTTTTGTAACATTGTTTGATAGTGATTAGCGTGCTGCCTTGTGTAAATTACTTTTTACTGCCCCTTAGCTGTTGCATACATGTGATGTGAGAACATATACTCTCTTTCTCTTGGCCTAGCGTCATTTCTCTTTTCGATATTGGAAGAGGTTTCAAAAGTTCAAATCTCTCATGCTGTCCTCGGAGATAAAAGTGTCTAAACTCCAGTCAGAAGTGCATCATGCGAAGCTAGGGCATGTTTACTTGGCACAAATGAGAAGGAATGGATACGCGATGAAAAATCTTACCTTGGTTATCTCATACCTTTATTTTTCGGATGTGCGAGCATCCCGAGGTTCATTGGTTACGGAACTGGATCCCCTCCTGAGCATGGGGACTGGAGCCTGCGGTGCAGCCCATCTAGGCTCTTGAAATTTGATTCAACGGTTGTAATCATTATAACTTTTAGAGGGGCTTCTTGTTTGTAGCCATTGGATCAAATTTCAAAGGTCCAGATGGGCTGCTTAGTAGGCTCCGGTCCCCATGCTCAGGAGGGGATCCGGTTCCATTGGTTGCAATATCGGAAAAAGTTGTTCTGAAGACAAAAGAATTATTGTGGTTGTCACGATTCAACAGAACAACAAAATCAAATCTTACGGGGGAAATTTCTATAGACAAAAGAGTCAATGTGGTCGACACGATCCAACAGAGCAACAAAATCAAATCTTATGGGGGAAAGAAGTTCTAAAGACAAGAATATTGTGGTCATTGCGATCCAATTTTGCCAATAAAAAATAAAAAATATTCCGACCTTTAAAGGAAATTGCAAGGATTTTGTAGTTCAAGTGGTTAAGAGTATTTACTTCTACACTGCACTGATAAGGGGAACCGTGAAAGGGGTCTGGGTTATCCAACTTAATCCTATGTTTTCTGAAAGCAAAATTTTGTCTTCATTTTCTGTGCTAAGAGTGCTTTAGCTTGGTTGCTTTGCTCGTCACTCGTTTGTTATTTTGTTGTTGAGCAATCACCCCCTCCCCTCATGCGTTTTGGCTTTTACATTTCTCAAACTTGACTTAATGGCTAGGATCAAAGAAACTATAAGTCCATGTGAGTTGTGACTCGTGAGCAACCATATTTTCATGCGCTCATTACTCGGGTGATTGTGTGTGCAGGACTGTAACCAACTTATACTTGAGGTTGATCAAGCTTTCAAAACTGACTCAGATGTTCAACTTATACTTGAGGAGCCGGAAACAGATACAAAATTTATATATCATTCATGTTGCTCTTCTTCCGGCAGGTTATGTCTCAGGACTCAAAAGGAAAACAAGCCAATGCAAACTGCAGAATAAATAGGACATTTATCTCATCAGGCCTAGGGATGGGCAAATACCCATCGGTTATGAGTAACAGCGGTTACCCGCCCATTTAAATTTCAGGATTACGGTTATACGTAACCGTTTAGATAAATAAACGGTTATAGGTATAACCGTTTACCCGCGAAAATTTAATGGGCGGTTATGGGTATTAACCGCGGTTATAAACATGTAACCGTTTACCCATTTATTTTATATATGTAAAATTAACACAAACCATGTTCCCTATCGAACAAAACTTTGATCAATGCTATTGACTATAGTGCATGATTTCTGTAGCTAATATAATATAGTTTTCCTTAACCACTTTAAATTTCATGATCCATTATATATATTATGTTAATACTTTACATTCCAAGTTAAATAACCCAAGAATACTGTCTTTTAACAATTTTCGTTACCCAAGAATACTTAGCAAATTTTATATTACCTTCATTGTTAACAGTTAAAAATATCGTCCGTAAACTATTATTTCAATTATTGCAATGGTATAAGGACTTAAAAAATTAAAATGCGGAAATGTATGATGAATGTACCTATAACGGTGTTTAATTGTTAGAAAAAGAAAATTATGACAAATTTTTCTTTTTTAATTTTCAAGTTGTTAAAAAAACACGTAGATAGATGAAAAATGAGTAAATTAAAAAAGAAAGGATAAACGGGTTAAAAAATGATAAATGGGTAAACGGGTACTCAACGGTTACGGTTAAATGGGTATACGGTTATGAGTATGGTTAACCATTTATAAACGGTTATAGGTATGGCTATAACTGTTTAGGCAATTAACCAACAGGTAAACGGTTATACGGGTCTGAGAATAAACGGTTATGGATAAATAACCGCGGTTACCCGCCCGCCATAACCATTACACATCCCTAATCAGGCCCTTTATGCAAAAGGATTCTCAATTTTTTTTTTCAAAAAATAGGGATTAGGTGTGGAGCCCACTCCACATCGAATTTTAACTATCCGAACCATCTATTTTGTAAGTCTCGATTCATAGATTACCTTACAAAAATTCAATTCAATCCGAAACCATTTGCTTATTTATTTATCAAGATAAAATTTCATTGTTTCTTATATAACAAAGTATTCGTTAATTTCTTTGAACTCAATTAGATGTCTTAAACATTTCCGATTTGGCTAATATTTTGCAAGGATGATTTATGAGGTGCAACTTGAAAAATAGACGGTTCGGATCGTTAAAGTTTGATGTGATGTGGATCCTACAACTAATTTCTATTTTTATAAAAAAAAATAGGAATCCCTTCTCTTAAAGGTTTCTCTTCTCATTTTTTCACTTTACCAGACATTTGGTCCACCTTGAAAAAATACTTCAATATATATTTTTTAAGACATTTATATGCCCAAAAAATTGACACTATTGACACGTGTTTTTATTTATTTCAGAATCCCTACTTAAAAAAACATTTCACCATCCTTATAGTCCAAGGCACTGAAAATTTCAAACTCCCATGTCTCCTGTTGGTGGGTATTTAATTCAATAACTACACAAATTCAATAGCGTGTATGTTGTATGTGATTGTGTAATATGGTATGACTATGTTACCTGATATGCATATATATATACATGCATATACACACTAAGCAACCTTGTATTTCTGTTTTTGGTCAACAATGGCGGTCTTTTCTCTGTATCTTAGTTCATGTCATCAGAGTCTTGGGTTTAGAGCAAAAAAATACAGTAAGACTAGGATCATCAGAGGCAACAGTGTAATAAGATGTAAAAGTAGTAGATTAGATCAAACTTCGGACGAAGAGAAGGGTGGCAAAAGGAAGCTTAAAATTCTGATCGCCGGTGGGGGCATTGGGGGGCTAGTTTTGGCATTGGCAGCGAAACACCGAGGATTCCAAGTGCAGGTGTTTGAGAAAGACTCGAGTTCAGTGAGAGGGGAGGGGAAAGGACGTGGACCAATTCAACTTGTGAGTAGTGCATTGGCAGTGCTGGAAGCCATTGACGAGGACGTTGTGAAACAAATCATGGAAGCAGGTTGTGATACTGGCAACAGAATCAATGGCTATGCTGACGGAGTCTCAGGTGAATGGTATAAGCCTCCAATTGTTTTTCCTGTTTTTTTTTGAAAAACGATATTTTTACACTAAGATTATTTTCAACTCTTGAAGTAAAACTCAAAATTTAGGTTCTAAACCTACCTTAACTTGCTCCAATTCTTGGGCCAAATATGAGTTTTAACCTAAAACTCATTTTTGGGGCAAATTTAGCTTAGAATTCCTACCGAATTAGTGGGTTGACCCATCATATATGTGCAATCTTTTCTCACACACTTCTGGTTAATTTCTATCATTTGATCTTCTTCAATTCATTTGATCCGATGGCCGAAAATTAGAAGAGTGTGGGAGAAGTAAAAAATGATGTGTGGATATCACATCCCTTTATAAATTTATTGAATTCAACAGCTAAGGTCTAATAGGATCAAATCTAACGGTAAAGAAAAAGATCTAACGGTCTAAATTTAAATCAAACGGCTAAACTAATTAAAAAATATTCATTTATTTCATATTCTTTCATAGTATTCCACGAGTTTCATGATCTTGATTTAGTAATTTTCCAATATTTATCGGTATCTAAATATTTGAGTTTAAAATGTTCATAAAATTAAATTTAGATAGCCTACTTAATATTTTTTTTTTTAAAGTTACTTTAAGAATCCTAAATTCATTCTTTGATGATCTCAAATTAAAAATTTAATCCATAAGGGTTGGAGCAGAAAATTTTAGGTTTTAAATATTGAAATTCGTCTTTGGGGAGAATCAAACCTAAAACCTTTTACTTATAAGTGAAGAGAAATACTAGACCGTAGTAAGTGGCATCCAGTGGTATTTATTACTGACTTTTGAGTTGGAGGGTTTTAGGTTTGTTAAACTCTTACACAAAGTACTCGACCACAAAAGCTTCCGCTCGCGGTTATAAAAACCAACACCCTTTTTACTTACCTTGAAAATCGACAAACAAGTAGAGAATTGGGATTGGAGGTCTTCATCACCATGCCCATGACTTCTTAAATCCGAGCTCTCATGCCATATTAGACAATCACTGGACCCCAAAAGCTTGAATGGCTAAAAACAGGCCAATACTGTTGGAAGTATAGAAACTCAACACCACCGAATCAGACTTCTTTATGAATCACTTATACTATATACGGGCAGCAACTGAATGTTGTATAAGAGGATATATCATTGCTAATTTCTCCGTTTAGTGAGTTTAAATTGAGAAAGACTTAATTGATTTCTTAGTTCGTGTTTGTATTTGATCTTTGGTTTTGTACTTTTCGCTTCAGGTTTACCAAGTTTGATCTGTCATCGCCGGCTGTAAGTAGGGGGCTTCCTATCACTCAAGTAATATGCAGGATGGAGCTTCTGGATATCTTAGTCAATGCAGTTGGATCTGACATTCTGAGAAACAAATCAAAAGTGGTTGACTTCATTCAAGACCCTAACAAGGTTGAGTGGCATTCGATTCAACTAATCCTAACATATTGGTGCATTGGTCTTTGCTGCCTTAATGCTTTTGCTGGGAGTCTCGTAATGTTTTGTATATTTCACTTCCTAAATAAAGGTTTTTTTAGGAAGTGAAATATATAAAACATTATGAGACTCCCAGCAAAAGCATTAAGGCAGCAAAGACCATAATTCATTAGATACTTTATATGATTAGTAACTTTTCAGAATTCTGTACTAGTTCCTCAAACTCTTCCCGTATGGATTATTAACAATTAGGTTACAGTGATCCTTGAAGATGGACAACGATATGATGGTGATGTTTTAGTAGGAGCCGATGGAATCTGGTCAAAGGTAAGTTGTCTCTTCTTCGAACCATATGTCTCCAACATATCCTCTTTTCAACTTCATACATTTTGGGTTCTTCGTCACTAGGTGCGCTCGAAATTGTTTGGCATACGGGAAGCGAGATACTCAAATTACACCTGCTACAGTGGACTCACTAAAGTTGTCCCATCATATGTTAATAGTGTTGGGTATGCATATGTTTTCATATTTACATGCTGAATGTTTGAACTTTGACAAGTTAAGGCGTAAAATCCTAAATAAAGTTAGTAGATCAAATATTTTCATTTGATATCAACATGTTCTTGGTTTGAAGGTATCGGATCTTCTTGGGAGCGAACCAGTACTTTGGTGCAGTAGAAGTTGGGCATGGGAATATGCAATGGTTGGCCTTCCATAAGCAGCCGCCAATGAGCACTGATCCTCCTGAAGGCACTCTCTCTCTCTCTCTCTCTCTCTCTCTCACTTGTGGTAATGCCTAACCATTTACCAGTTATCTGAATCTTATAAGCTGCAGGTAAAAAGAAGAGGCTCCTGGAGGTATTTGGAAAATGGTGTCAGGAAGTGGTTGCTCTAATTCAAGAAACACCTGAGTCCATGATTTTACAAAGAGATATCTTCGATAGAGACATGATATATTCCTGGGGAACCGGGCGTGTTGCTCTGCTAGGTGATGCTGCTCATCCATTGCAGCCAAATCTTGGAATAGGGGGATGCATGGCAGTTGAGGTATCGGGTCTTAGAAATAGATTTTATCTTTCACATATCAGAAAATTGGACGGAATACCCTCTTTTGAGCTCCCATGGACTCATTACTTAAACGATTTTATGTGCAGGACAGTTACCAGCTTGTAGATGAGCTTGATCAAGTTTCCAGTACTGGCTCCGATGCTCAAAGGACAGATGCAATTGTCTTGGCCCTGAGAAGGTACGGTTAGGGTTAAATCTCTTGATCCAAGATTTAGGCTCAAATCCTGAAGCACTGTAACTTATTAGAATACGAACAAGCTTCTGTATACTTAAAGATCTCTGACCCGGCATACTAACTTTGGCTTCATTCTGGATTCATGGTGATTAGATATGCAACAAAAAGAATGAGGCGTGTTGGTATAGTGCATGCAGCCACTCGAATGGCACCGGAAATGCTTGCTATGTACCGACCTTGCATAGAGTTCAAAATTGGTCCCCTGGCTGTAAGTTTTCTGTACCAAGTTTCCCACTTAAACCTCTTATAAAGCTTGTCCTAATTTTCTATTTTTAAGAAGAAAATAATGTACTCATTTCATGTTCTTGTGGTTGCAGCATCTATCAACTCTGAAGATAATGCACCCTGCATTTCCGATGGCTCGCGCATTTCTGCAATTTTGTATGCCAGAATTTATGACTTGGATAATAACAGGGCACGGGTAAGGGAACATAAACACAATAGAAACCTGTTTCGATTCCTTTTCGCATTTCAATTCTATGAGCATTCCTCATTCAGTCATCCTCATTTTGATCTATGCGCACTTCTTCTCATAGGTTATCTCTCAAAGGGAGAGAAAAGGATCCATCATACAAACAGCAGAATGAATCACAAATTCAATGACTTTGTGAGAAAGACGTCATCAACAATATGTTAAATTCTCTAACAGAAGCAAGAAACTATCACTGATCAAGAACAGAGTCATTCTACTTGATGCCATGCACGATTATTCTTGGGTTAATTCTACGTAAGTGTGTTTTTGTACGTTACATTGCATATGCTTGTAACAGATATTTTGACACAAAATAATAAATCCTTCAAGCACAGACTTGAAATATATCGACCAAAACAAAAACCCTAGGGACTACTAATTAGGGAATACTATCTGCCTAATGCTAATTTCTAGTTTCCCTATCCCTCACTAGAATATACATGAATAAAGTTACACCTTCATTTCCTTGGCCATGCATGAAGCATTGAAGCTAGACGACTACTTTACCTCCTAGACCGTTTTTTAGGGCGCCTAGAAGCCTCTTGCTTTCCTCCACTTTCCCGTGCCCGCTTTGGTGAAGCTACTGCATTTGCAGCCTCAGCAGCCGCCTTCTTGGGCGGCCTGCCTACACTTCGCCTGGATGGACTGCTGCTTTCTTCCTTGGCTTGTTTCTTCTTATTGCCACTTTGCCTTAACACCCTTTCTTTAACTTTGTCAGCCTTACCAATACCTCCCCTCCTTTTCTGCTGTCCACCTGATCTAGAACTAGTGCCCGTGCCAGTACCACCACTCTTCAATGTGTCCGCAGGTGAATTCCGCTTTATTCTCTTTAAGAAATCAGCAGCTGCAATTCGCTTTTTGTCTGATCCTGCTGCCTCCATTTTCCCCTTCTTATCCGCTTTGGGAGTTTCCGCTTTCAAATTTGCCGGGCTCGCACTTTGTTTCTTTTTGGAAGCACTGGTATTATTCTCGTGATGAGCAATACTAGTACTCGTCCTTCTTGAGCCTCTGGTTGCAGTGATCACAGGGTTGTCTTTTGCTTTAGCAGCTGCAGCACTCTTTACTACGACTGAACCGCCATGCTCTTCAGCTGCTGCATGATCATCTGAAGAGGCCTTGCTATTCTTAATGGACGATTTAAGATCAAAAGCTGCTAGTTTCATGTTGTCGTCACCTTTGAGAGTTTGACCATAAATAGAAGCAGCAGCGGAAGGCTTTGACGAAATGGAGCTTCGTTTGCGGCAGACGATGATGGGGGCAGTAGACTTTTGCTTGGCAAGCAAGGAATCTGATCTTTCAAGCTGATCAGGGCGTTTGGGTTGTTGACTTGTGGCGGGTGCAGGAACTACCGAATCTGACGGTTCGGGCGCAGGGTCGTGGTTGGGCCGAGTGATGAGATTCTTCTTCTTCATTTCGTTTAAGACGAGGCGGCGGAGTTGGTGAGCGGTCCTTGAGTGGAGGGAAGATTTGGGGAAGAAAACGACGGCGTTGTTGAAGAGGAGGAGCAGGTCTCGGTAGAAGGAGAGAGAGCAGGAGGAGTATGATTCTTTGCGGAGCTTGCTTTGGATGGTTTCCAGGTCCACATGCTGCTGGACAATGCTCTTGTACTTGTCGCTTTTCTGTACATTCATCACACATTGTGGGCCCACATTGCACTAAGAATATAAATAAATCTTTTTTTTTTGTTTATTTACGGTAATTTAACCAGGCACTTGTCTCTTTTGCTTTTTTGTACCATATTTTGCTAAAAACCAAATAAAGGAGCGTTTTAAAAAGGTATATAGCAACAAAAGAATCTGGATATTTTATAAAAGGATGTACCCAAAAGATTTAAATTAAATTTAATCTAATTTTTCAAAGAAAATTAAATTTAAATTCTGATTTGAACGGCAACTGATGTGACAAATTTTATTTCTTAATATTTCAGTAACCTTGAATCTCATTTTTGCCAACTACAAACAAACATGTTATAGTGCTTCCTACATCATTTAGTAGTTAAAATAATTTAGGTGTCCCTAGCATTATATTTTAGGAATTACGAAATGAGACTAACTTGGCTCCTCAATGAATGAGGAGTTTCTTATCAATTCATTACGTGGTTAATTTATGAAATTTCATATTTAAAATCGAAATTGTTTATATTATACTTTGTAAAGATCATCTATGCAAAAAATCAATATTAAGTCATCGAATTGTATAAAAACAGATTGACGGAGCCGATAAAAAAATTACAAAACATCTACCTATTTGCTACAATTAATTGACTAACCGAACTTATACTTAATTAATTTTTTTATAGAGATGGTCTTTACAATGTGATTTATAATATGAATGATTCTGATCATAAGTACGAAATTCCGTAAATTAACCACAACGTATCTTGAGGAGGAGTTCTTCCTCAATCTTAGGGAGCCATGTCTCTTTTATGAAACACACACACACACAACTCACTAGACACCAGACACTACACATTAACACCCAAATTAGCAAGTGATTTATAGCTCAATTGGTTAAGAGTATTCATCCTTACACTCGAGGTCCTGTGTTTAAATTTCTCCTTTAATTTATGCAGATATACTATTGTTTATCAGAAAAATAAACATCCAAATTCTAATTTCTTTTAGTTTAAGTAAATTATAATGTTACCGGATGAATTTAACCATATACATTTAAGAATTTTATAAAAAAAATTCATTTATTTTGCGAAGAGTAATATTTTTTATAATTATCGTATACTAGGTTTTAATCCATAAATGTAAATAAATATGTTAACAAAATGCAGGTAAGCAAGTACCAGAGAGTTTTTCATGCAAAAACCTAAACCTAGACCCCCGTAGGGCTCGGATCAGGAATTTCAGCCGCACGCGTATTTTTCACTTTACTTTTCTCAAACCAACAACAATAAATCATTTTTGGAAACATCATGACCACTTGTTTCGCCCACACACAGTCCCATTACATAGCAACCATAACACCCTTGTTATGACCAAATTATATGCACAAAACTTTAAACCAAAACTCAATTAGCTTTCGATTAAAACGAACAGTCGTTTTTTAACAGATTAATAATAATATCCCCCCCCCCCCTTTTTTTTTTTTTTCCTTTTGGTTATACTATCTTGTTTTCGTTTTTGTGCATGCTTCTTGGCAGACATGGTGTTTTTTCGTCACGAAATCACGACATATTGACGTGGTGTTACAAATCGTTCAACCTATCATGTCCGACTTTAAGTTTATTTTTTATTTTCCTAAGTGGATTCGTAAAAGTCGCTAAAGAAAAAAAAATAAAGATATTTTAAATAAGCAAAAATACCTGGGAAGAAAGCCGTCGCTCGAACAACGAGCCATGCTCTTGCGCGCGGATCAACTGCAGGACCTCAATCAACGGCTCTGATTTCACCAACGATACATCTTCGTTATTGTGCTGCTGCTGCTCTGGGACCTCCATTCTGCGATGGCGTTTCCCGTTCCTTTTCTTCGTCAAGCTCACCGAACTCTGCACCTCGCTGCTCTCCCTCAGCTCACCCGCCGAGTCACCCCCACCTTTCCCTTGCCGGCCCCGTACCCTCCGCTTCTTAGCCACCGTTTCGGAGCTTCCTTTGTCTGAGTCCGAATCCGACTGCCCGCTCCCTGTCTTTTTGGACGGTTCATCGGAACAGGCCGAAAGCGGGCCCGGTTCAGAGAGGGCGCGATCTCCTGGACCTGGCTTGTTGTCATGGTCCAGGTTTTTGGAGCAGGTCGAATTGGAGCCGTTCACCGACTGGTTCTCGTGGTCCGGTTTGCCTCGAACTGTTTTGTCGTTTTCTGATCTGTGCCGATTGGAGTCCTGCTGCTCCTCCTCCTCCAGATCTGGTTTGGGGTCGTCGTCTTTGAAGCTGTCTTCTCTCTCCTCCTCCAACCTCTTCACCTTCAACTGCAACGACCTGCCAAAATTAATCCAATTCAATCAAAATAACTCGCTCGGGCTCAGATCTAAAAATTTACGTGAAATTTAAAATGAAAAAATAAAAAGAAATACACGATGGAGACGTCGTAGCCATGGAGCTCTTGACGAAGCTGGGCGACGCGGAGTTTCCGGAGGTCGTCGAGCCAGGGAATATTAGTAGTATTATTGTTATGAGGATCGTGGTGGACGTCGTCGTTTTGGTGGCGGGAGTGGAAACGACGGCTGAGGTCGAGGTACTTGAGGTTGCAGTTGGAGGCGGTGGTGAGGAGGGGAGGGAGAGAGGTCTTGGCTTGGAGTTCCATGGCGACGGTGTCCCAGTCGTGGACGCCGTGACGCTTGACGGCGCATGCTAGCAAAAGCTCCTCCCACGTGCCCCAGGAGGACGTAGAGGTCGTCGTTTGATCACTAGTAGTAGTAATATTGTTGTTGTTGTTGTTGAAACTAGGAGTGTCAGCGGCAGCGGCAGTGCCACCTTTCATGTTGAATTATGGGTTTGGATTGTGGATTGGAGTCTGCTGCTTCCGTGCTTTTTATATCGTCCATATTTTATTTTGGTTTGGTTTAATTTCATTTCAATATTCCATTCTCATCCCTCCATTTTCTTCTTTCAAATATTACCACCGCACCTTTCTTCTTTATAATTATTTTGTAATGCTGGCGCTATTCAAACACCGGTTTAAATCTCTTGTACATCTTTTTTTTTTTTTAGGAAAACTAATGAAAATGGCTTGAAAACTTTGAGTTTTAATGATAAGGACAAAATAAAGGGTAAAGTGAATAGTAGTAGGATTGACTCTTTAGTGTAAAAATGTGGTTTTTCGTTAAAGTGAACAGTACCGGTTGCTTTTCGTTAAAGTTCCTTTTTTTTTTTGTTAATTTTCATCTTATAATCTTCTGCAATTTAAGTGTCTTAGATAGGGATGGTTTGGTATGGGATACCGACCCGAAACAAGTATCCCGAATTCCAAACAGAAAATTTTTAGGACGGGAATTTGAAAACCAATTCCAAACCAAATTTTCAAGAATCCCGAAATATTTTCAGAATTTCGGGACAAATCGGAAATCCCCAAAAGAGCTTATATGACGTAATCAAAATGTAGAGCATAGGTACAATCAAATTTTGACATTCCAGCATATTCAAATTATGTAAACGAAACAGAGAACTTTTGAAAGTCATGCATACTGACCAATGCATAAATTGCCTTAAGATCTACTAAACCGAAGTAACAAAATGACAAAGCTATACAGACCAGAAACAATGTCATGCCTTGATCCTGACATACGTCTAGGATCAACACGTAACGTCACCAAGTACCTGTATATCTAACATACCTCGCCTCCAGGATATGGACAAAACACAACTCAAGATTCTGATTGCGTAGTAATTTTTCGTATACTTTATTGATGCATCTAACCTCCTAGTTAGATTGCCTATGTACCCTCAGACGAGGTCAAGGCATTCGTAGTTCACCATTTGTTAAACTTTGAACTGTTCGTAAAACACTTCCTAGCAGAAAACATAAGAGTACCACATTACACATCAACCATAATCCAAACAAGAGTTGTCATCATGCCATTCACACAACCAAGTGCTTTCCAACACCATTCCAGAATCACATAAATCAATAACACATACAATACACCAAAATGCAGGGTTAGAGCAACATAATTCGGCTGAAGCCTACATCTCTGAAGAATGTGATTTCGGACCACTCAACGAAATCCAACAACATCGGGTTTCGGACCACTCAATGGAACCAAAATACTAAGCGAGATTCCTGACCACTCAACGGAATCCAAACCAGGATACGATTCTGGACCATTCAATGGAATCACGGAGTAAATGGATTCCGAACCTAAACGGAATCCGATTGGATACGATTTCAGACTACTCAACGGAATGGTGAAGTACAATGGATATTGGACCACTCAACGAAATCCAAGGCAAAATACGATTCTAGACCACTCAACGGAATCGCGAAGCATGAGGGATTCTGAACCACTCAACATAATCTAGACGGAGCAAGGAACCGGACCACTTACGGAACCCCAGCGGAACCTACTTTCGGACCACTCAACGAAACTGAGCGAAAGTCCAAGAAACAAATCAACGGCTCAAAGAAACATGACATGAATCAAAGTACTCAATTAATAACAACGCAATGAAACAATGAAACGAGATATGAAACAAACACAAGTACTAAATTTAGAACGGATCAATGAAGCAAGAAATGAAACGATATTGAAGCAACAAATCCCTATCACAATGGGTTAACGATCCACTACTAGGCCTCACATTTCACAAACAATTCAACCTGCATTTCAAATCACATTTCACAAGTATTCCCAATCTATAAGTCAAATCACATTTAATAAAAATAGATCGATGGCTAAATATAAAATAACAATTTAATATAAAACATAGTTCTAAAATTATGCCGTATCCACAAAGAATACTAGAATGGAGATTTCAGGGTAATAACCAGATCACATGTATTAAAGTCACTCACTAACCAATGTAGGCCCACTAGACTTCACTTAGTCTCTAGTAGTACTAATTTCAATATTTAAGAACGATTCGAAACATGTTGACCAAAAGTCAACTCTCAGTCAATAGTGGGGTCCACAACCCTACGTAATTCGATCCAGATTATCTGCCCACGGATTTCCAATCCGTAATTTCTCAAGAGTCTCATTTAACTTTTAGAACAATATCCTAAAATTTCAGAACAATCCAACGGCCGAATCTCCGCCAATCACTAAAATTAAGTGGCGGTCAACATTTGGTTTTACAAACTTAGAAATTCAATTCAGAAAGATCCGTACATCGAATTCTCGATTCTTAAGTTCCTAAGATCCTCAAATACTACGTATTATAACATATTAAAGTTTGGTAACGATCTAACGGTTGGATCGTTGATTGTTATAATGGTCAAGCAGTGAACCTTAACGAAAATATGTTCAAATGACGAAATTTCATCAATCAAATGTCAAATATAAAATCAGGATGTCGCATTTAGCCTAGAAAGACAAAGTTGGCCCATTGGCCACGCGTCGCCGATGGTGGCGGTTTCTGGCAAACGGAAACCCAGTTTTCCGACAAACTCCAAAAATTACCAAATTTTACAGAATTGTAGAACACAACAAGGGGAAGAACCCATACTTGGGCCAAAGTCCAATTCAGCCGAAAAGACGCTTGAATTCACCTTGATCCGCCGGAACCCTATAATTGGGTGTTGTTTGAATTGCTACCAAATTGAACCCCGACTCTCCGACCAATGATTGGGCATGGTTCCTAGGTTCAAGGAAAGTTAATTGATGGTGGAAGTCGAAGATGGTATCTGCAGGAACGGTGGATCGTCGCGGTGAGTCCCACGAAGCCCACAACTTCGATTCTCACGAAACAAGAGCCAAGATGGCTCGAACTTGAGTGAGAAATGAAGAGGAAAGGTCAGTGACTCGTTTAAAGGTGTTGGCCCGACGTGATTTGTCATAAAATTAGCCGGAAAAGTGACGGGAAGGAGTAAAGGAAACTGGGTCAGGTCGCGTAGGGAAACAGGTCAAAGGAACGACTCGGGTTGGCTGTTTCTCCCCTCTCCCCTTTCCCTTCTTTCCTCCCTTCCCATTTGTTCACTACTTTTCCCCTATTTTTGATTCATTAGTCCAATCCCTCATTTCCCTCAATCTCCTCTCATATCTCCATTATGGCCACACACGTGATGCCATATCACAGCTCCAGCAAATCTGGAACCTTCTAGATAATGATCAAATGATAATTTCGCCCTTGTCCTTGCTCGTCTATAACTTCTTCGTTGTAATTCCAAATTACATTCCGTTTGCGCTCAAGCGTTCGTATCAACAAGTACTATCTAAATATGTAAAGATAAATGAAAAAAATATGTAGGGATCAAATACATCCGTGAAGAATCCCATTTAATACAATAGGGGTAATTTCGTCCTTTTATTTATCCAAAAAAAAAAACTATACACCGTAAATATAAAAGCGTTGAAACTAAGAATACGAATACGAAATACGTAATTTTAAATAGTGAAATTTGGGGACGGGATTTCACAAACAAAGCTATAGCTGACCTTATGCCAGATCCCTCGAGCTCTTTCTCAATTAGATGAATGTGAGTTATTGGTTTTATTGCATCAAGAACAATTAAAATGCAATTGCATGTCCTAGCAGTGCTGATAACCTGGATGACATGAAAGTAAATAAGTGAAACCTAAAAGCATATAACGAACACCCATGCACAGAAAAGAAGGAAAAAAACAACTCATTTTCTGTATTCCAAAAAATCTCTGACATATCTCAAGCATTCATTAGTGTG
This sequence comes from Malus domestica, assembly GCF_042453785.1. Lineage (NCBI taxonomy): Eukaryota > Viridiplantae > Streptophyta > Magnoliopsida > Rosales > Rosaceae > Malus > Malus domestica. Next base: position 405,857 of record NC_091667.1, on the reverse strand, counting down.
ACATAACAACAAATTATAACAACATTAATCACAGCCAAAAGGAAAATATAACTCAAGTATGTTTCACTACTAGAAAAGGCTCACAGCATATAAGGAAGGTCCATTTGCAAAACTATGTTAGTCCAGATCTTTATAAACTACCGAAGATCATTTTTATGCAAACCTATCTTTCTGGAAGCCATTCCATACACATGATAAAAAACCATCAGAATATTTATAATTCCATGCACGGGTACAATATTGGTCATTTAATTATTCAAAGATTCTTTGGTCTATCTAACCACATATTGGTCATTTAATGTCGGCTTCAGCTGCAAGCATGTCACAAACATGACCTCTGCCTCATGCCTAAAAATTAACTCAAGACAATCAACATTAACATTCTCTAGACATGAGAAGAAATGCAGAGAAAGGGATAGCAATTCTCATTCTCTATCATGTCTGTCACATTCATATCATGTTTAAAAGAAGCTAATTATTAACCTATGCAGATCATCTTGAAACTTTGGGGTCAACCAAATTCCAGTAATAGCGGCATTACTAAATCGAAAAAAAATTTCACAAACCCTAACCTAATGGTAAACATAAATATAGAAATTTTCACGACCTATCCTAAAACATAAACCTATACTAAATCGTGAAATATAAAAATTTCATAAATCTCAACCAAATCGGACGGCTGTTACAATTCAAAATATATATTTAAAATTAAATAATATAATTTATTTATTTATTTCTGTTCGGTTCGGGATTACTGAACAAATGAAAATGTGAGACCGATTCTCATACCGAAATTTTCGGTATTTTTTTCCACCCTTAGTCTTACACATCTCTTAAGTAATTAATTATTATTATTATTATTATTATTGTATGTACACTAAGAGTGTATATGAGTGAACGAAGCCTTACAATGAGTTGTCATAATAATGACTGTTTGAGAAAAAATTTAGACAAATATAACATTGAAACATTAAACCATTACTTTCATTTATAAATGTTGGTACTAACAACATGAGTCTTGTTCTTCAAGATTTTAGGGTCTAAGAAAATCTCAGTCACTCATTGTTTGATTTTAATTATATAATATAAAAGAAAGTACAACAAAAAAAATTAAATAACTAAGAACAAATGGTAAGCAACGACTATTTTGTTCGATTTTGAAGGTAAAACTAAAAACAAAATGTTTATCAAATAATCTCGATTCTCTTACAATTAATGTGACTTTCTTTTATTTTAGGAAAAGATAAAATTATTAGGGCACTCGTTACATAACAGTAATAAAGATATTTGGGTGGGACATGAGTTTGTGGGTTGAATAAGATTTAACCTTAGGAATAAGATTAGACTGTCAGAGACTTGTAACCCATATATAAGGATATATTAAATAAGAGTTCGTTTGGATGTACTTTTAAAATGATTAAAAGCACTTTTGGTAAAAATGTTTTTAGAACCAATCTTTAGTAAAAATGCAAGTAAATCCTGAAAAAAAACACTTAAAGTGCTTCTTGGAAGAAGCACAAAATTGGTGCTTCTTGCAGAAAGCACTTTAAGTGCTTTTGGAACCCAAGAATATTTTCTCTAAAAGCGTTTTCAGTCATTTTAAAAGCACATCCAAACGAACCCTAAAACACTATTGTGGATTCACAACCTATCATGTTCTATCTCACGTTTTGATACAACAAACATTTGACTGGACTCAAGTCCATTCATTTAGTCACAACCTATCCCATCTAGCGTACCAAACAGGACAGATGGCCCATATGCGGATAGTGAACAGCAACAGTTTCTTTCTCTTTGGTTTCTTAAAATGGTATGGTTTCTTTGCCTCGTGAATTATGATGTGCAAATGGGTCAGTGGGTGGAGATGTGTAGGAAACTATGCACACATGCTACTCTGTTTGTATTAGAGTTGTTGATATTTATCTTCTTGCGTCAAATTGTCAATGTGATGACCCATCCATCCAACCCAAACTATTCAAATTCCAACTCGCATTGCATTACCTTGGCCTTCAAATTTGATCAAACACCCCTAATTAAAATCTTGTCATGTACAAATCACTCCAAAAATATTCAAAAACTCCAAAAACTCTACTGTTTTAATTAATAAATCACGCTCTCATGCTGCAAAAAAACAATTTCCGCTTAAATCGAAGATCATCCTGGCTTATGAACTAAAGCTCTAATTACCGAAATTCACAAGCCGCGAGCCTAAGGTCTGAAGTTTAATTGGATGGGCAAAACACTTGTGGTCAAGCCTCAGATGCGCCTATAGTGCTTCTACAAGACAGGATACTTCCTTTGAAGCATATGGCCACAATGGTGAAAGTGCCACTACTTTCCCAATGATGATCAACGTTGGTGATACTAACTCTGCTGATACAATTTCATCTGCAACATCCTTCAGTTCTGCAAAAACCTGTATGAATGCACATGCAACAACGATCAATTCCATTAAATACATGAATTATGGAAATGGGCAAACTCACATGATCTGAATTCCTATCTGTATAAGAAAGGTCCTAAAATGATACAAATGTCAGGTAATCAGGTAAAGAAAAGACACCATCTGAAGTCCAACATGGTGCTATACCAATACACAACAGGAGACCATCCTTACCATGCGTTGTTGAGGTGTGGTCCCTCGCTCAACTGCAACAGCTGGTGTATTTGGCGATAGACCATGATGCACCAACTTTTGAGCCAGAGAAGGGAGAGTCGACAAACCCATGTAAACCACCAAGGTCGAATCAGGGTCAGCTGCATTCTCTGCCACAAACAGAGGATCTGTTCCTCCCTTCCTGGAGTGGCCGGTGAGAAATCTGACACTATTTGCGACACCTCGATGAGTTAACGGAATCCCTAGATTTGCTGCTATCCCTGAAGCAGCAGTAATACCTGAAAGGTAAAAAGATTTTGATCAAGTAGCTTGACCTTTTGAGAGAATAATCATGTCAAAGAAAACAATGGATGCACAATTTGGATAAGGGAAGAGAAAATTTGTTTCCAACAGACACAAACTATGAGTTCTTTAGGCCACAACCTAGATAGGAAAAAAGTTGTTCCTAGACTCCTAATATATAACATATTCATATGGATGAAGACTCACCTAAAATTCCCCCCCATCTTTCAATGTGTTAACTTGGCATTTTACTTTCCTCTTAACCATTCATTCCATCTTACAAGTTACAAGTGCTCCCAGCCAAAACTTTATACTTAATGGCCTATGTGTTAAAAAAAATTCAGGAATTAAGAAGCAAAGTGTACTAATCTCAATTTTCAGTCACCCTTTTGCATACGGAAGACTTCTCACCTATGATTTCCAACGAGGAAAAATTTTAAATGCCGATGAAGTGTCATAATTTTAAGGACTAACTGACAAAATAGAACATTTCTACAGGGATAGCATAGCTAATAATGTTCAGCTTTAGCATATCTTTGTGACTGCGGACCATCTTAAATTCTCTGAAATTAGATTACTGAAACTTTATCAATGTGTTGAGATGGCAATGTTGAACATTCTCTCTTCAAAAAGCAATGGGGAAACAATGTAGACATCTTATGTCCATGAGACATTCCACCATTCTTATAAAAATGTCAACTAAATAACGGCGCTACCACATTGATTTGTGATTGTACCTGGAATAACGTTAACTTCAATTCCTTGTTGCCGCAGAAAATCCATCTCCTCTCCACCCCTTCCAAACACCTAAAGAAAATCGATATGTTTTACAAGACGGAACATGATATCACAGGGAAAAACAGAAACAATTTTATGAAAGACCAATATAAAAACTCACCAGCGGATCCCCTCCTTTTAGCCTCACAACATTAGCTCCAGCTTCGGCAAAACTCAGTAACAATTCATGTATCTCCTCCTGAAAGAGGGGAAAACAAATTCAGTTCATTTCCTGAAATCCCAATTGAAAAGACCAAATTTTATGTAGCATCAGATCAAGTAAAGTTTTCGTAATTGACTTCACCAAAACTTTGAATCCCACAAACCCAGATGCAAACAAACACAAACGCAAATACCCAATTCACCAAATTGCACAAAGCTTTCAAATTTATTGTGACACAGAACCCATATATTCGAAACCCAATTTAAACTCAAAACAAAACAAAACAAAACAAAATTGGATTTTGGTTTCGGAAATGGAAATTAAGAAAGATGAGTGCTTGATTACCTGGGTTCTGCTATGGTACCCAGCAGTCTTGCCCACATAGAGGAGTCTAGCACCAGAGCCAACCAAATCTAAGACATCATTGGACACCAACCTATCATAGAGCAACAAATCAGCAGTCTGAATAACTCTGTAAGCCTTCATTGTCAGGAGCTCGGGGTCCCCAGGCCCCGTCCCCACCAAGAAGACATTCCCGGGCCCGCAGCCACCTCGATCACCTTCAGTCTGCCTCTTTTCTCTGAGCACCTGAAGCAGGTTCCTGAGCTCGGGTAGCTGCAAAGCGATGTCGTTTTCCCTCAAGGAATCAAAATCGGGCGGGAGAGAGCAGCAGGTAGTGGGTACTGGTTGGTCGGATTCTGAATGTTGGTTTTTGTAGAGCCAGTGGTCTCGCTGGTATCTCTCGATAGAAGCCTTCTCTGTAAAAGGTGAGGAGGAGGAGGAGGAGGAGGAATTGGAGGAAGTGAAGTTGAAGCGTAATGAAGAAATGGGATTGAAGGAGGAGGAGGAGGAGTGGGGTTTTCTGAAATGGGTGGAGGAAGAAGAGAAGGCAGAGAGAGACTGAATCCGACTCACAAGAGCCATAAGAAGAGAAGAAATGGCAAGGATTCAGAATTTCAGAGAGACAAAACTCCAACAACCAAAGAGAGAAAGAGAACAAGTGTTTTTGTTTTGCTGCGAGTTTGAGTTCTTCTCGTTATTTGTAAGTATTGAACGAGTGTTTGTGTTGGAGTTGGATTTGGAATTCGGCTGGTGGCTCTTAAAAGCACGACGAGTCCAAGTAGGTGGCTTTTTAGGGCTTTCAAAGGTCACTATTGCCGCCTCTCTTTTTCTTTGCTTTGTGCCTCTCTATTGCCACTGTTTGCTCCCTAAATTCATCATGGGCCTTGCGGGCATGCCGGAAATTTACTCAAACATGTTGGTGGGTGCGGACGTGCCACTACTAGATGTCATTAGTAGACGGGATCTGAATGATTAAGGATGCGTCTGAATTCAACTTCCAACCAAGAGATTGTGTCATTAAGTGGAAGTGACTCAAATCAAGGTTCTTTCTTTACCTTAAAGATAAGGACTTTACTTATATGAAGAGATGAAACAATATGTAAATGACAAGGTTGCTAGAAGTGCAACTGACAGAGGAAAGTAAATGACTGGTATTGTAGATTGCTTGTAATTTAAACAACTGAAAATGAGTTGTACATGAACTACAAAGGAGATCAATACTACTAGTGAGTAACAGAGCTAATAAACAAGGGAAGCAATGGATGCTTGGCTAAAGCTAAATGTCTACATGGAAGCTGATGAGCTGATTTGAGTAGAGTTGATTGATTGTTTGTTTGAGTGTCCATAATCCTTGTGCCTCTACTTCTTTATATAGAGATCTGAGAAAGTCCATTGCTGAGAACATTGCACTTGCCCGAAAGAAACTTCACTGCCAGCTTGCATGTGAAATGATATTAAAAAGGGCAACTTGTACTTCCACCACATGTTTTCACCACATGTCTCCATCACTTGCAATAAACTAATAATTAATAGAAGCAAGTTGGCTTCTTTCACATGTCCACAGTCCTTTGCAGGAATGTTTGTGTGTGTCTTTCCATCCACTTGCAATGAAAAAGTATGCATTTGTCTTGATTAAACAAATATATTGGCAAACCTCCACCACCCAAATAAAAGGGAAAAACAATATTATAATGTCAAACTACCCCACTTGCAGCTAAATATCTTTCAAAGTTAACTTTCTTGCACAATAATCTTTGAAATACCATATTTAGCCCGAATGACCTAAATGAGTAAAAATTGGTATATTTTAGGTGCAAACAGCCCCGTTATAGTTTTGTACTTTTGCTAATAAATTTGCCGATGATATGCATGCGCGTAAACGTGTACTATACACACATACGCATGTATTTTCAATAGTATTTTAGTTTGTTGCGCATGTCAACCCTTTAAAAACTTTTTTAAGATGTTAATGTAAGTCCCCAATAAAAGCACGTCTTCACATTCCATTTTCCATATGGCAACACCAACATTCCTAAGGTTGTTGCTTCTTCAGTCCCAACAAGCATTTCATGGGAAATAACCGACACAAAGCATTTCATTGAAAACAAGATATTGTTTTAATTCATTCTTCTCTGTTTCTTCCTCTCCCTCCCATCACCGTTCTTCATCCATCACTTTTCTCATATATATATATATATAGACACACACTTCCTATATCTCAAGCAAAAATCTGAAAAAATTAATACTGAACAAAATTGTCATCAAATGGTAAGTATTTAAGTTGTTTTCACTTCCAATATTTTGTTTTCATTCACTCTTCTTTATTTCTTCCCCTTCCTTCCACCACCTTTCTTACTTTTCCTCATATCTCAAGCGCAAAAAGTAAAATTAAAAACTAAAAACTAAATAGTTATCAAACAGACCCTTAAATTGCAACATAAGTACTCAGTTAACAACAAGCAATCGCTGACAAAAACAGCTAAGATTGCGATGAGTTACCAACTTACATCCTTCTTTTAAAGGCCGAGAACATGATAGTTCAAATTTGTTGCATGATCATCTAAATTGATTTAGTTGGTTTGCTAATAATTGCGGGACTTATAATTTAGAGACATGGGTAAGATTGCAAAATAACTAGAACCTCCTACTGATTGATGTATCAGCACCTTGTGGCTTTCTCCAGCCACCTTCAGCAGTCCTCTCAAATATGCGTGGCTGCTTCATGGGAAAGGTTTCTCTCCAATCTGGGTGTTTAATTAGGTAGTCCCATTGCCTGAATCAAGATTACCAAATTTAGTTAAAGCAATATCCGGAAATTAACATTATTCTATGGGATGAACATCATCCTATTTCTAGGAATTGCAATGTATACGAGTCTTGACCGATAGATTATGATTACACGGGCCAGAAACAAGAAAAACTTCAATGCATCTACTTGTGATCAACTTGCTGTGCAGTTCCTGTCAATCTTTTATTCTCTCTTCTTTTATCATGGGAAAATATCCTCTTTTCTTTCTTTATATTCAAATTCTTTTTCTGCATGTGTGTGATCACTGAGAACTTTAAGACGGGTCTACTTTCGATTGTGCATACCTTCTCATATTCTCCACAAAATCTGGGTTCTCAGCTGAGGGTGAAGTAGAACACATGAGGAGGATTTCTGAATCAGAGTAGTGTTGTAATGACAAAGCAAAATGTAACTGCTGCAGTGTCCTGCATGAATAGAAACGATATATGTGAGGTCAATGTTGCTGGCAAAGTTGAGCACGACTTTAAGAGAAGCAAAGATATGTTGCAGAGTAATTAAAAGTTGAAGGCATAATCGATGAAGTAACTCTTACCAGCAACATGGAGCTATCTTGAAATGATCAGTTTGAGTATCATATGTTTCTAGTAACTTTCCTTTCCAACTAGAGTCCTCATATGATACAGAAACTCGAATTCTCCTGACAACTTCATCAGGGCATCTTGAGGTTTTGTCAAAGATAGCTGGGGTAATAGATCCGGTGGAAGTTCCTATCTGAAATAGTGAAAAATATCTACAATGTGAAGGATTTAACAGAAGTTTCACTCACACACATTACACAACATTATAAACTTCACAGGTGAGCACACAAAAAATGGGAAGGTTTATCTCATTTTAAACTGACTTAAATGAACATAAGCCATACAACAAATTGATATTTAATTCACGGAGTTGAAGCTAACCATGAAACCGTTGAAGTTTGGGTACGCATTTCCCTCGGGATCCCTTCTAGTGTTATGCCCAAGAATGCATAGAGTACGTATATGGAATTTCTCCGGTCTCTTCCATAAAGTTTCAACAATTTTGGCACCTAAAGGGAAGGAATAACCATCCAAGTTTTCCTGACTTTCTGATCCAGTGTTGTAGTTACCATGCTGCACACAAAGTTCAATATTTTTCAGCTTGAAGTATCCTGTTTCTGAGTAGATAACTACACCTCTGGAAAATCAATAACAAAGTAGAGGATCCTGGAGCAAACATTAGTTGAAACATCTTCAAATCCACCAACTAGATGCACCTGCATTTTGTGAACATGAAATATTCCTTTATTTATGCTAGATTCTATGAGTCAATAAAAAGCATATAACCATTTAAGTCACAAAATCATTTTGGTTAGGAATAGTACATCTAACTCCATATCCGTGTTATGGTCAACAAGAAGTGACAACATTTGGGATAAACCCGTGTCCACAATGTTTGGAGAATCCATATGAGCAACTGAGGTCCTACAGTTTGAAAACAGAATGAGAAACAACAGTACTAGAGCACCAAAAGTTTCCTAACTTTAATCGCCAAATGGAATGGTAGATGACATGACAATGTCTTACTTGTTACAATGATAAGAGATCTAGAACCAGTCATATTTACCACTTCAATTGGAGTCCAAATTTTGGTGTTTGTTTTGGCCTCTATGGCATTTCTTGTTGAAAAAGTAGAACCAAATATGAAATTACTATTTGAAAACTGGTATGATCTAAACAATTATATCCCCAATAAATCCGTTTCTTACATTCCATTTCTCGGATTCCAGATGGCCACACCGATACAGGTTGTTGCTTCATCAGTTCCAACAAACTTTTAACGAGGAAGACCAAGAAGAAAAAATTGAAGTTAGCAAAGGAATAATTAGTAGTACTCTTGCTACTAAAACTACAATTGCAATGAAAGTGATCAGTTAATAGCTAGCAACCATTTCAGAAAAACCATCAACAATTACAATGACACTAGCTTTCATCCATCTCTTTAAGGCAGAAAATATGATAACTTTAAGAACTATAAAGATGCCATGAATAAATCATGAGATGACTTCCATTTTGCACAAGATAATAAGGAAGGCTATACTCGTAGCCATCAACCCATGTACTTTTTATTTTAGTTCACCATGCAGTCTCTATGTTATGTTGCACATTGCAACACAAGGATGCCTGAATTAAAGCTGAAAAGAGTAGCAGGACAGCTTTCAGCATGCAGGACTATCAAATGCCACTTTCCTCAAATGAAGGCCTTCAACATGCATAAGGTTCTTGGCCACCATGTTTCCACTAACAGTAGTTACTACAAAGTTCATATGGACAAGATGCTAACCCTTTTCTTTGAGTTCAATAGGCCTTTGAAATATAGCATGTTAACACTAGAAGAATGGTTCAATGGTTGTACTGGCATCATATACTAATAAGTGAACTAAGTAAAGAAAGGTTAAACTGATGTCTCTCCGCTGTATATGTGCAAGAAAAAGTTCATGCCACATGTTGACGAGTGTTTGCCTAAAGGAATAGTGAAAGACATACATCCACCAATGCCGGATCAACAGTTGCATATTCTCTCTGGAACAAATAAACCCATTTACTACGTGGCGATGTGTCCAGAACTGACTCTTCACGTACAGAGAATCTCCTCTCCGGGATAGCTTTGAACGAATTTGAGGCTTCTACCAAAGCAGGGTGTTCCAGTAGAGCAACCAGAGTATCCCGTCCCTGTTCACGAGCACAAGCTTGAAGTTCTATTATAAATGTATTGCAAGGAGTGCAGAAATATTTTATGGAAAATGTAAAGTAGAGGAATTTGAGCAAGCAAATTATCCGTCAGAAGACAATTCCAGATTCTGTTTCTCAAAAAATGTAGTTATTTGAAGTTTCGGTATACTTTATTATTATATGTATAAATAATGTATGTAAATCTAATAAACATAAACTTCGTTAGTACTCATCTTGCAGATTAAGGTGTTGCAACAAACAAACTAGAATTTTTAATTTAAAAATTTGTTTCATAAGTAATGGCATCAGAAACTTAGAGCATTGTGGAATTTGATAAAAAGATTGTATATTGATTTTGTGATTTACAATTACAAAGATACATGTATATATACATGAAGGAAAGCAGGAGAGTCAACAACTCCGCATAGTTACAGAACCAACCATAACTTACAACGGCTATGATTGATTAACAACCATGATCGAAGACAACTAGGTAGGGTGGTAACTACAAACCGCATCAGCTGGGTAAGGTGGTAACTAGAACCGCATCAGCTAGGTAAGGTGGTAACTACAACCCATACCGTAACCATCCAATAAGCATCAAATTTAGGCATTATAAATTATAATTGCAGATGAAATGCTGGATACAAATTTGAAATATCTACTTTTCACAAATTTAAATATTTCCATTAGTATCGCCTCAAGGAAGGCAAACAGTTGGGCAACTTTATAGTTTCTACTTTACTCTTTCCCACCACATTTTTTCTCATAAACCAAACACATATATACCAATATATCTATAGAGAGAGAGAGAGAGGGGGGAGGGAGTACCTGAGGCGATGCAGAAGAGTCTGTAGAAAAGGGAAGCCCATCAACAAAGATCATGATTTCACACAAACACACACAGAGAGACTCAGAGACGGAGAGGGTTGCTGACGGACAAAGTTGGAGTCTGACGACGATGACGACCAAGACTCGAAACTTAAGCAACTCAGTGAGAAGGCCTGAAACTTTGATCTCTCTTTTTTTATTTTTATATATTTTGGTAGTGAGTGGGGTGGGTGTGGACTTGAAAGTTGCTAGTTTGGGAGTCGGCTGACTTGGGCTTTCAAACTCATACCCCGCCTATGCTTTAACTGTGTGGCCCAATGCTCTCAAGTTCTAGATTTAAAACAAACTATTTTGTATTTGATACATGCATTATTCATTAATGTGGAGAGAAAGGAGCAAGATTTTAAACGAACTTGGCACCGTTACACCCCTAAACCCTACTTCAATAAAAAATATTTATTATAGCCAAGCCAACGATGGCATCAAAATTAAAAAATGTGGATGTGGCGAAATGCTCTCATTCATCAATATCGCTTGTAAAAATAAAAGATGATCTTGAATATGATACAAAGAACACAAGTGAAGGTTTTAAAATGAAATTTATGGTTCTAAATAAGAGAAATTCCAGGGCTGGCCATATGGACTACCTCATTCCTACAACTTACACAAAAAAAAACTTCACACCCTCTTTACCTAACAATGAGTCTTGCTTGGACAACTCGTATGGAGCGAGCGAGCTGACCGAAGAGCATCTTCCTAAGTAGGAAGGACAACAAATAAAAAATAAGATTGAACATCAAATTTTTGGTTAATCAGGTGTTTAATTGCGTTTAAGATTTGGTTGTCCCCCAAAACATTATAAAAAAGCAAATAAAGTTTTACCGCAGTGGAAAAATTTTTTTTGCTTATGTACTATAAGAGACACGGGTTTCGGACAACCAATTCGGGTTCATGCCAGGGCGCTCAACCATGGAGGCAATCTATCTCTTACGAAGATTGATGGAAAGATATAGAGATGGGAAAAAGGATTTACACATGGTCTTTATAGATTTGGAAAAAGCGTATGATAGGGTCCCAAGAGACATTCTTTGGAGGATTTTAGAGAATAAAGGAGTACGAGTAGCATATATCCAAGCTATACAGGATATGTATGAAGGAGCAAAGACTGCCGTAAGAACTCATGAAGGACAAACCGAAAGCTTCCCCATAACTGTAGGATTACATCAAGGCTCATCCTTAAGTCCTTACCTTTTTGCGTTGGTAATGGATGAGTTAACAGGACATATTCAAGATGATATTCCTTGGTGTATGCTTTTCGCAGACGATATAGTGTTGATAGATGAAACTCAGGAAGGGGTAAATGCAAAGCTTAACCTTTGGAGGGAAGTGTTGGAATCTAAAGGTCTTTGCCTAAGCCGATCAAAGACAGAATATATGGAGTGCAAGTTCAGTGCAAATGGAGGCCAAAACGAGTTAGGGGTGAGGATCGGAGATCAAGAAATACCAAAGAGCGACCGTTTTCGTTACCTAGGATCTATCTTGCAAAAGAACGGAGAATTAGATGGAGATCTCAACCATAGAATACAAGCTGGATGGATGAAGTGGAAGAGTGCATCCGGCGTGTTGTGTGACTGCCGTATGCCACTGAAGCTCAAGGGAAAATTTTATAGGACGGCAATAAGGCCGGCGATGCTGTATGGCACAGAATGTTGGGCGGTGAAGCATCAACACGTACACAAAATGGGTGTAGCGGAGATGAGGATGCTTCGTTGGATGTGTGGGCACACGAGAAAGGATAAGATTAGGAATGAGGATATCCGGGGTCAAGTAGGAGTAGCCGAAATTGAAGGAAAGATGAGAGAAAATCGGTTACGGTGGTTTGGACATGTGCAAAGAAGGCCTACTGACGCTCCGATTAGAAGATGCGACTATGGGATAGAGGTTCAGGGCCGAAGGGGTAGAGGAAGACCTAGGAAAACTTTGGAAGATACCCTAAGAAAAGACTTAGAGTACTTGGATCTAACGGAGGACATGACACAGGACATAACACAATGGCGTTCTAAGATTCATATAGCCGATCCCACTCAGTGACTTGGATTTTCCAAGTCTCCAACCGAGAAGTTTTCCTTACTCGGGAAATTAAGGGAACACTACCTCAACCTACATGCTCCACTCACAAAGCTTCAACATACAAGCTTCAACAAAAGAAAATTCAAAGAATAGCATTATTACTTGATGTTAAAACTTGTGAAGCTGGCAGCTCCCACTACCGTGCTATGACCAAGCAAGGTAAAGGAATAGCATTATTACTTGATGTTAGGGAGACTCCTATATATGTCGACCTCCATCCCCAACGGACAGGCAGACCTGCAAAAATGCTCAACCATTCCTCTTATCTGAGAGGGCACTCCCAACGAAGCCTTTCGAAATATTCAGCTTTCTTTCCCCCTGATAATACCTCTGTAAACAAGCTATACTAGAGCAAGAATATCTCATATCATCAGGGTTAAAAGCAAGAGTATCCCATATCATGCTTTTTCCCTGTCTTTTCCTTTGGCCTTGTTCTTACCTGCAAGACAAGGAGAAAGAGAGCAATCAGTCAGCACTTGGAATCAAGCTTCCAGCCAGGAACTGACTGCCTGGAACCCCTTACCTGATTACTTACCTGGCATTGCTCTCGAGTACTCATCTTCAACACCTTATACTTCCAGGGAAGATCCCGCATCTGCCTGAGGAACAGATAGGGCAAGTGAGAAGGATACAAGGAAGCATGTGGAGACAAGCGTAACAGCACACGTGCCGATACATCCATTACTCTGTCAAAAGCAAAAGTATCCCATATCAGCAGGGGCGAACGTACTCTAGATTTGATGGACTTGTTTTGACCCTCAAATTCTTCAGTCGGCCTTATCTCTGGAGGAAACCAGAAAACCCTCTAGCCCAGTTCAAGAATAGGCCTGTGGAAAGTTACTTTTTCAAAAGCAAAAGTATCCCATATCATCTCTTCTCATTTTTCTTCTCTTTATCCTTCATGCTGCCTGCAAGATAGGGAGAATGTGAACAATCAGCCGGAGCTCTGATTGCTTACCTTGTCTGTCACCTCTTTCAGCAGATCCCCTAGCTCGGCGACTTGGGGGACTCCTACTACATGGTTTGTATCGCGCTTGACCAAGCCTGAAATTACAAGTAAGCTTCAAGTGACATTGATACATTACCTTGTGCATCTCCACCAGTTATAGATACCACCCCTGGATGGAGGAAGAGTACTTCCAGAGAAGATGCCACATCTACCTATGAGGCAGATAAGGAAAGTCAAGACGATACCACACTCCAGTACTTAGAAGTTTCGTGGTTACGAGATCATTCTCCCACAATATTTCCTAATGTCATTTGTACTAAATCATTCACTTGTACTCACTAAAGGAGAGCTTGAACCTATGTACTTGTGTAAACCCTTCACAATTAATGAGAACTTCTCTATTCCGTGGACGTAGCCAATATGGGTGAACCACGTACATCTTGTGTTTGCTTTCCTATCTCTATCCATTTATATACTTATCCACACTAATGACCGGAGCAATCTAGCGAAGATCACAAAAAGTGACCGTTTTCGCTACCTAGGATCTATCTTGCAAGAGAACGGAGAATTAGATGGAGATCTCAACCATAGAATACAAGCTGGATGGATGAAGTGTAAGAGTGCATCCGGCGTGTTGTGTGACCGTCGTAGGCCACTGAAGCTCAAGGGAAAATTTTATAAGACGACAATAAGGCCAGCGATGTTGTATGGCACAGAATGTTGGGCGGTGAAGCATCAACACGTACACAAAATGGGTGTAGCGGAGATGAGGATGCTTCGTGGGATGTATGGGCACACGAGAAAGGATAAGATTGGGAATGAGGATATCCGAGGTAAAGTAGGAGTAGCCAAAATTGAAGGAAATATGAGAGAAAATCGGTCCCGGTGGTTTGGACATGTGCAAAGAAGGCCTACTGACGCTCCGGTTCGAAAATGTGACTACGGGACAGAGGTTCAGGGCCGAAGGGGTAGAGGAAGACCTAGGAAAACTTTGGAAGAGACCCTAAGAAAAGACTTGATTTTGGATCTAACGGAGGACATGACACAAAACCGAGCGCAATGGCGTTCTAGGATTCATATAGCCGACCCCACTTAGTGGGAAAAGGCTTTGTTGTTGTTGTTGTTGTACTATAATGTGGTTTGATCTCTATTGATTTTTCCCCTTAACAACTAACTATTTAGACAAACTAATGCTATCAATTGTCAAAACATCGTAAAGAACATGGAAACCCTACTAAAAATAGAGAGAAAATCAAAAGAAAATTGTATTTACTTAAAGATTAAGATAAAAGGATGTTTGAGAAGTGTGAATAGTTATTATATACAAATTGTGTGTATAAAGCAGTGGGGATCTTTCTTTAACATTCAAAAATTAAAAACCAAAGCGTACCAAAATTCCCAAATTTCCCCGCCACTGCCCGCAGACACCACCATGGCCATGGATCCCAACCACACCACTGCTTCAGCCGCCACGGCCACCGCCGGAGCCGCCGCCCCCAACACACCCACGACGAGGCCCGTAAGACCCGCCGTATCATCTCCTCTTCCTCCTAATCTTTACGCAGCCCAATCCCTCCAAATTCGGACCCAATCGCCATCATCATCACCATTAGCATCAGCAGCTGCTAATCATCAGGGGGTTCTGTACCCACTCGCTTCCTCAGGCCGAGGCTTCATTACCCGGCCCATTCGCCCCGCCGCCGCTGCAGGAGGCGAACCCCCTGTCACTGTGGCCAACGCAGGAACTTCGTACCCATCTCGGCCCCATCTCAATTTCCCTCCGCAGCAGCCTATTTCTGTGCATTTGATGAGACCCAACTACAGCTTAGCACCTTCTCCTCTTCCTCCTCCTATTAGGGGCCTTCCCCTTTCTTCTGCTGCTCCTGAGGTCTCGACTTTTCTCCTCTTTTTCGTTGGTTTAATTGATCTTTCGATGGTGTGCTTTTGATTCTACATTTTTTACATAGGTATTTATTCGTAGGGCGAACTACACACAAACACATAGTAAAGTTTTACTGTTTGGTAGTATTCTTTGACTCAAAGAAGCCTTTTTTTTCTTTGCGTAACATCTTGAAAACTTGTATTGGGGTGAATTTATTACGGAAAATAAGAAAGGTTATTTAGAATAAGCAAAAAGATGGGTAGAAAGTTCTTCTTTTTCTGCCTATGTATCTATCAGTCCATAAGGGAAAATATGCTTTATCAGAAGCTTTGATTTTTAGCACTTTGAAGTATGTATTGTACATGGATTGGCGGTGTTTCCGACTTGTAATCAGAATAAAGAAGTGTTGGTGGTAATGTAGACTTTATATTTGCTTTTGCAAATGCTTGCCCAAGGTCAATAAAAAAAACTCCTCAGTGAGCAGGCTTATATGAGTCTTGTCTTAAAAGAATGTTCTACATCTTGAACAGGTCAAGTTAGGCATTCATCTTGCTTATGTTTCATTCTCTTCTGAATAATACTAGGTTCAATATTGTCGATGACATAAGAAATTAATGCAGTTAATATCTTTAGTATTTGGTAGGCAATATGAGTTTTGAGTAAACTGGCCAGCCAGAATGGGTAAACTAGATAATGGATTTAGTTTTGACATGAATATTATGCCAATCGAAACGTAGTAACTTTTTGGCCATTGAACATTCTATGCCAAACCGAATACAGGTTTTTTTTTTTTTTTTTTTTGCAATTCTTATTATTATTTTCTGTGGCTTTATTCTTATTTTGTTTTCATAAAAAGTTTTGCCTGTTGAGTCTGAATGCAAGATTTGGAGATTTATTCAGTATGTCTTCTTCCTGGTTTAGGTTGCTCCATCTTCAGTTCCTGACAGCAATGGTTTTAAAGACATGAGGTAATGTTGGATATAATGTCTCAACATTTGTTTCTTTTAATATTTTTTGCAATAAGACTATTTGTTTTTTCAAATTTTGGACTGATGTAACTTGTTCTTGATGTGCTTTCTGCAGGGATAAAAGCAAAGATGATAACTTAGCTGTCATTAGAGGTCGAAAAGTAAGAAAACACTTTGCTTTCTGATTGGCTCTGCATCTATAGATGCATTATAATATCTTGCTATTAAGACTTTCGTTAAATCTATTAATTTGCTCTAGTCGATGTCAAAGATCCCTTGGTGTGGGGGTCGTGTACTTAAATCATTGTCTAATTTATTTGGATATGCTGCATGGTTTATAACATCCATTTACAGCACTTAATTTCACTTCTATTTTAGGTCCCTTGATCATTTCATAGGTTCATTCAAGTAAGAGGAACTGATAGCTAAAAATGGAACATAATTAGTGGCAGAAATGGCTACCTCATTCTATATTGAATATATGCTTTTCAATATATTTTTAGTAGTTGGTTGAAGGCTTTGTTCTTCAAGTTTATGGTGCAATTGAATATGATAGAATGTCAGAAACAGTCTGTACTGTCATTTACTTTGTTATTCAGCCCTCTATTATTATGACTTCTTTGTTTCTATGTCTTTCAGTTTCTAGTCTCAGTTTTTTAGGTAAAGGGCATTGTGGTTGTGAATCAGCAGCTGTGCTTGGTGTGTCACATACATCACCCATATAAAACACATATCATGAATTATTTGTAATGAGAGATGACTTTAGTTGTTCTAAAGATCATTTCCCCCCCTTTATAGGAGGGATTGTTATGAGTTGATGATTAACCTTACGGTATTTAGTGATTGTGTGGATATTTTGCTTGCTTTGCCTGTTTTCTTTGACTTTTGAGGGAAAAATGTCATTCGATGTTACTCTTTCGTTTAAGTTTATATGAATGATTGATAGAGTGGATCTGTCTGATATATTTTCTTTCTTTCTTTTCCATCAGTTAAATTCCTTCCTCCCTTTCCTTCACATCAGGGAAGTTGTTTAATCATCCTTTCTGATGGTAGCATACCTGGAGTATTTCTTGATATTCATATCTACAAAATAGGATGGCAGTGTAGAATGAGCACAATAATGTGCAGGCATCTATTTAAGATTCATCTAAGGGTTGAGAGCGCCATTCTACAAACCCATATCATGTGTGCCTCTGCATGCGTGTGCATTGTGCACATCTCTACATACTTTATGTCTAGACAAAGGATAACCTTTTAGACACATGAATGTTCCATTTGTGAAAATGTAATAATGTGCTCTTGTTGTTGGGCACAGTCGACTCGGATGGATGTCTGTTGAAGGACACAAAACTTAGTTAGAAACTGCAACCCATCTTTTTGATATTTACTTCCTCCCATGGACACCCTACAATGAAGTCCAACCGTGTTGATTGCCATCAACCATATAGCTAAATTTTCAAATACATATAGTACTTATGTTGCAGTTAATCCAATGTAGTTTCAGTAAGTAGTTTTAAGGTTAACTATATATCAAAGTAATGCTAATGGCAGCAGAAACGGTAGAGAGATTAAAAAAACAAAAAAAAAAACCACAAGTACAACCTGGATTTTATCTTTTCTGAGATGAATGAATCGATCCTTCATCAAACCCTTCTGGATGTATGTAGGATAACCAGGATGCAAATTATAACTTGTCTTTAGTTCACATACTTTTTTTTGGTGTTAATTATTTGGAATTATTTTTATGCAGGTCAGGATGACAGATGGAGCTTCTCTATATGTGCACTGTCGGTCATGGATGAGGAACGGTTTTCCTGAAGAAATTCAGGTTGGCGTCATATCATAGGTTGAGATCTTGTTTTGTGTAGTATTTGATACTTTGCTTTTATCCTATAAGAATCTAGTACTCGATCTTTTTACAAGCCTAATTTGTACTCAAGTTGTTGTTTGAAAAGCCTAGATCCACAAGTGCCTTCATGTAACATTTGTTAATAATTCAAGAGTGCTGACACCCATCCCCTGGAATATCGGGTTGGAATGAGTCCAGTCTAACTCTGTGCTAATGCCTCCTGAGTGAATTATCTGGTCAGACGAAACAGTGGATATATGATACCACATCTTGTTACTACCTTTACCAGCTAGTTCATCTAGACAATTAATGTCTTAACACATTCATTAGGATAAATTGACCTACTATAATACTAGTAGTCTCACATCAGTACCATGAAAATGGTCCTCTTACAATAGAAAAAGATCATGGGCTATAATGTCGCCAGCTATTGTGCCCTGGGGAAAAATTTAGATACAACTTGTTGACATTATTATTGTTAATAATTAGACCAAACAAGATAGGAAACTGAAAGCCCATATGCATACCTGAATTTTCTAGGTTTTTTTGGCCAAACAAAAGGAGTCATCAGTAATAGAATAATTGTATTCTGCACTGATGTATTGTTTTCCTTAGCAGTTCAAACTGCACATTAATGTGGGAATATACTAATTTGATTTTTGATGCAGTACTGTTGTTACCTATTTCATTTATAATGATTTTGCCCTAATGATCTTGGAAAATTTTTACTCTGCTGGCAGCCACAATATGGTGATGCTGTAAGGTCTCTTCCGAAACCTTCACCAATACCTATGGCAAGTGCTACTCTTCCAAAGAAGGAGGGCGGTGAAGCAGAAGAAAAAGGAGATGATAACAAGGACGAGGTTGGGTTTTTATGATAACCATTATATTTGGCAGCAGTAATCATTATTTTGAATTGTTATAAATGGAAACAAAAAGTTGAGATATATGACTTCAAGAGTTTGTTTGATTCCAGCTACAAAAATTTGAGATATATGACTTCAAGAGTTTGTTTGTCAAATTGGAGGATCATAGGTTCTTCACTTGCCCCCCCCAACCTCTAGCTAGTCTTTAGGTTTTCATTTTGGTTTTTCAGAATTTTTTTTTTTGATTCTGCTTGTAGTTTTTACCTTTAAACAAGTAAGTTTTAAGCTTAGAGGGCACATAAATTAAAAAGTGAGGCTTCTATGTTTTCGAATCTGTCGATTCCTATACCTAACGATTAGATGTATAGTGCTTATAAAAAATGTACTTAGTTTCATTGTTCTTGCTTCCAGGCTGAGGAACACATTGAGCGTTTATCACCACATGATCTGTTAAAAAGACATGTCAAACGCGCCAGAAAGGTTCGAGCACGGTAAGTTTTTCACAATCTGGTTCTTACACACAGTGAGTTGACTTTCCTTTGTCACAGATAGTCATTTTAAGCCTTGAAAGCTGATTTACAAACATTAAATTTACCGTAGTTGAAGTTAATGGGTTTAATGGAATATCATATATGAATTATAATTACCATTTGCAAGATTAAGTTAGGGTATATTTGCGGTTGATTTATCTCATCCATTTTATTTTTCTGTTGAAGCTTTGATTGTGAAAAATATCTCGAAAGAGAAGTGAATTTCGGTTGCCACTAAAACTGAATCAATGGAAGTCCAAAGCTGGAGGAAAAATGGACCTTTTAATTTGAGATATTAAATTGCCCCAAGAAAATGAAAAATAAAAGAAATAGAAGAAAGACATTTTAGGGATAGCTCAAGTGGTGTGGGAGGGTGGGAAAATGGATTAGGATTAGGCCATGTCAAGAGTTCGATTCCCTCCGTTGTAACAAAAAACAAAAACAAGGGTCTAACAACCTGATATCTTATATTTTTTTAACAGGGTTATCACTCTCTAGGTAAAGATAAGTCATACACTATACCTGGGATGTTCTGTTTTCCAAAAAGCTTTGGCATTACACTTTCTGCAGATAAAACAGACTGCAGAGGTTGACTAGCTATTTGGTGTTTATTTTGTAGATTAAGAGAAGAACGCTTACAGCGAATTGCAAGGTACAAGTCTAGGCTTGCGCTTCTCCTTCCTCCCTTGGTAGAACAGTTCAGAAATGATCTAGCTTCAGGAAACTGACCCATATGTTGCTCTATCGGACCTCTTTAACATTGAGCACAATGGACTTCCTTACCAAATCAGTTTTTTTCTGGAATGATGAAAAATGTGTACGGTATTCAAGCAAGTTCGCTGTACAAATTGTACTTTGCTGTAACAGTCAACATCATTGGTGGTATGTTACGTGGGCGTGGTAGTTGATAGGAAAAAATTGTGGGAACCGAGTGAGCTACAATTTTTTGTATTTCCATGCGTTTGATTGTAAGTTGAGCGTTGTGAGCTGTTACGACACCAAAAAGTTGAGTTGTATTGTAATAATTCCTTCTCTGGTCATTTTTCGTTTATTTTCGTTAACAGATGAGCTTTTAGACATGCAACTGCAAGCAAGGGAAGTTGTCATATTTTTTGAAGGCCTCGTTCCATATTTTGAAAGAAAATTTGGAATAGTAGCCAAAAGTTGCCCCTCTCAAAATTCTAAGCCCAAAGTTGGTGTGAAAATATTACCCTGCCTTTAATGACTGAAAATTAAGAAGCTATTCTGTTATCAATCCGGATCGAGGTCACAAAAAGTAGAAAGAGAAATAACCAAGTTTTCTTACAAAATTTACATACAAAGAGCAACTTGCGGAAGCGATCGTTTATGCCTAAATATGTGGCTTTCCTTCTTCTACGAACAAACCGCAAACAATTGGTTGAATTAGAGAAAATTAAGTAAAATCTCATGCAAAATGGCAATTCCTCTTCTCTCTAATATCGAGTCATTTGTCAATAATCTCCACGAGATTCACCTTTACACATTCAAGCACAAAGTATACGAGTTATGTTAAAAAAAGATTCAAACTTAACAGATCAAACCGCTTTATTTAACATATCAACTAGATTATATTTCGTACACCAATCTTTTCTATAGACGATGCCATGTATAAAATAAAACCACACATCGATATACTTTTGCCCTCGAATAATAAACTAATATTTGGACAAGGGAATAATACTTTGACTACAGCAATGTTGCTTCTGACAGTCAAAATGCCATTCTCATGTCCAACTATTAAATTATTTTTTCACATCAGAATGTTATCCCCTGGTAGTGTAATATTGTCGCATCAACTTTTGGTTAACTTTTCCAATATTCGTATTCCACACATGGTTCAAGTTTGTGTTATTTTTCTAATCTTCCTTAAAAATAGAATCATTGGATGTCTCCTCATGAGACCTGAGGGAGCTTATAAAGGAATTATGAAAAGAAAATGCGCCTCAATTTTTTTTCTTACACATCATTGTTTAATCTTATCTATTATTTTTGTTTGCTTTTGTCAGAATAAAGAGATGTGGGAAAGATAAAGATGATACGTGGTTATCATGTGTCTATTAAAAGTTGAAATGAGGAAAAAATGGGGAGAAGAATCAGAAGAAACTAAAATTAGAAACTAGTCTTTAAATTGGTTGAAACTTGGAAAGGTGTAGGATTAAGAATTTCCTACACCACATATAAAATAAAATAGTAGGATGTTGTTCTTATCCATATCTTTTGAAATGTCAAAAGAGTTGTGGTAGGTATCTTAATCACTAATTTTACAATCACAAAACATAGAATAAACTTCTGTTTTGTTTTACGCGCGTAAATTTCTTATAAGCTTTGTGAAATAGGTGATTAATTCCCGTTATTTGCCAATAAGGACGTCGGAGATGAGTCCATGGTCAGTCTCATATTTTTATGCTTTAAACTTGCATGATTATGCATACTTCCTATCGCAATCTCACATGGTATTATTGTTTCATGCATGTCACCTGCATGTGTGATGTGCATTGGACAAGGAGAGCCAACGCATGCATGCATTCATAAACCAATATTTCTACCCAATCACTGATTCACACTTGTTTTCTGGGCTCCAATAATCACCCTGCATCTGCATGCATGATGCACGATCCATTTCTATTTTGCTTCCTTCAAAAGCCAAGGATGAATTAGAGTACGATATGATATGATTATATTAAAATTTAAACCCTAAAACCCTAAATCATATTGTCTTCTGATTCTTCTCCCTTCTCCCCACAACGACAGCTTTGCTTTTATAGGCTGGGAACACTCCCATCTCAATCTCCATCTCCATCTCCCAGCTACTACTAGTTTCCAATTTCCATCAAGTTGTAATATGCATGCCTATGCTATGATATACGATGTTAATTGATGCAACACCGCCCTCTAGAATTTTCAATTTCTTGAAATGAAATCATCAAATCCCAAAAGATAACCTTTCAAAGCATGCATGCTTCAGAAATCAAAATCCAACAATTCTTGTTTATTATATAATACACACCCCGACTTTTTCTTAATTTCTTGAATTTCTTAACTATGTTTCCTTCTTAATTCTATTTCTCTATCAATAGAAAAGTGGAAGACAAATAAACTGTTGGGGCTTCAGAAAGGGGAAAAGAGGGAGAAAATAAAGGAGAAAAAAGAAACCCAATTCTATAAATCCCATGAGGCATAACCTGAATGAAACAGAACAAACCCCCAGAAAGAAAACTATGAACCGTTAACTTTCCTAATGCTTATTTTTTCTTTCTATACATGTATATGTAATGTACATGCCCACCAAATAAATATAACCCTATTTGGAAGGAAGCTTTGGTAGTATTCATGAAGCTGCGGAAGAGGAGTGGGATTTGGGTTGAAAAAATGGATAGAAGCTGGGTCTTTTGAGAGGGAACTTAGCTGCTTGGACTTTTGTAGTACTAGTTGACTCAACTTTATTATTATTATTGTTATTAGTATTGTTGGTGGTTTTGCTGGCTGGGTTAGCGGTGGTGGCTGTGCGCTCGCAGGAAGGACACATGGTGAGGGTGGTGGCTGGTGATTGCATGGAGAATGGGTTTGAGTGATGAGTAGCCTTCAAAGCCCTCAACTCTTGTAGCTCTTTGTTTAGCCTTCTGTTCTCTTCCGTCAGTGTCTCGCAACATCTCTTTAGGAACTCACAGTCAACCTCCGTTTGCTTCAACTTTGTCCTGCACTCAATTAATTCACATCATCATATCATCCATTATTCAAGTCCCAATATTTTGCGTAAACTAATTGTCTGTCAACAAGAACTCCCTTTTAGGTAATACGATTTCTACGTTCATATACAAATACAGATGCAGATGATATAGCTAGATTAGATGTATAGATACCTTGCTCTTTTATTCTGAAACCAAACTTCAACTTGTCTTGGACGAAGACTAAGCTGTTTCGCCAGTGCCAGCTTTTGCTTCTGCGCCATTAATTAATATCATAAATAAATTAGATCTCTATATATATATATGTGTAATTAATATGTTCCTTGCGAAACAATACCTAGTTTATATATGGTCCTCATTCATGGTGCGAGACAAAGACAAAGAGTCCAATAAGAGAACATTTTCATATGTTTTGTGTCCTTAATTATATATAATTAAAACTTTACACTTACAGGATTGAGAGTATGGTGTTCTTTGAAACTTTCTTCAAGAAAAGCAGATTGTTCCTTGGAGAGCCTGAGCTTCTTTCTAGAGGTGTTAGTGTTACCATTGATGATGTCATCCTCCACCTCATCGCTGCCCACCCTGGAATTAGATGCCCTTTCTCCCTCATCATCTCCTTGTGCTTCTGCAGAGTGAGCCATCCTCTTGTAGTTGTAGACGTTGTGGTAATTATTATTCAGATCATCACCTGCACTGCCCTTGCTGTGATTATTACTGCCGATATCCATGATCTGAAACGACGACGAACCACTGTTTGTGTGCGATGACGACGCAGCAGCCACCACTTCCTCAACTCTGTTGATCACGTTCATGGACAGCACACCAGCTATTTATGCCATTAATTAATACCCAGAAACATAATTGATTAAACCCTAAAACAAAAAGATAAATTAATTAAAATGGTAATTATTAATGAATTTAATAAACTCCATCTCACCGTTTTGAATCTGATTACAAGGAGGAGTAGGCCAAAGGAGAAGATCAAGTTGAAGTGGTACATGATCATCTACATGGATATGATCACCATCATCATCATCTTGCTTTTTATCTGCTGCAGCTGCTTCATGTCTTGGAGGAGGATGAGGAGTACTAGTAGTACCAGCTGCACAGCTTGGACCGATTGATAAGCTCATACAAAACTCTGTCGTTTTGGTGGTGGTGGTGGTGTTCTGATCTGATCGCTCTGCAGGTTCCTCATGACCTCCTAAGCTCAAACAAAGCTCCATGATCTTCCAGAAAATTGAAGCCTTGGTTTCTTGAAAAAAGATTCTCTTTTTATATACAACCGCAGACTCAACCAAACACTACTCTCTCTTTTCTTCAATTTCTCCCTTTTTGTGATTTATTAATCAATTTATGAATTTTTCTTTATTGTATAATAATAATTGAGGTTGTTTGTGGGAACCAGTTTGACCGACCTTACTACTCAGTTTGGTTGACAAACACACGTGAAAGGAAGAAGGAAGAAACACGAGACTTTATTTCAAGATTTTGCAATCTTCCTCGATCGACCTCCATCCTCATTCTTCACTCAGTCGCTTAGCAGGTGACTTGGTGCCTTATAACATTTTCAAAGGACCTAATCTATTTGCTTAGTGGTCTACAAAATGTGGTGTCTCAATGAATAAGCCAAAATAGATAAACTGGATCAATAGTTGATTTTTGAATTAAAATAGTCTTTAGAAGTCATGGATTCCGATGGACTGTGATTGCTTTTATACTATATTATTGTCATAGCAAATCTAGTCTCATCTCTTAAGATTTTGATAGATTTCATTTTGGAACACCTTTGATACGATCCTTAACTATCAATGTTCTTTGACCAAAACTTTTGTGATTTTTAGTTTTTGATTGAAGTCCGTGACATTAATGTAATAATGTATTTCTATGTAGGTTATTTTATTTTTAAACTAAAAATGAAATTTATAGTTATTTATATTAATGATATTTTAAATAAAACCCATAATTTATGGGATTAAAAATATTAAAGATAAATTATACTCTCCAATAAATTATGTGTATACATGTGTACGTTCAAACAAACCAAAAAAATTATTTTACCAAAACATGGTACATTTTTCAAAAAAAAAAAAAAAAGACATTAGGCTTAATAATTATTAAGAATTTCTTCAGTTAAGCTTGACATTGATACATTCTTAAATCAACGAAATAGAATGTACTCATATAAGTTTATATAAAAAATGGGTACATTTTATATTAAAAAGGGTACACTTTTCATATACCAAATTGGTATATTTAAGAATGGGTACATATCATTTTTTTATAAAAATTTAATGGGTACAAACTTATTCTAATTTTATTTTTTATATTTTGGAAATGTTTGAATTAAAATTAATTAGGAGTTTAGTAAGGGTGTGAGTATTAAAACTCTAAATCAATTACTAATTTTTATTATAAAAATTATGTAACTTATATTAATACTAGGGACTTTGATCAAAATCTACAAAATAATAAGGTTTTAGTCAATGAACATTAGAAACTAGGGACCTGATACTAATTTTTCCTTTCATTTTTCATACTTTTGACGATATACTTCACCGCCTTGTATGTATAACTATGTCACCACCATTTGAAAGCGTTATATATATATATTTAGACATCATTGAGCAACCAGTGGCGGACCCATAGAGAGACCTGGGAAGTCCCATGACCCCTCGACAACCCTGAATCGTTGCTTGAAATTTTCCAAGGACCCCTCACACTCGAGGAGGAAGGCCTGTGTATGCAAGCTACAGCGGCTAAGCGGCGGCGTCTTCGGAGAAGATGACCGCGTGAAGAAGCTTTCTTTTTTAAGGCTTGGCCCAAAATGCTCGTTTTGGCCAACTCTTTTAATTTTTTTTAATTAAAACAATATACAAAACGTAATCGTTAGTGTATCTTTTGTTTTAAATTCCCAGCTAGCACGTCCCCCAAGTCCCACTCTTCCCCATCCCATTGTCCTGATTTTCACAAATTCACCCAATTCCTTAATTTTTAAAACCCTAAAATTCTAAATCCTACCCGATCCCATATTTAAACTTTACTCCAATATCATACCTCAATTTGTTTCAAATCTCTACACCACCATCAATTGGTTCAAAATTCATGCAAGTTTTTGGTATTCTAATCTAATCTCAATTAAAGTATATTAGATATTGATGGAGGTTTATAGTCAATTATTTGATATGATTATTGATATGTTTTATGTTTGTATACTCATGTGATTATTGGAATTTAGATGGATTTTTTGTTTATTGGTTAATTGGTATATATTTTGTGTTTTTTATCAATTGTGTAATGTAGAAATAAGAAACATGGAAAGATTTTTCACCAAAGCCAATAGCACCCTCTATTTATTCGGATAATTTAAGTTCAAGGAAAAATGAGTGTTACATTGATTTGAATAATCTTGAAAGAGACTCGAGAATAAAACTTCAATGTTATAATTAAACTTTTCAATGTTATTTTTGTCTATTAATTTTTTCACCTTTATTATTGGGACTCTTCCTGAATCCACCACTGTGAGCAACTATCAAAACCAATAAAGCCATTAAACCACGCTCTAATAGTTAGAACTTCTAATCAAAAGTAAGCCCTAATTAATATCAGTTCGTATCTACAAAAGAACTCATCATGAATAGGTTCGTTCTTCGTTCTTCGATCTTCTCTTCTCTCGATTCCTTACAATTCTTGCTCTCAATAGGCGAGCATATATTGGACACGTTAACGTGAAAAGAGAGGCCAAAGCCGTGCATATGTGTTGGTAACCACTCTCCTATCATCGAGTTGGTTACAACCAGTTTCGTAAGAGGTTTTAACAAAATAAGTTCATTTAATTTTCCTCTGTAATATTTAATTAGAATTAAATATATTTAATATCTGTCCAATTACTTACATATCAAAACACATATACACTCGCCTCAAAAAAAAAAAAAAAAAGAAGACACGTATACACTAGCTCACTCACATTAAGAGCAAACCTCTTACACCATTACCTTACCATCACTATCACATCACCCCTACCGCTATCACTTTCACCATTACCTTAAATTTGGTCAACCTAAGATTTGAGGGTATAAAAATCAGCAAATGGAAACTAAATTGTGGTTTATATATGGCATTGTTTGTTTGGTGTCTTATAATTCTATTTTTATTAGAAGTTTTTTGTTTGTGAATATTGCTCGTTATTATATAGAGCTCATGATGGTAAATCTTTGAAATGATCATGTAATGCAATTGATTATCAAAATCAAAACGCATTCCAAAAGACAAAGTTGCATTTTAAAGCTTCTAAATGTGCAATCATAAGATGTCCCTCATGCACATCACGTAATTTAAGCAAAGTGATTGGAAAGATTAGCAAAATAATGATATTGCAGAGCACTCGTCCTAAATGTTTGGTTTCGGATGTAATTAGGGTGAAAACATTCATGATCACGATAACCTGCTAGTAATCCGATGTTCTCACTCTTCTTCAATTAAAAGCTCGCCTTTTGTTTTTTGTTTGATTCAATTTAAGATTAATTATTTAATTAGATACCTTTTCTTTTCATGCATGTTAACTACTTTTTCATCTTACGATTATATTTGTTAATTTCATTTATCTCGTAAAATAATAATCTGCGGTCTGTTTCGTTCATGTTTTGATAAAATAAAATAAAATAAAAATCATAGATGCATGTGTCATCCTACCATACGAGTTGTGGACTTGAGACGATGATAAATTACATATGATAGTGAGATGCATGCATGCATCATGCGATTGGTGTCTTTTTTTAATGAATTTTTGCTATTGATGAAATATAAACTCAATAGGCAATAACAATCAGAAATTATTTAAAATGTAATGTAAGAAAACTGTAAAATAAAAATGTATCCACGTACATTTCAATTGCCAGCCTGAGTGGAAAAAAAAAAACACATTAAGATTCATTTTAAGATAGGGTTTTTAGGTGTGATCGGCAATTCGTGGAGATGAGAAGGAATAATGTGAAGGGGAGAATGAAGATTTGGACTTATTACCAAATACCAATTCCAAGCAAGTAATTAGCAAACACACCTTCCTCCTCTGCAGGGTACGTACTACACGCGACAAGCTTAAAAGTTTGAACCATTTCATTTGGTTAGTTATTTGGAAAATTAACATTTCATTTATCACTTAACAGCAGAAGATCGGGAAAAGGGGTGATTGGATTTGGTTAAGCACGAGAAAGATAAAAGGATTTGACTATTAATTGGCCAAGTCTAGTCCATTAGATTTTCCAATCAACCATTTATATATGCCTTTTTCCTTGTCCAAGAATCCTGCGGGCTAGGCTGCTAAATATTGCACTGCTGCCCCATCAAAATCAAATAAGTTTATTGTTGATTCAGTATCATATTATTTGTATGGGTGGTGCTATTTAGATACCTATTTTTACTTCTCACACACTCTCTCAATTTCTGGTTGTCAGATCGAATAAATTGAAGAATATCAAATGATAAAAATTAACAAAAGATGTGTGGAGCGTAAAAATGTGTGTGTATAGCACTACCCTATTTGTATTAGTCTCTATTTATTATTACTCTTCCATTTTTCTTGTAACAAAATTACATTGAGGACGCAACTCGATTTGGGCTTATTCAAATTGGCTAGGGTAAAACACAAAGTTCTAAGCAAACATGTAACAATATTAAAAAAAAAACAACCAGTTTAAGAAGCTAGAAAATTTTCCCAAAATTATCAAATACTAATGCAACATTAAAATATCATGTAATATAATCTTTTTTCCTTTTGTCTTCATAACTTTACTTTTAGTAACTATCACATTGAATTATACAATATGTTTTTCTTTAAAATGTTGTACAATTGTTTGGATCTGATTTTGCACGCACTCAGTCCATGTACTTTAAGCTATTGGATGAGAGGAATACTAAGAATCAGGAATTGATTTCGGGATAAAGGTTGAATCAATCACATAATCATCTAGGTTTAGAGTCCTAGTCGAAGACGGCGAGATCCTGCGACAATCGAGTTTCGACTGAGAATAATTCCGAGTCTATTTAAAGAATATGCTGAAGAATATTAGAATTATACTATTCGGTAGACTTGGCCATCACGAAATTTATCCCTATAAATACAAGAGATTTTGTAACATAGAGAACCCCTTCAACTCAATAAACAACTCAAAACGCTCTATGCGAAAACCTCGCTTTACATGAAACACTTCTCACACCTTTAAGAAAAATACTAGCTACCCTTACCCACCTCTCCCACGTCAACACACTTTCAGTTTGGATAAGTGAACAACAATGTGTTGACAATCGGCGACACCTTTAGTTTAGACAAGTAAACAGCTCTGGTGCCGTAGAAGCAAGCAACATAGAAGCACCTTCAGTTGGACTACTTCTAAGTTGGTTGATTACATATCCAAGTTTCAGCAGGCAAAGAATTCTTAATTCATTTGCCCAAAGACGTCACTTCATTAACTTCCCAGTGAAGTGAAGTGTTCTATGACTCGTTACTCTCAAGTGCATTTTGCAGTTCAACATTCAAATAGCCGAACCATGTTCACCATTAAAACTCTCATCTCCTTGGAGCACATGTGCCTTTACAGCCTGATACCGATTCAGCGCACCTATATTCTCACATTTATAATCGAAGTGGCCGAACTTGGTGCAGAAGATCTTGAACTTCGCAGTGAACTAGGCCACCTTCTCTTCTGGTATGGAATCCATCATTGTATGATAAAACATCAAACTTTATTGATTGATAATTGATAAGATAACAAACCTAAGGTCTAAACATCCATCTTTTTTAATTACAAGCGATATTTTACACTAATCTACATTAAGAGAGGGGAGGGATGTGTGGAGCAAAAAATAATCAAGAAAATTATGGAGGCGACACATGTACTTTTCGGTGAAAAGGATAAAATTATCCACAAGGCACACCGGGATTCCCATGCACATGTAACAGACAATAACGGCTCAATCAAGGTCAAATGTGATCAAAATGGTATTTATTCAAAACTCTTTCATTACTCATCATCAAATCCTCACCCACAAGGTAACTCCCAATTATTTTTTTCAAATTGGGATTAATTACCAAATTAATTGAATTGCAAGATATTATTTGACATAATATCTTGCAATTATATTCAAAATACCACCATAAGTGGCCGGTCCCTTTTTCTCCAAATAGGGCCGGCCACACCCTATATATAGCCTCTCATTTTCTCCAAAAACCTAAGTCTAATTCTCTCCCAAAAATTCTCTAAACACTTTCTCTCAAATTCTAACTTTGGCATTGGAGATTCTTCGGCCAAAACACCCCCCTCCAAAATCATCATGGGCGCGTGAGACTCTTGGCCTTGATCTTAAGTGTTACTTGTTTTGCAGGTACATTTTCGTCCAAGAAGAAGAAGATGGAAATTTGCATAATTAAAAAACTAAGAAAACTAACAAAATAAAGAAAACGTCTTTGAAACTTAAAACCCTAATAAAAATTTGTAAACAATGAAATTTAGCTGAAAAGTCCTCTATTAGAACAAAGTGGTGAGTTTGATGTGTGTCGCAGTTTCAAAACAACGGATTATGAACCCAAGTCGTACACCAAAGCCCAAATTTGCAAAGCTTTGTTCTTACTACCCGATTTGCGCCTTTGGACTTGATCTTCAGTCCATTAGGCATATGATCTACATCAACTTTTATCTTGTCAAGAAATTGTTTTTAGCCTGAACTCGAGCCAATTATAAATAGTAGTAACTTCTATATTGTTATAAGTTATAATTTTTTAGATTTCGTCTTAAAAAATTTACCTCCACATGGTAATAATTGTCAATAAGAACATAACTCTTTATGTATCTTCCTAACCACTAATAGCTACTTAAGGCTATGTCTATTTTCCTGATGCCTTTATATCTGTACAATTTTATTAAGAATAACTCTTGAGTTAAAAAATAATTATTATAACTTACACCTTTGTAAAGTAATAACTTTGTTGTAATAATAACATTGTTTAATTTGGTACCAACATTATTACAACAGAAATGTTTTTAAGTTAATCAGGAGAGAGAAAATAATGAAAGGATGGCCATCCGAACCCAATTGAATTTAAATATGATGATGATGATCAATGAGACTCTGTTGTTGTGGGGTTGAGACTTGAAGATCGACTTTCAGAGTTGAGATGGAGAAAGGCAGTCAAACCCAACAAAGGTCATAATCAACTTTTACAAGGCGTGCATGCATGACTCATGATAGTCACTCAACTCCATCAGCACATCTCATCAAGTTCTCATCCGCTCATTCAATTCCTCACTCTCCTGTTTTTTTAGTGTGGGGTGAAGCTACCCTCGCACTATTCTTATTTTTTACATTCTTTTTAATTTTGTATTGTTTAGTGTGGGATGAAACTACCCGCGTACTATTCTTATTTTTCACATTCTTTTTAATTTTGTATTGTCTAATCGAATGAATTTCAAAAAAATTAAATGATATAAAATAACCAAAAGTACATAAGAGGCAAAATAAGGGTACGTATGTAAACAACACCACTTTTTACATTTTGACTCTTTCATTTTTCTTTACTATTGTAATTCAAACTTTTATTTGCTGCCTAGTCTAGGGCATCATTACAGTATTATCGGATGTTCTCAAAGAAACGTGCTATTCTATTGGAAACAATGACAAGTACCCAATAGATGAAAAAGGAAGAAAAATAACAAAAGAATAGAAAAAGTAAAACTCAATTATCTCCCAGCGGGTTCATATTGAAGGTGTCTTATATGCTTGACGACATTTTGTTTTCCTGACAAATTACCACACTTAAAAAAAATAAAATAAAAAAGTCAATTGGTGGCAAGTCATGGTTATCCACCTCTTTCGAGAGTCGGAAGACTCACAGATACATTTCAGCTTCCCTCTGGCCACAAGTCTGACTTCCACACCAACAACAGGTTTTGAACCCAAGACCTCCAGCAGCGGGTGTCAAATTACCAAACTTTGACATTGGTGACTTTTTTTCAGAGTCGTTTGTCTCCCACACCACTAGAATTCACTGGACTGGCCTAATGGTAGTATAGTCTCGTATTATTAGTCGCAGCGACTAATTTTAATGAAATTACGAGGGACTCGCCTTGACTAAATGTCTTAGCTATCCGGTCTTAACGAGACTAGCTCCCAGAAAGTAGAGGACCATCCAGTGCTCATACCTTCTTTTGTATCTCTCTTATTTTTTGGTTGACAAAAAAATTATAGAATTTCTTGTGATCTTGGGTTGTGGTTTGTTGGGAATTTTGGTTTTTTATTGAGAATTTCTTGAGATCTCTGGGTTTTGATTTGATGAGATCATTCGGAGAAAGAAGATGGCTTAGTCTGTCGTTTAGTCTGATACTGCACCAAATGTTTTTCTATTGTTATCTTGCCAAGTCAATCCAACTTAATCCTTAAAGTTAGTCTAGTACGAAATAGTTCAGTGCAACAAACACACACTTATTGCTTTTGTGAGATGTTAATACAATTATTTGCAATCAAGGAGCCAGATAACATCCATCGGTCGGAATGCCTTTGCAGAACTTGGGCACTTGTCAAGATTGAATTGATAGAATTTGGAATGTTGCTATTACATAAATAATATAGTTTTATTTGGTCGGTTTAGATATCTCTAAAATGATTCCATACTTATGGACTTTTATGCATGATTTATACGTAAAGAAGAAGAAAAAGAAGAGGATGGAAGAATGATTAATGGAAAAGGATTGGAGCCCAAGGGGAGTGGGGGCGGGGGACGGGGATATTTGGGCAAAGCAGAGGCAATTGATAAGGTTTGTGAAAAAATCATTGTTAAATTGTCTGGCAGTCAGCCCCATCGGAATCATCAGAATCATTGCATGCATCGTAATCCGACCGACCGAACGACCTACAACTACCCACTAGGCCCCCAAAATTTCCAAGTTGCTAAGCACACTAAGACAATTGTTTTATGCCTTTGATGCTGCTTGATGATGGGTAACTGTGATCCGTTAATAAACGTGGGTTCCATAAATTTCCTATTTAACAGTGTGCACTCAAAGACGCGCGTGGATGGCTGTCCAATAACATTGAAGTACTCATTGATGCCCTTTTACAGTCAACAAACTTGATTAATTTAGCATTATTTACTGAGCACGAGTAATGTAACCGAAGATGATTAGTTCGTAAGCAAGAGAGAGGATAAATATTAAGAAAAATAGAAATGATTCCTTCTTCTTAGTGTGGTGCATCATGCATGCATGCATTCACGTACATATTATATTAGTTTGTTAGTCCTTTAAATGAGTTAAACTAGGCAGGAGTTAAGGCTGAGCATCAATCAACCAGACATAACACGAAGAGAGTGCAGAATATGTCCCTTATTCAACTACAAAATCCCAATCAAAAGTAAAAAAGAATCCCCTAAATTTGCTTTCCAAAGATAAATAACATTAATTAATGGCAGCGAATGCTTAAGAAACTTAAACAGATAATAATCGTGTACCAAAATTGGAGGAGAAGGCGTTGAACATGTGTTCGAGAGCCACCTCCCTCAACCAATACCCAAACAAATCTGTTACATATGTTTAGGCTCAGATAGATTTGGGGCTTTATATATGCCTTTTATGCATTTGTCTACCAACATTGTATACTTCTCTTTTGAGAGGAATAAACTCGATTCAAATCTAATAAATCTTGCAAAATGTAATACACAGCACCACAATTACATGCAATGCAATCGCACCTTAATCTCAGTCAGCTGCAACTTGCGCTTTCAATTTCAACAGCAGCAATCACACTCCTGAAACAGAAACATTCAAAGCTTTTACGGCATTATGCAATAATCAGTTCTTTGAGCAACATAGCAAACAAGTAAGCAGATGAGGTTAATGGAGCATACTTATATCAAACTAACCGTTAGGGGTTCAACTCTATGTGATTTAAGAATCCAAGGGACAGGGTTGACACTTCAGAGAGAGATAAAGTTTACGAAAAAAATCTATTTACCAGAGAAGAAATAACCATGGTTTCAACACTGGCGTACTTTGCATGTAAAATATAAAGAATACCTCTTTAAAATCGGGTTGTAAACCAACCATATCCACTCCAATAAACTTCTTTTGTCGTCTATTTCCACGTCCCTTCAAGCAATGTCAATCAATTTGAATTTTGAACTGAAACCAAAAAACAACCTTGCGGCAATAACTCATCTATATAACTGAGGTGATTTACCATGATCGAGTCGATGGCCACAATTGAGGCAAACATCTAAACCAACACAGATCTGAAGTATGCCACAAGAAGAACTGAACGACCAAGAGATAAGCATCAAGCCAGAGAAATTCATTGAAAAGATGGTGCATCTTCATAAAATCTCACATTAAATATTTTGATATGGACTCACACTCTTTTAAGTCATCTTCATTTTCAACCTTACATAATCATATCGATGTTTCCAATGAGTAACTTCTTCATTGTATAACTACTTTCAATGATCTATGAAAGAACTACTACTAAGAGAGGGGAAGTGGAACGAGATCATTTTCTATCCATAAACATTTATTTCTCATTCCAGGATATGGTAATGACTTTCCCCTGGTAACAAGAAAAATAGTCTGTTTTTTAGCTGTGAATGTATGATACTTGTTTAGGTGATCACTAGCATACAAAAGGACAAATACTTGACCCTGATCACAGTAAAAAACAAATTGCTCATTGTAACTCATGCACTGTATCAAACTTGCACGAAGACAGAAAAGACAGAAACTTGATGTTCTATAAATGTAATTTATGGCATCTTATAAATCACCAATATGCATAACTGAAGCTGGCGAGTCAGACAACAAAATAGACGATATATGCCCTAATATGGAACAAATAAAAGTAACTAACTCCAGCATCGACAAGGATAAGGTCATAAAATAACAGAGTGAGAAATCTACAAACCGAATATCAGCCCATCAAAGATTGAAAACCACTCAGGATTTATTAGCATTTGAGTCTAAATATGGGAAATCGACCTTTTGTTCCAAAGGATACTTAACAGGAAAGTGATCGAACTTTCAGAGTTTGGCAGCCCAAACTCATGCACCAAACATTGACCGAGTAGTTTTCATATGTATTTTGAAAATTAATTAGACGCCTACTGATGTACAGACTTTCAACTTAAAAACCTACGAAGACCAAAAAGAACGCGACTGACAACCAGCTGTTTCCAATTTTTTTTTTCTTTCCATTTTGAGTGATAAGATTTGCTACCTTGTCACATTTCTGCCATCTTAAAAGACATTAGAAATAGGTTCTTATTACAAAGTATAGCCCTAACTGAAATCTTTCTCTTTAGAGCTAAATGTCAACATCCCTCACAAATCAATTGAAAAAATTGGCAATCCTAATCTTCTTCTTACCACTTGCATGTCCAAGGTATTTCAAGAAGTCAATGTTTAGCATTGAAAAATGCCATCGTATTATCTTTATTTCTACTTCCAAACCTAGAGGATTGGGTGGCAAATGGTATGAACTCAAATGACCTTATCTTAACACTTGATCATCCAACCAAAATATACAATATGAATAATGGTGCCTGATAACTTAATGCAGAATTAATCGAAGGATCAAGTAAACTCAACGAAAGTAGAGTTGGTCAGCAAAATAATGCCACAACCAGCCATTAGTTTTGGACTTGTCATAATAAAATCCAAGAAAGTATCAGTTTAAAGAACTAGCAGCTGACAGTTTCAAAAGCTAGTAGTAGTACATATATATTTACCAAGATATAAAGCATGTACAAGCATACAGAATCAAGAATTAGCACCTATAAGACTTACAAATATAGACTGCTCTTTGGCATACAAAAAGGACCCTGTGCCATGGCATAACACCAGAAACTATCCTCAATATATCCTTTGAAAGAGAACAACACCGAAAGATTCTTCCATGGAAAGTTCAATTCTTGGAAAGAGGACAAAAAGGTGCTCTTATAGATAGCCCAGATGCCATACATCAAATTTCAGTACCTTTTTACAGAATGAATTCAAAAATGCTTTTAACAGCAGTCAGAACTTCATACATGGTTGCCAAACACAGCCATATGAACTAAATTCGGAAACCTTCTGCAAACAAAAAAGTTTGCAGGATGATGATGAGGAACCTTGTATTATATTGATCTATATCTCCAGGAAACAGCTTTTTGTTTATCTCAACCTTCTCCTTCTAGGTTCAGATGTATATCCATTGTTTGAATCAGAACCTCTTGAATTAGTTCTCCTAGAAGATGAGGGATGCAATGCAAAATTTGTTTCTGAACCTGTTGGCTGATCCACAATAATGGTATCAGTTCTTATAAAGGAAGCAGAGGGGAGCGCATCAGAGTTGATTTCAGCAGCAGTATCAGAAGTCTGCGTTTCTGGTTGTATAACTGCAGCAATGCTCACAGATGTATCTCCATTATCAATATGTAAAGATTGATGACGGTTTCTTCTAACATGGTGACCATTACTATATTCCTCGAGGTCCTCGACTAATCTTTCTGCTGAATCCAATGCAGTATTCAATGCTGATGAAAGGGAAGATACTGAAGCGGCTCCTTGTAGTAATAATCTTGAAACTTGAAGGGAATCATGCTGGTGTTGGTTTCTTGTCTCAGTGGCAGGTGATGCCTGTGATGTCTGGTCCTGGCTGGGCACGAAACTAGTTCTTTCAGCCATGACTTGTGCATGGAAACTATCCCGTGACCGTCTTCTCTCCCCCATTGAACCAACTATGTTGCTAAGTTGCTGAATCCTTTCTTCAATCAATGTAGAAGATGGGCCCCGCCTAATACGCTGCTGCCTCAAACCCTCAATCCTGTGTGCAGGGGGCCTAGGAGGGGCCTTTGAAACAGACTCGTTTGACTTGCGAAAACATTTACCATCCCCATTCCCGTAAATTGGAATCAGACTTGTATCAGTTACTTCTCCCTTACACACGGGGCATTCCTTTGCATTTGAATCCGCATACGACAACTGATAGAAGCAAGGCCAACAAAACAAATGACCGCAACATGTCAATATAGGATCTCTTGCCATATCCAAGCATA
This sequence comes from Malus domestica, assembly GCF_042453785.1. NCBI lineage: Eukaryota > Viridiplantae > Streptophyta > Magnoliopsida > Rosales > Rosaceae > Malus > Malus domestica. Next base: position 368,391 of record NC_091667.1, on the reverse strand, counting down.
TATGACAATCAAAAAAGCTCCCAGTATGAGGCTCTGCCTTTTTCACATTTGTATCCATCCCCAGTGCCTTGGCTATCAAATGCATGTTATCACCTCTGTTGGTTTTGCCAGATTCCACTGTTTCTCGGGCAGCTGGAGCATCGTCCTCATTCTGACTGTGTTCGTTTTGTGTATCAGAAGCAACAACACCAGCAGTGATATTCACAATTTGAGGGGAAATTTGAGCTTGTCGCCACCTCTGACGCTGCCTAGCCCTGGAAGTGACTGCTTCTAGTTGTCTGATACGTTCTTCAATGCGTCCATGGGCAGTTTCAAGCTCATCGAGTATGTTATCTAATCCGATCACCGAATCAGGCAGTTGGTCTAAAGGCTCTTGGTTTAAATCCAAAATCATGATTTCTTCCCTTATATTACTCCCCATCTCCATATAATTCCACGAATCTTATTCCTTTAGGAACAAGAACCCAGTTGAATCCAGAACAATTTCAGTCACCCACTTGCAGAAAATAAGCAACAAACAAGGTTACTTTCCTGCCAAACATGCAAAAACAATGTCATTGGATTTAAAGGGGTATGCTTCATCACTTCAATACAACCAAAACAAATTAAACAAAACCTTTTATCTCATACATTACATAACCCTGGTAAAAAAAAATCCTTGAAAACTGAAAACTCAAACATACATCACCATTTTCTAATTAATTATGCTTTGATTCAGGAAAATTGCAAGCCCTGCGTAAGTTCAGGCAAGCAACGAATCAAGAAATATCAACAAGGAAAGATTTCCAATTGGCAGATGATCAGATTTATGTACCTTTAAACATTATATATGATATATCGTCGTTGAACAGAGAGAACAACTACAGGGGAAAAATTAAAAAAGAAAGAAGAAAATAATTGAATAAAGCTATACCTATATGTATATGTATAGGTATAGGATCGGCCAAGGACGCAGGAGCCAGCTGCTTCTTTTATTTCTTCTTTCCTCTGTGTTTTGTGTATGAGAGAGAGAGAGGCGCCAATGGCGGATAAGCGACTGGGAATATACCGCCTTGGAGCCAAGCCGGTTCATGACCATAACGTGTTCTTTCTTGGTGCCGTTAGGTTTCCCTCCGGGTCCGCTGGGAGACGGCCCATACTCACTTAGGCCCGTCAATTGCCCTGCCTCAAACCTTGACTTTGAGCCCAATATAGGCTGCAGGCTGCTATTCTTCAATCTTGATATTTTCTCATTCATTAATTTTAAACTTTTTTTTGGGAACTAATAAAAAGTCCCTCACAATTTTTTTTTTTTAATAGAATAACACTTAAAACAACTTTACTTATTATTAAGGATGTTCTTTATGTTATAAGCACAAAGAACGAAAAAAAGAACCACACTTCAAGAGGGTTTTAAATGAAAAGAAAATGGCCTTAATAATTTAGAAAGTGTCCTTAATAATAAAAAAAAAAAGTGCAATGATAAAGAAAGTTGTTTAAGAATTTTTGCACAAATAAGCCGCAAAGCCGCGAGGATGGCATAAGTAGAGCCACTCTTTGTACACACCCAACTTGGTTGCATTAACGACATATGAAGGTCTCGCTGCTGGTAGGCCCCGGAGGAAGTGAGAAGGAGAGAACGAGTTGGTGAGGGTGGGAGTGATGAGTATGAACCAATGGCTTTGAAGAACAAGTTGTTTGGAGATCAGTCTTGCAATCTCGGCAGTGGTAGGAAAATCCATTTCCGTGCTTCATGCATGCACCGCAATTGAAGACCCCATCACAATATATTGGGGTTGGGAGCAAAGTACGTAGGACACGTTCTTTCTCATCAAACGGATGCGTGATTTGCTGAGGCATTTGTGAACATGACACGGGAAGCAAGCAAGTGCATGGCGTGCAACTGTATATCCATCCGCCAGAGGCATCTAGTTTGCAGGCTACGCATGAGGCCGCTAGTCGCTGCCCATTTAAGATTTTCTGTTGGGGCTGTGGGTGATGAAGATTAGAAAGGATCAAGGGATGTGAGTGGCTAAAATGTTGAAGCAAGGCCTGAGGTTGAGGTTGACCAGCTACCTGCATGATCATATCTCTCGTTCCCTCACTCTCTCACACACGCACAGAGGGAGGAACTTGTGTTTCAGATGATCTCTACCTAACTTCCTTGTCTCTCAACTGGATAATTAAATCGGTAGGTGCTCTTAATTATGATAATTTCGTCCTCTTCAGCCCTTCTGTGCAATGTATATCGATCGAATTAAGCCTAGTGGACTTAACTATATAATCAGACAGGTGAAATCGATTCTTTGAAACTAGTTAGTTAATTCCGAACTGGTTGGAAGGAAATTCTAGGGTGACTGTACACACATTGAAGTCGATCGATGAGCGTATCTCTCCAATGAGAGATTTTTCAATGTGACCGGTACACGAGGTGATATACCATGTATTACTATACAAATGGTGGGATATGTATGCTAAAAAGTTAATAACTTAAAAAATAAAATTTCTCACCACTTCTATTAAAACACATGGTGTACCATTTGTATTCCCCTCAAAACTAAAAATTTCTCCTCTCCAACAGCAAGCCTTGTTAAAAGTAATCGTACCGGATCGTCCGATCATCGATCTCAAGAGTTGTTTCTAATATATCTCCCCAGTGGGGCAAAGAAAACAATGAAATAGGCTACAACTACAAAATTATTAAGCATCCTCACTGAAATTATCTTGGATCATTTATCTTGAAACTTAAGTCAATGAGCCTACCTCTTAAGGAGCTGACATATATCCTGATAACACCATAGAATATTACTAGAAATTGAGTCCGCGCGATGCCGCGGGTTTTAAAACTGTGTTAAACATGTGAAATATATTAAATTTATTCTCATCTATATTAAAATTTATTTATTTACATTCTATGATTCTAATGTTCAATCATACTTCTATATGAACCCAAAGGAATGATTTTTGCATATACCTTGGTGGGTTCATTCCCCAGATGAGTTTCTCATATTCATCATCCATGTCATGCGAAAATCTCATGCTAACTTCTGCAGAAAGCGACCAAAAAAATGAAAAATAAAATTAGACACAAAGGTTGGAGAGAATATAAAACTAATTAGAGAGATTGAATAAATTCAAGAAAAAACATTTAAGAGAAATTGAATAAAGAAAAAAATCATCATTTCAATTATTTTTTCAGTCTTGCAATTGGGATTACACAGGAAATATAACTAAAACCCCCAACTTAGAAACTACAACTATTTTTACAAATTTCCATCACCCAATGTTGAAAAATGAAAATTAAGAAGCAACGTGGAAGCAGGCAGACAACAGAATAAAAGAGTGGAACATGCCAGAACCGAAACGTTAAAAATAGAACATACCCATTTCAAAGACCAAAATCCCAGAAAAACAGTATATTAGCACTCCATGCAGTACCCCAGAATCAAAAATTAGAAAAATTGAGTTTGATAACATTGTACCTTAAGCCTCTAAATTTCTAGTCAAAGGAAAATTAATACCACCTCTGCAAAAAATAATCAGAAGATAAAAACTCAAATTCATAAAGCATTTGTCCAAAGTATTTATTAGAGAAACTTACATGCTGATGAAGGTGTTGATCTGTTGTATCATGTTGCGAATATAATAGGTTCTCAGCATTCAAATGTTTTTCATACACACTGCAGAAAATCCGACCATAAAATTGCACAGAAAAATTTTAATAAAAAAATGTACAGAAAAATTTTAATAAAAAAATGTACAATGATAAATTCCAATCTATAGCACAATAAAGAACAAAGAAAATGTCACTTATTGTAAATCACCTGCTTTGCTTCATCATCGTCTGCACAATCTTCTACCGATTCATACCTAAATATCGATAAGATCAAACAAATAAATCCCCTGAACATATGCAAATCCAAACTCCAGCAGTTCTGAAGAAACCTAAAACAAAAATTGTTATTATCTTCTATATTATTTTGGATTTCAAATTGAACAAAAAAAAAAAAACCTAATTCAATGCACATAAATATTTCCAAGATACCTAACCCTCCATTTGGTTGCTGAGGAGACTGAAAAAAGAGTACAAATTTGAATAACATGATTTTAGTTGTTCGTATTACTAAAGAATTATAGAATAACCCAAATCAGCCAGTCAACTAAAACCAAAGATTTAAGTTCTGTTATTTCATTTTCTTTTCAAACCTTTTTATCAGCAACCCAAGAACAATTTCAGTCGAAGTTCTGTTAGTTGTTCACTATTGTTATTTTATGAGATTGTTTTGAGAACAAATCAATTTGGGTAGGAGTTTTGATGGAGTAACCAAACACAACTGCAAAATTGAAAAAGCTAAATTAGCAATTGTAATATGAAAGGGGTTGCACAAAAAGGTTCACACAACCAATACAAAAATCCTTATAAAAACGGAGTGTGACAAACAATTTCATAATTCACAAAAAATTGACACATTAGCCCACAATAGTTTATCGTCATAATAAAAGCGAGAAGAAACCCAAAAAATTACTCAAAAAAAAAAGGGAAAAAAAATCCAAACCTCGAGAGTTTGATTCTACCGCTGCACCTTGAGGATGTCCTTAAAGTCCTGTTAAAAAAAATTAAAAATGAAAGCCCAACATAAGCACCAACAGTGATGATGACAGAGGAGATAAACACCAAAAATGAAGAATAAGAAACTTCACAACCCATAAGCTAATTAGTATAGAAAATTATAATCAAATCCAAATAAAAGTGTAAACCCAAAATCTGATTTCAATATAATCAAACAACAAAAAAGCAAATTCAAGTCCAATATGATAAAAAACAAAACAAAGCTCTGAAATTTTGAAATTGGTCATAATATTCTCTCAATCTGTTGGTTTGCATCAGAGAAGCTTGGTTGCATGCAAACCCAAAATGATTTTGCACCTGCAAATATTATACTCGATGATCAAGTCCAATGAATTCAAAGATACAAAGAAACTAAACAAAATCTATACCTTTGTCTTTTCTCGGATATGAAATTTTTGAGAGCCCCATCCTCCTTTTCTTCAGTCCAGACAACAGATTGAGAAACCCCTTTACAGAATACACACATGCATGAGTCAGAGTCGCTTGATTTGACATTAGGTCATGAAAACGAAGAAAGGGAGAGGTGGCCGTGCTTTACCTTTATCAGTGACGGGATAAGTGGAGTCCTCCGTGAAGGCAGAGTCTTGATGATGAGTGCAGAGCCGATTTGAGCAAGGCACCGCGAGATGGTGATGGATCCTGATACAGTGTGGGGGTTGGATTTTTGGAGACGACTCAACTCAACAATCTCAAACTGCTGCTCCTCAGCTTCACAGATGCGAAGAGGCCTTCCAAATAGACCCAAATCCCAGACTCAGAGAGAGACAAATATTTGGAAATTTTTTATACAACTCTCTCACAGAAAGACAACAACGTTTTGGGATGACGACTCTCACAAAAATAGAACATCATTTGACAGCGAGAAAGCACAAAGCAAAACGAAATCGAAAGTTAAACCGAAGGAAGATGCAGGTGGAAAACGTTTGAGAGTGAGAGAAACACAGAGGGGTAAGCAACTGAGCAAATTTGCAAAAGAAAGAAGGAAAACGAAAGGTAAAGCAAACACAGTCAAAACAGGGCATCCAACGATGATCGACGCGTGGCCCAAATCGAAACCTCGAGAGTTCGTATAGCACACGGACGCGTGGACAGCAGGGCAAGGTAGTAACAAATACAACCAATAAAAAAAGTGAAACAAAGTCCAAGCCATGCATAACCGGCAGATAGAATCAAATGAGGGCAAATTCGGGATTTTACTATACAAAAAGAACAAAAAGTAATGGCTGAAGACTAACTTGAGGGGCATTTTCGTCCGCACACTGCCCTAGAACAGTAACCACATGTTTGGGTTTTAGTATATATAGAATATGCCTAATGTCTACAGTTTTAGAGAGTCCAACGGTTAATTTCACCCTAGTTAACTATAATTTCATTGGCCAGAGATGAGGATTCTAGAGAATATGAAGATATTACAGAGATATATGGTTATATAATGTAACCCTATATAAACACATAATTTCACGGTGGTATCTAAGTTGCAAAACATTAAATAAAATTAGCAGCTTGAAGTACTTGGGAAAACCAATCGGTTAAGTTGACATTGTCTTCCTATACATTCTCAACCACTTCATGCTACACAAAGGATATATACAAGGTATTAAGAAAGAGTGGGAAAGGATGCAAAAGTCAAATGAAATCTTGCATTTAATTAGTGTGGGTGTGTGTGTGTATATATATATATACACTGAATTTTTCAAGCATTATTGCAAGATCCAAGATCTCACATATTTATTTATACATTACTCTAACCGAAATCAATATTGTTAAAATGTGATATGTATAAATGAATGAAGAAGACAGAGAAATTCAGTGAGTTGACTACTGCATAATTGATAGACGGATTAACGAAATTCAGCGATGGACGTCGTTCTGGAGAGTCTCATCCCGCGATTGCTAAAGCCATTACTTGGATCATGCAGACGATGGCGGAGTTGACGGGGTAGCGTGGTCGAGGACTTGAGGTTGTGGAGGGCGGAAGATGCAGTGGCGAAGAAGATCCATGTTTGGCTAGATTTAAACGGACAAATTCTGTTTGGTTACAAAGATTGCAAAAGTATTGGAAAAAAATTTGTTTAAGAGTGTTTTAAAATAGTTGGTCCACATCAGTTGGTGAATAAAATGAGTATTGACTAGTCAGTATCAAGTATTATTCTATTATTATTATCCGACCACTTTATATGATCACATTTTAGATTAGTTGACCGCACGATGTGAGCATAACTAACTACCTAGCCAGCTACGTACGTACTACTCCAACTTCTTCATCATCTATAGTTATTGATTAATCCGTTAGAATTTAATTAGAACGTCGATCATCCAATCCAAGGAGAAATCAATTTAGAGTCGAAAGAAAGATCGATCGAGATGGTGATGGTGAAGCATTTCAACCTCTGCCATGAGTTATGCCCATTTCAAGTGCAAGAAGAAGATGATGAAATTATCATTTGCTCAGGATGTGACCTGGAGTTGATGATGAACTCGGGTGCTTCAGCTTACAAATGCAGCAAGTCCAAGTGCGAGTTTTACCTCCACGACTTGTGCTTCGAGCTTCCCCGACAAATAAAGCACAAGTCTCACCCCCAACACCCTCTCATTCCTCATCTCCACCCCTCCCTAAGAATATGGCGTGTTCAAATGCGATGCCTGCGCTGGATTCGGCTCTAATTGTTTCGCCTCCCACTGCAAATACGATCTCCATCTTCAGTCCGCTGCGTTGCCTGAAATTCTGAGCCTTCAGCATCATCATCACCATGAGCACACCCTCACTCCTAAATTCTTCACTGCCCCCGAATCACGAAAATGATCAAGACAAACAAAACATTTGCGAGTCCCAGAGGGCTGCTGGGTCTACTGCTGCAAAGATTGCGACTATACTAGTCATCTGGAGTGTTCCAATGATGACGATCGTTCTATGTCATCTTGAATATTCAGTTTTATTTTCCGCATGCAATTGACGTCATCGATCACTTACAGTATTATTACTTTGGCGTGTGATTTTCTTCCCTTAATTATCATAATAATCTCTGAATTGTTTTGGCTCTTGCATTGTTGCATCTGATTACGTATTTTGAAATGCGAAAAATGGTAACTGTTGTTACTGTGTGAAGTCGCCTTTGAAAAATTGATGCCAGCCCTGTGACCTGCATCAATTTCCTCTCGAGTATTAGGTTTCTTTTTTGCGAATTCAATCAACGTCGTCCCTATTCTTTTGCTCCGCACAACAAATTCATCCTCAACGTCCATTTTTTGTCGAAATAGCTGAAAGCTTTCAGATTACTCTCTGACTAAAGATTCAACTCCATCGCCATTACCTTCTAAAACCCTTAACCTAAAGCTCTAAATATTTTATCAAATGATTTCTTTTTCTATTACAAATAAACATTGTCAAGCTTCAAACCTTAATAATATACATTTACCTGTGTTTTTCAATTACATATATTCTAATGTTTCCAAGAAAACAAAATTATAAAGAGAGCCATCCATTTGAGCAAGCAATGGTGCTATTTACATTGAGAGATAAATAAGGCCATCCCTTGGGAATCAGGATCGACTATTCATTATTGTTGGAGGAGTGAGGGCCCTTCCTTTGTCCTCCAAGAATACGCGAGATCTGTAAACCTCTACTGAATGCTTGGTTGAAAAGCATTCGCGTCTGGAATTCGGAAACAAACGGAAACCAAGCCAAGAATGCAACCGGGGTAAAAAGAAGCAACCCCATGATTATTTCATAACCACGAGCAAGTGTTTCAACTGATCCCCAAAACCCTGCTCGTTTAATTACCGGCTTACAAGCTTGCGCAATCTGTAAAAACAAAACCACAAAATATGGAATTATTTAAAGAAAACAGGAAAGAATAAATTTGCAAAAGAGTAGACAGAAACTGATAAAAACAATTTACTGACCAAAAGCAATCCCCAACCAGTTGGCATGAAGGCAAGAATGCACACTACGACATCCCGAAGCGTCATATGAGGGAGCACTATCAAGGTAACGAATATAGCTAAAAATGTAATAAATATAAATCCCTTAACCAGTCGAAACAAAAGCTGATAATCTGCACTTAATCGTCGCCTTCCAGCAGACACAGCCTGAAAATAAAATCCAAGAGGCAAACATATTTACTTTTCGTTATCAGTCTGCCCAAACAAAACAGTTGGTAAAACCCAAGCATATTTTTCCTTGCATGCAAATATGCACATTTTAACATAACGTACACCACTATATTGACTCATAATCCCTGTATAAGCATTTGGCTTCTACGAACAGTACGTTAACACCAAGAATCTTTATTTAAATAAGCGGTTGTCTAAATTTTTCATGCATAAAAATCTCTAAAGTACGTGCACTGGTAGGCAGAAGAAATAATTTTCCAGCAAAACTTCATGCTCCAATCCACGAACTCTGTTAAAAAAAGTTCTGTTGTTTAATGCTGTATTTGAAAGTACAAAAAAAGTCAGCTGAACTTTTTCTCTGAAAGTACACGGAAGCAAACATGTGAACCATTTTGCTGTTGGTATTGACAGAAATATTTCCTTAACTTCTCAAAAGACAGATTTTGAATTTTCAAACCCAAAGCAAATGCAAAAAGCCTCAGTTTCTTCTCAGTGCAATAAAGAAGAAAGCTTCTCTATATGGTAAGTTCTACCCCTAAAACAACTCATGACTGACATCATATAATGCTGCAATAAATATAAATCTATAAACAAGGAAATACAGCTTCGCTTCGAGATATATGTTAGGAGTCCAGAAATTTTACTACACACCTTCATCAGACACAAAATCAAAATGATAACAAGCCACGAAACACCATATACCTGCACGTGCAGTGAAAAGTAAATTAATACACCCGTATTATGAATAAAACAGTTATTGGGAATGCATATATAAAGGTCAAGAAATGATATACCAGGAAACTTTTGTTGTTTGTGATGTTAAGGTGATAAACAAGCCCATACTGGTAAATGAAAAAGCGCAATGCTAATAATATCTCAGCAACGATACCACGCACCCCAGAGTAAAGAAGATGCTCATGTTCTTTTTCCCACCAGGATTCCCAACTTTTTTCAGGTGATACACCGATCCCTCCATGATTGTTTATCCACTTTTTCCAATCTGTCCAGTCATCGACGATCTTTTGCCACTCAAACCCAGATGGATTGAAGAGGAAAGGAGCAAAAAGCCATGTTCCAACCATGAACCATATCTGTATTGTAATGAGGATATATACAACTCCACTTTTATATGAACGACCAAATAGGTGGTACACAACAAGCAGAATCAGTAACTCAATGCCCTTGACAAAGTGACTTCTAGAGTAGAGTCTATAGTTATCAGCAAATTTGGCATGGAACACTACAAAGCTACGACCCGTTCCTCTGTATTCTGCACCTCCATGAAGCAAAGTCTTTCCATAATAGTGGGTCTTTGTACCAAGAGAAAATGTGAAAAACACCGGGGCCAATTGTAATTGCATCAATACAAAATCGCTAAGTGCAGTGCGGAACCCCTTTTCCAAACCAATTTCCATAACCATAGGCAAGGCCATCAAAAATCCAATTTGCACAACAGACTGAGAAGCAAGAGCTACTTGAAGAGGCTTATTGTTTCGAATGCCTCGCTGAGTGCTCAGCCCTTTTTCAAGTCCGCTGACAACAAGATAAAGGCGACCGTAGAGAAACACATAGACCGTAAGCACAGTCAACTGTCAAACCAGAAATAAAACATTTGAGATAACGGGAAAGGGAGATTACATTATTAATTGAAGAAAGAGGTAGACATGTACGTACTAAAGTGCTGAAATAGAAACCAATTGTGGTGACATAGCAGGATAACATTCTAAAGAAATCAAATCGATGTCCAAGCCTATAGATGTCACGACTCAGTGTCTGTTCGCCATTCCCATTAGCTATTTTTGCCTCAAAAATTGAGATCTGGTTGAGGCCAACATCTCGTCCCTTACCTACTTGTATATATTCATGATGAGTGACACTACCTTCGCGTAATGTAGAATTGAAACCTGCAGATAGCAAATATGTTAAATTGGTTTACTGTCATTCTTGGGGGCGGGGGAGTCTTGAACAAAGCAATAAGAATGCCTGCAAATATGTCCTCGCTTAAGTTGATGACTTGGGAAGCTTTGCTGACACCTCCTCTAGTCAGATGAAACAGTCGATCAAATACATCTGGGTGACCATAGTGGAATCGAACTCTGAACGAGCAACAACAATTATGGAGTCAGCAGACTTCAACTAGACAAGAAAACATATGGTAGCTGAAAAGGTGTGAATTGTGTTTCTGGAAAAACTTCAAGAAAAGCACAACAAAAATAAACAATATCTAACATCATACACTTGCGTAGTTCACAAAATCAATCTCTATATCAATTTTTTGCGTACACTTAATTCCAACTAATATTTTACCTCAAAAAAATTTAAAAAATCCAACTAATATTGGGTTATGAGTTTAATAGAAAACATGAATTAGTAATTGATCATTACTAAACATAAGTTTCTCCATGTTTCCTTTATGTTTTAATAACTTGGTTGTTCAAGCAAGGTAACTAGTAATGTTACAAGTGAACTTTGGTTTACACATTCAGTAATGTGGCCCAGTTTTGTGTGTGTGTGTGTGTGGTGGGGAGGGGTTAGCAGGCCAACTCCTAAGCTGCCCAAGGCTTCTTAGCTTTCCGATGTGCCTTCACATCCTCACACGCCCCCTCATGTGTGGAGAAATTTCTAGCCTAACACATCAAATTTAATTAGGTGAGATGAAGCACATGCGGCAGTTGAGCATCACAAGCGGAAAAAAACTTGGCTTTGATACCAAAAAGGAAGTTGAGGTTCCACCCGAAAACAATTGGCAATGGGTGGAGTATCCCAATTCCTTGTAAGCCCATGCAAGGTTTCTTAACTTTCCGATGTGGGACGTTCTTCACATCCTCACATATTTTAACCTGCTGAGAGTGGACTAAATTCAACAAAAACAATAAAGCAGGAATAATCAAGAAAAAAAAATCCATGTTGTACTTTTGACTGAAAATAAATATAACCGTTCTTATTAAACCAAAAAAGTAAACAAATATCGTCCGCGACCTCATACAAATTAACTAATAAGAATTTGAATGCATGTTGGATATGAAAAACATGCAGTCTGCATAAAATCACAGTTGGTATGAGACTTATATCGAACAAACAGGTAGCACATTATGACATCTAAATCTCATTTGGATGCGGAATAAAGTTTACATTTTCAAATAGTATACCAGAAATTTTGAAAACAGAAACTAATCCAAATTCAATACTCTTACCTCAGAGGGTTAGCAAGCAATCTCTGCCCAATAGTTACAAAACAAGTCTCTTGATTTGACATAAACCATGCAAGAGATGAAACACTGCAAAATTAACAGAAGAGATGCTAAGCCACACGCATGCGCACCAAAGATCAAAGAATCTATGGATTTTTAATTATTGTTGCATTGGAAATCCTGCTCCAGAGCCACAACACAGCATATACCTGCCAGTGAAAATATGCTCCCTAAGTCCAAGTATTGTCGGAAATCTAACACCATCATGCTTCACAAGAAATTCTTGCAGTAGGTTCCTCATTTTGAATGCTTCTTCTAAGTAATTATCCTGTTGGATAAATACAACAATGTCGTTAGGTTAGGAGACAGAGTTTCCAAGAAGTCCAAGCAGACAGAGTTCATACCTATACAGCAAACGAGGTCAATGCCTTATTTCAGTGTGACTGTCTATCTCGTATCAAACTTTCTTTCCCGAAAAAAACCTAGTGACTTCACACAACGTTCTAGCTACTATAAACGTGAGGATTGAAACAGGTAAAAGAATCTTGAAACCACTTACAATGTCCAATCCCTGCAATAGAAAAATTCATCCACCTCCCCCTTTTTTTTTTTATTTACGTTGGAGGGTTTTGAACCCTGGACCTATCCTAGTCCTACCGTCACCCTCCCAACCCTCACCTCTGGGTTAACCCTTGTGGCTCTATTTCATCCACATTTTTCATTTCCCCTTCCTCTAGATGACACCAGTAGGCCATCATTTTTACTCTACTTTATGTTAACAAATAGTATATTCGTTCTATCACGCACACAAAAAGGGGAAGAAGTTTTAGCTTGGTTAAACAAGATTAACTCAATTATAGGAAGGTTACTAGGATTGATATAATATTCTAGAAAAGTCTGATTTGATGTAATTTGTACTTTGCATTTTCTAATCCCTTTTACAGCTACCCTCAATATTGGAGAAGTATAGTTTAACCAAACCCTTCTCATTCTCTATTTTCAACACAAAGCATGTACATATGATCTTTTGTGTGTGCGTGTGTGTACCTGGTTCATATCTATGGTTTGCAAGCCTTCCCCACGTGTGAAAATGATGGCGTGGTTTTGATTTTCTGGCTTTCCCCCTCCCAATATTGCAGGTCCAGGAAGCTTTATCCGATAAATATCCTGTAAAAGAAGATTAGGTAATACATTATAAAGCATTGTTCATGTACAGAACATGTATTTGCCATGTTAGAGTTCCCTATGCTGGATTTGCTTAGAACAAAAATTACTAGGAGGAGACCGCCATGAATCTCTTACAGGTCTACGAGGCTCTGCCACAAAGGTCTCAAATTTCTATAGAAAAGTACTGCCACTATCCAATATTAAATATTACTCAAATTATTACCTGGTCCAACCTTTGAACTGGATCAGAAGAATCAACTGACTTAGTTGGAGGAGCCGCCTTTACAAGAGCCGAATAGTAGACCTTCCAAACATTCTTTTTGGATTTATCTTCACTAGTTTTCTCTACCTCATCAATGTAAGCTACTCGAAGAGATGGATAACTGCAAGAGGGAAAATTAAGCGATATAAATCATGACTGCTTCTATAAGTAACAAAACTCTACAAAGACCACCTTGTGCTTTCGTGACAGAAAAGTGTCTTTTAACTTAGAATGTCATCACATTGAAAATTAAAACACAACATTCTCTTTCCTAGCAATTAGGAGGAGCAAAAGTAGGACCTGAGGGCGTTAACCATACAGTAACTGCTGAAATTAGGGACCACAGTAACCAACAAATTTTATCAAATAACAGGATACAAATACATTCCTTTTTTCTTTTGTTCTATTAATTATGCGTCCGCTAACAATTTTACCCTCAAATAATATTTTTCTTGTAAAATAGTTAGGACCTTCTTTTTAAATTTGTAAACCACTTAAAGCTTTGACCTTGGGTAAAAAGGCCTGGCATAATATAACTACTTCGCACAAAAACTTGATGTTTGCTTAATCTATTAGACTACACTATTAGCAATTCAGTATACATTTCACAGACATAAAAAACTAATTAACTAGATACTAAAGAACATACGTTGCCATAAGTTTCAAAATGTCCTTGGAACGAGCATCTCCAGATCGCTTGTGAATTCCATATTGTTGGCATGACACAACATATGAGAATTTCATATCAACCACTGCCTGACATTGTGCCAAAAGTGACCTTTCTGCTTTTGAGTGTTCCTCAATAGTTGATTCAGCAGCCTTATAGCCTTCCATTAGCTCTAATAATGAGGAAATTTTGAAATCAGCATTTCAAAACTTAACCGTACAAGAGATATGGTAATTGGTAATTGGTAATTACAAATTTACAATACAAACTAAACTTGATTACCTTCATCTTTTGCCATATCAAGGAAGGCCTGAAGTTCCAAAGCTTTGCGGTAATACATCATACCCCGTACTATAATTGAAAGAATAGGAGAAGACAACTCAAATCGTATAAATGTAAAATAACACATCAATCAAGTTTCAAAGAGAGGGAGAGAGATCTGCGTTTTTCTTATACCAGTTTTGGTCAATGTTTGGCCTCGATAGGATGCCCATAGACGGAGTTTCTCTTCCAATTCATCGTTTTCTGTGAGTTCTTCTTCATTTTCACACTTGACCCGCTCAAGAAAGTTAGTCCATTCATCTGTAACCAATCATGGATTGATAAATATAAAAGAAGAAATTGAGACAAAAGGCAAAACAATAAACAGAAAACAACTAACCTGGAAAGATCTTCTGCAAGTAGAAAAGGATAGAGACACCATCTTCGTTCTGCCATTCCAGATGTTTTTTGGAGAAAAGAACGTCTTCTGAATAGTATGGTGTCAAAACCCTACGAAGTAATCAAAACCATGTCAGGCAATATGTAGCTACCAAAATAATTTACTCCCCAAAAAGGATAAAGTGATCTGCCATACTATTTTTTTACAACTTATAAATACCAAGAAGTGGTTGAAAGAAAAGATATCTCCCAAACTTATTAGATTATTGCACTTGAAAGATTATATGCAATTGTGTAAGATGAAAATCGATTGAGCGGTGTTTATTCTGATTAGCTAACAGTATTTTATACACATTATATGACGCATATCTTAGAGCATACATGGTCATTGGAGAACTTTAGTGTTACTAAGTCAATTGCAGTTCAATTTGGTAATTTCTATTCTTGTCTGAACAGTCACACAATGGTGTAGCGAAGATGCTAAATCTATGAGTTGTCTACGCTTCCGCAAACGGTTTAGTTGTTCGGACTGGTTTAATGCAAAAAGTTATCCACTTCTCATATCCTGTGTCAACACCTGGCTGATAATTACAGCCTCAGCTTGAGAAAATAATAAAGAAAAATTATCCTATGTCCATGACAATAATTGACACTACCGGTCACCTGTGAAAGTAAAAATGAAATAATAATGAAAGAAAGTCTAAATTGAAGAGAACATACGAGAAGGAAAGCATATTTCGAACTTTGGGTGCAGGAGGCATGTCCATAAACAACGAGTTGGAGAAGAAAGAAATGCGCCTTCTTGCTTCCAAGTTGGATGGGACATCCATAGCAGACTCTTTCTCTGTAAGTAATAGATGTAGCCTTCTGATCTGCAGAAGATGATGGACTCAATTAGGAGAGAGAAAAGATACGAAAATAAGAAGATATGAACAAAAAAACTTCAGACTGAGAAACCAGATAGGAAAGGCCTGCACTAGAAGGGCTCGTCCTATAAACATAAAAAGCATGAATATTCTGGGCCACGACAAGGCGTTTGCAGCTAATCCTACAACTAGCACTGAAATCATAATTTTCTCAAGGAAACATTACCTTTTCTTTCCAAGCTCCTGTTTTTGCAGTCACTGGGACTGGGAACCTCAGTGCACCAAAATATGTATCCCGTTGATCAAGGGGTGTCATTCCCTCATCTTTTCCATGTAATCCATCACTCGACTCTAGCAAGCTGCATGAAAAAGAAATATAAGGGAGGATTGAGGGGAATATCAAAATATTTACATATTCGAGATATTGGGATAGAACTCATTTACTTGGGACTTTCATCCTCCATTATGTCTCTTGTCACAACCTCTAACATGTTGAGCAAGACAATTACAACCTGGTCCTTGTCCTCCTTTTTGTTTTCCATCTGTATTCATCAGAAAGATATGGTTGGGACTAGCTACTACCTAGGTTAATCAACAGATATATGAGAGTTTATTGTCAAAGAAGAATACCAGATATTCAATTAACTTGACAAATTGTTCATGGAGACTTGGAAGAGCACTCATATTGAACTCTGTTGTCAGGTTTCCCTTTTCAATATGATCGTCAACTATGGCGAAGATTTCATTTATATCCCTGGACAAAGGAAACATCAGGAAGATAACACAATCTGGCAGATGAAGCTAAGTTTTCTATTATTTCAGTTCTAATTCAACTAATATTTTACTCACTTCTTTTCACGATCTCCAAGGACCAAAAAGTTAATAATACTTCTAAACGAGAGATAGCATTCGTGAATAGCACAGCGCATATAATTGTCAGTACTCATTCTCTTTTTCAGCTCACGGTCTTTATCTTTGCTGTCTTTTGCCATGTCCAGTGCTATCGGGATCTATAGAATTACTGCAAAGTCAGTACATTTATTGGTCTTGGCAAGACTAGTGGAAAAAATTTCATAATATAGACCTTGCTAGCAAGCAGAAAAGGAGGCCACTGGATTAGGTCTACTAAATCTGGGTCAGCCCCATATGGAACGAGCAACAAGTTCATTTCCCTGCAAAACAAATACAAGTATTCTAACTCCAACTGTTTTATCCAAAGAGTTAAAGAATGCAGTTCCTTACGTGGCACATTATTTACCTATCACTAATCAGATCCTCTTCTCTGAAACTGCTAATTATTTCGTTCCACATCTGTGCAAACTTTGCTGCTTCCTTTTCTTTACTAGATGGGGTCTGAAACAGCCAGAAAAGATACAATGACTCGAATGTTCTTTCAGAGATTAACAGAGAAAGACACCAATTTCTGTATTGAAGATCATATCAATATTGGTGGCTTCTAATGCAGAACAGTGATCAAACCTTATCAAACTTGCGAGAGAAAGTGGCTTTTAGTATTCCCTTCTTTTTAGTCTGCTCATTCCTTTCCACTGGAATCAAAAAACTATTAAAAGCACCTGGCAGTGATTCAAATCGAGACCGCAACATTCCCAGCGTTCGAATCTGAAAGAAAGAGAAACATCTGGTAAGGTTTTTTAAGTCCCAAAAACCTACAATTAGCGCCCCCAAAAAAAGCATGAAGCAGATGACCATATTGTACTTCTTAGTCTAGAGTTTATAGACAAATTCATGCTAAATTCAATTTAGCAAATAAATTATTAAAGAAAAAGAAAGTATTTCATGCTTTTAACCATGTTCCAGAGAAGGACGGAACGCAAGTTTTCTTTTGGAAAAAATAGTTCCATAATCCGAATCATCTACTTTAGACCTATAAACACAGATGCATAGGTTTACGTGGGACTACAACAATTAAAGAGACAGTCTTCAATTGAAAAAGACAAAACTAAAATCTGAAGATTTAATTTATCGCCACGATATAAAAAAGAACAAGAGAAAATAGAACTACAATGTACAAGATATTCTATTGAAAATGCTGGTACTGAAACTAACTGCGGATCATACTCCCTATTTTGCAGAAAGAGAAGTTTTCTTCCTGTCAAATGGCAAGAACCTCACACAATTAATATATCTCCAATTTAAATCCTAAGAAATCATACTGGGAAAAGTTAAAAAGTGTACATAAACCTGGAGTACTTTTAAGCAAACCCCCAATGGAGGCATTGAGAGTCCATTGTAGATTCACCATGACTCGAAAGCAAGTCATTCTAACTATCCAGGTTCTTTTTCCATTTCAAATGAAATCCCCCAAAGTGATTGATAAAGATGGTTGGGCTATAGAACACTGGACTTATTGAGCTTCATCAATATGTAATCTAATATAAAGAATAGGATTTATATAAATATAATACTCCACCAACCTCTCCAAGACGGCGAAATGCACCGTATATACCTCCGAATATTGTGGAAAATATGGCATACCAAATTTGAGTATCCATAAAGTAGACCTACAGAGAAAATTAAAATAAATGAACACAACCAAGGGAATGATAGACACTGATGTGAAAATGTGATAAAGAGTAACATACAAGAACAATGGGAGTCCATAGCGAAATCACCACACCAATGTTATTCTTGGCTGAAAAGGTTTAAGTAATGTCGTCATAAACCATCTGTATAATACAAGGAAGTTTTTATCACTCGTGCATTTACCTTGAGGGAAGAACTCATGCCATTGGTAGGTCTTTACGCGAGCCCTCATTATATCTTTAGTTGGTTTTACAAGAGGCCTAATCTGTAACGAAGAAAAAGAAATGGTATTATTCAACCAATTTTGCACCAATTTTTCATCAGGGGAAACAAATTTATTAACAGAAAATAAAATAGAAAAACTCAAAAGGAGTTGACCATGAACCCAAAAAAAATGATCGCACGAAAAGACATCTACAAAAGTTTCAACAAAGAAATTATCCTATAGCTGCCTTCCAATCTAGCAAAATAGTGGAAGAAAATGATCCCTGAATTGTGAACAAACGGTTTCCCAAATTGAAGATAGAAACCTCACCCTCTCCCAAAGCTCTTCCACCCCTACCACCCCCCCCCCCCCCTTATAATTGTTAAAATTCCTCATGTTCCTGTCCATCCAAATCGTCCACAAATAGTCATCCTACATAAACCCCATAAACTCTAGTCTTCTTTCCTCTCTACCCAAAATGGCACCCATTTGATATTATTACCCAACACACTTCAGCATCCCTGAATAAATACCACAAACAAAGAGCTACTGGACAATGAACAAAAAGATGTTCTCATATGCTACACAAACTACGAGAGAGACAACAATTAGGTCTCCTTTTTAGAAGCAACTCACATGTATTAACCCTAGTGTGAGTAGGGATGGGCACGGTACCCATGGATATACTCCATCATCACCATCACCACCCCAATTAACACTACTCATCACCACTCATCATCATTAAGACATTAAAACATAACTAACAACTCATGGCCCATGTAGACCAAATGGGCACCCCAACCCAAATCGCACAATCACTACTTGTGAGCTACTAGCCACCCCAAGATTTTCACCTCAGTAGAGAAAATCGGTTACGATGGTTTGGACATGTGCAACGAAGGCCTACTGACGCTCCGGTTAGAAGATGCGACTACATGACAGAGGTCTAGGGCCGCAGGGGTAGAGGAAGACCTAGGAAGACTTTGGAAGAGAATCTAAGAAAAGACTTAAGAGTACTTGGATCTAACGGAAGACATGACATAGGACCAAGCGCAATGGCATTCTAGGATTCATATAGCCAACCCCACTTAGTGGGAAAAGACTTTGTTGCTGTTGTTGTAGGAACCTTTTGCTTCCTAAATCTCCCTAGCTGGACTAAAGGCTGGTAGACGGAAAGTATCAACTTAAAATCTGAACAAAGACATGCAGGAGGAGTCACCTGAGGATTCCAACCACCAGCACCTCAAATCCTCTGTGCCTGCATACAAACGGACATTTTAAAATGGCAGCCAAGGCTGATAATTGGTCTACCTCAACTTCATTCAAATTTTTTCTGAATCCAAAATCCTAACTTCCCGAAGCAAAAGAAATAAATACAAGCCTGGCACTGACTATACTATGAAACCTGGATAACCTTAAAAGCCAGAGGAAAAGTTGATGAAATTGAGGTTCCACCGGAAAACCAATTGGCAATATGGGAAGTAGCCAAGACCATATAAGCACACAGCAAACCTTGTCCCTCAACAATGTGGGACAACTCTCAACACGCCCCCGCACGTGTGGCGGATTTTCAAGCCTACACGTGGACAACAACTAGGTGACATGGAGCGCGTGTGACTGTTTGGCTTCACACAAGGACAACCCGCTCTGATACCATGATGAAATTGAGGTTCCACCATAAAAACAATTGGCAATATGGGGAGTAGCCCAAGACCATATAAGCACATAGCAAACTTTGTCCCACCAAAGTGGGACAACTCTCAACAAAAGTGACTTCAAAGGCTGTTCTCCCAACAACAATCCTCCCAGAATCCAACACTTTCGTCTTGCCCACCACCAATATGACACTGGTCTTCATCTTTTACCCAAGACTTAAGAAAAGAATATTGAAGCATTTTCAAACAGACTCCTATTATTCAAACGTCATAGACAAAACTCAAATTGGCCAAATGATCACATATAATAAAATCAGCGACGATATGCTAAGTTCATTTCTTATGCGTCTTTCAAGTTCATTGGTATTCTGATATCCAAATAGACTTTAAATCCTTCCTCGAGAAATTGTGGGATAAAAAACATGATGGAAAGGCAAAATTTATGGTGGGAAGTTGAGGCATTGATTTATGGTCAAGGGATGAAGAAAAAGTTACTTTTGTGCCCCCGATTACCTATATAAACAAATAAGTCATTAATTATTGGAAAGAGTCAATGTTATTTCACCAGAGTAAATATTAAACATACACAGACATAAGGTAACATATATCATATACTTCTTTTAGAGGGCAGTGGGGATGCTTGTAAAAGATGAAGATGGACTAAAGAAATATACCTCTACGTAGTAACTGAAGGCTAATTTCGATACAAGCAGGAGAACCCAAAAAAGGGTATACCTATTAAAAAAAAAAAAACAGTCAGTAACAATGAAAGATAAGCCGTTCCCATAGAAAGAACAGACAAATCAAAATCCGTATGCTTACTTGAAAAGAGAAATTGAGCTTTCATGCATTCCCCTTCCAACATAAAGCCGGGTCTGCAAGATATCAAATGATGTTTTATAAGGAGGCAATATGCAGAGGAAAAATAAGAGAACAAAAACTAAATGGCAGGGAAATAAATTATTTGAGGTATCATATCCAGAAGCAAGTGGTTACTGCCTCAGTCCCCACAAAGTGATATATAGAATTTTTCTTATAAGGTCCATCCACATACCTGAGACCACCACATCATGAGCATCACAAGCTTTAAGTTTGACCTTTCAAGAAACCGGCGAATGAATGGGAACATAAACAACAATCCAGAGAGCATGTTTGGAGATAAGTAGATGACAACAGCCAAAATGAACAAAGAATTTGAACTTGGACCATTGCCAAACCAAGTTTTGATGGTCCGTGCAAATCCAGTAGGATCTTTCCAACTAAATGCGTAAGTCACTGGTAAAACAATGACCCACGCTGCAGCTGAAACAGCCTTCAAGACATATCTTAACTTGACAAAGACTGACATGCTTTGCCTAGCTTTCCAGCTCAAAATTAAATCAAGAACAGCTGTAAAGAAAATGAAATGATGAAAAAACCGTTAATAAAAAAATGAAGGTCCTTGAATGAGTCTTATGAAACTCTAAAATCAAGTCTTGTATGGTGTTTTATTTGTTTCTTTTCTTCGTTTTTGTGGTTTTTCCTGCTCTACTTAGTCACATAGTTTTTCCATCTTGGATTTTGCAGGTAAAAGTTATTTTATGTTATTGCTTCAAATTATTTGGATGTATATTGTTTGATAAACTAAACAAAAATAATAAACCAACAATAGCAATGGCAAAGTCACATGATTTTTTATACCTTGTGCAAGCTTCAATATCGCAGCAGTTATGAAGATACTCAGCACTTTCTTAAAGACATCACCCTCAAACATGGAACCTAAGTCACCCGACCCATTCCAAGCAACAATGATCATTGCCTAAAGAAAATTACATCGTTCACATAAGTCCTAAGATTAAACAGACATAAACATAGTTTGGTAACAAAAATAGACATAAACATAGGGGAGAAAGAAGGTGATAGTAGAATAAAAATTACCTGTAAACTCAATATATAAAAGCTCCACATCCTATCAAAACTTCTGAAAATGTGCAAAAATGAGCGTATTTCGACAAAGTTTACTTTGCCAATCCATCGGTCCCCAGTATATGGTTTCTTTCTCTGAAATCATAAATTACAAAAAAAAGAAAAACATTAAAACCGAAGAGTACGATGAGAAAGAAAATAGCTTTAGTAATTTTAAAAGAAGTGTTTTGACCTGGTTAATCTGATTCCTACTTAAACATTTATTAAAAGTGGAAGCTTTTGAGTTTTCCTATAGAGACTAATTTCAAAGTATTCTAATAACAAGGCACTTAGGATTAAATTGCTACAGTTCACAACTGAGTTTTTCCTGGTTACATTAGTGATATACAGAAACCAGGGATGATCGACGAGGAGAGAATGAAAACGAATATTTTGTATCCACAATTACAGCTTACCTCATCTCTATCACCTTGAATATCGTCGATAGGCTGGCAAAAGAAATCAGCATCCGCACGCATAGGCCAGCCTAGCTTAAAACAATCAACTGACCTACAATTTCAAACCAAAATGTTTTAGTAATGTACAGTCTTTCATTGGTCAAAGCAACATAAACAAAGAAAAGAATGTACCAAAAATATTCATTCAAGTCGTCATAATTTCTCCATTGAGAATGCTTTGATTTTCCTCCTTTGCTCCTTTTAGCCTCCTGTAAAGACCAAACAACAAATTTAGCAAGATATGACGCAGATATTCTAGTGAACCAAGTAAAGGTAGCAGAAGCAACACCTTTGCTATTGTATCATATATTGGAGTGACTACTTTCGACAAAAAGGCCTCATCTTCACCACCATAGGCTGGCTTTATGTGCTCACCTGTCAATGGACTAACACTCCCAGCTAGCATTCCATACAATTCAAATGCCATCTGCAAGGGGTAAATAAAACTGCTAAACATAACATAGGCTTTATCCCAATTATTAGGGCTTGGCTCAGGAATAATAATGATTACATGGTAAGAATAATTTAACTTATGCAATATATATCAATAAATTCAATACAGAACATGATATTATCAAACTTCTCCCATAAATTAACTTTGAACCTGAAAATATATTGTTTGAAACTCATTAGTCTATAGAACATATGGTGCCATTTGGTTTGACATATCTATAATACCAAACCAGTGAATCTTATGAAACTGTTTAACAGAAAAACCAAGCAGATAACATAAAATGTAAGAACTCATAGTAACTTACTAGTTTTCCTCTCTAATTACATATATCATGAAAATAGCATAATTCAATGACCTACATACAGATTACATAGCTTCTAGAGGTTTATCACTGTTCCAATTGAAAAGGATGTTATACTTTGTAAGAATACAATGCTACAAGCCTACAAGACGTTGTAAAGTATAAGATTTTTAAATTGCGTTGCACGAATATGTATGTTATAAAGCAAGGTAACAAAGACATCTTAAAGCGTACATGATGATAGATATAGCAAAGGCATTCTGGCATGAATCTCAAATTTGCAGCTTCTCCCCATATAAGAAGATATAAACCCATGTATAGCAATTTTCGTTGCTGTACTTCCTGCTGAATAGTTGGCAGCCTGCCAGTTAAAAACAATGTTTGTATGTTAATAGAATGGAAACAAAATGAAAGAAGCACATCCCAGTATTGCATTGGATTACTATAAGCACCGAGTAAAGAAAGCAATTCTAATGCTGCTTGTAAGAAGACTATCACAATTCCACTTAACATTTACAACAACACATCAGTGTTATACTAAATCACTCTTTTTTCAAATAGGATTCCTCACCAAAGGCTACTTTTCCGATCCAGGTATTTACACCACTTTTTGTAATTTTTGAAAAGCTTCTTCATCACATCCGTTAAAGCGCGATCATCCAACTATACAGAAAAAGATTTGGCATATAGAGTAAGGTAAGAAGGGGATGAAAACTAGTTCAGAAAGTGAAAATATAAGGTAGAACTGAGAAGGATAAAGACCTTGGGTTGTTGATCAGGATTCGGTAATTGCCGTATGTGCACATTAGCAACCAGCAGAATCAAGTGTTCCCTTTGATTTGCCACATTATCTTTCTGCAAATTAATGAGCAGAGCATAGATGCTGATGAAATATGAAAAACTCAGTAATCTATGACACTCAGTTTGATTAGTCAATAGTCACTCACCTGAAAGCCAAACATGGCCTGAAGCCAGTCTAGAATGTCTTCATCTACTTTCTTTTTGTGGGCCTTCGGCCATGGTAGACCCCTGGTGTTACGGAGTGCAGAAACAGTAGCATGAATCTGTCAACAAAAAACAAGAGGCAATGTATCACCTGTAGTCCAATGAATAAAATAAAAAAATTCCACTAAATGAACAGGTTGAAACCTCGGGATATCTCATGATCGCCTGATTTTGACTATCAGGATCAAGAGGAAGAATATTGTAAGGTACATATATCTGCTGTTTTTCTTCAACCTTGGTATGAGCTTCCAAAATCTACATTACAAAAATTACAGATATATTCTTACAACAAAAGAAACAAGTGTAAGTGAACATTAGTATTATGCAAAAGTTACAGGTCGAAAAATTATGTATCACCTCCTCAGCTACTTCAACAGCCTCCGTCTGATTGACAGCCTTCAAAACCTCAAATAAAACAGCAGCAGTTTGGTATGCTTTTGTAAGTTGTGCCCTATATAAGCAAAAAGAAGATTAAGAACCTAAAGTAAAACAAGTAACAACTCTTCAATCAAACAAAAAACAATTCTTTACTCCTAGAGACAGACCGATCTGCTTTATCAGCAGCATTCTGCAAAGCTTGAATGTATTTTTTGTAGTAATCTCTATAAAAACTCTGCATTTCCCGAGCATCACTCTTTGCCCTTCCTGCCAGTGTTGTTTCATTTTCCTGAAAATAAGGAAATGACAAGAGTAATATCTCTGCTCAATTCCAAATAACTATCCTTGGCAAAAACTAGAAAACAGATATTTTCCGAGAAACTAATAACTTCTTTCAGAAGAAAACTACTTATTCCTTAACATGTCCAATGTGGACTTTGAACTTCCAGCCCTCATCTTATGTTTTAAATTCTTTTTTTTTTCCAGTCCTCAACTTATGTTTTAAATTCTGTTTTTTACAATAATCTGTCATTTATGATTTATTCATCATTTCTTCTTCTGTTTTTAACCCTACTTGTTTTTTATGCCCTTGGAAGACCACATCACATGTATGAAAACAAGAACTTGTTGGAAATACCAAGGGAAATTAAAGCTTACCCTTTCTAGACGCTGAAGAAGTGCAGTTTTAAACTGGCGAACACCACGTCCACTAGATGTGGGATCTAGTCTGTGAGCTTTCTCAAAGGCATAGAACCGACCTAATTCCAACATAGACGTTAGTATGGATTGGTTTCCTAAACATATAATAAAGTACATAAAAAATCCATTGGGTTTATCAAAACATCGTCATATCAAGAAAATTTATGGGGGAAATAGCAAAAACAGAGTGAGAGTTCACCTGTTAGAAAAACAAGAGATGTGTATATATTTGTGTCAATTTAGACTATTAATTAGGTGGAACGTGATTTAAATGTGTAGTTAAAATTGACACTTTGGCAACACAAAACATAATATGACAGATATCCAGCAAGAGAACATTACCCTAAACACACACACACACACACACACAGAATCAATTTCTCTAGCAGGATACAGCATTGCGGCGTGTGAAACAACATTTAAACCACTTGAGTATCACACAGTGCTGGATCCTGTTTTGAAAGTTTTTCATCAATAAATAATAAGATATGTATATAGTATAACCTCGAGCACTGTAAGCAATAAGTTAAAGAAAAAAGAGGCGTTTAGTGAACAAGTCAACAGTCCATGTAACTGAGGTATGCCCCCCACCCCCCAAAATGGGTGGCATACCTGGGGTTTGCCTGGGTTAGGGATTCCTCATCAATCAAAAACAAGGTGGTACATGTATTAACCAAATTCATCATGTATTCCTTTCACGGTGGACAAAACCTAACATTTGAATCGTGTGTAATTATCGACAGTTACTATGGGAATATAGTCCACACTACAACATATCCAACTGGTTTCATGAGCTCTGATTGATCAGAATTAATGATACCTAAGCCAAAACAAGCACGATTGTTAAGACGGATAATAGAATACAAGCGTCCAACTTGAGAAAAAAAAAAGGTGCAACTCACATAGATAGGCAACTCTTGGATTCCTGGACTCAACTTCGTTTGCAACACGGAGAATAGGAGCAATGTCAACGAGGGAAGAAGGCACCACCTCACTATCCAGCATGGGCTCTCCAAAACTCCCAGCAGTCTGGGTGCGCAGAATCCGCCTCTGCGGCTGCCCTTCAAACCCTCCTCTTCGATATGCCATCTCTAGACTTTAAGCCCTGAAGACCAATCAAACTAACTTGTGTACCTGACCCTGACTACATGTTGATATCAATGACACAAGCATATATCAGGAGCAGAGGAAAGGCCCATAATTTCCTAATCGCATAACGATCGGTATGACTGAACTGAAATCCCAACTGGGATGCCAAGTAAATATGGGTTCAGGCAAGCAGAGAACAATTTCAAAAATTGCAATCCATGGAAACCATGAAGTTGAGTCTAAATGTAATTGAACAGTTTAACTCTCTGTTTTCTGTAAAGTTTCCAACTTTCCATAAAAAACTCCAAACCCTGAACAAAAAATGAAACATGTAATCCAAGTCGTGTTTTTACTCTTTAGCAGCAGCAAAACAAAAGGAAATCGAAATACAAAAGATAACAAAAGGAAACGAACCACCTTGCCCTTGCCTTTGCAGGGAAAAAAGAAAGCTTACTAGACCAAAACAAGAAAACGATATGTATGTGCGTGTATGTTGCGAAATCAAAGATTTGATTTGATTTGATTTACCTTTGTTCTTTGTTCCAATTTCTACTTCTACTTGGATGCAACTGAGATTGTCTGGGGAGCCACAGAAGCAAAAGATCATATGATATGATGAGAGGGTCCTGAGGGAGGAGGAAGTGGGTAACTTCTGGGAAGTTTCAGGAGGAAGAGGACCATAGCGAACAAGAAGGACGAAGAAAGAAGAAAGAAGAAAGAAAAGCGCTTTTTTTTTTAAAGCAAGTATACACTTTACCAGTTCCTGGAGATCCGTTCAAGTCTCCAAAAAACAATAAAATTAAGGGAAACACATGGCACCCTTGACAGAGAGACTGAGAGACGGAGAGACAGAGACTCTTCTCTGATTAGTGGCCTATGTAAGCGCTAGCTACCAATAATCAATCATACAGGGGCGGCAAAGATAAGGCAGAAATGCATGTCCAAAATATCTCTCCACTCCAAGTCAAGGCTGGCAGAATCGCGTACCCAAAATATCTCTCTCCTCTCCAAGTCAAGGATGGGTCCCACGTATCACTAGTCAAGGGTGCCACGTCATTACTTTAGTTTCTCTCTGTCTTCTCTCTCCTCTCTCTGCGATCTGATGTGCCGGATACTATTGGCGGGTTGGGTGGAAAATCTGGGGAACTGAACAATCTGACATGGAAAGTCCAATTAAGTTTTCCTAGGGTAGGTGGGTCACGTGTATGCACTACGTATGAACTATGCATTGCAACTTTGCATGCACTTGCGATACGTGTGACTGACTTGCGGTGCAATTGCATACATGCCCCGAAAGCACCCATGGTCCAAAATGCCGATATTATCGGTTTTGAGGAGTACCGATTTTTTTTTTCAATATCCAACTAGTTTTCGGGATAATATCGCGATATTATCGAATTTATCGATAATATCGGACCCTGACCGAACGGAGAAGAACGTCGGAGCTGTAGAAGCTCCGGCCGACTGTAAAACAGGACCCTAGACTCCGATCTAGGTATGAAAATGAAAAAGAAGACGAGATGAACATTTTTATATATGAAATTTGCCGTGAAATCATCGCAGGTGTTCAGAAATTGAGTCGACACGCACGGCCTCGCCGGAGTTCGCTGAGTTGCAGAGATGAGAAGGAGAGGGAGAAAGACAATGCTGATGATGATGGGTGTGCATGTGTGTATGTGGGTCTTGGACCATCGGCGCAGAGAGAAAGGAGAGAGACGACGGCGGCGGCGACGAGGGAGAAGCAGAAGCCGATCTGCCGATGTGGGTCTCTGTGCGTGTGTGTGGGAGTGGGAGAAGGATGCTGATGATGATGGGTGTGCATGTGTGTATGTGGGTCTTGGACCATCGGCGCAGAGAGAAAGGAGAGAGACGACGGCGGCGGCGACGAGGGAGAAGCAGAAGCCGATCTGCCGATGTGGGTCTCTGTGCGTGTGTGTGGGAGTGGGAGAAGGATCGAGAGACATTGGGTCTCCGTGCGTGAGTGTGTGTGGGGGGAGAAGGATCGAGAGACGTACGTGGGTGGGATTGGGAGATCTGTGTTTGTTGTTGGTTGTGTGGCCCGTAGGAGAACGGAGAAGGGGGAGAAGGGACTCAGAGAAGAGAAGAGAGAAGGTTCGAGAGAGTCTGAGAGACCGTATGCGTGTGAGAGGTGAGTGTGCGTGGGTTGTGTGCGTGTGTGGTGTCATGTCGGTGTGTGTGTGGTGTCGTGTGAGGTGACTGTGGACCTGTGTATATAGACATATAAATATTATATAATACATTCGTAACCTGTAAAGCTGTAACACCAATAATATTCTTACTTTTTGGTTTTAGATTCTAGCAATACTTGCAAAAAATTTATGTGGCCCTTTGATGTGGTTGGGTCATCTCATCTGAGATGCCTGACTGATTTCACAATATGTCCATAACTTTTTGCAGTTTCAGACCATGGACATCAAATAATACTGCTTTTATAATGAAACCGTGTCCGTGTTCGTGAGTGCGTGAGTCCGTTATATTCTTTCACATGCAGAACAGTGTGTCATTGTCTATTATATTCTTTCACGCGGCACGCCTTATCAGAGGTGGAGTATCACTATCAGAGGCATTCAGCATTTTCGTTTCTTCTTCTTCCCTTACCATTTTCAAAGCTATTCCAGATCCATTCCAAAGCTTGAACACAAACGGTTCCATATTTAAGGTAAGTTTACAAACTTAAATTTATATTATTGTAATTTATACAACAACAAATAAATTTGTATGGACTCGTATGTTAATTTTTTTAAGTAATTAATACTTGCATGTTAATTTTTGTAAGTAATTAAGTAATGTTAACAATTACATGTTAATTTTTTTAAGTAATTAAGTAATGTTGTATAATTATTCCCTAGGATAATTTTAATATGTTTAATGTTATTTATTATTTTATTAATATTAGGTTTTATTATCAAATTGGATTATTATTCATTAATAATAGGTTTTTTATTATCAAATTGAATTATTATTCATTAATATTAGGTTTTATTATCAAATTTGATTATTCTTCATTAAATTGGATTATTATCAAATTGGATTATTATTCATCACCATGTTTTATATTAGGATTATTTTTTTATCAAATTGGATTATTATTCATTAATATTAGGTTTTTTTTAATTATCAAATTGGATTATTATTCATTAATATTAGGTTTTATTATCAAATTGGATTATTCTTCATTAAATTGGATTATTATCAAATTGGATTATTATTCATCACCATGTTTTATATTAGGATTATTTTTTTATCAAATTGGATTATTATTCATTAATATTAGGTTTTTTTAAATTATCAAATTGGATTATTATTCATTAATATTAGGTTTTATTATCAAATTTGATTATTCTTCATTAAATTGGATTATTCATTAAATTGGATTATTATCAAATTGGATTATTATTCATCACCATGTTTTATATTAGGATTATTTTTTTATCAAATTGGATTATTATTCATTAATATTAGGTTTTTTTTTAATTATCAAATTGGATTATTATTCATTAATATTAGGTTTTATTATCAAATTTGATTATTCTTCATTAAATTGGATTATTCATTAAATTGGATTATTATCA
This sequence comes from Malus domestica, assembly GCF_042453785.1. NCBI lineage: Eukaryota > Viridiplantae > Streptophyta > Magnoliopsida > Rosales > Rosaceae > Malus > Malus domestica. Next base: position 338,531 of record NC_091667.1, on the reverse strand, counting down.
AATTGGATTATTATTCATCACCATGTTTTATATTAGGATTTTTTTTTTATCAAATTGGATTATTATTCATTAATATTAGGTTTTTTTTAATTATCAAATTGGATTATTATTCATTAATATTGGGTTTTATTATCAAATTGGATTATTCTTCATTAAATTGGATTATTATCAAATTGGATTATTATTCATCACCATGTTTTATATTAGGATTATTTTTTTATCAAATTGGATTATTATTCATTAATATTAGGTTTTTTTTAATTATCAAATTGGATTATTATTCATTAATATTAGGTTTTATTATCAAATTGGATTATTCTTCATTAAATTGGATTATTATCAAATTGGATTATTATTCATCACCATGTTTTATATTAGGATTATTTTTTTATCAAATTGGATTATTATTCATTAATATTAGGTTTTTTTTAAATTATCAAATTGGATTATTATTCATTAATATTAGGTTTTATTATCAAATTTGATTATTCTTCGTTAAATTGGATTATTCATTAAATTGGATTATTATCAAATTGGATTATTATTCATCACCATGTTTTATAATAGGATTATTTTTTTTATCAAATTGGATTATTATTCATTAATATTAGGTTTTTTTTAATTATCAAATTGGATTATTATTCATTAATATTAGGTTTTATTATCAAATTTGATTATTCTTCATTAAATTGGATTATTCATTAAATTGGATTATTATCAAATTGGATTATTATTCATCACCATGTTTTATATTAGGATTATTTTTTTTATCAAATTGGATTATTATTCATTAATATTAGGTTTTTTAATTATCAAATTGGATTATTATTCATTAATATTGGGTTTTATTATCAAATTGGATTATTCTTCATTAAATTGGATTATTATCAAATTGGATTATTCATTAAATTGGATTATTCATTTTCATTACTTCGTATTTAATTCTTCTATAGAATAACTTTATTATTTAGGTTCTCTTATTTTATCAAAAAATAATTGTCTAATTTTCATGAAAAATAAATATAGGTACATTTAAGATGTCAAGTGGAGTTACTAAACGTGATCCAGCTTGGGAACATGGAGACCCAATAGACGGAAACAAACATGGCACAATTTGCAAATATTGCGGTCGGGTAATGAAGAGTGGCGGAGTGACACGACTTAAGTACCATCTTAGTGGATTAGATTCAGCAAAAAATGTCCAACGATGCGATAATGTCCCCCCAGAAGTGAAGGCATTCATCAGCACATTATTAAAAAATAAAAAACAGCAGAAGGAAAAGATAACACATGGAATGGAAAATATTCGAGTTGGGCTACGAGGAGAAGTCATTGGCTAAGCGGTTGACAGTGATGATGATGACGATGAGGACGAATGTGATGATGACATGGGACCTGAAGAACGACGCAGTTTGAAACAAGCATTACGTGCCTCTAAACAGTCAGCATGAGAAAGAGAACACCTTCATAAAATTCCTAATAGAGCACAAGGTTCCGGGACAAGTGGTGGTGCACAACTGAGACGGGAAGACAGTCTTAGAGAATCACAACTAACACCACCAATAGCCCCAAGTTTATATAAGTCATCCAAAGCACGTAAAAAGAGTGTTTGGAGTTATTTCACTGGAGGTAATGTGAAGGAGGGAATTGGGCGTCTAATTAGCAAGTTCTTTATCTATGAAAATGTCCCTGCTGAGAAAGCATCATCACATCATTTAAAAAATATGGTAGTGGGATGTCAACAGGCCGGTGTTGGAGTACAACCTCCCACTCCCTATGAGATAAGAAACAAATATTTGGATATGGAGTATAAAGACATTGGCGAGTATGTTAACAAGTTGAGGTCAAAGTGGGAAACTAATGGTTGCACAATCATGTGTGACGGATGGACTGGGCCGACCAGATTGTCTATCATAAACTTCATGGTATACTCCAAGGGAAAGACAATTTTTTTGAAGTCTGTTGATGCTTCAGACCATATAAAGAACTACAAGTATATTTACAAATTATTGAGGGATGTAATCATGGAGGTGGGAGAGCATAATGTTGTCCAAGTCGTGACCGACAACGGTTCTGCATTTGTCAAAGCTGGAAAAAAGTTAATGAAGCATCATAATGTGTTTTGGAAATCATGTGCAGCACATTGTATTGATCTCATGTTTGAGGCAATGGGGAAGAGAGAGAATGTTGCTACTGTGGTCAAAAGAGCTAGAACGATCACAAATTATATTTACAATCACGGTTGGTTGTTGGCAAAGATGCGTGAATTTTGCAAAGGAGAAATCATTCGTCCAGCTACCACTCGATTCGCCACCAACTATATTGCATTAGACAGCCTACTGAAGAAGAAAGCAGGGTTGAAGCAACTATTCACTAGTGACGATTGGGCCAACCACAATTTCAGCCGCTCAAATACATGTCGTATGGTGGAAAGTATAGTGCTTGATCATGCTTTCTGGACTCAATCAGAACATGTGTGCCAACTGTTTGAACCTTTTTACAAAGTTTTACGGATCGTTGACACAGAAGTGTATCGTACTATGGGGGCAGTATATGAGTTGATGCGTGTAGTGAAGGATGAATTGGAAAGAAAACATGGTGCAAGGTGGGTCATAAAGATAATTGAAGATCGATGGTATAAAACATTATACCACGATTTGCATGCAGCAGGTATAAATTATGTCATAATTTGCAATTCATTTTTTTATTTGCATAAGTTTTATTTCTCTTATTAGAGTATGTGTTTCTTTGAACAACATATTATTTGAATCCTCGATACCAATACAGACCCGATGTTGGAGATGATGGTACCCTTATACGTGCTGTACATAATGTATACTCTAAATTAGACCCTGCATCACCAGCAGTTGGCCAATTTAGAAATGAGGTACACAATTACTTAAATTATAATAATTACTTAAATTATAATATTAATAATTACTTTGTTGGATTAAACTAACACGATTTATTGAATTCAGCTAACATGGTTTAAAGATGCAAGAAGAACTTTTGGAGAACCAACATCAATTGCTGCTCGAACAACAATGTCTCCTAGTGAGTGTAAACATATTTCACTATAAGTTTATAATAGAATTTGTTCGAGTTATTAGGCTTATCAACATTGTTTTTCATTGTAGCTGAATGGTGGATCATGTATGGGACCGATGCACCAACTGTGAGAAAGTTAGCAATCAAAGTATTATCACAAACAGCTTCCTCATCTGCTTGTGAAAGAAATTGGAGCACATTTGCACTGATACACACAAAGCAAAGAAATAGGTTGGCGCATAGTAGGTTGGAAAAATTAGTTTATTGCTACTACAACATGAAGCTTCAAATTCGAGATAAGGAAGCAGAAATAGATCATGTCGACCGTGGTGACCCACTAGATGTGTTTGATATTGTTGGTGAAGATGATGATACGGAGGGTAACCAACTTTTTCAATGGATTAGACCTCTTCATTTAGATGATGATGAAGGCAACCTAGCTCCCAGAGTTGCTGAAGAAGCACGTAATGAAGGGATAAATGTAGAAAGAGTATTAGAGAAGGAGGTGGGATCTAGCAGCGCTGACTCTTTGGAAGAACTTTTGCGCCCAAGACCAAGAAACACTGGAATTCCACCTTCTTCCAATCCTACACAACCACAACATCGTGCTGATACTAATGATAGCTCTAGTTCAAGATCAGGAGACTCACCTACCACCGGAGGTGGGAATGATGAAGGACATAGTGGAGCTGGAGGTAGTGGTGGTGGATATGGAAACTATTATGGACCACCACCTCCCGGATATATGAGCCCCTTCACTGGTGAGGCAAACTTCACGCATGCAACACAGGATGATGACCATGGCAGTAGGCGGGCAGGACCAGGAATTGGTGCCATAGGGAAGGACTATACTCGCAGAGAAAGAGGCAAGGGGATTTTGTCAAGTCAAGAAGATGACTCGTTATCTAGAACTTCAGACTCTGTTGGATTGGGAAGTAGTAACTATGGTTATACTCATAACCAACCATTTCCTTACCCTTCATATCCCTACCCTTCATATCCCATTCTTGTTGGGATGGAATCGAGCGACTCATGGAAACAATCCCAGACTCAATCTTCAAATGATTTTTCTTATGGACAACCTCAACCAATCTCGGATCCATATGGGTGGCATGTTAACAATTACATGCAAAACTATTTTGGGGATTTATCATTTGATAACTACTCTTCACAATACACTCATTCTACACATAGAGATGATGAAGATAGTGAAAAATTTGAACCTCATAGGAACTCTATGTGGTACTAAAGTGTAAAATATTGTACTAATTCATTATATATAAATGATTATGGTGTGTTTAGACTTCTTTCATTAATTACTACATATTTTCTATACTCACAATGTTTGTCAGATCGCTATATAATCAACTTGATAATGTTAAATCCATCATGCAATGCATTTCCTTCCAATTTTTTGTGATAAACTAATAGATAATTGACTAAATAAACATCCTGCAAAGTTTCAATAAAAATTTCCAAGTTTTTCTTACAATTTCCGTGGTTTCCATGTAATTTTTATCGATATCGATATTTTCCCGATATTTCCATCGATATTTCCGTGTTTTCGGATTACCGATATTTCCGATATTACCGATATTTAATACCTTGAAAGCACCCACCAAACACCACGGGCGCGATTTCACACTTGAAGCGATTACAGATTATTTTTGTGTTTATTAAGGGTATCTCTAATGGAATAACAAGAGCAACTTACTATTTACTTTTCAAAGTACTTGTTTTGTATAACTCCACATGTTTAAAAAGCGCAAGGTCAAAAGGCAAGTACTATTTACAATATTTATTTTCTTTGTTTTATGCTTTGAAAATAAAATGATTGTTTAATTTTAATAAATTATTTCAAATATAAGGTAAAAACATCGCATTACAATAAACATAATTAATTTAAAAACAAAAGCGAAAAACTCCTTTAATAATACAATCAATTACAAAATTGAAACAAATATTAATAGCATTCAATCAAAGGGATATAATCAACATGGCTTCGTTTATCTTTCCTTGAAGTGTATGGAACTTCCTCATCTTCCGCAGGAAACCTTATTCTCATAATGTGATTTTTTTTTCACTTCTCCAAAAAACATTTTGGATTAGGAGCTCATCGTCAAGGTGTCGGGACATGATCTCCTGGTCCTTCTCCTCTTGTCTTTCTTGCCTATTTAACTCCCCGTCTTTCGCCTTTACTTCATCTCTAACTTTGTCTTGCTCATATGTTAATTTGTCTCGTTCCATATTCAGTGTTGTTGGCAAGCCAATTCGTCAACTAGTTTGAATAATCATTATTCGAAGAACTCCCTCGTAGGATGTTACTTTCATGTCTATCATGAGATGAATTTTGTTATTGGTCAGTTGGTCAACCTAATCTTCTCTCATCTTTTGGGTCCGGTTTGTTTTAAGCAAACTTCATCTTATGTAAACAATTATTATTGTCTTGGATCTCTCAACCCTGTAACATTATTTTGTGATTTTGCTTTTGTAGGACTATTAGCCCATTTGTTTAACAAGAAAAAAAAAAACCAATTCAATTACTCAATAACCATATTAAACTATATCAATTAAACAAAATTTCATGTTAAATTATTAATTAGGGATTTAAATTTGAAAATTAGAGATTTACTTCAAAATTGACGGTGCGATGGTGGGTTTAGTGGCTGTCGTGGAGCCGTGGAGGGTGACGACGCGTGGCTGGGTAGCGTTGGCCTGCTGGCTGCTGCTTCCAGTGGCAGAAGCTTCTGCCTTCTTTTTGTTTGAGGTTTGTCTTGTTGTGCGGAAGCGGCATCCGACTGTAAGTGAAGAAATAAAACAGAACAAAATAAAACTAACACCAACAAGAACACCAAGATTTATACTAGTTCGGCAATGCCTACATCCAGTTTAGAGATGACAGAATATTCCACTATAATCAAATGAGAGAATACAATAGTGTTTAACACTCAGAAAACCCAAGCCCCAAATATACCCAAGCTCACACACTCAAGAATATAAAAGGAATACACATTGAGTACAATTTAGAGGAAAAAAAAAAATAACAAGCCCAACTCTTATTTTTTTTCTTCTCTCACTTTTATCTCTGAGTTGTAGCTCTCTCTAAACATCACACTTTCTCTTCTATCTGCGGGTTGCTCCAGCTTCTCCCTTTTAAAGCCAAAGAAAGTGGCTTCTTAAAGAAACCAATGATCAAAAGGTCTCCCATCAGTGTAAAGAAGAAGACATAAGAGCATCCACTATTGTTTGACTCCCACATGTAGCACGTCAACCAAACAACCATTGTTTGTCTCCCACATGCAGCATGCCAACCAAACAACCACTACCACAAAAAGTAGCCGAAAGTATTGTTGATTGTTTGAGCCAATAATCAACAATTTCCACCTTGGCTCAAACCCTCTAAGTAGAACTCCTCATTGTCGTCTCCCAATCCCCCATTGGGCAATCAACAAATTTTACAAATGCCAATCAAGTCTAAGCAGTGCTTAAACTTGAGCAACGAAACTGGCTTTGTTAACATATCCGCAGGATTGTCAGCAGTCCCAATCTTTTGAAGAAGAATATCTCCCTCGTCAATAATCTCACGAACAAAATGGAACCTCACGTCAATATGTTTCGTAGGTGCATGATGAACTTGATTCTTTGCTAAATGAATAGCACTCTGACTGTCACAATGAACACCGCATGGTCTTATTGAACCCCTAAGTCATCAAGTAACCCTTGAAGCCAGATGGCTTCCTTTATAGCTTCTGTTACAGCCATGTATTCAGCCTTAGTAGTCGACAAAGCAATTGTAGATTGCAGAGTCGACCTCCAACTTACTGGACCTCCAGCAATAGTGAATACAAAACTAGTAGTGGACCTACACTTGTCCAAATCACCTGCGTAATCAGAATCCATATATCCAACAACACATTGACCAGTAACTTTATCCTGCTGGAACAATAAACCAACATCCACAGTACCCAGAATATACCGTAGAATCCATTTCACAGCTTGCCAATGCCCTTTTCCTGGATTATGCATATATCTACTGACAATACTAACAGCTTGTGAAATATCAAGCCTAGTACACACCATAGCATACATCAAACTACCAATAACATTTGCATAAGGAGTTTGAGCCATGTACTGACTCTATTCAACAGTTTTAGGAGACATAGAAGCGCTAAGTTTGAAATGAGAGGCAAGAGGTGTACTAACCGGTTTTGAATTTTCATTCATCTTGAAACGTTGTAGTACCTTCTTCAAATACTGCTTCTGACACAGACTAATCTTGCCTTTCGTTCTATCTCTTTCAATTTCCATACCTAGTATCTTCCGAGCTTCTCCCAAGTCCTTCATCTCAAATTCATTACTTAGTTGAGTCTTCAACCTTTCAATCTCCACTTTGCTCTTACATGCTATAAGCATATCATCAACATATAAAAGCAGATAAATGAAGGTTCCATCTTGTAGTTTGCGAAAGTATACACAATGGTCATAGTGACTTCTTGTGTACTTTTGCCTGATCATAAATCGATCAAATCGCTTGTACCATTGTCTTGGATACTGCTTCAAGCCATACAATGATTTTTCCAATTTGCAAACCCAAATTTTGCTTTCTAGCAACCTTAAAACCTTCTGGCTGAGACATATAAATCTCTTCCTCCAAATCATCATGTAAGAACGCAGTCTTGACATCAAGTTGGGCCAACTCAAGGTCAAACTGCACAACCAAAGCCAACAGAATACGAATAGAAGAATGTTTTACTACAGGAGAAAATACCTCATTATAGTCAATGCCTTCCTTCTGAGCATAGCCTTTAGCTACCAATCTGGCTTTGAATCTTACATTGTCTTTTCCCAAAGATTCCATCTTTTTGACATACACCCATTTATAACCAATTGCTTTCTTCCCCTTTGGTAACTGAACCAGATTCCAAGTCTTATTTTTATGAAGAGATTTCATTTCCTCATCCATAGATTTCTTCCACAACTCGCACTCTGAACTTATGACAACTTCTTTGTAGGCGGATGGAATATCATCTTCAATAACAGGAAGTGCATATGCCACAATATCAGTAAATCGAGCAGGCTTTCGAATTTCCCTTCTCGATCTTCTGGTTGCAATGTAGTCTTGTTGTTGTGAAGGCTCTTGGGTAAGTGCTTCCTCTTCATCATCCTCGTCTTCATCATCAGAATTAACTGTAGGATTAGTGGTTGTAACATCAGACCTTATTGGAACAACTGGATTCTTCAGTAACTCCACCTGCTTTGAGCTACTCATGGTCTCGGTCGCTTCAGTTTCACCTTCATGCTTGTTCTGATTAACCATAGTAGCCTCATCAAAAGTTACATCTCTGCTTACAAAAAATTTCTTCTCATCTGGACACCAGAGTCGGTATCCCTTCACGCCAGTGCTAAAGCCCATAAATAAAGCTTTCTTTGCTCTTGGATCCAACTTGCTTTCTCTGACATAATAATAAGCAGGACAACCAAATATGTGTAAAAACTTGTAATCAGTACAAGGTTTACCAGACCATACCTCCATGGGCGTTTTGCCCTCGTTCGTAGCAGCTGGCAATCGATTAATGAGATGGCTTGCATAAGTAATTGCCTCAACCCAAAATGCCTTGCCTAAACCAGCATTAAACAACATACATCGGACTTTCTCAAGCAAAGTACGGTTCATGCGCTCCGCCACTCCATTTTATTGCGATGTCTCCTTAACCGTGAAATGTCTCACAATACCCTCATTTTGACAAACTTTCAAGAAAAAATCAGACTTATATTCACCCCCATTGTCTGATCTGAGAGTCTTGATCTTTCGACCGCTTTGCGTTTCAATCATCTTTTTCCACTTCAGGAATATCTTCAAGACTTCATCTTTACGCTTCATGGTGTACACCCATATTCTGCTAAAGAGAGACAAAATAATGGCTACCTCCCGATGATGCATTCTTGGAAGGTCCCTAAACATCAGTGTGAACATAATCAAGAATGCCTTTAGTGTGGTGAATAGCAGTGCCAAATTTTACTCTAGTTTGCTTACCCAACACACAATGCTCACAGAATTCCAATTTGCATGCCTTTGCACTTTTCAATAAGCCTTGCTTCACCAATCATTGCAACGTTTTTTCACCAGCATGCCCAAGACGCATATGCCATAACCTCGTGGTGTCTGTGCTATATGCGTCAGCTGCTTCGGTGATAGCTGCTCCACCAATAACTGTACTCCCCTGCAAGAAATACAAGTTATTTCGTCTTGTACCTTTCATCACCACCAGTGCCCTATACACAGCTTTAAGAACTCCACCTTCCATGGTGATCTTGAAACCCTTGGATTCCAATGCACCCAGTGAGATAAGATTTTTCTTCATATCCGGTACATACCGAACATCATTTAATTATCTGATTGTTCCATCATGCATCTTCAAACAGATTTTGCCTATCCCTTGTGTTTTGCAGGCATTATTATTACCCATCAAAACAACTCCACCATCCAGCTCCTCGAAATTAGAAAACCATTTCCGAATGGGACACATATGATAGGTGTAACCTGAATCCAAAATCCACTCCTTGGAGTGACTATCAGCATATGAACTAGCCAAAGCAAACTCGAAATCATCATCATCTCCAGATTTTGCAATATTCGCTTCAGAACCCGCTTTCTCCTTCTCTTTGTTCTTCAATGTGGGGCAGTCTTTCTTCTAATGACCATTTTGGCGACAAAAAGCACATTCGTTTTTAGCAGGAAACTTCCCTCGTGACTTTGAACGAGATTTTCCCCGCTTCCCAGATTTTCTTTCCTCTGTTCGACCCCTTGCAACAAGTGCCTTGGTTTGTGAATTGTGAGTCTTCAATTCCTTCTTACTACACTCATGATTCACCAATGCCGCAGACACCTTATCAAGTTTCACCTCGGATTTTCCATACAACAGAGTAGTTTTCAAATGATAATAATCATCAGGCAATGAATTTAATAAACATAGTGCCTTATCCTCGTCAGGAATTTTCACATCAAGGTTTGCTAAATCAGCAAGTATTTTATTATAATCATTGATGTGTTCGTGCATAGAGATACCTGGACGATACTGGAATCGGAAGAGTCGCTTCTTCAAGAAGAGACGATTTTCTGCGCTTTTGGTCATATACTTCTCCTCCAATTTCGTCCATAACTCCTTAACATAAGTTTCCTTCATATACGGATATTTCAACTCCTTATCAAGGAACGATCGAATAGCAGCACAACCATGAAGATTAATTCGCGTCCACTGCTTGTCATCAATATCTTCTGGTTTATCTTCCAGAACCATATCCAACTCTTGTTGATACAACACATCCATAACTTCACATTGCCACATACCAAAATTATTAGAGCCATTGAATTTATCAACCTTTAACCTTGTAGTAGTAGTTGGATGTTTATTGGATGTAGACGAAGACGATGCTGACCCCTTATTTACAGATTCATCTTTATCTCCAGCCACCTACTCGGCACTATTCACAAATACGGCACTGTTCACAGGCACAATTCCGTTCACAGATACTGTAGCAGTTCACTGTTCACGAAATTGTAGCGCCAACACTATTCACGGAACTGGGCTCTGGTACCACTTGTTGTGCAGAAGCGGCATCCGACTGTAAGTGAAGAAATAAAACAGAACAAAATAAAACCAACACCAACAAGAACACCAAGATTTATACTGGTTCGGCAATGCCTACATCCAGTTTAGAGACGACAAAATATTCCACTATAATCAAATGAGAGAATACAATAGTGTTTAACACTAAAAAAACCCAAGCCCCAAATATACCCAAGCTCACACACTCAAGAATATAAAGGGAATACACATTGAGTACAATTTAGAGGAAAAAAAAAAATAACAAGCCCAACTCTTATTTTTTTTCTTCTCTCACTTTTATCTATGAGTTGTAGCTCTCTCTAAACATCACACTTTCTCTTCTATCTGTGGGTTGCTCCAGCTTCTCCCTTTTAAAGCCAAAGAAAGTGGCTTCTCAAAGAAACCAATGATCAAAAGGCCTCCCATCAGTGTAAAGAAGAAGGCATAAGAGCATCCATTATTGTTTGACTCCCACATGCAGCATGCCAACCAAACAACCATTGTTTGTCTTCCACATGCAGCATGCCAACCAAACAACCACTACCACAAAAAGTAGCCGAAAGTGTTGTTGATTGTTTGAGCCAATAATCAACATGTCTTTGGACCACGAGACTCCAGTCATGTGTGTGTAATAGGGGACGAATAGTCCCTTACTATGTTTTATATATTACACACACACACACACTATATTAGAAAACCAAAACGATGTTGCTTCAACTTCCTCTCTTTTTTTTTAGATAAAAAAAGGTCGTTGTCTTGGCAAGTAAACCGTCGATTTGCCCCTTGAACTATCACCCAACTTTTGATTTCCCCCCTGAACTTTTTAATTGGAAAATTAAGGACTTAAACTCATTTTTTGGCTGATTTGCTCCCTGATGTTAATTTTTCATTCATTCCATCCAAATTATGTGTACAACATGTGTAGGTAGTTCGGTCGCTTCATTATTTAAAATAATTAAAAACCTTAGATTTCTAAAATATAAACCTATGCGAATATGTGTGATTCTATATCTTTGTGTCTGAAGGTCTAGCAAAGTGACGATTTTGTCCACAAATGAGAGTTATGTGGTTTGCACATGATAAAAGTTAATGTTAGTTTGGATGAAATCTATGAAAAACTAACTGTAGGGGGGAAATTGGCCAAAAAAATTAGTTTAAGTCCTTAATTTTCCAATTGAAAAGTTCAGGGGGAAATCGAAAGTTGGGTGATAGTTTAGCGAGCAAATCGGCAGTTTACTCTTGTTTTGGCATGAGTGCAGCGCACAACTCAGCATCAACATTTAGTGCACGTTCAGAGAATCAATCAGAGGGGCGGATTTTTACACTTGGTGTCGATTTCTGATCGGAAGCCCAGCCACACCCCCTTGCACCTCTATAGCTTCGCCAATAAGTCCCAGGTCAAGGCATAACAGGTTGAATCGTTATTTGGTCAAACTATTAAAAATCATTAACATAACAAATTTAACAAAACACGATATGTTAATATAATTAGTTTGACATGACCATGACAAACACAGCCGTTTGCCAGGTCAATGACATTTAACTGAGATGAATAGTGTTCATTAAATATACGGGTGTCATATTAATCTCCATATGTACAAGCTGAAAACAGAAGCAAAAGCGAAACTGTCCGAAGGAACACACGTGACGGGTGACGAATCTCTCCCATGGCAGAGGAAGGAAAGCCAGATGCCCAACTGTTTCAGCTCCTTTCTGGTCTCCTCCAACAGGTTTTATTATCTTCTCCTTTCCAAATCCACCATTTATTTCTTCCAATTTCGCCTGATTTGATTTGCTTCGCGTTTCTAACTTCTCTTTTACGGTTTTAATTTGTCAAGATTATGAATAGAAACATGGTTCTAATCATCTGTGTGTGGTAGAAAACCGATTTTTGTCTTGATAAATTTATAATCTGGGTGTTTGAGTTTATGGTGTTCTAAGGTGTTCTTACTTCAAATTTCTTTTTTAGAATGTGTTTTACTAGGTGACTTGGGGCTTTTAGTTTTCGCTTGATTTGGATTCTCTTGACGAACCTCTGATGAATTGATAGATATCATTGTTAGCCATGCCATTTGTTGTGTATAAATTGATTCTTGAATGCTTGAGTAATTGGATTCCAATCCCTGCGAGATACCATATTGTGTCATACTGAAAGTAAAATTGAAGACAGTCATGCCAATCCACACTGTTATGCATTGTGATGGCGTAACGCCATGCGAGGGCTTATAGTTCCAGTAGCAGTGAACATTTACCCCCACACTTAAGGCCAGAGTTCGAATTCCCCTTTGACCGGAAGAAAATTACAATGTCTCTTCTGAATGATGTGGTAGACATCTCTTTTGTTTTAGAAAAAGGGACTCTTGTCATGAACATATGTAGGATTCATTTCAACATGATGTCGAATTAAAGAGGTGAGTGGTGAAAGAGATTCTGTATGATGTCAAGCGCTTCATGTTTTTCACACATAAGGTATTGCTACTTAACTGATTGCAAAAGAGGTGACTGAAATCCTGAAGAGAAAATTGAAAAACATAAATAAATAATTATGCATTTGAGATTGAAACTGAGGTACAGTTCCTCTTTCTTTCTGGTAATGATGCAAAATCCTCCTTCTTTTCTTTTGAATTTGAAAACCTAGTAGGAGAGACTGTCCTAGCTTTATCTTCAAAACGTGAATATGATCTAATGGGGTAAAATACCAGGGGGGGATGCCAATCATCATGTACTTGCTAAGAATGGCCAACACTAGTAGCAATATCACTGAATGCTTCAATGAATTTCTGTCTTTTCTTTTTGGGAAAATTATTGATTCATCCCCTTGCTTAACCTTTGAAACTAGTAAGCATATTCTTTTGAGTTATTTTATGACAGTTACACCCGTTTTGTTTGCTAGAGGGTGCATATGTCAGAGTAAGACTGCCCAACTTTAGGATGATGGAGTAAGAATGACTGGCAAATATATTTGTGTGGTTTTTTATGACACTTACAAACTTCCTCTGAGGGTCATGGAGACTATATTAAAGTTTTACAGTTAATATAAAATATTAGAAAAGAACCACTTGTGTAGCCAAATTTTGGGGCAATAGCTGGAAAATTTAGTCAGAGAATGTTTTCAAAGCTCTGTTAGGAGATTGAGTTTGTATATGTGAATGTCGTAGCATGAAAGCCTTGTATTGATGTGCCGTGCGATACGTATATACCTTTTTATCTTTGTTCTTGAATACTAAAAGCATTTGCATAGATGGGATCACAACTATGCTTTTGTCTAGTTCTAATTACACTTTGCCAAATCAGGGTCTGATGTATGTAGTCCTGGTTTTGGAACTACTTTTGTATGCTTGTATGAATGTTTTCCATTCATTTTCCCCTGAGAAGGAACTTTTCTATAACTTATACTGTGAAGGTGGAAGCATTGACCAATGAAGAAGAAGTTGAATTGCGTTCAAAAATCGAAGCCCTTGGATTGGAGGTTACAAAACTTCCGTCGCAGTCAACGCAGCATCTGGACGAGGTAGTTTGAAAATAGATTCTCTTTTCCATGTTTTCCTCATTTCTCCTCAATGTTTTACATTTTCAGAAACAAAACAATCATGAATTCTATATATGAAATAAATATTTAAGGTCTTTTCTCTATTGGTGTATATATCATCTGATCAGCTGGAAATAGCCAAGGAGTTGGATAAATTATCGGCAAAGTTGGATGATGTAGATGAGATGATTTCTTCAGCGATGGCTGCAGATCCCCAGGTGAAGTCACTGTTGAGTGGTACTGCTGATGTATGGATGCCAGTTATTACTGCCACTGCTGATGAACGACGGAATTTTACAACTTCAGTGGCAGATGATAGCCCAGAAGCAAAAGAGAGAAGTTCCAGTTAGCTGTTGACACCTTCCAACATTGGGAAGAAAAGTACCACTAGAGATCAATAGCTAGCTGGTGTGCATGTTTGTTTTCTCGTCTACTCGTTCCTGTTAAATTTCAGATTCTTCAGCTAACAGTGTCAGGATTTTGTTGTGTATTGAGCCCATCCTAATAAGCGTTTAAGTAAATACCATGCCGATGAGATGCCAGTTCTACATATTCCTTATTATATTCAACAAAACCCATAAAATCGTGGATTTATTTTGGTGCTTGTAGCATTACTCTTTTTTGTTGGGTGCTTAAAGACGACAGCAAATTCAGATGATCATTTTCGAGCCAAAGCTGAATGAGAAATGAAAATAAATAGGTTATCCTTCCCGAGTTGTTTGTAATATGATTTGAGAGATGTAGATAAAGTGAAATGTATTCCGGTTGTATGTAAGAATTTCTTCATTGAGGCTTCTTATGAGCCGTCATTGGTTCGGCTCATTGTATCCCCTTGATGCAAGAAATTCATACAAGTCAAGACGGCCTCTACAGATAAACTGGCAATGATAAACCCAATCCTCAGCAATACTCAAATCAATACAATTCCAAATTCCAATCATATGAAAGATCATAATGTCTCTGCAGCCTTCTCTATTAAACTTATGAAATAGAATATTTATTTAGGAGGACCCGAGGACAATGCCAAAGCTATAAAATGCATAGTGACAAAAAAACCAATGCACCAAGATAGAACTGATGCAAAAACAAACACGACAAAAAACACGATAAGCCTTAGAAGTCCATCCAAAATGGTTAGCAGAGAAGCGCCTTGGGCAGCATCATCCTTTTCAACCGTGCCCGATTTATCTTTGATCGAATCTCCATAGTCATACAAAGGAGGGTTTGCGTTTTTTGATGCAGACACAGCATGCCATCTTTCCCTTATTTGCAATCTCAAAACACTCGTCTTGAACCTGATTAGAAGAAAGAAAGAAAAAAAAAAAAACTCTTAAAGTTTAAGGATACTTAACATCATCTATTATTGATCTTGACGTTAACTTGAACCATTCAGAATTTACAAAAAAGATTAACATGCATGCAAATACAGTCTACGAAAACAACAATCATATTTTCGACTTGTTCTTCAGCCAACTAATCAAGCAAACAAGAAATCTCAAGTCAGAAGACTCAGGAGGTGAAAACAAAACAAATCCAGAAATTCATGTACCTGAAATTGACAGGCGCTGATTTAACGGCACTGAGTTTGAAGGCGTGAGTGATCGGAATTTGAGGTTTTGCAGTAGGAAGATGCAATTGGGATGGTCTTGCTCCCGCTCCTGCTGCCACGACGGATGTCATGTTCGTCATGTTTCAATCAAACTGTGAAACTCTCTCAAACAAACGGAAGGTGGCTTTTGGTTGAAATAAAATATACAAGTGGGGAGAAACAATAAATAGAAAAAATTAACAGAAAATCAGTGTGCGGAGTTTACTTGGGGATAAAGCCAAGTTTCTCCAATTACATAAAACTAAATTATTAATCTATATTTTACTTAACAAACAACACTCCTCTTTTTTAAATTCAAAGAAGGTAAAATTTTAAGTTTTGTCCTTATTTTGATAAGAAGTCTTAATAATTACTTTTAAAATAATGAACATTATATTGAAGGTGGAACCAAATATTTAAGTTGAGAGTTTAATCTACTTATTTTTTTTTTGTTTTATCAATTAATATTTTGTTTCATGTAACTAAAATTATTTAAGTTGAGAGTTTAATCTACGGTAAGATTAATATGAGAGTTCATATAAGAAAAAGAACTTCACAAGTACTCACAATGAGGACCTTTGGGAGCAGCTCTCATGATTTCAATTAGATTATGAATCTAATAGGAAAGGGGATTCTATTTGGAATAGAATTCCGTATTGAATTAGGTTTCGTAATTTTATTGAATTGTTGAATAGAAGTAATAGGAAATCAATATCCTATTATGACTAGAACTGTGATGGAAAATTGTTTCCATATCCAAATTAGATTCTAAAAGTTATAAATCCTATTTAAAATATTATTTCCTAGTCGAATTAAAAAATTTAATTGTTGTAAATTCTCTTTTGAGTAGTGGGAGCTAAGATGGAGACCAAGTTGGACTTGGATCCTAGCCTTACAAATTTCGGCATACCCTACCGATACCAGGGCCGAAATATGTGGTACAATTTTGGCCCAGTGACGCGTCCACAAAACCTAATTAATTGAATGCATAATTAGAATGAGAATTTGTTTTTTTATTTAAATTTAATTGCTGAATATAAATATAAGGATGATTATGGATTATACTATATAATGAAGCTATGTGATTGGCCGCTATAATATGCGAGTATGGTTTGGCCTTGTATGTTTTGTTCTTAATTTTGAATTTTCCTTCAAATTTAATTAAATGGGGCTTGCATCCCTCCTCCCTCTATTTCTTTTTCTTTAAAAAGGGGGACAACTGATGATAAGTCACGGTTATCCATCCATTCTAGGGGCAGGAAGACTCATAGAGGCATTTCAACCTCTATTTTTTGGTGTTGTAATCTTCAATCTTCCTCCTTATCAAACTCCCCTAATCCTTCGGGATTAAGTTTTTACTTAAACATATGATGTATGGAGTTAGATAGTTAGCTTGGAAGGAAGATTTGAAGATGATCCTGAGAAGAATTAAGAGAAAAAGGCACGGCCCCAAGGCTAGCTTTGAATGAATAGTGATTATATTTTTTTTGCTTGCTTGTTTAATTTTATTTGAGGAAGTGATGTTAGAATTAACAACAAATCACCCCGCCTAGACCATAACCAGCTCCTTGGGTGCGTTTGGTACGTGGGACGGGACGGGACGGAACGGGACGAGGCGTTCCGTCCCGCGTTTGGTGTGCCAAAAATGGGTGGAACGGGCTGTTCCACGGGACAGATTTTGGGTGTTTTTGCGTCCCACCTCTCCCCCCTGGAACAGGTTTGTTCCACGTCTGTGGAACGCAATGTTTTACCATTTTAAGACAAATATACCCTATGTCTTTTTCAAAAATTACACCTTCATTCCGTCCCGTTCCGTTCCGTTCCGTCTGCGTACCAAACGCACCCTTAATCCACACGATGCGATGTCATCAGATCCTTTGTTTGAAATTTCGTTTAAGACAAATATGTATAAAACCTGTAACAAAAACCCTCACCAATTATTATTGAATTTGAAAATTGTTCTATTCGTGGCCTTCCCCGAAGTGCGTAGTCACTATAGAGGACTGCCCTAAATGCTTGCCATGGTGGGAGATTTAGGGACTCCAATCCAAAGGACTGGCTAATGCATACGTATTGACGTTAGTGTTGAGGAATATTTTAAATATGACTACTGTGGTTGCTTGAGATTTATTTAAGGTTCAAATTCCAACAAGGCACTATTTGTTGGGTAACAATTAAATTAGGATTAGTTGTAAAAGCAATTTAAATTAGAGATTAGAGGCCAAACATAATTGGAGCATGCATAACATGCATGGGAGTAACATACACTCTCCTGAATGGGCGTGATAGAATGATTAGTTGTTCATGCGGTTTTTAGTCTGCCGTTGCCAATCCCATGTATGCAAATGGTCCATGCCTAGTGGGAGCAACTCCCGATTTCGTAAAGGCTTAATTCGAAATCGATAAAATTAGATGGGACAACAATTAAAATAAAGATCCATTTTAATCCGAATATAACTTTCGCTAATTAAAATTTTGTTTTGTTTTCTATAGACAAGAATCTTTGTAATAGCTTTAATTCACCATTAAAACCCGATAACCAAATGATTGAACTAAGAGGCAAAGGACTTCTTCTAAGGAAGAAATTGTTTTAGAACTTGGGGCAAATTTCGATCCACACGTCCTTGCTATTTAGATTATACGATTGCGGTGAATTCTATCCAACCATGTATACTTGATTCAGGGGTTAGCTATCATGTGTGCAATACGTTACACGACATGAGGTGGATAGAAACCTAAAACCAGGATAACTGTGCCTAAGAAAGAAGAATGGTTTCGTGCTTTTGTGTGTGCTACAAGCATGCATGTTTAGGGCTTTCCAATGGCAAAACTCTTCAACTAAAAGAGTGCTATTTCATTCCGACGTGTATTTATAATAGGGAGCTTTAATAAAAAGGGCTTGAACTAAGTTTATTTTAACCAAAAACCATCCTATAACTTTTTTTAACCAAAAACCATCCCAGAACAAAGTAAAACCCACCAAACCAACAGACAGCTCGACCACCAGCCAGTCACTCATGGGCTCTCCTTTGGCCCTCATCCTCCTCCTCCTCCTCCTCCTCCTCTTTGTCTCGCTGAGTACTACAACTTTCCTTTTTGAATCACCCTATTTCATTGAGTATTGAAAAAGTTATATCCATTTGAATCTTACCTAGTTTCTGGCGACCTCCGAGGCTTTCGAGGCATTTTTCGGCCAAATCACAATAAGTTAGCCATTGTGCGAGGTACCATTCTCTTCGTCTCTTCGAGAACTATGATTTTCGTTTTTGAATCACTCGATTTTGTTGAGTATTGACAAAGTTATGAGAGTTTAAAGTTTGTCCAACTTTTGAGCCGAAATTCTGCCTTCCCTTCCGTTTAGCTCCGGCGAGCAACAACCACACCAAGCCCTTTGGGCTGTGCACAAACAAACACTGTATCTGGAAAGAAAAGAACCAAAATCCAGAAACAGTGACTTAAATTTCAGAAACAGTGACTTAGATTTCATAAACAGTGTTACTTAAAATCCAGAAACAGTTTATTTTTACATTCCAGAAACAGTGCCCGTCGTTCTTTTTGAATAGCATGCAGATCTCAAATATTTTTTCTGGAGAAACAAATGATGAACTTCACTGACGAAGAAAAATTGAAAAACAGTACTTCGAATACATTATGAATAATAACGACGATCACATTTCAACGAAATAATACAAAATATAAATTAAATAGCATGAGGATCTATATTTTTGTTTCAAAGAAAAAGAAGAAGGTTTGCAACTACATCATTTGAAAAAATTGCAAAACCCAAGAAAAGAAAGGAGAAAGACTAAAATTTATAACATGGTTTTTTATTAAACAAAACTTATAACATGATTTTTTATTAAAACTAAAACTTATAACATGGTTTTTTATTAAACAAAACTTATAACATGGTTTTTTATTAAAACTAAAATTTTTCAAGTCCTTTTCATTAATTTTCCTTTTATAATATTGTGTCGATCCCATTTGTAGATTTAAATGGACACTTCATAAATCATGATGATTCGAGGTGTGACATCACATTTAAGAATTAAATAATAGGTAATATTACCTAGTGACATGTTATATTCTTCAACTAGAAGGTGGGATACACACTACAAGTGACAATAATGTCAGTGAGAGCAAACGACCTCGCGAAAAAATCAGTACACGCAAATTGTGGCATTTGTGTTTAGGCTACATAAGCGAGAAGCGCTGGGATGTTTTGGCCTCACAAGGTGCTCGGGCTTCAGTTTGCCTAGGCTAATTTGGTTGTGCTAGAAACTGTTTTTCTAATTTTAGAGCTAGATTACCAATTGACCTAGGCCATAAGGTCTTCATTAAACATGGCAATGTGCTCTGACGGCGATCCACAAGGTCCATGGAGGACTCTTTGACAGAGGAAACTTTTGAGCTAATAGAGAGTATCCAAGTCTTAGACCATTACTTGGAGCAATGTCTTGGGCAAGCAAATGAGATACTTTCTAACTCTTTTCAATTCCTTCCTTTTATTTGCACTACTAATCACACCAATACTGTTACAATTTTACTATCTGCATTCACATCAGGTGTTTGATTTTATCACAAAAGATCTTAGTACAACTAAGAGTACTAAAACCGTTCAATATAAATTATAATTTATTATGTGAAGATTCCGGTGTGAGACTCTATTCTCTGACATCTAGACCTTTCATAAAACAGAGGCCATGACCAAAGTAAAAGGGAGGCTTTCTAGCTGCCCGAAGACCCTTTTTTTTTTGGGTAAAGCCCGAAGACCCATTTTGTCTGCTACAAGCTAGCACCATAGCAGCAAAAACCCAAACCTTTCTCCTAATTCCTATCTTCTAGCCACCAACTACCATAATTACAGATTTTCCAGCAGCTGCATGCATTTATAAAACTCTTTCTCCCAGTTGCTCAAATTTTCGCCGACGACCTGAGTAGACGCAATAATTTCATCGGGTATAGAATTTTAAATCTATTTCTTAATTATCCTCTCTTTTTTCCACAAAGGATAGAAGTACTCATTACGTACACCTAAATTAGGTAGTTCAAGTTCAACTACTAGCTCTATGAAGAATCATATCACATATGCTAGAACTTCATATATGTAACTACCACTTTAGTATAAGTCAATGCTCTTAGGCAGCTTATACTAATATCTGTATTGTTGTGGTTGTGGATCATTATGAATGAGGAAAAGAAGTACCTGTATTAGTTAGAAACTTAAATATGTGAGGACAAGTTTATTTAACATATACTTGGTAACTAGACGACAAGGAATTGTTCATCAAATTCATCTCGATGGAAGACCTGTATAGCACACCTCTTTTTACTTCTCACACACCCCTTGTTAATTTATGTCCGTTGATCTTCTTTAATTCATCCGATCCGACGGCTGAAAACTAAAAAGGTGTGAGAGAAGTAAAAAGGGGTGTGTGGATATCACACCCGCACACTCCTTTTTCTGTTAATTAATTTGTTTGGTCCCGTTCCGTACGTTTACTTTTCCAGTTGATTAACTTACGCACGTAACATATATTGATAATGCTTTTCAGTTAATGAGTTTCGACTGAAACGGCACGCTTAACTTTGGATGAAATTGCATTTTCAATCGGACACTCGCACTCCGTCATTCCCCCGCCAAAAAGGTATCTTTCCTCCTAAGTACTCATAATCTTACAAATTGCCCTTATTTCGTCTTTTTTGTTTTGTTTGGTACCAATAAACAGTGACCTAACTTCACACATTCTCTACGCTTGATCACTTTATACTTACCTATATATATACCCCTCAGATATATCTCATATATCATCAGCTAGCTCTCTCCAAAATCGGCTCCTTTTCAGAACAATGATCACTTTTGATCCCACTCGCGCGGGGCAGTATTGGTTAAATTGTATCTTTTCAAGCTACCAGCTCTGAGGTAAGAAACTTTAATCTTTTCTTCTATATAGATATATCACACAAGTGATGAATCCGCTGTGTTTGATTTCTTACTTTTAATTGGGACTAAAAGTTTCTATTCATTGTGAGAAATTAGTTTTAAGACATCATTCTACTTTAGTCATCTTCATTTGTCGCATATATGATCATATACTGATACAGCATGCACCACGTAGCCAACTAGCTCTTGGTTTTATATTAATATATATGGGGAATTGTTATTAGCACTTTAAAAATCTCATTCTACACTCCAAACTTTCTATATTAGGAAAGAAAAATACATTTGTGAGGAGTGTAGAATGAGATTTTTGAAGTGTCAATAACACTTCCCTATGTATGTATGTATATAGAGAAAGAAGCTTAATATAAGTCATCTTTTTTCCTCAAAAAGCATAATATCAAATTGATGACCATTTTAGCTTTCAAACAATAAATATTGATGAACTAAGTTTTCATTCCCACAGGTGGGTAGATTGCCCTATTAGTTGGGGCTTGATAAATTTTTTAGCTTACCATCAATGTTACTGTTATTGTTTCAATTTAACTAGGTGTTAAATTTCATTACAAAAGAGCTCGGTTATATTAGAAGTGTAACACCTGCATATAAATTGTATATTTTTTTGTATTTCTTTGATGTGGGACTCTATGAAAAATTGCATGCCTCAAGTTTCATTCTATATATTATATGTTTTCTTTTATAAGTTTGTAATTTAGTGCTAATGAATGGCCTTCATTTTCAAATCACTATGTCTGAAGTTTAAATTCTCCCTCCTTAGTATAGTTTGTAATTTAATGTAGTAATATCGCTTGATTAAAAGAAATTATTTTCAAAACCTTTTGGAATGAGTTGCCAAAAGGTTCACTCCTCATGCGAAAATAGCTCAGTACTCTTTATGCAATGGAGTTAATTAATATGCAGGAGTTTCCCTTTATTAGGAAAAGAATCACATCATTGTGAAAAACCATATGCTAACTTGATGAAATTAGGACATACCTACCGGAATATATCTCAAGTTTAATCGTCGCACGTCGGGATTAAGAACCATCAACAATAAGAACGCACGAAATTAGTGCCCTAGGTGTATACACCTAGGACGTAGGGTAGGGAGAGTTGGTTATATGTAGAGTTTCCTCCAAGAGTTTTCCCATAGCTAGGTATCTGCCTGTAATGATGAACCAGACATAGAGGGAGAGATTCGTGAGAATGCTATGAGGAAGAAAATCTCCTAGGCATTTCGGCTAGAATGGGATGGTCTAACCCGCACATCTTGACCTTTATTTATAGTTGTCGTGTTAGAGGGTAGATGCGTTAGGTTGGAGCCCATGTCCTCATTTAATCAACATGATTTATGAAAATGAAGGCTCTATGTCTACCAGAGCAATCTATCATATGTAAGAAAAAACAAAATAATATATAGAATGGAACTTGAGGTAAGCAATTTTTCATATTAATGGTTAATGGGTAATGTTTTCCCGCCAAATTGATTATGAGACATATAATTGCATATCTAAATATAAGTAGGAATTAATTTAATTTCATATTTTTTTTAAATGTCATATGAACTTAACACTATTATCAATTTGTCATATGAATTAAAATTTTAACCAATTTGTCATATTAACTTTTTGAAATTATTAATTTGTAATATACCTTTAACTCCGTTGGGTTTTCTATCTAAAATAAGTCGTATGCCTTGCACAAGACTTATGTTTAGGTACATTTAGGACATTTTAACTATCCTAAAAAGTTGTGTTCGACGAAACAAAAATATAAGGTTTCTAGAAACTAAAAAATGAATATGATTTTATAATAGAATAATATTTTTTATTCTAAATAAAAATTAAACTTAATATAATGACATGATATAATTTTGATCGAGTTTCTCTCCAATAGTATGGTTCTCAAAACACACATCACATGTTCTTGAAATATAGTTGTCCTCTATAACAATGGTACATATCAAACTTACATTATTTTGACTAAGTTATTGCTCATCGCAAACAATGAACTGAAATGAGGTCAAATGTCCAAAATAACCCTAAACACAAGTCATGTGCAAGTATTTTGGATGGAAAACTTAAGGCTTAAATGTTAAAATGGTTCATTTGTTTTAGTCGTTGAGTCAATTTAGTCCTTGTGTGTTCAATTTGGCCAATTTGATCCTTGTGTTTATCTCCGTTAGCCATTAAGGACATTTCCATCTAATTTTTGTAAATATTTTTTTACAAATTATTATAAACTTATTTGTAAAATTATAATTTATTTGATTTAAAATATTTAAAATGAAATAAAAATAAAAATAAAAAGAAAAATTATTCTCTTCTCAACTCTCCGACCATTACCCCTCTCTTTTCTATGTCACAACCTTAATCATTTTTCAGATTGGAAGTTTTATTTCTTATATGTATTATTTCTCATTGATTTGCATTTTTCTGTAAAGAGAAAGGGTAATTATTTCTCATAAGATTTTTCTTATGAAATTTTTAAAAGAGATTGAATGAAATGTCCTTAATTGCCTAATCTAGACAAACACGAGGACTAAATTAGCCAAATCAAAAGCACGGGGACTAAATTAACCATATAACTATAACACATAGACTATTTTGACAATTAGGCCAAAACTTAATGGTGTTAGAATGAGATGAAAAATTAATGATTTAGGAAAGTTGATATGACAAAACGCTTAAAATTTTAGTTCATATGAAAATTTAAAAAAATGTGTATAAGTTCATGACATTTCAAGAATTTTCCCTTTAATCAATGTTGGTGACTCATGTCACTTTATAAAGATAATATTTACTAGGCTACATTGGCAAACAAATAAAAACTTACGGTTTTATTTGGGTCCGGTTTCTCTCCAAATATTCATTTCTTAATTAATCTGCCTAAATTTTCAACTATCTAAGGGCTCACAAAAATTTTGAGTTTATTCAAGAGGTGATTTACAAAAATGTCATGGTTCACCCGAACCAAACGGTTTAATAGTCTTTAACATGTGACGAAATCTTTGTAAGACACATAAGAGAATCCTCATTCCTCACTTGTACATCATTAAACCTGACAATATAGGTATTAATAATACTATATTTGTATAAGAGATGAGAATATTTCAGACACTACGCATTTCTTATAAATTATATAAGGTATATAAATCACACTGATTGGATCCGAGGTGATGCCATATATAGAGAAACAAAAGAAAGAAGTGGTGAATCTAATTAAATGAACAAGTAAGTGAGGGTCTTTCATTCCGGAATGGATATTGATGAATTATGTTGGTCAAAAGCTGGGTAACAACAGTTTTTGGTAAATCTCGGGGATATCTGATAAAGCTCGGGCGCACATACCTACCTGCGACCAATCTTATGCTCATCTTCCTTATATCCTGCACTGTATAATAATATTATACTGAGCAAAATACTATATATCAACTCTCTCTCTCTCTCTCTCTCTCTCCCTATACGTACCAGTCTACCAGAGAGGAAAAAGATACACAAATTAATATAAAAAACTGGGTAATCTCGACAACCGATGATTCCTTTTCCTTTCCGCGAGAAAGTTCAGTTTTTTTTTTTCTTTTTTCAAATAAATAAATTTTTTATTATATTTTTAATAGATATATAGCAACATGCATGCTACGCCTGCATTACAATATATCTTTAATCTATTATAAATTGCCAAATATATTAATATAGGGATCGAACAAATATATGAAGATGACAGCAAACTTGTCTTTTTCGGGTTTTTTGTGGCGCAGGCCGGCAGAAGGACAAAGATCTCTATTGGGTTTCCTGAGACAACTAGCTATTATGATATGTTATTTTAATTTTGAAAATAAGAGAAGTGTCTTGTTCTGTTTCTAGTTTTGTTCGTGTATTTAATGTACTTTGGTATTACTGTACTAATTTGTTGGTATTGGCAGCGCACAACTAAGGAGTAGTATTAGAAGGAAAAAAACAAGAAAAGAGTGGTAGTAAATACCAATGGAAGCCAAAGCTGCATCATCCGGAGGTGAAGTAAGGCGACTTCACATTATCTACTTCCTCAGTCGTCGAATGGGTCGCGTTGATCATCCCCATCTCATTCGGGTCAACCATTTTACTCGCAACGGCGTCTATCTGCGAGGTAGGTAGCCTTCCTTCCTTGAGATCTCTGTATCGTATTTAACGAGAATCATACACCTGTTGATTAATCAACTAATAATGATGGTTACTATTATTTGATTTAAAAGATGTTAAGAGGTGGCTCGCGGATTTACGAGGAAAGGAAATGCCGGAGGGCTTCGCTTGGTCTTACAAGAGGTATGATTGATCGATTGATCTTAATAGAGTACTGGAGACGTTTTCCAATATCATTCTAATGAATTAGGCCAATAGCTAGCAAGTTGGCATGTACGATTTCGATTTCATTTTCATTTTCATGTGGATGGAACGACATGCGCGCGCATGCAGGAGGTACAAGACGGGTTATGTTTGGCAAGACTTGCTGGACGAAGACCTCATCACACCGATATCCGACAATGAATAGGTCCTCAAAGGATCCGAGATCACCTCTTCCCCTTTTGGTATATATCATCATTTATTTTACACACAACGTCAAATCTTTATTTCTTATATATATATAACCAATTTGATTGATTGATTGAATGTGCTTATCTATATAAATAGATGGTTAATGTCAATTCATATATATTTATGCTCGGAGTCGCTTCTGGCCAACTTAAGTATATGTTAAGTCCCTTAGGTTAATTTCAATTAATTTCGCATATTCATATTTGGAATCCTTTCTGGCCACCTTAATTTTGTTGACCATTGTATTTTGTATGCAACAGATTCTCCTCCGAAATCATTTGCCGAAAAGAGAAGTTGCCTGTTTAAAGATGAGGTTGAGCCACCCAATTCAAAACAAGAGGCCTCCTTTCAATTGCACCAACAAATTTATCCAAAGAATAATATAGATATCCAAACAAAAGTATCCTCTGAAATGAGCCAAGAATCACAGAGGTCTACTTTGACCGATGGATTCGATGATGCGAATGCCATCAAACTGAAACCCAAAGGAGAACGACAAGAACACAACCACTCAGCAGCTGGCAGGGACAAGTTAGAAAGCTCTTTTTTTTATTCCAACTTTTTATTGAAGAGGAAGAAGAAGATTATTAACAAGGACGAAGACGCCAAAGAATTGGCTTCTTCTACAACTCCGTCTTCTTTTTCTTCCTCTGCTTCTTCTTCTTCTTCGTCTTCATATTCACCGTCTCAGCAGACGCCATTGGCAAATGGTAGTACTAAGAGACATTCAAGTGCATCTTCCAACATGTTCCGCAATTTGATTACTTGTGGTGCTGTCGACACAAATGACGCTGTTGTGGTCATGTTGAATCGAGCCAATAAAACTTCCAACAAGTCTAACAGCAGACAAGACAGTATCAAGGCTGATCATCGTATTTCAAAAGGAGATCACAAGTCGGAAGGTAGGTCAACCGGAGTTTTTGGGACTTGCCGGAACCCACAGGAGCTGCCGCAGCAACCCCGCACTGCTACTAGGTAAGTATGAATCAATGTAATTATTAAATTCAATTCATGAGAAAAAGTCTTTATTAAAACTGACAAAAGAAAGACTACTAATACATATATGTATTTGGCTTTGGCTTTGCTTGTGTTTGAATTTGATGCTGCAGGAAAAGCTATGATGGACAGAAAGATGCGACCAAGCAGCAAAAAGAGGGCGAGTTCAGTGGCCAAAAAGCGGCTTCTGCTGCTTACAGGCCCGTCGGTCGCCCGCATTGCTCGTAAGTGACTATCCCTACTCCCTCCCTCCCTCCCTCCCCTGGTTGCATTGCATACATTGATAATTTGATGGGCAAGGCTTATGTATTATTTGATTAATGACAACTCTTACTTCCTCTACTCTGCCAAATCCAACTGAAGTCCAGTTTTGAATTAGGTTAGGTAATGGCTTACCGGCTCGTATTAGACTAAATAACAATCAAACCACATCAGTACAAGGCCTGCAGTGTTTTTCTTCCAATCAAGTACCAACTAACTGGTAATCTCTCAGGTCAAATTAAGATTCAGTCTCATTGGCTTATATCAAACCAACACTACTGCACTTGAAAATAAAGGGTTTGCAGTAAATTTCAAAAGGTTTTTTTAGTCAAAATAGTCTTTAAGATTTGCATAACTTCTCACTTTGGTCCTTAAGATTTGAAATCAAGACAACTGGTCCCTGAAATTGTCCACCATCAATCATTTTGGTCATTCCGTGAATAGTTATGTTAAATAAGGATTAAAATGACTAAACTACTCTCAATTTAATAAACAATAGGCTAAAAGGATTTGAAAAAAAAAAAATTTGAGGGTATTTTTGTCATTTTATTCTTATTTAATGGAGATTTTTTACTGAATGACTAAAATGATCGATAGTAGACAAACCTAGGTATCAATTCCATCGATTTTAAATCTCAGGGACCAAAATGAGGAGTTAGACAAATCTCAGGAACGATTTTGTCTAAAAGGTCATTTCAGAATTATCTACAATTTCATACTCTCAAATACAACGTCAATGTTTTATTTTTAGGTATTTATAAGAATAAAACAAGGAAATAAATCAAAACAATCATTAACCCACAATCACAAAGGAAAACCTATTTAATTCAAAAAAAAAAAAAACACAGGAAAACCTATCTTAATATAATATTATAAAATCTATAATAAAATCTACCTCAAAATAAATTCCCTAATAAAAACAAATTTCTAAAATACTTACCATTTAAGTTTCCACAAGTGGGACCACACATTAAGTGAGCCACACTTGCAGTTTTGTGATATGCTAAAACCAAGGAAGAAAATATCGATGATATCGGAAATATCGGTAGTTTGAGAACACGGAAATATCGATGAAAATATCGGTAAAATATCGATATCGATAAAAATTACATGGAAACCACGGAAATTGTAAGAAAAACTTGGAAATTTTTATTGAAACTTTGTAGGATGTTTATTTAGTCAATTATCTATTAGTTTATCACAAAAAATTGGAAGGAAATGCATTGCATGATGGATTTAACATTATCAAGTTGATTATATAACGATCTGACAAACATTATAAGTGTAGAAAATATGTAGTAATTAATGAAATAAGTCTAAACACACCATAATCATTTATATATAATGAATTAGTACAATAGTTTACACTTTAGTACCACATAGAGTTCCTATGAGGTTCAAATTTGTCATTATCTTCATCATCTCTATGTGTAGAATGAGTGTATTGTGAAGAGTAGTTATCAAATGATAAATCCCCAAAATAGTTTTGCATGTAATTGTTAATATGCCACCCATATGGATCCGAGATTGGTTGAGGTTGTCCATAAGAAAAATCATTTGAAGATTGAGGCTGGGATTGATTCCATGAGTCGCTCGATTCCATCCCAACAGGAATGGGATATGAAGGGTAGGGAAATGGTTGGTTATGAGTATAACCATAGTTACTACTTCCCAATCCAACAGAGTCTGAAGTTCTAGATAACGAGTCATCTTCTTGACTTGACAAAATCCCTTTGCCTCTTTCTCTGCGAGTATAGTCCTTCCCTATGGCACCAATTCCTGGTCCTGCCCGCCTACTGCCATGGTCATCATCCTGTTTTGCATGTGAAAGATGTCACACGATTTCATTATGAAAGCAGTATTATTTGTTGTCCATGTTCTGAAATTGCAAAAAGTTCTTTGGCTCATTGGATCAGAGAGGTAGACATAGGTTTGGAATGATTTGGTTTTGAATAATTTGGAGCATTGGATGCTTTTTTTTTCTTACACGCCACCACTCAGACAGTCAAAAAGACTGAAAAACTCACACTCCACCACACACACACTTCGAGACCCCCCACACCACACCACACACGCACACCACACACGTACACCATACACGGAGCTCAGTCTCTCTCTCGATCTTTCATTTCCCACTCCACTACCATATTCTCGAATCCTCTCAATCTCTCTCTTCTCTCTTCTCTCTCTCTAAGGTCGGTCTGAGCCTTCGTTCTCACCGAGAACTTCTCAGTCTTCTCCCTCCCTTCCCCCTTCTCCAGTTCTTCCACACACACACAGAGACATCATCTCTCGAATCTCGATCCTCCTCGTCCATGTCTCCGTGTCTCCCTGTCTCCCTCTACTCCTCCCATCTCACCCGCCCTAAACCCAGCCGTCGACACCACTCCATAACCGCCTTCCTTCTAAACCACCTTGATCCATGGAGATCGACCGGAAATCATCGTAGTCCACGCCGTCGACACCACTGAGGAGCACGACGTTGTCCCAGCCGTCTTGGATTCGTGAGGAAGACGATGTTCCCAGGCTCCTACTTCTCTTCTTCTCGGCTTTTACTTTAAATTTTTGTACAGATTTCAATCTTTCTGCATGTTGCACCTTTGTTGTACTGAAATTGATTTTAGGGATTTAGGAATTAGGGTTTCTATTTTTGTACAGATTGCGATTTATCTGCATGTTGCTTGATTTTTGTACTGAAATCGATTTTAGGGATTTAGGAATTAGGGATTCAGTCAGTTCATTTACTTTGAATCCGAATTTGGGGATTTAAGGATTCGGTTCATTTGCTTTGATTTTTGTACTGAAATCGTTCTTCTCGGCTTGTAAACATGTTGATTTTTGTACTGAAATCGTTCTTCTCGGCTTGTAAACATGTTGATTTTTGTACTGAAATCGATTTTAGGGAATCCTGTATTGTAGATTCAGTTCATTTGCTTTGAATTAGAATTTGGGGATTTAGGGTTTCGGATTATTTGCTCCGGCTGTGTTCTCCGATGATTCCATACCAAATATCGCGATAGTTTCGAAAATATCGCGATATTATCGATATTATCGATAATATCGCGATATTCTGCCGAAAACAAGTTGGAAAATTAATAAAATATCGGGGTCCCAAAAAAACGATAATATCGGCGATATATCGCCGATATTATCGATATTTTCTTCACTGGCTAAAACTAACTGTAATCCTTTTGAAAGCTAACAAATCATAATCCATCAAAATTAACGTCTCTTTTTACATGCCTAGCTGGAACTAAAGATATATTTTTGAAAGCCTACCTAGAACTAGCTCCACTTTTTGGAAGCCCCAATCACCAAATCTCTTTATCCCTTCAATATATATATTTTATTTTATTTTATTTTGTTTTTGCATTTTTCCTTCTTTTATCTTTCTAGGTAACGGTAGACACCCATCCTAAATCAACTATAAACGGCCAATATTTGTCCAAACCAAACACCATCTTCGAATTAAATTTAGAAAAATTATAATATACTAAAATAAACATAAAACAATAAAACCTTCGTGATAGGAAACGGATCCTACCATGACCCAAAAACTCTATTTTTCCTTCTCTCTTTTCTCCAAGGCAGCGACAATTGACTTGGGACAAAATTGGGGCGGATTTCTACAAGGAAAAGTAAAGAGAAAGGAGTGTTTTAGAGTCTGTATTAAATTGTGGACCTTTCAAGTTCTGTAGGATTAATGTCATTTTAATTTTGTTTTAATTTCTCTAAACCTTTTAGTTGTCCTAAGGTGTTGTGAAGGGCTTATTTAAGTCTTTCTTTCAATCAATTATCAATTAATCACAAGTGACCTTTTATCATATTGATGACAAAAAGTTGAGCCTTTGCATGACGACGTGAGTTGAACTCTGTCAGTGACTAATCTAACATTTAATCTAACAAAATCTATCGTTTGACAAAAAAAAAAAAAATCAATTGATCAAAATTATCTTTGGAATTTCTATCAAACTGGTGGATTCCAATAACTTTGGCGCTTCAAGTATTTACGATTGTAATCCTTACTAGCTTCGTGCTGTGTCAACAATAGTAGGCAATCATTACCCTCAGGTTCATGGCCAATAGGTGAACGAAAAAAATTAGCTTTGTTCACCCACTTGAAAGCGTTAACAGTGAATTCAACAAAGGATGAAACTCTGTTCTAATAACAAGTTGAAGGTAAGGGGTTTGCACAAAGACAAAAAAACTAATGTTATTATAATAATATAAAATCCCTAATCAAATCTACCTCAAAAAATTCCCTAATTAAGTGTTTGTTGATAATTAAGAATTATGCCCTCAAGTTACCCTCAATATACCAAATCATATTAGTATAAGAAGCATGTGGCCAAAAGTTTTCAAACTCTCCATGTGGCCAAAAGTTTTCAAACTCTCCCAAAACAGTGAATGTGGTCAACGTTGGCATTCATAAAACTTGGTGACCAAGAGAACATTTATGTGGAAAATCTAAACAAGCGATTAATTCGAAAGACTTGATGTTAATGCAGGCAGTGCAGGAAGCTGTTTAAGCCAGAAAGATTGCACTCACACATGAAATCGTGCAGAGGAGTGAAAGCTGAAACGAAGATACTTGAAATGGGATCAAGAACTTCAAACTCAGAGGAATCAGCTTCAGCTTTCTTGACCTGACCAGCTGAATATGCCCAGTAATGACTGATCGTCAAATATACTCTTGCCTGCACTCTGTAGCCAGGATGAAAGGCTGGAGCCAATTTTCGTTTCTTTTCTTCCTTTTCTTTCTTTCTTTACTCTTACGTAAATATAAGGCATAGCGCATTGCATTGACTGACTTAAAAAAAAAGAACTATTCTAGTTGCATTACATTGTTCTATTTCCAAAGTTGTTGACAATTCGTCCACCTTTAGAAAACAAATGAGAATTCTACTGTATTTTACGTACACCGTCACAGGACACAGGGACAGACAGACCCAGAACATGCATGCGTGTGTATGTTTTAGTAACTACTACGGCTATGGTGAACTTACTCCCTAATGGACTAAGAAATTTAAAAGGATTATGTTTCATCCCTTTATACAGTGCAACGACTCCACAGCAAGCCACATCGAGAAAGCATGAAATTAATTGAACAAAACTGTAGTCTAATCTGATACCATATTCCCAGTGTAATATATAGATTTCAATTACACACTTGAACAACAGAACTGTGGATGCAAATTTCTTCCTCCTCGATCTTGGACGATTTTGCACCTACAAAACAATTAACACCTTAGGTTAAGGCCAAGAGCCTCACGCGCCCACGATGAATGGGGGGGGCTTTGGCCGAAGAACCTCCGATGCCAAAGTTAGAATTTAGAGAGAAAGAGTGTTTAGAGAATTTTGGGATTTTTGCCAAAGTGTTGGAATTAGCTTTTTGGTGAGAATGAGAGTATATTTATAGGGATAGGAGGTGGCTAGGGTTTTTAGGTTTAATTAGCCAATTTATTTGGCTATTAAACATAAAATGAATGTTTTGGTGGTTTTTTGTATAATTGGCTAATAAAAAGGAAGAAATGGTGGGAAAATGTAGAAAAAAGGTAATGGATTAGGTTTTTCAATGGGATAGCCGGCCCTATTGTGTTTTTAGGTTTGAGTGGATGTTTCAAATTGACAATTAAGGGATTGATTAGGTAATTAATCCCTTAATTAGTCAATTATTATGATTTTATGAAATATGAAAGGAATAAGTATATTATTTAGCTAATTGATTAGCTAAATAATGAAATGGGAAATATATGAATAAATTAGGTTTTAAGTTGATACCTATTTTGGGCACTTTTGACTTGGTTGAAAAAATGATTCTCTACTGCTCGCGTGTAGGAAACCCGGTATGCCTCGAGGGTATTTTTGTCCTCTTTTGTCCAAAAGTCCACGTGTCGCCTAGTGAATATTTTTGGCTCCACAAATGCCCCCACACCTGTTGGGCTGCTCGCAAAAAAGGGCAGCAGGTGTAGAGATCTTCTTGCTTTAGGAAACTTAAGACTGCTTCCTATTTTGATGTTGATTCTCTCTTTAATAGGAAATTATATCCTTCTAGGAAAGGGAAATAAATTTCTCTCAAAGCCTATTTAAGTCCACCTTAAGTGGGTTATTAAATCAACTTTGGAGAGCGATTTATTCTACCCTACAAGAGAGAGATAGCTTAGAGGATATTTGTTCCCCCTCCTCTAGCAATCTTCTACATCTTGCCCGTGCAAAGGACCGTCTTTCGTTGCTTTCTTCGTCTTCTTCGTGCCGCACCGATGTAAGAAAAATTTAATTTTTCTTGCCTTATTCTTGGATAGTGCTATTGCGGGGCAGCCGTCAGGGTGGTGCGGCACATCGGCTGGCAGGGGCCAGGAGTTGGCTCGGCATGGGCCGAGGAGATGTTGTGGCAGGGACCACTGCTTGGGCAGCTTGGCTTGGCTTGAGCCAAAAGGCAGTTTGTGCAACTAGGGTCGCGGATTGTGGTGCTGGGGCGCAGTGCTAGGCGAGCCGCATGGCTCATGTCCTTTGGGCTCTTAGACCTGACTCGGGCCAGGCTGGTGATTGAGAGAAATAAGGAGATTGCGGGTCTCATGGGCTGCTGGAATGTTGGGCATGCAGGCCTCCTGCCTGTTGGAATGCTGGGTTGAGCTCCCCTGCTGAGTACCATGAATGTCGTTGGCTGCTTAGTCCTCTTTGCCGAAAGAAAGGTGGGCTGCTCCAGAAAGAGGAGGTAAAGAGGATCAAGGCGGATGCATTGGCTCGTCTGATCGCTGTCGTGGAGCTTACTATGAATGAAGATGGAAAGAAGAGATCTTCCCCGCCTGCTCATGAGATGCCAGTTAAGAAAAAACTGAAGACTTATTCTGCTGC
Organism: Malus domestica; assembly: GCF_042453785.1. Classification (NCBI taxonomy): domain Eukaryota; kingdom Viridiplantae; phylum Streptophyta; class Magnoliopsida; order Rosales; family Rosaceae; genus Malus; species Malus domestica. Next base: position 304,132 of record NC_091667.1, on the reverse strand, counting down.
TCATGAGGGTCCGCTTGCTACCGAGAGGTATGTGATTGACATGATTTTCCAATGGGAAGAAATGTAAGGCTGCTAGATTTGAGCATGTGGCGTCTTCCATGTTGAGAATGGCTAGTACAATTGTGGATAAGATTACTCAGCGTAAAGGTTTTATCATGCCCCCAGTGCCGAAGTCTGTAGGACGTTCTTTGGGAGCCAAGTCCGGTTCACCTTTGTAGAGACTTGCTATTATGAATAGTGGTAAGGTGGACTCTGCTGCTAAAGTGGCGCCAAAGCCTGCTCCCTTTGCTGCTGAGATTGATTCGCCTCAGATTCAAGATCTTAAGCTTGCAATTTCTGAGCTTCGTTTCGCTACTTATGCTAAGAAGAGAGTGGATGAGCTTCTCTATTTCTCCGGAAGACTTGCTTGCTTTTACTTTTAAGGCTTCCATTGGTGAAGTAGTTGGAGAAGTTAGTGCCCAGACTGGGGCAGCTGGGGGTGAAGCGCCGGATGATGCCGCTGCTAAGAGCGTTACGGCTGTTGAAGGTGTGGCGACCGAGTAGTCGTGGAATGTCCAAGCTGCTGTAGTGTAGTATTTTAGGTAGCCTTTAGGATTTTCTTTGTTTTTCCTTGTAGCTTTTGTTTTGCTTGAACTCCTTCAACCTTTGCTAGTTGTTTATAAACATGTTTTCCTTCGTTTTTCTTCATCTTCACTTCTTTTGTTCATGCCCTAACCTTTAGACTTGATAGACCAGTGGCAGGCATGCTACTTTTTTATAAGCAGATAAACTCGCGTAGCCTATGCAGCCGTAGGTGTTGGTGTAGAACTTTGCAAAGTTGTTAGCCATAGGGTTGGCAGCCGGATGCCTTACTTACAGAAGCAGACAAGTCCGCGTAACCACTAGGCTGTTAACTTTGACTTTCTTCAATTCCGTAGGTTGCGTAGCAAGTATCACAACACTTTAGGACTTGGTGTAGGTTGTTCCGCGCTTGGCAGAGGTGAAGCTTATCGACTACGTAGCATGTCGGCAGTGGATAAAACTTGGTATATGCGCGCTAGCTTGTCTAACCTTTCACAAGAATGTGCGGTTGTATAAGTCTAGTGCGGCTTCACTGCTCGAAGGGCAAGCCGTAGGCAGTCTTCCGGAATCCGTAGGCTACCTTAGTGCACTCGGTAGCAGCTTTAGGATTCCAGGGCAGCCGTCCATCGGATATACTGCGTAATGTGCCCTCTCCGTCTCTAGGGCCCGGTTCCCCACGGATTAGGCCAAGAGACCCAAAATCCTTCAGTTAGCTAAACCTTGAAAAAGACCATTGCGGCTACTTCTAGGAATCCCGGCGCAAGCCATCGTGCATCTAGTTATACTAGGGCAGCCAGGCTCATCCACGTCTGGATATTCGGAGTGTAAAGTTTATCCTCCCGTCTTGGAGAGCTGACCCATATGGGTGTCGGAGAATTGGTTTACCCTCTCGCACTGGAGAGCATGGTTGGTCCCTCGGGGGGCGCAATTCCTGCGATGAGTCCCTAAGAAGGGTGCAGTCTTCTTTTGAAGTGCAAGAGTGATTAGTTGTTGTAAGCATGCAGCCAAGCCAAGTTGTGATTACTTATAAATTCCTCATTGAAAAACGAGTGAAACGAACGAGAACTTTAGCTGTAAGGTAGGAACTGCATAACAACTGGATAGTCCTCAGCTTGTGAGGTGGTGCCCGTCGAGCTTATTGAGTCTTCGGGTTTTGATGCAGCGGGAGGTCACACATGGTACTTCTTCAGATTGTAGGCCATCCATTTTTTTTTCAATCTTTTTGCCGCTTCATGGTGGTGAGGGTGTAATTACTCTTGCCCCCTACTCTGCTGATCTTGTACGGACCTTCCCAGATGGGATCCATCTTTTTAGAGCCTTCTTTACCGGCAGTGATGAAGGCTTTTCTGCGCCGTCGACATGCAAATGCCAGAAGTCTCCATCGGGTGGAGTAGGCGCAGCTAGAGTGTGCTCGGCTACTTCTGAGGCATCGTTGGGCCACTCTGTTGCGTCACCTAGGCTCGGCGTGAAGGCGCAGTAGGGAGCTGTGGAGATGGGGCCATGTCATACGCAACAGGAGATGCTCAACTGCCGGTATTAGGCCACTCTAGAGTTGAATCATTGAGCAAGGGTCGGCTAGGGCCGTATGATGCGCAGCAAGAAATGGTACTCAACTGCCGGTACATGTTGCTCCTATGTAGAATCTTTCAGGGTGACGAGGACAAAACTTGCTTTCAAGTGTGTCTTTCCAGTGTTGCGTTCGTCAGAAAACTTTACATCCGCCAGGGTCTACGCCTTTATCGTCGCGCGTCTGGATTGGGCAGAATAGTACGTCATTAGGATGATTGCATGCGTTTGAAAGTAAAATTTGTGCTTCTAGGTTGCAACAACTATCGCCAAAGTTAACTTTTGAATTTTTAATAACATCGAGGAGAGCTTTTGAACTGTAGAATACAGGTAGTCGGGCCCCCATCTCTTCTCGCATGATGGTAGAGCTTATTGCTACTTTAGATAACGTCAAACATGTGAATAAGTCCTCCGCTGCTTCTAGGGAGGTGATGTCGGGTATTTCTTCAAGTCCTTGAATGTGCATTGGCGAGCCTCATCCCAAAGTGCATACTTCTCTGCCAAAGCAAAAGAGTCTGCCAGAGTTAAATCTTCTTTCATGATCAATTTTCAGAATAGCGGGTGGTCTGCTGGAAGTCCTTTTTGGAAGGCTGCTCTAGCTATCGAGTCGTTGCATCCGACTATTTTTACCTTCTCTACTTTGAACCTCCTCACATAGTCGCGAAGCGACTCCTTTGGGTTCTTCTTGACATTGAACAAATGATCAGACTTCTTTTTGATCGAGCGATAGGATGAATATTCTTTGGTGAAAACCAAAGAAAGTTCGTAGAAATCCCGGATGGATTGTGGCGGCAAGGTGTAGAACCAATATTGCGCCTCGCCTTGTAGAGTGGTGGCGAATATCTTGCACATGAGCTCATCGTTGTTTCGATAAAGGATCATTGCGCTTCGGTAGCGCTTTAAGTGTCTCTCCGGGTCTTCATCCCCTTTGAAAGATGTGAAATGTGGCATGCTGAACTCTCGTGGAGGCTCTGCCTGCTCAATCTCGTCCGTGAAGGGTGACCTGCTTATGTTGGTCATGTTCCGTCGTAGTGCCTCGTCGGTGACCTCATTGCGTTGGAAATCATGCAATCGCTTGGTCAAGAGTCTCTCTACTTCTTCCTGAATTTGCCTTTGTTGGGGTAGTGCAGCTCTCGGCTGCCTTCAGCCATGACTTGCTGGTCTAGGCTGCTATTCCATGTGTTTGGCTCATCTATGCCGCAGATGCAGTGCATATGGTGCATTCCTAGCAGGCGAGCGAGTTCTTCGCAGGCTGCTGGTTGAACTTGAGCTGGATTGAGTGACTGCTTCTCTCCGTCCGTCGTGCTGCCTACTCTGATGTGAGGTGGATGATGCTCCTTGTGGGCTTAGCCGCGAATGAACACTTTGTCTGGAAGGTTGCTCATGTTGACTATCGGAGTGTGACCCCAACCGTGAATGTATGCTCATCCGTTGGCCTAGTCGAGAGTACACGCTCCTCCGCGCGCTAAAACGGGAGTATACGCTATCTCGGGGGCCCAATCGGGAATGTACACTGCCTGAACGTTCAGCTCGTGGCTGGTCGAATGACTGTTTGCTGGGATGCTGCTGGAAAGGTTCGTCTGCCCTTGTCCTACTTCGGGATACCTCGTCCGGGGCACGTTGGATCCCGATGCGTTGCAAAAGTTGATTCACCAAAGTTGTCTGTTGTGCAAGGGCGCTCGTCAACTCTATGACTTGTCGAGACAAGTGTTGTTCGCCATTTGGATTGGAATAGCTTGGAATGAATGCGCCTCCTTGAGCAGTGGAAGGGTGGTAGACTCCGGGCGCGAGATTTGAGTTGGGAAATGTCAAATCCGCGAAAAAATGTGGTGAGAATGCCCCCGGCTCGATGGTAGGTCCAGATGGTTGAGATAGTTTTGGGCCGACTTGGGCTGCTTGGAAAGCCACGGGAGCAGTGTGGGCCTTGAGAGTGGGCTGCTCGTTGGGAGCAGGCTGGGTCACGAGAGCAGGCTGCTTGGCAGGAGCAGGTTGCTTGGCAGGAGCAGGCTGGGCCACGGAAGCAGGCTGCTTGGCAGGAGCAGGTTGCTTGGCGGGAGCAGGCTGGGCCACGGAAGTAGGTTGCTCGACGGGAGCAGGCTGGATCACGGGAGCAGGCTGCTCAATGCGCGGTGCATGTGAATGCGAGGCTTGGGCTTGGGTCCACGTGCACTTGGATGGCACGGCTTGGATCGTGGTCTTGGTACCGTGAGCCTTGGATGGCACGGCTCGGGCCGTGGTGAAGGCTCCATGGACCTCGCCACGAGTGGCTACCGAAGTAGCCATCGTGGTGGTTCCCATGGTGGCCGTGGTGAAGGCATCATGGACCTCGCCGTGGGTGGCTACCGAGGTAGCCACCACGGTGGTTCCCATGGTGGAAGCTCGTGGTGATGATGCCGCTCCCCTTATTGTCGCATTTTGCCTTACGGATCTCCGGGTCGTGGTGAAGGCTCCATGGACCTCGCCACGAGTGGCTACCGAAGTAGCCACCGCGGTGGTTCCCATGGTGGCCGTGGTGAAGGCACCATGGACCTCGCCGCGGGTAGCTACCGAAGTAGCCACCACGTTGGTTCCCATGGTTGAAGCTCGTGATGATGATGCCGCTCCCCTTATTGTCGCATTTAGCCTCACGGATCTCCGCAATCCCATTTCTTGAACATTAGAATTTTCACTTGTGGAATTTTCTAAATTTCTAGCCATTATATTTTGCTTGTACGTTTTATCAAAGAACCTTTGCAAGTAAAAAATTCTAATAATAAGAACGTATGAAAAATATTCAAATGGACTAGAAAATAAAGAAAAAACCTTTTTTGTGCGAGAGTCTTCTACGAGTATGGATTTCAACTCTCAATGAAAGCCCCAATTTGTGGATGCAAATTTCTTCCTCCTCGATCTTGGACGATTTTGCACCTACAAAACAATTAACACCTTAGGTTAAGGCCAAGAGCCTCACGCGCCCACGATGAATGGGGGGGGCTTTGGCCGAAGAACCTCCGATGCCAAAGTTAGAATTTAGAGAGAAAGAGTGTTTAGAGAATTTTGGGATTTTTGCCAAAGTGTTGGAATTAGCTTTTTGGTGAGAATGAGAGTATATTTATAGGGATAGGAGGTGGCTAGGGTTTTTAGGTTTAATTAGCCAATTTATTTGGCTATTAAACATAAAATGAATGTTTTGATGGTTTTTTGTATAATTGGCTAATAAAAAGGAAGAAATGGTGGGAAAAGGTAGAAAAAAGGTAATGGATTAGGTTTTTCAATGGGATAGCCGGCCCTCTTGTGTTTTTAGGTTTGAGTGGATGTTTCAAATTGACAATTAAGGGATTGATTAGGTAATTAATCCCTTAATTAGTCAATTATTATGATTTTATGAAATATGAAAGGAATAAGTATATTATTTAGCTAATTGATTAGCTAAATAATGAAATGGGAAATATATGAATAAATTAGGTTTTAAGTTGATACCTATTTTGGGCACTTTTGACTTGGTTGAAAAAATGATTCTCTACTGCTCGCGTGTAGGAAACCCGGTATGCCTCGAGGGTATTTTTGTCCTCTTTTGTCCAAAAGTCCACGTGTCGCCTAGTGAATATTTTTGGCTCCACAAGAACAAATGCCCAATTGCAGTCTGATACTTTGTGAGTGTCAGCTTCCTTGAATTAGTATGAGACTAAGAGGTAAAGATGAGATTGTCAAAAAGAAAACAGAGAAACACAATGCGTAATGGTAAAAGAGAGGGTACTTGGAGATGAAGGTGACAGTTCTGTTCCTGCTAGTGGCATATATCTAGTTACTTGATACAACGGAGTCAATATGTTCAAGTACAAACTCATAAAGCTTCTTCTACAGGCTCTTTATTCTCTTATCTACGTAAATCCTTCCCTTGATTAAGTCATCCAACCATAAATTCACCCTTTTAAGTTGCCCTAGCAAACGTGCAATCTCAGGGATTCCTTCCTCTTTGTTCAATCTGAACCCCACATTTAGTGAATCCTCCAAGTACTTTAGAAACCACTCACAACACACAAAAAGTAGCTTTTCTGCCAACCTTGCTGTCTCTTTTAATCTGTTTTCTTTGGGGTACTGGTCCCTTTCAGTGCTCATTTTCTTCAAAGCTGGAACAATTCGTGGACGATTTTGTTTGGTTTGGGGTGTACTATTAGCTAGATTAGATTCCGCTGGAGCATTCTCTACTACAACATAATGATACATCTCACCATTTGGAATTCCACCATTTCCTTGTGCTCTGAACAAACTGAATTTCGAAATATTAGCTCCTAAGGCGGCTTCCACCCATGAAGTGGCATTCGTACTAGTGGAAGTTTTATACACATGTGACACCCAAGCCTGTCGGCCCTTTAAACTGCGTGATTTAACATCAGGGTGGCTTGTGTTGAACAAGGAATCAACAGCCATGGCTGCTCCCTCCATGTTCTGGTGGAGGTTCAAAAATTTCTACATCAGTGTCCTGCAGAAACTTTGTGAGAGGACTCTCTGAGTTCTGCAAACATGCTGGAAAACAGAAACTTAGTCATCATTTCTTCGCATGATAGATAAAGAAATAAAATAAAAAAGAATTTAGAATATGCTAAGGAAGCCAACTATAATCTAAATGAACTTCTCTGTTCCATTATACAGTTGCTAACTTAAGACATACAGAGGGGGAAAAATAACATTAAGCTCAACATTTTTTCTGAAGACAATTGTACAGCGGCAGAAATCTCAATAACTGCATGTAAAGGTGGAGTTTTTTGTTGTACTTGTAAACCACTGCAGCAGCATTTTAAATGTCTCACTCAAAACTGTCTACATTCTAAACCAACAAAATAGATCTAACCCAACCCAAATTATATGTAGTTTATTTAATAATGCAATCATCTTCCAAGAATAAGGTCCAAATATGTGATCGGTGCCATCCTGCATGTCTATATTTCTATTGAACAGAATAATTTGCAATACGCTTACCCCCATTCTAATCCTTGTAAAAGTACCGGGGAAAAAGACAATTCCGTTGCAAGAGCAAAAGCACTACGTTTGCTAATATACTTAACATAAATACTTACACCAAAAAAAAAAATTACACAGAAAGCATAGGTCCGTAAAACACAAAGTACATACCACATGCAATGAATGACACCCTCAGAAGCTGATGTCTTCTAGCGCACATACAGCACCAAGAAATGCAGCATCCCTACGAAAAATAGCTCCCTGTAATGGTGAAGAAGAACAATAATATAGAAAATAATGAAAGAACAGAATCAGATGGTGGAAGCCAATAAAGGATATAAACTTCAACTTGATTGCGAACCTTTCCAAGATCACTAATGATAGATGGGAGCACTCTCCATGAAATTTTTTGATCCGACCAAGTTTTGCAAGTTCGGGGAAACCTGACAAAGTGGTTTGGAAGAGTCTCCTCGGATAAAAACTTAAATTCTTTCTTGGAAGACTTGTTCTTTGAATTTGGTGAAAGGGTCTCGGTTTTGGTTTTCAGTGAGTGGTGGTGAAAGGCTCAAAGTTGGATGCTTATGAGGTGCTTTAATCTTAGTAAAAAGCTTCTTATCAGAAACCTGCAACACAGCACCTGATCATCAGCTTCATAAAAACAAGAAACTGAAATAAAAAAACCCAGAAGCTATGTATGTCAATGAAACAATCAAATTCTAGTAATTAAGTTTTTAAAAACTGATATCAGGACAGAGAAAGGTTTCATTTTCCCTCTCATGTTAACCAAATTGTTTAAGGCTGCCTTTTAACTATTCCGTTTTATCTGATTGCATGCTCAAAAAGTGACTTGAAACGAAAACCCTTTATTTGATTGATTTGAAATAACACAATTTTCTTAAGAATTTAGACATTCTATTTCAATAATTAAAGTCACATCTGGATTTCATCAAAACACAAAATTTGTTATTGTAAAATCTCATCAGACAACTTACACTAAAAATTCAAACCCAAGTAACCTTCTTAAATCAACAATCAAAATACAGCATAGATCTTCCAGATGTGTGATAAAGGATTTCGACCTCGAACTCTTTTCATACTCCTGCTTTACTTGATTCAGAAGACTTCAATGTTTTTACCGATTAGAATGAATCTTTGTACACAAACATGGAGAAAGCCTCCATTCAATTATCAAATTCCAAGATAAAGCCTAGTGAGAAGAGTCACTAAAATGCAGAAGAATATAAACTGTTTGTACCTTTTTTTAATGTTGAAAATAAACTATTTGTACCACATTTCACCAATCCTGAAACTACTGAATACCAATCAACTTTATACCTACAGGGACCTACTAAAGGATTCGTGTTGAGACACCATTGCCAGAGCACAAGAGTTTATCTCTATCCATGAGGCCAATTACAACGCAACACGTGAAAACATCATAATAAAGCTCCTAGAGTCCCACATCGAGCGTGAACGAAAGCCAGAGACTCTCCTCAACTATAAAGGAGATCATTCTCCTACAATTAACCCCTAATGCCATTACTGTACTTAAATCATTATTAGAACTCACTAATGATGATTATGCTTAAACCATTGCATTATGTAAACTCTATATTAATAATGAGAACTCATCTACCATTGTGGATGTAGCCCAACTTAAGGTCAACTACGTATATCTTGTGTTTGCTTCTCTATATCTATCTCTATACATATCTACCTACACTTAATGACCGGAGCAACCATGCATCACAAACTTAACACTTTTTGTTGTTTCAAAGTCCACCCGATTTTGTGCATCAACATAAACATCTGCGAATTGGCGCATAACGAAAATGTGCATATGATGAAAACTGAAAAGACAAACTAAAAAGAGCATGCATATTACTCGGAGGAGAAAATACGGAGTCAGAAACGAAGGAAGAATTCACATATATAGACACGGATGGAAGTTCGGGACAAGGCGGTGAAGAGAACTGCTTAGTTCTAGATTTGAAATGATGCGAATGCGAGGCAGAAGTAGTCTTGGTCCCCGCATCCCAAGCCCGCCTCGCGGAATCCAAACTCAGTCTCCTTGTAGTTGTTGATGAATCAACCACCACCGCTACCTTAGTCTTATTCTGAGTCTGTGGCTGAGTGTGAACAACTTGGACGACCTGGTCTTAGCCTTGGGCTTGGGCAAATGGAGGATGGGATCGGGATTGCCAACGCAGACGAGGGGAGCTGAGGAGGGGGCGCTCTTGCTCTTGCACTTGGGCACCGCTACCACCTTCAACCCCCGAAGCACCGGAACAGGGGACGCCGATTCCAGCCGACTCACGTACACCAACTTCCCCAGCTGAACCTTGTCGCTGTATATTAAATTTGTTGAATTAACTATCTTGAGCTTAAAGGTTATCAATGTTGTTTAGAGAGAGAAAGATTGTAGACACAAAATGTAGAAAGAGAGAGATCAAAGAGAATTAGAGAAAATTGCACTGTTCGTTATATTGCTTTTTAATTCCTTACAGAATGAATACAAAAGGTTCCTATTTATACAGTTTTCACTACTTGTACAGCAAGTAACAAATCCTTAACAACCTAACAACCATATCACTTAAATACTTGATAGATGGCATCTTCTTGGCCATTGAATTGATCTTCCTTATCTATATTTTTACATCCCCCGCAATCACATGGGTGGAGGAACCAAGCATGAGATTGGCACAGTGATGACGAAACAAAGATATAGAGAGACCCTTGGTAAGGATATCGGCAAATTGTTCCTTGGAAGACACATGATGAACAACCAAGTCTCCTCGAACTACTCTTTCGTGAACAAAATGATAATCAATCTCAATATATTTCACCCGAAAGTGAAAAACTGGATTAGAAGACAGTGCTATTGCAGAAATATTATCACAATACAACGTTGGAGGAGCATATAAAGGAACCTGTAAATCACACAGAAGCTGTTGGATCCAAGCCATTTCAGCAGCAATTATGGCTAAAGCTTGATATTCTGCCTCAGTAGACGATTGAGAAACAGTGTGTTGTTTCCTGGATGCCCAAGAAATCGGACTTGTACCAAGGTAGACACTATAACCAGAAGTCGAACGACGGTCATTTGGATCCCCAGCCCAATCAGCATCACTATATGCTTGTAAGAACAATGTTCCAGGTTTAAAATGTATGCCATAGGTTATTGTACCACTGAGATATCTAAGAATCCGTTTGACTGCAACTACATGAGAATCCATAGGACGATGCATAAACTGACAACATTGATTTACAGCAAATGCAATGTTAGGCCTGGTGAATGTCAGATATTGCAATGCACCAACGATACTACGATACTGTTCAGGATTATGATAAGGCTGCCCTTCTTCCTTGAGAAGCTTGTGAGAAGGAAGACATGGAGTATCACAGGCTTTGGCATTTTGCATATCAACCTTGTGCAAGAGATCCTTGATATATTTAGATTAGGAGCCAAATAAACCATCAGACTGATATTGTATTTGTAAGCCAAGAAAATAACTAAGCTGTCCTAAGTTCTTCATATCAAATTGTTGAGTAAGAGCCAAGATCATTGTGGAAATATCACTTGAACTACTACCAGTGATAATGATATCATCAACATATAGTAATAACACAACAATGCCAAGCTCAGTACATTTCACAAAGAGAGAAGGATCTGCAAGAGAAGGTTGAAAACCCAAACCTGGAAGAAAGCTTGTAAACTTCTCATTCCAAGTGCGAGGAGCATGTTTTAAGCCATATAATGTTTTCTTGAGCTTGCAAACATAGTGAGATGGATGAGCAGTACTGAAAAACGCAGGAGGTTGAGCCATATATACCTATTTATGTAAGTCACCATGCAAACATGCATTTTTGACATCTAATTGGCGCAAATCCCAATGAAACTGAGCAGCAAGAGCCATAATTAATCGAACTGTAGTTGGTTTGACCACGGGACTGAATGTCTCACTATAGTCAATCCCCTCTTCTTGACTATAACCCTTGGCAACTAATCGTGCCTTGTACCTGGAAATATACCCATCAGGATGCTTTTTAAGGCGATAAACCCACTTGCAGCCAACAAGATTTTTGCCACTTGGAAGGGGAACAAGATCCCAGGTTTGTTACAAATGTAGAGCAGTGATCTCATCTTGCATAGCTGCTTGCCATTCTGGAATTTTAGTAGTAGCTTTATAAGTGGTAGGCTCAACAATAGAAATCTCGGATGAAGGAACAGTTGCGGAGTATGCTTTCCTTTTAACAATCCCACTTTTAGACCGAGTTTGCATGGGATGAAGATTGACTGAAGGAACTGGAAGCACAACAGTAAGATTTTCAGATTGAAAATCAGGATCATTAGGGATTGGGGACTGTGTAGTTGTGATAAATGCTGGAGAGAATAAGGTGGAAGCTTGGGATAAGGTATTGGGTGCAAATATAGTAGTGAACAACTCTGAAGCTGAAGAGGATACATTCAAAGACTCTGAAGCACTAGATGGTTCAATGAATGACTCTGAAGCTCGAGGTGGTAAGGATGTAGATGATGCAGGTGATGATGATGAATGACTGGTGTGTGATAGTGATGGTGGACTAGAAATCACTATGTTGTTTTCTGTGAGAAGTGGAATAAGTGAGGAAGAAGTACAGTTTGAAACACACTCCAAAGGATGAGTTTTAGATGCCAAAGTTGTGTAAGGAAAAGTATATTCATCAAACAGGACATGCCTAGACACATACAATTTTCCTGTACTTGGTTGAAAACAAATGTAGCCCTTGTATTGCCTTGCATAACCCAGAAACACACATTGGGCAGTTTTGGGTTGAAGTTTAGTAGTATTGTAAGGTCGCAGTAAAGGAAAACAACTACATCCAAAAGTTTTCAAATGGGCTAAGATTGGAGAAGTACCAAACAGACAAAAATAGGGAGATTTCATAGACAAAGTATGACATGGCATTCTGTTTATCAAATAAACTGCAGTAGTACATGCATGGAACCAAAACTGGGAAGGTAATTTAAAGGTATGCATAAGAGTAAGGGCAGTTTCAACAATGTGCCTATGCTTTCTCTCAGCAAGGCCAATTTGTTTAGGTGTATATGGGCAGGAGTTTTGATGTATTATGCCTTTGTCAAGTAAAAACTGTTTAAACTTGTTACTGGAAAATTCACCACCACCATCAGTTTGAAAGATTTTGAGTGCACTGGAAAACTGAGTAGACAGAAAAGCATGAAACTGCACAAACGTTTGAAACACCTCACTTTTATTCATTAATGGAAATATCCAGGTAAACCTGGCACATTCATCAACAAAAGTAACAAAAATCGGAAGCCTTCTATTGACAATGTAGGAGATGGCCCCCAAACATCACTATGGATGACTTCTAAAGGTTGTACAGTTTTATTTGCAGGAAAAAGGAAAGGCAATTTAGTTATTTTGCCCTCTAAACAAGAGATACACACATGCCTAGATTGGTCTAATGCAAAAGGAACCTGAGATTGGTCCAACATTTTTGCAGCAACAAGATTAGAAGGGTGACCTAATCTGTTGTGCCAAAGAGATGTGTTGACTTGATGACCAATGAGACAATGTTGTTGTTTAGGGAAGTGAGATGCTTGATATGCTTGCTTGAGTATGAATGGAGGTATATGAAAAGGAATCGGGTACAATCCAGCTCTACACAGCTCCTGAAGAAGGATTCTCCCTGTAATATTGTCCTGTATCCAGAAACAAAACTCATCACATATAAACCGGCAATGATTATCTTTACAGAGCTGATATACGGACAATAGATGTTGTGACAGTTTTGGAACATGTAAAATTTCTTTCAACTGAAAAGCATATTTAGGAGCTCTTAAAGTTGAAGAACCAGTATGAGATATTTCCAAACCTGAGCCACTAGCTATGGTGATAGTATTAGTGCATGTGAAAGGAGTGGCAAGATTAAGGTTTGCCAATTGAGAGGTCATATGAGATGTAGCTCCAGTGTCAGCCACCCAAAACTGTTCTTGTGGGGCAGAAGGTTGATAAGTCGCATTCATGGCAGTGAGATTTGGTGATGGTAACCTCCCCTGATAAGAAAAGTTAGCCCTGTGGTAGCATTGGAGTGCAGAGTGTCTAAATTTCCAGCAAATTTGGCACTGGATAGGAGAAGACAAAACTGGTGTAGAAAAGTGCCTTTGAAAACAATCAGAGGCAATGTGACATTTTTTTGGTACAAATCTGACAAGTAGGCACATCATTGCCATGCTTAGGACAAGTAGAAACATGAGGTCGTACATGACCAAGAATTCCAGGACCAGTATTGTAATTGCTACCAGAAAATCATGGATTCCCAAAATGATTTCGACCCTTAGATCGGCCTCTGAAGTTAGAGCCTCGAAATCCTCCAGAATTGTAGTTATTGCCACCATTAGCATAACCTCCATAATTATAGTTGGGACCACCATTATTTGAATAAGAAGAACTTCCAGTTTGATATTGTGATGACTGATTGCCATTTGAAGGAGAAGAATGACCTACAAGTAGTAATCCTTTCCCTTTAGAGTCATGGCCTTGAGCTAGCATAGCAAGAACAAAAGAGCTAGACAGTGAAGAGTTTTCAAGAACAGCTTCCTCAGCAAGTAACTGAGCTCAAAAGTCTTTTAGTAAAATAACATTGTCTCTCCCTCGAATCACAGTTCTAAAGGTATTGTACTCGGAAGGTAACCCTTTGAGAGCAATGATGACAATATCATCATCATCAAATGATACTCCAGCAGCAGCCAAATGATCACGGGCATCCTTTACCCTTTGTAGATACTGAGAAACTAACTCAGTTCCCTTCTTAATATTTTGAAGCTTAGTTTTCAATTGAAATATACTAGCTTTGGTGACCGTGGAAAACCTATCACGAAGACTCATCCATATTTCTCGTGCATCGGTACAACCAATTATACAAGACATGCCAGTAACAGATAAAGTTGCAATGATCAGCTGCATTAACGCACGATCATGCATATTTCATATCTGATATGCTTCAGTTTCAACACCTTCAAGATTAGGATTATCAACGAACCGAGTAGGACACTGACGAGAACCATCCACAAAGCCAAGAATCCCATGACTTTCAAGCAGCAATTGCATCTGATAATGCCAGACTAGGTAATTTGTATCATCCAACTTCACAATCACAGAGGTGGACACAGTAGGAATTAAATTCGTAATTGGAGATTGCACAATTTGTAGCTGTGCAGCAGTCACCATATTTTCGCAGATCGTATAAGCAAACAGAATTTCTTGCAAGAATTGATAGTTTGAAGACCGTTCTTGAACAATCTTGAGACGAAAATCAACTTCAATTATACAAAGGAGAGTATCACAGAGAAAATTTCACTGACACATTTCATCAAACACCTGATGTGCAATAATCAAGCTTCAAAATCAAGAGGAGAAGGCACATATACTATATCATTCTAGAAGAAGAATTGCATACCAGAAGTTCACACAGATGAATGAAAATTCGGAAATCGTAAAGATGAATACGGAAGCAAAAAGAAGATCAGGATCGGAGAGACACCACCACCGGTGATGATACCATGTTGAATTAACTATCTTGAGCTTAAAGGTTATCAATGTTGTTTAGAGAGAGATAGATTGTAGACATAAAATGTAGAAAGAGAGAGATCAAAGAGAATTAGAGAGAATTGCACTGTTTGTTATATTGCTTTTTACTTCCTTACATAATGAATATAAAAGGTTCCTATTTATACAGTTTTCACTACTTGTACAGCAAGTAACAAATCCTTAACAACCTAACAACCATATCACTTAATCTCTTGACAGATGGCATCTTCTTGGCCATTGAATTGATCTTCCTTATCTATATCTTTACAAAATTCAGGTCGTCCTCCTCTGCGATGGACACGTACGCCGAATGCACAGAGTTCGATAGCTTCAACAAGAACCCTCTCAATCTACTATTCTAGTTCCATGGATCATTTTCATCGTCGTCTCCTCCTCCCGGACACGGCACGATCTCGATCACCTGCAACACCGCCGACTTGTGCTCTCCGGTCACCTTCACGTTCTTGTTCCTCGCATTCTCTAGGAGCTTCGGTAGCACGCCAGGCGTTAGGGATTCCATTGGTCGTCTGTGCACTCCCACAGTAGTTCTCCTCCTCCTTCTCGTTCAAACAGTCTTTCCAGAGTCAAGACTGTAACGGTACACTCGTGACGCCTCCTTGACGGAGATGGGAGAGAGAAGAACAGAGAGAGATATGGTTCGTCCTATGCATAAGCCTGTAGGGTGATTGATACTAGGGGATGCTATGGCCATCTCTAACCGAAGGGTCCAGAGGATAAAAAATAGTCCGAAAACCATCTCAAACCGAAAATTAGGCCAAAGGCTCGTGGGCCCCATGAAATTTGAAAAGGCTGCAGCATGCAGTCAACCAGCTAGCCTGGGCTGGCTTCTATTTTTACTTAAAACTGTCATATATAACCGACAGGATTAAGAGCAATAGTGTCGGTTTTAACTGACATGAATAGTAGGAAATTTTTTGAATATAACGGCTAGTTAGCCGTTATTTTTGAATTTTTTTTACAGTTTTATTTATTTATTTTTATTTACAAAATTTTTCCTATAACTTCTATTTTACAAAATTTGTTTCATATATTTTTTTTTAAATTCCATTTTTTCCTATAACTTCTATTTCATAAAATTTGTTTCATATATAATTTTTTTTAAATTCTACTTTTTTCCTATAACTTCTATTTTACAAAATTTGTTTGATATATTTTTTTTAAAATTCCATTTTTTTTTGATAACTTCTATTTCACAAAATTTGTTTCATATTTTTTTTCCTATAACTTCTATTTTACAAAATTTGTTTCATATTTTTTTTTAAATTATATTTTTTTCCTATAACTTCCTAAGCCATTATACAACATTAAATTAAATTAAGTAACATGAAACAACATTAAACAATATGAAACAACATTAAATAACCTTAACCAACATAAACATTATACAACATAAAAAAAATATTTAACAACATGAAACTTAAACAACATTTTTAAAAACATTTAACAACATAAAACTTTAACGCCTGCTCCATGCTTTTTTTGCCCAAAGATGTGCAACAAGATCTTGTTGTAGGTACTTGTTTGTGGCACGAGAACATATCATTCTATAGCGCCTCATGTACTCATTTATAGAGATACTACTAGTTCTTGGATTGAAAGGCAAATTAGGCCCATCATATATTTTTGCACGAGCCCTTCTTGACCTATTTGGATCTTCTTGGTCGTCATCAGACTCTCCATCAATATACACATCTCGTTCATCCTCCACTATCATATTGTGTAATATGATGCAAGACATCATGATGGAGTCTAAATTTTCTCGACTCCACCCTCTTGCTGGTTCGCTGATGTTCCACCGTGCTTATAGAATATTGAAAGCTCTCTTAACATTTTTCCAGTATGCCTCTTGGTGTAAGGTACACAACTTTTCCGCGTCATTCCTAGGGTTTGGAATTGCTCGGACAAGTGTCGCCCATTTTGGGTAGATGCTATCTGCCAAGTACTACCCTATATTGTAGTGACGGCCGTTAATGTAGTAGTCAAGTTAAGGTGCTTTACCTTTCATCAGGCGATTGAAGAGGGGTGAACGCCCATGAACGGTAATGTCATTTTGGGATCTAGGGACTCCAAAGAAAGCATGCCAGATTCATGTGTCATATGAGGCAACCGCCTCTAACACAACAGTTGGCTTTCTCGACCTTCCGCTAAAGCCTCATTGCCATCCGATGGGACAGTTCTTCGATTTAGATCTTCTTGATTTGGCTCGCGGAGGTACTCGTCTTTGTAAACCTCAACAATTGTGTCACAGAATTGTTCAAGAGTATCAAGGCATGTAGACTCAGATGTACCATGGGTTTCATCCATTGAATCAGTTGGGGAGCCATATGCCATCATTCGGAGTGCAACAGTAACCTTCTGATGAGGTGAGAAACTAGGGTGGCTTGCTCTGTCCCGCTTATGTTGAAAGTATGGATTGACCTGCTAGACATCACGAAGTAAATGTTCAAAGACATGATGCCTCATTCGGAAGCGACGTCTGATCTCAATGCAGCCATTGGGGAGGCTGCTCTGTTCTAAGCACATTTTTCTTCGTTTTCTACAACATGACTGAGACGTATTAAACGCACATCTATTTTGCTGGAGATTTGCACTCTCTCACGCAGCTTTCTAGGTTTATCCTGCACCACCACCACTGTACCACGCTTGTAAGTACGAGTGAGGTAACATATATATTTGAACAAAAAAATATGGTGTTTTTATCACAATTTTTTATACTGTTAGTATTTTTCTAGGATCATCGAAAGTGTAGGCAAATGATATTTGTTACACTATATAGACGAACTTTTATCTAGTTATGTCTGGGTCATAGTTTGCTTTTTATTCTTTGTAAATAACCGATAATATTTATACTAAGAGGTGAAAGAGTGAATTAAGCCTCATAATGAGCTAGTTATAATAAAAACAATATTTACCTACTTAAAGGATGAGTAAGAGTTCTTACTCAAAATTGTTCATTATTGATTCATAGAATTTCGTGTTTATGATCATAATTTATCATATTACAAATCACTCTATAAAGCTCACCTTTGCAAAAATCAATTAAAACTAAGATCCTTTTGTCATCTAATTGTATAAAAACAAATGAACGAAATTGGTAAAAGCATTACAAACTGTTTATATATTTGCTACAATAGATTGACTAAACGATCTTCTTTTAATTTATTTTTTAAAGATGATCTTTACAATGAGATTTATAATATGAGTGGTTATGACCATAAGTGTGAAATCTCATTCCTGGATTTCACTGTTATAATCTACGTATTTGTATTATTGAGATTTTATAGTATTTTTTGGGAATTTATATTAATTTATTTGAATTTAGGTTTTAATTAAACTAGTTATGAGGGTTGAAGTTTCGAAATTAATTATTTAAATTCTGTAGACCTTTTGAGGTCATAATTTATATTTTCGAATAGAGCTCGATCTCACGAACGCGTAGGCGAAAATCATTCGTGAAATGGAGTTATAACGAAGAAATTAGAGACGTTTTAGTTGTTGGGAAATAAATAAATGTTTAGAAGCTGCCAAGTGGCAGCAAGGGAGAGGGAGAGTGCCGGAGAGAAAAGGAGAGGAGCAGCCCAATCAGAAGGGAGAGCAAGGAGGGGAATGGAGAGAGATTTGAGTTGTATCATTTTTGACATGCGAATGATCATTTTTGACCCGGCCATATCTCCTTCATCTGACTTCCTTTTTTGGTGATCTTGGTGTCCATGGAAAGCTCTTGACGAGTCCTACATCCCTGTAGTGTTAGATTTCCATTTTTCTCTTTCATTTTTCTAAGTCAAAGCCATAAAGTGCCGAGGGTTTTCCGACGAGTTTTCTCATGTTACGGTGATTTCGACAATGATTACCGTTGATCACCACCACCAATAGACTTCCCTCAACCCATGGAGCAAGGCCCAAGCATTGGATGAGGCGTCGGAGTTCGTTTTGGCAATGAATCGAGGAACACCCATTTCTAGGTTTTCCGGTGGGTTCGAGGGCAATTAGAGCTTTTCCCGGTCAAATTGAACTTGGCCATAGGTATGAAAATTTCTCCACTCATTGAGATATATTTGCCTATAAAATTTGGTAATTTTTGGAAATAGTTGAATTTTTCGACAAGTTGGGGCGGCCGACTGCCACCTGTGGCGACATGTGGCCAGTGGGCCAAAGATGTCTTTCTAAGTCCAATTAGATGCCCTGAATTCATAATTGATATCCGTATGAAGTGGTTTGATTGTTTGAACTTAGTTTCATTATGATACATCAATTGATCAAAATTTGAATCGACGATCCGACCGTTGGATCATCATCAAACTTTAAGGCGTTATAGAACGTAATATTTGAGGATAGCTGGAATTGATGGATCAAGAATTTGACGTATGTATCTTTCTGAATTAGAATTCTAAGTTAGTGAAACTAATTGTTAACCGTCACCTAATTCTGGCAATTGGCGGAGATCCGACCGTCGGATCGTGATGTGATTTTAGTATGTTGTTATTTGAGCATATTGTGGACTTTAGGAAGTTACGGATCTAGATTATGATGTACGGATCTTCCAGATTAAATTGCTAGGGTGTGGACCCCATCGTTGATTTTTGGTCAATAGGTATTGAACCATTTGAATTACTAAAATTAGTATTACTAGAGACTCAGTGAAGCTTTGTGGACTTGTCTCGGTGAGTAACTTTAATATATGTGATATGGTAATTAACCGATTCTTTATATTAATATCCTTTGTGGATATGACATGGTTTTATAAATGTGTTTTATGTTAAAATGTGATTCTTTTATAATTGGCCATCGATCTATTTTTTATTCAATGTGATTTGATTCATGGATTGGTAATATTTGTGAAAAAGTGATTTGAATTGCATATTGAAATGTTTTGTAAATTGAGGGCTAATAGGGGTTGGTTAATCCGCATTGGGGGGTCATTAGTGGTCCTGCTTGGTTAATCCGCATTGGGGGACTAAACTATATATGGATTGCACTTGGTTAATCCGCGTTGGGCGATCCTTATGGTCATTTATACTTAGGGGTGATCAAGCTTGGTTAATCCTCGTTGGGTGATCACTGCCTAACAGTTTTCTAGGTGTGACTCTGCTTGGTTAATCTACGTTGGGGGGTCACTACCTACTTGATTATCTTGACCCTGCTTGGTTAATCCGTATAAGGGGGTCACTAGTGGTCCTACTTGGTTAATCTACATTGGGGGACTATACTATATATTGATCGTGCTTGGTTAATCCGCGTTGGGCGATCTTTATGGCCATGTATGCTTAGGAGTGATCATGCTTGGTTAATCCGCATTGGGTGATCACTTCCTAACAGATGTAGGAGTGACTCTGCTGGGTTAAT
The DNA here is from genome assembly GCF_042453785.1 of Malus domestica. Taxonomy (NCBI): domain Eukaryota; kingdom Viridiplantae; phylum Streptophyta; class Magnoliopsida; order Rosales; family Rosaceae; genus Malus; species Malus domestica. The sequence continues at coordinate 284,105 of NC_091667.1, read as the reverse complement.
CCGCATTGGGGGGGGGGTCACTTCCTACTTGGTTACTTTCTTAGGGGTGGCTTTGCTTGGTTAATCCGCTTTGGGGGGCCACTTCTTGTTTGGTTACTTATGTAGGCTTTGGCTGAATTGTGTCCATCTAGCCCTAGTTTTTAATGTATATATGAACGATGGTTTTTGAGAATCTTGTGATTTGAATTAGAAAAACCGTTGGATGTCTGGGTGACTCCTTCAGAGTTTTCAGCGACTTAACTATGATTTCGTAAAAATATGATTTTATATTCGAGGTTTATAAACGGTGATCGATGGTCTTTCTTTGATTGAATATCACATACTTGTATTATTGTTACTCACCCGAGCTTTGCAGTTTATCTGAGTTCTGGTTGGCCAATGCACCGTTCCCCTGATGTAGGCACTAATTATACATGTGATAGATTTGGGTAGACTACGAGAAACGCTAGATATTTTGGATTCCATTGACTGGTCTGGAATTCTTACGAGAAACGCTAGATATTTTGGATTCCATTGACTGGTCTGGAATTCTTACTCTTGTTCATTTCCATAAGGTTAGTCTAGAACCCTAGATTCGAGTGAATGAGAATTACCCACAATAGACCTTGTGAATACAAATTAGAATTACCATGTTATTGTTCATAATCCAAGTAAGGAATTATATAGAGTTCCTTGGTTAAATTCGTGAATTGATATGTTATCACATTGTTTGATTAACGTAATTAAATGCTAAGATCGTGCATCTTTGATTCATGAATTGATTAATTGACAGGATTGTGGAATGATGCTGAATATGAGTGTTGTTATTATGATTATTTTAGTTGATCAATGTTTCTAGAGAATAATATTGTGCATTGTTAATTCTTTAATATGTTACACGCTATGAATTGTGATTTTATGTGGGAAACATGATGAGTTATGTGATGGATGAAGTGGAAATGTTAATCGTCATGTGGGATTGTTATGTTGGATATCATTGTTATTGTTATGATTAGACTTGTTGATAAATATGGCTAGAGAATATGATTGTGCTTCGTCGTTTGTTCTTTGAAATATTGCATGATATGCATTGTGGTATATTGTTGGGACATAGCGATTTATGTGATGAATATTCGAGTGTAGTGAAATAATGAAATACAAATGGCTAGATCCCTATTTAGGGTACGTAGGCAGTCTAACGAGGATGTTAGATGCAACCATAAAGTATACGAAGAATTATTACGCAGTTGGATCTTAAGTTGTGTTTTGCCATTTCCTGTAGGCGGGGTATGTTAGAGATATAGGTATTTGGTGACGTCATGTGTCGATCCTGAATGTATGTCGGGATCGGGGTGTGACAATAAGCACGTAGCTCAGTGATTCAAACTAGAAGAGTTTTGAATAGAACTTCATTCTCATCATTGAGTTGCCAAGCAATGTTTCCATAATAATGTGTTCAAATTCTCATTTGGCGAGAATCGAACCAAGAGCCAAAACCTTTAATGTATAAGTGAAAAGGAATACCACTAAAAATCGTAGTACTAAGTGGCTGGGTCATAGTTTTTTAAGGGGTAATGTTAGGGAGACCAAATTTGTTAAATCAAATTTGCAAACCAAATGATGTAGTTGTAAATGATTGGCTTATAAATTAAGTGTCGATTAACATGCTTATTTTTTATTGGTAACACATCAATTGGTTTACAAATTTAGTTTAAAATTTTGGTTTATCTAGCATTATCTTTTTTTAAATGTGAAGGAATTTAGGTTAAGTTAGTATGAATATATCATAAAGTTTAGATAAGAAGGACTAAAAGAACTCTTCATAACTATTAAAATTTGATAAAGAGGTATTTGCCGATTCCACTCAAAACATGTTGTCACATCCCAGTCTTGGCTCCGTCGTAGCATGATATTGTCCGCTTTAGGCCTCAGCCACGCCCTCACAGTTTTATTTCTGGGAACTTACACGAGAACTTCCCATTGGGTCACCCATTATGGGATTGCTCTCGTCCGAACTTGCTTAACTTCGGAGTTCTGATGGAATTCGAAGCCAGTAAGTTCCTAAAAGGCCTCGTGCTATAGGAAGGTGGGCATGTACATATAAGGCACATCACTCCATCTCCGTTGGTCGATGTGGGATGTTACAATCCATCGCTCTTAGGGGCCTGACGTCCTCGTCGGCACACTCGTACCACACGGCAGAGTGGTTCTGATACCATTCTGTCACATCCCAGTCTCGACTTCACCGTAGCATGATATTGTCCGCTTTGGGCCCCAGCCACGCCCTCACAATTTTGTTTCTAGGAACTTAGATGAGAACTTCCCAGTGGGTCACCCATCAAGGAATTGCTCTCACTCGAACTCGCTTAACTTTGGAGTTCCGATGAAATCCGAAGCCAGTGAGTTCCCAAAAGGTCTCGTATTATAGGAAGGTGGGCATGTACATATAAGGCACATCACCCCCTCTTCGTTGGTCGATGTGGAATGTTACAATGTTGTGAAATATGATATGCAATGTGAATGCATTATTTCATAATGTTTGTGAACAAAGTACTATGTGAATTATGATTTGCATTGATATTGCATTATTCATAATTTCTATGATTAATGTGGTATTAATGTGAAATACACACGTATTATGAATCTTGCACTGGTAGTAGAGTGAATATATATATTCTCGTGTTTTGATGATGTGAAATATGATTGCAGTGATATTGCAATATTTCATCAGTTTTATGCATCATGAGGCATTTATGTGAATTGCATATGCATTGTGAATGCATTATTTCAAATTTTTGTGAATAAAGTCGCATTCATGTGATATATATATATACATGGTGGATCACTCATTTATGTGGCATGGTGCAATTTCTGTGACGATCATGGAGTTTTGTTACTAGGAATTATGATTTGCATTGTAACTACAATATTTCATAATTTCTATGAATGTGTGAGATACATATATGTATTGTGAATCACACACGTGTGGGGATGTGACTACAGGTTTCGTGGATTGGAAATGCAAGTTCCATGGATGATTTGGATGACATGAGAGTGAAAGGGACTATGAGGTTTCCCTAGGTTTCGATCCCCTAAACCTTCAGAGGGTGTTATACGGACGAGCTACTCTTGCAGGATAGTCTATGTGGTATAACTGTTGGAAAATGGACACTTCTGGATTAAGAGGCATTAAGAGTAAGGGGCACCGCACGCTGCCTTGGGTTTCGATCCCCTAAAACTCTGGAGGCCTACACGGTTGGACTTGTACCATATCCCGTGGGGAGGGTACTTGGTATTGGGGTGTAGGATTAAATGGAAACTCTCGTTACCCTACTTCGTGCTGTTGTGGTCAAAGTGAAGTGAGGGTAATCGGCCACGAGACTGGTCATTAGATTGGATTATGTTGGCACACGAGTTCTGGGAGTGAATCGTAGCGACGGTTGTGTATAGCCGATAATGGTAAGTGATTTTATCAGTGATTGTGATTTGAAATTCCAATGATTTGGCTAGAATTTCTTATATTTTAATTGCCAATTTAAATGGTTTGGCTTGAAATTGTGATATTTGCTTAGCCACTGATGATTATGGTTTGAAACTTGGATATTTAAATGGCCGATGATGGTTACGGCTGAAATTTATGATATTTGTTTTGCCAATGAGGAATGTGGCAAATTTTCTGATGTTTGGTATTGCCAGTGATTGTGGCTAGAAATTTTGAAGAAGAATAGTGGTAATGGTTGTGTATAGCCAATGATGGTAAGTGGTTTACCGATGATTGTGATTATTATGCTAGTAATTATTTAACCAATGGTAGATATGGTTTGATAATCTAGTATTTATTTAGGCCATGAGGATTGTGGCTTGATATTGATATTTATTTTGCCAATGTGTATGGCTAGAATTTTTGATATTTATTATGTCAATAAATGTGGTTGGGAATCTGAGAATGTGGGTGAAAATCATGATTATTTATTCGTTGATTTACTTAATTTTGGAACTTGAATAAAATCGTAGATTGAGGTTATGATTTTATTCACTATAAATGGAATGGTGGAATTAGCGTTAATTCCTTTTTCATTATTCGAGGGTAGAAATCTCGAGGACAAGATTTATTTTAATGGGGGTCGAATGTAATACCATGAATATCTTAGAAATGATGTGGATATTTATTTTATTGTTTATGTGGAGGAAAATAAAAAATAGATCGATTATGGTTATGAAATTCGAATGGGGAAAATGTAAAATCCCGCTTTCGGATATTATTATTATTTTTATATCATATATTTTTTCGTTAAATGAAAAATGATGAAAAAGTCCCTAGTGGCTAAACAAGATTCTTTGTGGACGTACTTGATATTTTCATGATTTTCAGATTTCTTTGCATATCTGGATAATACGTGTTGATACAAGCGTGTAGGTGCAAATGGATCTTAATTTCGAGTTAGAACGGAGAAGTTATGAGCCTCGGAAGTAGTGAGACTTTTTAGACACGTGCACTTACTATTAGCAGTAAGTCCCTATAATTAGTTAGCCAAAATTAGGAAGTTTCCATTAGAGGAAACTGTCTCAAAAGCCCATAAACCCCAACCCAATTCGCGACCCAGTTAACCCTCGCGACATCCCATTTTCTGACGCCGATTCTGGACAACTCCGGTGGACTTTTTCGACGTCACCCCCACCATATTGAAGCTCTCACTCCCCTCTACAAAACCCAACCAAGAACCACCTTGATTAACCACTGTACGTGGTGGTGCAAGGCCACAAAACCCAATGAAAACCAATGGTGCTCCAGCCACCCTTTTCATTTTTTCGGTAAATCGGCAAAGCAATGGCCGACGCCACCACTTGGGTTTTGTAGCCCATCATTCCAAGAGTAAATCCTGACTAGCTTTGACCCCGTTGGACCACCATAGGTGACAGATTGACGTTGGGAAACTTTGGGCATCCGCCGGCTTAATCGGAAAATTGACCATCTTCCTTCCACTTTTGGACTTTGTGGTAGGTATAAAACTTGTTCCTCTTGTTGAGCTCTATCTTCCCGTAAAATATGGTAATTTTTGGAGTTTGTCGGAAAAGTGGGTTTCCAGTTGCCGGAAACCACCACGTGCGGCAACACGTGCCCAGAGGGGCGATGCTGTTTTTTTAAGCTAATTTTGATATTCTAAATCCATGTATGATATGCATTTGGTGTGATTCATTTGTTTGTATCTAGTTTCGTGATTGGTAGTCACTTGAATGATTTAGAAAATGGACTAACATTGGCTTGATCCCTTCGTAGGGTACATAGGCAGTTTAACGAGAATGTTAGATGCAGCCATAAAATTACCCAAATTTAAAATTGTGTTTGATTTTGTTAAGGAAAGAAATTAATTATGGTTAATGGCATAGAGATTAACCATGACTTTATTTTGGCCTATCACCAGATTTAGATTCCAAATAAGAATTTTGCGTCGTTACACATGTAAGGAACTGCTAATTTTCCGCTTGAACTTTAATTTTAGCCGATTATTCTTCTGAACTTTTATAATTGGCCAATTTTCTCCTTGAACTTTAATTTTAGCCGATTACCTCCCTGACGTTTATGATTGGCCAGTTTCTAGTCACGAATTTGTTGAGATGAGTAATTAGGTTCTTATTTGAACTTGGATCTTGAATTGAAATAGGTAAACCGAGACAGTCATGTGAATCAAGTCACAAGGAAGGCTAATGAAATGGCATCACAATCCCACTATGTTGCTTAAAAAGCAAGATCATGGAGAAGATTCATAGTTGTCCACATTAGCAATAAAATTCAAATAAAAAGTGTAAGGATGAAATAACTTCCTACATTATCCAAAGTGTTAGTCAACATTAATTGCCAGTTATTCTTCGTATCCACAAGCGCTCAACCTTTAGGTCCTAGAGGGACGCAAACCAAAAAAGTGAGTGGGGCAAAACATAATGTTTTGTAAAACCGTTGTTTTCATGTAAAATAGTAACCTTTCACTGTAAAACATGTATAGTTTCCAAAACTCATACTACTCGAATGTAAGAAAGCAAAGTACCCATTATAACAGTAATAATCTCAAGGATGGGGATATAACAACAATAATGATATTTACATCAAAAGTATGTAAACACACAAGTCATGTAGACAATAGTTACATGAACAGGCTGGGTGTATAAATTATGTTCTAGTACTACACGTACAACTCGTTATGGTCCGGACAGTACAAATAAAGGAAACATCGTGCAAACATTTATGATGAGAAGATATAATATAAGTATGCTCATGCCACAGTTGTAATCACAAATAATAGTAAAATAATAAACTGTAAGCATTTATTTTTTTCTAAGTCAAAACATGACATGTCATAAATCATAACACATTTATGGAAACTAATATAATCATATTTGAAAGCAAAAACTCACTCAATGGTACATTCCGGGGTCGTAGTTGCCTTGCCTTATTTTCCCAAGAAGATCATCCGGATAATTTTCCCTATATGAGAAACCACTATCCTAATCAATAAACTAATAAATACTAATGTAAAAAACCTAATTTTTTCTTTGTTTGCTCAAATCGGGAGATAAAAAGTAATTGAAAATTGACTTGCACCAACACACGCCTGCTGAAGCCGTTACGTGCCTGCTTTCTGCTCTATGAGAAACCACTATACTAATCACTAGAATAATAAATACTAATATAAAGAACCTAATTTTTCTTTGTTTGCCCAAATTGAGAGTTAAAGGTGATTGAAAATTGACTCGCGCCACCATGTGCCTGACACGCCCGACCTCGATATCCTCCAAATACCCGAGGTAGGCACATGCTGGCCGACACCCGAAGGTGACGAAGCCATACTGACATGCATGTGAAGTAACGTACATAAATAAAACTTATAAATTTAAATACAATGCTTATGCAATTAAGGAACGTGTTCAGAGCATACAACTAATTTGAGACACTAAAACAGGAATAATATAAAATTGAATGAACAAAGAGATGAGTCCTACATCGAGAGGACTCGAAGATGCCGATGTGGAAGAGCCTTGACGTCGGGATTGTACGCCTCGATTTTAAGTCTTGAGGGGGAACAAAACAAAACATGAGTGGACCAAGTTGATATATAAGTAGTAATAAAACAGTTAATCTTTAACGTACTGACCCCTAAAGTTTATGAAAACTCGTATAGCATAATAAGTAGTAGGTTTTCCGAAAACCCTAGCATGTCATAAAACCTTTCATAAAACATATATCATATATAGTGTGTTTAGTAGTGGTATATATATAAGGCATATATATATATATATATATATAATATTTCATTCGCCCGAAGGCATATAGAACACTTTTTTCATTCATCTGAAGGTTCTACATCATGCGTCCGTAGGCAGATCATTCGCTTGTAGGCAGTATCATTCGCCCGTAGGCACTACATCTCCCAACCGAAGCCAAGATAAGTATCTTTCAACCCGTAGGCCCTTACCGACTGAAGCCAATATACATATCAATCGCCCGTAGGCACCAACCAAATGCCTGGTCGTAACCAATATAAATATCTTCTGCCCGTAGGCACCAACCAACGTCCAACCATACCCAATTTAAATATCTCCCACCAATAGGCACCAACCAACGCTTTGATAAGATTGAAAGGACACCACAAAGTAGCACACAAATGTCCTATTGATTTTCCTTATTAACACAAAGATTTGTCAATTGTAGCATATGAAAATAAGGGTCTTTCCCGTAGAAGATTGTTTTATCTAACTACTTAAAATGTCACAAAAACTGGTTGCTGTCCCAACTGACCAGCCACCGAAAAATAATTATTAGACCGACTTACACTTATCTAAAATCTACGAAATTTTATATGAAGATACTAGACACACAGAACTACACTTACAAAAAGTTCTGAGATTTTTGGAGTTGATTTTCTATTTAAATTAAATCGAACAAAAACAGGACAGAAATAGATTTTAGGTAGTTCACAAATTAAGAAAAACGAGTTAGGGGAATTGCTATCTACCACCAAATAATCATGCAAACATGTTATGTTTCATTCAAATTCCTTTTATTTCCGGATGAAGAGGCTCAGGTTGGCTCAATGTTAGAACTCAACCTATTACTCTTTCTTACATAGTATGTTAAGAGAATGGCGTTTTCAACTTAACTTAGTCCCTAGCATGCAATCTAGAATGGCGTGTTCATAGATTTAACAAGTAGAAATCATTAAGAACGAAAAGAGTTTGAGTCATCACAATGCATCATAAGTACTGGCGTTGTCTTACTTATCCTAGAAATTGGTTCACATGTTAATCGCAATTAACAAGTACTACTCTATAATATATGTAGGTCCTCATTCGACAAGGGTAGGCACACACATATTCATAGCGTTAGAATCCTAGATATGCTTACTACGTATGCATCCATAGAAAACAAATAAAGAATTAATCAATAAGACAAGTAGTGAACCAATTTTCATCCATTCATAAAAGTAATTCAAACAAAATGTCATAACAAACTTGCAATCATATTCGAGGCTTCAAAACAGCCCCTAACTACTAAAAATTTAGTTACACACAATCCTTAAATAAAAACAAAAGATAGACATGAGTTTGAGAAGATAGAACCGAAAGAAATCGATCGAGGCATCCTCCTCCTCCTCACTTTCCTTCCTTCCCTAACGCTGCTTTTAAACCAATTCTTGCTGCATCCTTTTATTCTCCTTAACTCACCCATTAATAGCCATTTAATGATGACAATAAGTGAGAGGAAATGGTAAAACAATTGTAACTCTTTGGGTAGCCCTTATGCCAATTACTCCCCCTTAATCCTCATCTTTAATTCCATTCCCTTTTATATTTGAATAAGTGTCAGCTGACTTGTTCTTGGCTGCATCAGTTTTGGCTGCTAGATTTATTGGGTTTATTGCTTCCATTGCAGTTACAAACTGCTCAGCCTCTTGGTAACCTTTCAGTATTAAAACGGCCATAACTTCTTCTAGACAAATGATATTAATAATCCGCGAAATGCTCCAGAAAATAGACATCCGTAGCTTTCCCAGAATATAAGGCTCGTTCTCTAATTCATTCTGAGCTGTTAGCAACTTGCTTCCAAAGTCAGCTGATCTGCACAGGCAGTTTTGACGAATTTGTGACTTAAAATTCCACTCGTGCTATTTTTCTTTTTTTGCTTGACAAGTCCCACAAAACACAAAACAAAGTAAATAGCTCAAAAATATAAGGAACTAACTAAGAAAAGACAAGTGAATTTGATGTAAAAAATATATAAATATGAGCTTATCAAATACCCCCACACTTAGCTTTTGCTAGTCCTCGAGCAAAACAAAGAAAACATGAAAAACATATCAACATGAAAAACATTAGCTTCCCCCTTTGTGACCTTCATAGAATTTCATTCAAGAAAACAAATCATCAAGAACCTTAGCTAGCACCAAACAAGCTAATCCAAATTCATCTTCCTTATTCAAATGTTAGCAGTAACCTTTTAATCATCCATGAAGTGTAGTGTGTGTAATAGCCATGCTAATGCAATTTCAAGTTTTTTTTTTTAAATTTTTTTTAAACACCACATGCTCACTAGTTACCTTCCCACGAGACATACACTCATTCACACATATATTTAGTTTAACGTATTTCGCTCAAAGAATCAAATGTGAAAAATCTACCATAAGCTTGCATAAAGATCTCATCTCCACAATCATAATTGCAAAACTTAAATCAAGAGGACTTTTATTGGTTGTAATGAGGCTTAGGGAGAGGGTTATAGAAATGAAATGATAGGTAAACACAAGTTCCAAGCTACATTGCAAGCAATTCTCTTGTTGAGATTTATAAGAACTCAAGCTCTCTAACCACTCTGCTAATACCTCCAACCACACCCCTATACTGAAACTTAGAAAAAAAAACTTTTTATTTGCTTTGTATACAATTTTGTTTTTTGTTTTTTTGTTTTTTTTTTCCTTTTTTTGTTTTTTTTTGTTTTTTTGAACGAATTTGCACATAACTAAATACAAACATGAAATACCCCCACATTTATTCTTTTTCCAAACTCCTTCAAAGCACTTCACGAACATTTCTCATAAGACAATCTCACATTACTCACTAGCCAGCTTGGAAAGGGTAAGGAAAAATGTTTAAGGTATAAGGGTAGACATATCTGGTGATAAGAAATAAAAGACTCAATATATACGGCTCAAATTGGCACTCTAATGATATCATTTCTTTTTAGGAAACATGCTTATTTAGGCCATGGTGATAAACCTAATGCCTCTATCATTTTCAAGTTCATGCAATCAAATGACAAACATTTCGAAAGATCGTTACGCAAGTTCTAGATATGTAAGTCACATAAGTTCATCACACATGAAAGAATATGTGTACGAAAAATGCACACACTTTCAATTGGCTCAAAAACTCACATAGGCTGTATATGGTCACTATGTTCACATATGAAGCTTTAAGTCATGCTTTAGTTTCACATCAACAAGGCTATGTTGATTTGGTTTTTCAAAGATGATTAAACATGTACAAGGCTAACAAGAGAATAAGGAATTTCACAACACATGCTTACTAAGTTCTTGATCACCGTGGTTCAAATTTAATCCAATTATATCATTGGGTCGGGAAAGTAATAAAAATCTATTTCAAAACAATAAATAAAACAAGACAATATTTTTTGAATTTTCAAATCTTCTGAATTTTTATTATTTTTTTATTTTTTAGAGTAAACAGAACTAATTAAGAAAACAAAAAGAAACAACACGAAAACAAATCAAACCAGTTCTTAGTCGAAGGTATGAAAATTTTCAATTTCGTCAGTTTTTCAATCCTTACCCCCAAACCTAAACTAGACATTGTCCCCAATGTCAGAAAACACAATAATGCATGAAATAAAAATAAAATAAAATAATAAGAAACAAAATAAAGCATTTGGACTTAAAACTTCCCCAATTTCCATTAAAATCAAGCGATGACCCCCAAACTCCAATTTTACAATCAACTTCAAGGGTGGACATGATCAAACTTTCCGAGAGTAATCATCCAAGGGGGGCTGGTTCTTGGAACTTCGAGTATGCATATACTACGAAGAGTACCTGACATAAAAAAAAAAAAAACACTAATTAGACAAGAAAAGAAAACAATAGAGAAATAAGTAATTAGAAATAACAATCCCCGGCAACGGCGTAAAAAAATTGATAAGATTGAAAGCACACCACAAAGTAGCACACAAATGTCTTATTGATTTTCCTTATTAACACTAAGATTTGTCAATTGTAGCATATGAAAATAAGGGTCTTTCCCACAGAGGATTTCGTAAGTCCGATACCATTGATGTCCAATAGCTTTGATAGTAATGGCTGGATCTACTACTACCTCGTCCCAGCTCGAGAAGCGATCAGGAGTTCAAGCAGATGTTAAATTAGGGTGAGGTTTACTATTCTAGTCTACAGGGAACAAATAAGTTTTAGCTAATGTAATAAAGATACCAATTATCGCTCCAATAACTCCACATGTTTTATCTAACTACTTAAAATATCACAAAAACTGATTGCTGTCCCAACTGATCAGCCACCGAAAAATAATTATTAGACCGACTTACACATATCTAAAATCTACGAAATTTTATATGAAGATACTAGACACACAGAAAAACACTTACACAAATTTTTGGGAATTTTGGAGTTGATTTTCTATTTAAATTAAATCGAACAAAAACATGACAGAAATAGATTTTAGGTAGTTCACAAATTAAGAAAAACGAGTTAGGGGAATTGCTATCCACCACCAAATAACCATGCAAACATGTTATGTTTCATTCAAATTCCTTTTATTTCCGGATGAAGATGCTCAAGTTGGCTCAATGTTAGAACTCAACCTATTACTCTTTCTTACGTAGTATGTTAAGAGAATGACGTTTTCAACTTAACTTAGTCCCTAGCATGCAATCTAGAATGGCGTGTTCATAGATTTAACAAGTAGAAATCATTAAGAACGAAAAGAGTTTGAGTCATCACAAGGCATCGTAAGTACTGGCGTTGTCTTACTTATCCTAGAAATTGGTTCACATGTTAATCGCAATTAACAAGTACTACTCTATAATATATGTAGGTTCTCATTCGACAAGGGCAGACACACACATATTCATAGCGTTAGAATCCTAGATATGCTTACTACGTATGCATCCATAGAAAACAAATAAAGAATTCATCAATGAGACAAGTAGTGAACCAATTTTCATCCATTTATAAAAGTAATTCAAACAAAATGTCATAACAAACTTGCAATCATATTCGGGGCTTCAAAACAGCCCCTAACTACTAAAAAATTTAGTTACACACAATCCTTAAATAAAAACAAAAGATAGACATGAGTTTGAGAAGATAGAACCGAAAGAAATCGACCGAGGCATCCTCCTCCTCCTCACTTTCCTTCCTTCCCTAACGCTGCTTTTAAACCAATTCTTGCTGCATCCTTTTCTTCTCCTTAACTCACCCACTAATAGCCATTTAGTGATGACAATAAGTGAGAGGAAATGGTAAAACAATTGTAACTCTTTGGGTAGCCCTTATGCCAATTAGTCCCTTTTAATCCTTATCTTTAATTCCATTCCCTTTTATATTTGAATAAGTGTTAGCTGACTTGTTCTTGGCTGCTAGATTTATTGGGTTTATTGCTTCCATTGCAGTTACAAACTGCTCAACCTCTTGGTAACCTTTCAGTATTAAAACGGCCATAACTTCTTCTAGCCAAATGATATTAACAATCTGCGAAATGCTCCAGAAAATAGACATCCGTAGCTTTCCAAGAATATAAGGCTCATTCTCTAATTCATTCTGAGCTATTCGCAACTTGCTTCTAAAGTCAGATGATCTGCACAGGCAGTTTTGACGAATTTGTGAATTAAAATCCCACTTGTTCTATTTTTCTTTTCTTTGCTTGACAAGTCCCACAAAAAACAAAAACAAAGTAAATAGCTCAAAAATATAAGGAACTAACTAAGAAAAGATAAGTGAATTTGATGTAAAATATATATAAATATGAGCTTATCACGCTTGGCCGTAGCCAATATAAATATCTTCCGCCCGTAAGCACCAACTAGCGCCCGACCGTAGCCAATATAAATATCTCCCGCCCGTAGGCTCCTACCAATGCCCGGCCGTAGCCAATATAAATAGCTCCCAATCGTAGGCTCCTACAGCACCCACCCGAAGACATATAAGTATCAATCGCCCGTAAGCTCCTACATCACCTACCTGAAGGCATATATAGAAGTATCATTGGCCCGTAGGCAATATCATACGCCCATAAGAAAACCGTTCGAATAACCATTAAGTAAGTACATAAGTGTATATATATCTTAATTGGAGTTCAGTAACTAAAATGTCATATCGTAAAACCTATTTGCAGTATAGAGTCATCAATCATATATACTACGAAGAACGTAAATCGATATAGTGTGGTGTTCCAAAAGATTCTCAGCAAAGCATGATATCTTATAAAAAGTTAAATCTAATTTACTCATAAAACGTTTCATAAAACGTAACCATTAAATCATGCTTTTCATGTATACATTTTTAATAGTAAAATATACATTTTAGAAGGGGTCCACTCATGAGTACTCATTTATCAGATAGCCGTTCGAACTAGGATAGATTGGGTCACCTTCACCCGATGCACCTATACACAAATAGAGAGTATTTTGAATAAAACCCTATCAAAATGTTGGAATTTGAGAAAACGGAGTGCAGATTTGGAATCAGGATGTTAAAATTAGTCTAGGAGGGGTCTTGTCCAAAACCCAAAAAGTCAACTCGAAGTCAACGGTCAACGGTTGTTGGGTTAATGCCAGGTAGGGTCGGGTCAAAGGTTAGTAGGTCGGGTCTATTTGGGTCAAATGGGTCGACTTAATATTGATTTGGGTTGGGTTAGGTTTAGGTGGGTTGGGCCTAAGCTAATGGGCTGTTAGGCTAAAAAGTTTGGACTTGGGCTAAGGGGTTTGGGCTAATTGGATTTGCACCTGAGCCCGGCTTTGGGCCGAGTTATGCGGCCTGAGAGTTTGGGCTGGCTTTGGGCTAGGTTTAGGGTTGTGGCTTTGGGCCCAGTTTCCTTCGCAGGTTGTTGGAGTCCAACGAAAGGGAAGGCTGGGTTTTTGGCTGGGAATTCTCCCCGGCTCCATTTGGGGTGAAACCTTCACCAAAATCTACCATTTAAAAGCCAAAATGAAAATTTGAAGATAAGGAACAAGAATATACCAAGGTGGGGTTGAGTCGACGTCAAGATCGGTTGGAAAATGGCCTGCAATCCACGGTTTTCTCGTTGGAAAATTGGAAGTATAATCTCTGAGCTTTCTTTGCATTCAAACCACCCCAAAATGTCTCAAAAACACCATAATCTACTCCAAAACATAACCTATAGAGGTCTAGGGTGCTTACCTTAGTCAGAAAATTCGAGATCTCGTTGGAGTCACAAACACTGTAACTGCACAGTGTCGAGATACATTGAAGGGAAATGCGAGACAAAAAGGAGAAGGTCTAGATGATAGGGATGCTGGTGAGGTCATTGGGGTTGCTGTGTGTATGTAAGTATGGGTGTGTGTGTGTGTGACCTCGACAGAAATGAGAGCATCGAGAGAGAGAGAGAGAGAGGTAAGGAAGAGTGAGAGAGAGAGTTCACACGGGATGGGGGAGAGAAAGAGAGGAGAGGCTTGGGCACGAGGGAGAAAACCATAACAAGTGGTCCCCAAGGGCACACACATTAAGACCCAAAAATAATTTTCAAAATAAATACCCCAAACTTAATGAAATTACAAAATACCCTTTCGTTCCGTAAATTCTGGAACGGGTTGTTATAGCGCCAGCCGGAGTAATCACGCATCTACACGTGTCAGTCGAATTCGCCACACGCATGCATGCTCCAGTCACGTGCTGGTGGAATATTCTATTAAATTTAACAGAAAGGTGACGGAGGTACCTAACGCTATTGGAATATTCCGTCCAAGTTGACAGAATATTCGATCTTTTTCTTCAGTGAGCCTGGTCACCGACGTAATTGTGTGCTGTAATTTACCGACCAGAGTTTCACCTTAAATTGGGAAAATTGCCGAAATTCAACCCAGAGTTAAGACATAGCCGTTTCATAACCAAAATTCACGTATAATATGTCAAATTGAAGCTAGAAATGGAAGAGTTTGAATATACCTTTCGAGGCCCACAATTGGCCATAAGTGATCGAAAAACAGCTCAAAAGTCTTGGCCCTTTTTGGATCATTTGAGTCCATGAAAGATTTAAGCATGCAAGGCTCAAATCTTAGACTAGAGACTTTGAAACGGTTAGTGGCACTAACCTCGTCCAAATGGATAAAGTTTGATCAAAAATTGGGAAAACCTGTAACTCATAAAAAAACATGAAACCGTGACTGCTTTATTTGGGTAACATAAATATGAAGCTAATCTTCACATGCAAAGTCAGAAATGAACTTAGAACAACAAAAGGAAAAGATTAAGTGTGGATTTACCTCGGTCGGAGATGTCGAGAATCTTGTCGGAGAACTCCGAAATGAAGTTTTTCATTCCTTTAATGGCAGAATTACCATCTCATCAAAGTGAGAATCTTCAAATCTAGCGGTAAAGAGATCGCATGTCAAGGATTCGAAGTAGCAAATAATCGAAGGTGAATCATAATCGATATAAATTCCTAACCTTCCTTGCAGATCCATTTTAGTTCATTATGGTGGTGATTAGGCACATAAGCGGCTCACCCAAAGACACAAGTGTGAGATAGTTGGCCTTTGTTTAGTGACCAACTAAAATGCAGTGTATGGTTAGCTGGCAATGGTTCACAGGCGGACAAGCAGTACTTAATGTAAAATTACACAGCCACACATAAAATTAGAGGCTTGGTGCATATGACCAAGTTCCTAGCGATCAATTGAAGGTGCTTTATTAATGCTTCTACAAGACTATTCTCGGTGTGAACATGAAAAACAGGATGTTCAAATTCAATACCCTGAGAGATGTAATAGTTGCCAAACGTCTTCGATGTAAACTTTTCGGCATTATCTAGTCGAATTAACTTAATCTAATAATTAGGGTGGTGAACCCTCAACTTAATAATTTACACCAAGAGTTTTACAAAGCAATATTGTTTGTGGACAATAAGCAAAAATGTAACCTATGTGTCGATCCATCAACCAACACTATAAAACATTTAAATGGTTCGCGTGGTGGTTGAATAGGTCCACAAATATTCTTGTGGATTCTTTGAAGGAAAGTAAGAGGGCCTTTAACTATCTTTGTGGGAAATGGTTAGATGATTAACTTTCCTAAGGTGAAAGTTTAGCATGGCACGTTTGATTGTACAATCTTATAATGAGTAAAAGGATGCCTGTGAGTGGAGTATTGATACGACACTCCAAGAATTTCACCCTATAGCCAACCATATTATAAGCCTCGGTGAATGGTTGTTAGGTATAACTCATTCGAGAGTCGCTCCATCTTCTCTATAAACGTTTAGTATCAAATTCATAGGAAGTAGTGTAAAGATAATCCACACATCTTTCTTTAGCGTTTTTAATATGAAATCTATTTTTTTGAATATCTTTAAAGCTCATCAACGTTCTACCAAAATGTAGAGAATACAAGGCCTTTTGAATGGTAAATATCGTACCATTGAACATGGAACGGGGTTTGTCATGGCCATCAATCAGGTTGGATGGGTTTGAGAGAGTTATCAGATACGAGGTTTTAGGTATGAAGTGAGTGAAGTACTTACGGTTACGCAAGATGATATGCATCATAGCACTATTAACTAACTTCCCCACGAGTCATATCTAAATAAACTTTATTGACATGCCCCGATCCCGATATTCCCCGAATACCAAGATAGGCACGTGCTGGCTGACACCCGAGGGTGACGAAAGCTATTTATTGAGTGCAAATGCTGAAAACAAGGGATATATAAGACTTATAAATATAAAAGAACAAATAATAAGCATTTAAGGAACATGTTCAGAGCATACAACTAGCTAAAACACTAAAATAAATAATATAAAATTGAATAAAACAAAGGATGGATCTTACACCGAGAGGACTAGAAGATGCCGATGTGAAAGTGCTTGGATGCCGGGATTGTATGCCTTGATTCTAAGTCCTGAAGGGGGCGCAAAACAAACATGAGTGGACCAAGTTGATATATATATATAATAAAATAGTTATCAACATACTAACCCCTAGGTTTTATGAAAACTCATATATCATGATCAAAATATGTTTTTCGAAACCTAGCATGTCGTGCAATGTTTCAAATCATAACTCATATATAATAATCACTAGTGAATTGTCCAATAACCCCTAGGCCCCATGTTGGCTCCCCGTCTTTGAGCAGACAGTCAGAAGAAAATACACTCCATGCCCCAGGTTGGCTCCCTATCCTTGTGCTAAATAGCTAGAGGAAACACACTCCAGGCCCTATGCCAACACCAAACCGTCGCCCGGGATGGACCAAAATCTATCCCTACGTCCCGTAGCGGAAAGGACCACTAGGTAAGTACAAAACCATTGAACATATATATATATATATAGAAAAACAACTTCATAGTATAAAGTCATCCATCATCTATACTATAAAGAGGTGTTCTAAACATGTTCTAAACATGTTCTAAATATCATATTGTCATCCATCAGATATTCTATAAGAACACGGGTTATAAGAAAAATAGTAATAATTCAAAATAGCCTCAGTAAGCATGTTATCTCAAAGCGTCTCATAAAACATAATTGTTAAATCATGCTTTTCATGTATGCATTTCTACTATCAAAACATGCATTTTAGAAGAGGTCTACTCACAGATACTTAGCTGCCAAAGAGCCACGCAAACTAGCGAAGACGGAAACGCCACAATAATTGCCCTTAAGCACATAAAGGGTCCAATTAATAAAACTCTATTATAACAATTGAATTTGGGAAAACGGACGTTTGAAACGGATTTAGGACGTCGAATTATCCTGAGAAGTGTCCCGGGTATTTTTCCATGGAATATTCCACCGAGTTGGGCTTAGGGTTAGGTTTAGGTTTAAGGGTTTAGTAGGCTGAATGCCCTAGGTGGGTTTGGGTTTTGGGTCATTTGGGCCGCAAGGCTTGGGTTAATAGAAATGGGGGGCTAGGTTAGGGGATTAGGTTTTGGGTTTGGCCGACTACATAGCCCAATTGTTTGGGCTTGGTTTTTAAAAAGGGATTAAAGGGTTTTGGGTTGAGGTGACCTGATTTCAGGCCAATGATTTGGTCAGTTTTTGGCACACTTTCAAAATCTCATAAATTATTGGTTACTCAACCAAATCAAGTGATCCAAACATGAAAGTTGTAGTACTCGACGAGATGAAGAGATTCATACCCTGCAAGCCGGCCAAATCACCATGGTTTGGCCAGAAAACACCTCGAAATGGGCGGTGCTCGGGGAAGAACTAGTTTTTTGCCGAAGGTTTGGGCAATTTCAAAGCTTTGTAACTTCTTCGTTTCTTAACCAAAATTGAGTGATTCAAAAGCCAAAATGTAGTTACCAAGTAGGGACTGAGTGGTGGCCAGATTTGACCGGAAAATGGTAGGAAAGATGGCTAAACGACCATGGCCTGGAAATTTCTAGAATTGCACACTGACTTTCCTTGAGTTTTTTCGAGTTCTTACACCACCAAAACCACCCAAAAACTTACTAACCTTTAACCTAAACATGATCTACAATGATAGGGACCAATTTCGAGGCTTACCTTCGTCAGGAAATCAAGAAATACGTCGGGGAAGATGATGAACAGTGACGTCACTGTTGGGGTACACTTCTTCTAGCCACGGGTTCACGAGGTCTATGTGTCACTTTGGAGGGTTGCTAATGTTGTTAAGCTCGGGGATGAGGAGGATAAGTTGCAAAGGAGAGAGAGCCCTCAGGGGTGTGGAACGGGAAGAAATAAAGGGAGAGAAAGTGATGGGAAGAGAGAGAGAGAACTGTGTGTGGGTGTGTATATGTTAAAAATTAGAAAAAAAGGAAGAGCCGGGGGAACCAAATCATGGGTGGGCCCTTTGGCACACCAATTAAAACCCAAAAACAATTTTAAAAGAAAAAGATCTAGCCCAAGATGCAATTTCACGAAAATACCCTCTTCATTCCAATAAAATCGGGACGGGTTGTTACACCACATGTATATAGTAAATTTGCATTCAATTAATCATTCAAGAAAATCCATAACAATATCCAATTTGAAATAATAAACCGAAATACAAGCACCAAACTTACAAGTTCGAGAACAAAAATTGTATACAAACTTAGACCACTAGCAAACTTTGACTGACATGGGCCTCATGTTTTAAAATCTAATATGTCACTGGTGCATTAGCTTCTTGAAAATTAGAAATCTCTAACATTGTATCTTCAGAATTCTCAACTTGGCCAAAATTAGCCTTCATAGCCGGCCTCTTGGAGTGGTACTCCTTCGTGACGTGTGACGAGGCTACAAACTTTGAACTAATGTTAAAGAAGCCACCGTGGTAGCACATATCAAGGCTAGTGAAATACTCTTGTTTTTGCCCTTAGTCTTGAAATCTTAAGCCTTAGAAGCTAAAGAGTCGCACTTAAAGTTG
Source organism: Malus domestica (assembly GCF_042453785.1). NCBI lineage: Eukaryota > Viridiplantae > Streptophyta > Magnoliopsida > Rosales > Rosaceae > Malus > Malus domestica. The sequence goes on along the minus strand of NC_091667.1, from coordinate 264,497 downwards.
CGTTCAGACTCTTTGCTTCACTATAAGTTTGTCTCCCCCTGTCTGAAGCACCCATGCTACGCCCCATGTGCCACATTTGACATTTTGGGCCTTGTTGCATGCTTGCATTTGCTTCTCGCAAAGGAACAACGTTTGAAGCAGTTATGCCAGACTTTTCCATCAGGAGGTAGAAACAGTTTTTCTAGTAAGCCAGATATCAAATTCGAGAACTTTTGAAAGTCATGTGCTCGATATTCTTGTTGCAAGATAATATTCTCTGCATGGGAGGTAGAAACAGTTTTTCTAGGAGATACTTACCAGTCAACACCTCATTAAAAAAATTAAGTATGGATTGAATTCGTCAAACTTCAAAATTGTATTCGTCTATAGTCTTAAAGCCCTGAAACTGAAGATTAAGCAAATCATGTCTTGTCTTTGTTGGAAATGTGCCCTAAAACCAATCATGTGATGATACTTTATGGACATTTCACATGTTAAACTAATCTAATTTAATATCAAGGGAAAAAATTATTGTTTTAAGCCGTCTCATATAAATGTTATATGCTTAAACGATAAGTCTAAGGAATATGTAATTAGGAGAATGTAATTTAAACAAGTTAGATTTATGAGACCATTCTTTTTCGTATACATATCCTAAACGTTCCTGATCATAGGATTGCCAATTGGGCATTGACAGTCCGTTAAGATCAGTACGTGCTGTGTCTTCTCTCATGGAGAGTGACTGGTCTCGAGTCATTGGTGTGATTGACACCAAGACAAGCATGTAGGTGCTTAATAGCGAATGAGTCCACTGAACACGATCAACGATGAGTTCTCATACTCATGTCACATGAGAACTCAAGGTTGGGATAATACAAAGTAGTCATTTGACCTGAGGCATCATAGTTGTCTTGTGGTTAGGTCCTTGATCTTTGATTATGTCAAAGTCACTCCATTCGCGGGTGTTCACGGCATAGTTGGGGTTAAGCCACTTAGCCATGGAGGCAAGTGAATGCGCAACAAGGGATCTCTAACCTTCAAACCGTTTGAGGGAGAATACTCTATGATATGATTAAGAATCTCTGGCCAGAGTATGAATGAGATTTAGGAAGTCATTCCAAATCACATTCAAGGTAATCATATAAGTAAATGAATCACATTGGATGGTAGACATGAATAAACTATCAATCCAAACAATGTGGTCAAGAGTATTGTATTAGAGAAAGACCGTATTGCATTGTAATCCTAAACTGAATAGGTTCTCCACCTCTTCTGATTAGCTTGGGTAACCATGACATACTGCTAGGTGTCACTCATGGTTTGTGGAAGCCCTAAACATGTATAATCACTAAAGGGAGAATTGAAAGTAAGTTTCAATTCACAATTGATTTGAAAGAGTTCTAATCGCCCACTGCCTCGCTAAAAGGAACCTAATGGATTGTACACCGTGTAAGGTAGAGATTGAAGAAACAACGGAGATGAGTAAGGATAATTAAATGGTTTAATTATTTATTTATGGCTAGAATTAATTAATATGTTAATTAATCAAACGAATAAGTTCGTTATAGACCGAGGGTTAGTTTTGGGCCGCAAGGCCCAATGGGATTTGAATGTCAAGCCCATTAACTCAAGTTGTATGACAACTTGAATAAACAAAGGGCTTGAAAGCCCAATAAACCCTTAAGGCCGGCCATTTAGAGGAGGGTAGTGAACTTGCTTTAATTACAAGTTTTCCACTCCAATGAAGGAAGGTATAAATATGACTTTATAGTCAAAATTCATTTAGGGTTTTCTTTTGGAGAAAGGATGAGAACACAAGCTCTCTTTTCTCTCTAAAGAGGCCGGCCACCCTAGAGGAAAATAGCTAGCAATCTTACTTCCTCTAGGTCACTCATTTCTTCTTAAAATCTTTCCTTGGTGTGGAGACTTAGAGGTTCTCAATTTTGAGAACTTGGAGAAACCTATTCTTCCATCCAAATCCATGGATCTAAGAAGCAAGGAATGAAGGCCCTATCTCTTGGGTGATTATCCTTTGCTTTTGCAAAGAGGAATCTACAAAGGTATAAATTTCTCAACTCACTTTGTTTTGAGTTGAGTCTTGGTTCACCTAACTACTAGGCTTTGAATTTAATGGGTAATCTTTTGTTTTGAGTGCATGCAAGCATGATTCCGCCTTTAATTGTTAATTGCATGCTATATAGATGTTGCTCAAATGAACATGTTTTGCACAAAATTTCCTTCAAGTGGTATCAGAGCCTAGGTCTAGTAGTTGGTGAATCCTTTTGGGTTTTGTAGTTCATAGTCTTTGATTTGAATGTTGTAATTGTTACAAGCTTTATTCTTGCTTCTTTGAATATAAATTTTGTTAGAAAATTTGCCATCTCAAATGTTGTAGATGTAGTTCATATGAGCATGAATTTTGGAGCTAAAATTTGGTGCCATGTTTTTGGGGATTTTCGGCCAAATCCAAAAGGTGGATTTTTGGGTTCTTGTTTGTCTTGTTAAAAGTGTTTTCAAGTGACTTTTGGAACCCCTATGTACCCTAGTATGGTTATATGTTATTTCCCTTAAGTTTGAGTGTTTATGGGATGTCTTTGGGTGAAAAATGTTCATGGAGCTTTTATGGGTTTTTCATGAATGTTCTTCATTGTTCTTGATGTTTTAGCCAAGAACAAAAAGTTTGGTGTTTTGATTTATTTCATAAAGTCTTTGTTTTGTGCTTTTTCAAATGTTTAAATGTGATTGAAATTTTGAAAGGTGATAGAAATGGTGATGGGTGTGAAAGAAGTACTTCTCTTACACACACACCACTTGCATGAATTTATGTCATGTACCACTTGCATGAATTTATGTCATACACCACTTGCAACACTTGCATGACTTTATGTCAAACCTACAAATCAACACACACATCACTCCCTTCACTCTCTATAACCGGCCACCCTATTAAAATAGGGTTCTTTTGGGGCTTTTATGCAATTACATAAAGTTTTGATACTTTTGTGTATTTGCAGTTTGATCCAAAAGTTTACATTTTTACGTAAAGGCCCAAAATCATTAAAGGACAAATTGTTTTGTTCCTTTAATAAAGTTTTTGAATTTGTTGAAATTTTTAGGTTCTAATTGTAATTACATGAAGTAATGGACTTTTGTGTTTTTGCAAAATAAGCTCAAAAGTTTAAGTTTTGCAACATAGCCCAAAAAGTTGAGGTTATTGCAATTTGGCCCAAATTAGGTTGAGAACAAAATGGTTTTGTCTCTTTAAATGAGAATTGGATTTTCATTTCATTTAGCTCCATTTAAATCAATTCTATGGATACAAAAACCAAATGACAATGTTGCATTCAAAGTTTAATTAGTTAAAGCGTTAATTAATTAAAGGGTGATTATGAACCTAAGCCTACGATAATTGAGCTATGTGAAAGGCCGTCTCAAATTTGTTTGAACCATGGGAATGTGTAGATTAGATTTTTGTTGTAATTTGATATGATCAAATGTTGTAAAAGAGCATAAGCTCTTTTTTACTTTAAAGTAATTTGTTTTGATCAAATGTTGTAAAAGAGTATAAGCTCTTCCTTACTTTGAAGTACTCCTTTCTTGTTTTATTTGATATGCATGAAATTGGAGTAGTTGGGTCCAACGCCCAATAGGAGAAACACGCCTTAATATGATTAAACGCGTAACTAAAATCAATCACCATCCCTAGACCGAGATTCAACACTAGGCTTGTGTTGGATCTAATCAAAGGTTCATAGTCATCCTAAGGCCCTAAGGCAACTATATAGTCCATCAATGAATGCAAACCTTATGTTAGTAGTACCATATATTCTTGCTTTAAAAACCGTTTTACAAGCATAGTAGGAGTATCAAGTACAACTAAATCAATCACATGGATCAATAGTTGTAATAGGACCAAATTGTTTTAATAAGATTAAAATGTATGTTTATATGTGATGAGACCTAAAACCCTCAACCAAACCATTATTAAGTTGATAAGCGTGAGAGTGCTTTGAACACTCTTTCGTGGCCTTCCACCGTGGTAGGCTCCGATCGTTTGTGACTCGTACACCGGCTTCACCCTATCATGGGGGAGTTCAAAGTGCGTGCTTACACTCAGGAGGAGTTCTATATGCATACATGATGTTGTGAAGGTAGGCAACAAGAATAGCCAACATCATATCATTGTGAGGTTGTTCTTGAACCCTTACTAGAACTTGCATGGTGGGAATGACTTAACTAAGTGCAATGGAGCCAACATCATATCATTGTGAGGCTTCATTCTCTAGAGGCCAAATAAGATGGGTACTTGCAAGAGATGCAAATGAGTAATTGTACTCTCTCATTATTATTAATGCTAGCCAACATCATATCATTGTGAGGTGAGCTTGGTAATAGTGAGCCTCCCATACCCTACTAAGAGTTTCCTCCAAAACTCTCGAATTCCAATGAGGGATATGGAATTTGCCAAAAATAGTGGGTGGTGCTATTTGATTTAAAGACCCGAATCAAATGGCTTAAAATCAATCAATTTATATTCGTTATGTATTTATTTACCAATATATTTGCAAACGCTATCCAAAACTTGACAAAGAAAAACCGAATGCTTTAATTTCCGGACTTGGTACCACAATCCCAAAGATTGTCTTAAATGGATTGTAAATGTATCTAAGTAGTCTCATCCTCACAATCTTCTTAATGATAATGTATCATTGGAAGAACATGTTAGATAAGTCTATCATAAAGAGGACAACACTTTTAATGTCATAATTCTTCAATTACAAATAGTTGTATGAAGAAATAAGAGTTGCCTTGAACAACTCTTGAAAGTTTGTAATTATGTTTAGAACATAATGGTTGGTTGACAAAAATAGTCCATCAACATGGATTTATGATGATTTTGAATCATTGAGTGTTGAAGTGTTAAACCACTTCTAGAAACGGAAACTAGGCAAGGACTTCACCTTTGTGTCCCTATCCAAATGGTTCACTAAGTTTATTGTAAACTATATAGTGAACAATAACCACACACTCTCCAAATCGTTTGATGTGTATAACACAATTGAAATAAGTTTCAAGAGAGATAGTGGGAGTTTAGGGACCATGACTATTGTAGTCAAAGGAGAAGTTAAATGAAGAAAGCGAAATAAACTCCAAGGGAACAAACTTTCTTTATGAAAGGATGGACAATGGAAGGGGTATTTGCAAGAAATGTCTTGCAAGTGTCAAGAACACACCTTTCGAAGGTGTTGTAAATTGTTGTTGAAAAGTTCAAAACAGTTGGTTCTTCTACTTGAATGCTTGATTCCGTATTAGTAACTATGTTTTACAATCGTTGTAAAAGTGTGGCTAATAAAAAGTAGAAGATTAATGAGAGAAGAGAAAGTACTTCACATTCGGAACGTGAATCAAATGTAGATCTCTGCGAAAGCAAATGGTACTTACTTCCTCATATGAACTACCAATGAAATTGGAAAAACCAAAGATTGTCTTTACATTCCAATTTTAAGGAATTTAATTCCATCACTATAAGGGATGGATGAATGTTTTGTTTGACAAAACATTGTTCTTTATTAATGAATGATTAGATTATTGTAATCTAATTGATTGTCTCTATAGTAGAGATGATATGGTAGTGTTAACTATTTAGAATATAACGATGCTTAAAACCCAAAAGGTTGCAAGGTGGTGACTAATCCCAACTGAGTTGTGATACCTCTAAAACATAAATTATGAGTTGGTCATAGATGGATGCTTTGGATAGTTAGATCCGGATCCAATGCCTTCTTGTTAAAATTGTATAGAGGCAAAATGTTTGAATCTTTATTCTTTTGGAAAGGAAGAAAGAATCACAAAGTTGTTGAGGTTAATTCACTTAGATGTTAATGGCACTTGTCCACAACATAACACTACTCATGTTGTATGACATTCACCGTAGATCGCTCTCGGTTGGACTATCATTTATTTTGAATAAACACAAGTCCGAATACTTTGCAAAAGGTTTCAAAGAATTCAAGAAATGTAAGTTGATGAGTAAGATGTCTAAAGTATTTACCTCTTTAGATTTGATCCAAGGGAAGGTAACACTTTAGAACAGTTTCCTTGAAAGATATCAAGGAAAGAAGCATCATATGATAATGGATTTCTCCATTAAGAGAAGAATGAACTTGAATGAGATTTAGTTCGTTGGATGTTATCAATTGCCCATACATAGGATATATACTTCTAAGACAATATAATTGTCAATTAGAAGATCTTCCAAAATTTTCATGACTCCATATGATGTAGTTGGAAAGAAAAACAAGTCTTAATCGTGTTAAGATTTGGGGTTGTGTGCTAAATAAGCAATATTTTTTTAAAGAATTATCTTGTGGGTATCCTTATATTAACATTTGGATATCACTTCTATAAACCAACTAACAAATGTTGTTTGTTGGGTAGTTCATTGTAATCCTACAATATGGTTTGCCTAAGAGCAAATGAACGAGGGATAGAACTCAAAGAATGGGTTCTTTGAGAAACAAGATAGTGATCAACAAATATAACAACCTAGTTCCTATACCACAAGCTCCAAGGTAGTCGAGAAGGATTTATAAACCGTCTCAGTTGAATGGTTTGAACTTTATGACTATGTCATAGAGTTGCACCTCTTAATTCGAAAGAAATAAGAATGAAAAATCCTTATGACTGCATTGAGTGTATATACGATATATACTCAAGGAAATGGTAAAGTACCATTTGACCAGAAATAATGAAACCTTCATAGCTAATTGGTAGCTTAAGGTGACTACAATCAAAGGGATTGGTTGACTTGGAAGAAACCATCTTTGACGTAGTCTTGGTTTCAATTAATTCAAAGATTGCTAGCTACAACTAAATGGTGATTCAATGTTTGGACATACTATGGGTTTCTGAAACCATTATTAAGATAGTCTTGATAATAGATGTCTAAAACTATGAATCACAAGACATGTAAGTTGTAGAGATCCATCCATCATGGATCTTAGCAAGCTAGTGGGAGCTATAAGCGTCTTATGAGAGAAATATCAAATTGTTTGATTTCTCATAAAGATGTAAATGAATCTTTTGTTTACTAGGTTTACAAAAGATTAGTGGGAGTTAATCATGTTCCTAAATTTGAATATATATATATACATATATATGATATATTAATTTTGGAAATGAAAAGAATACTTCTTCGTTAAAGTTATGACTTTAAACATTCTATAACGATAGAATGTATATGGGAGACATAGTCTATAAACATGGGATGTAAATCTATAATGATAGATTTCAAGATATAATTTGATTATATCAATCCCTAATAATAGACAAAAGATGCTAGGAAGTTTCTCATATGATGATAAACTTCAATTAGAAGGACGACTCTAGTAAGACTAGCAAGTTGCCATTCCCAAAGGGAACGTACCCTTTGACTCCCAAAGAAATAATGCGTAAATAGAATCCTTTATGCATACGCAGAAAAGTGATTTATGTATTTCATATTGTATGAAAACATTGATATGAGATGTACCTAGAAAGGTACAAGACGATATTAGTGCAAGCCCAGGATCAGAACCATGACAACTGTCAAGTGAGTCCTTGAGTATTTAAGAAATACTAAAGGATAGATTCCTCAAAGAATGAGGAAGAATTAGAGTAACGTAATGGAAGCGTAAATGTATTAGATTATGAATCTAATCCATCATTGGATGTTTCTTCATTATGAATGAAGAGATAATCAGATATCTCTTTATTATGACTAAAGAGATATTTGGATGGAAACATTAAAAGTAATGACTTTAGTGTGTTCCATTATGAATGCAAAAATATATTGCCTTAAAGAAGCTTACAACAATGTTGTTTGGATGGGAAAGTTCATTTATGAACTCTCTATTCGGTTCCAACCAGAAAGTGTCTCTAGTGTACTGATACTACGACACTAATGAGGAGATAGCTCAAGCCAGGGAATCAAGGTCTCATCAAGATCCGAACTCAAATGAGAGACTGAACCACATGATTGAGAATCATGTATAATGGTGACGTCGTTATTCTCAAGGTTGCTTCTATGGATAACATATAGATATCCATTGTCTAGGCCTACTACTTAGCCATTTTTGAAATGACTAAAGAAAAGGTATCATCACTGATGACCAAGCTGATTGGCTCTAGTGCAAGTGGGAGATTGTTTGAAATGTGCCCTAAAACCAATCATGTGATGATACTTTACAGACATTTCACTTGTTAAACTAATCTAGTTTAATATCAAGGGCAAAGATTATTGTTTTAAGCCGTCTCATATAAATGTTATATGCTTAAACGATAAGTCCAAGAAATATGTAATTAGGAGAATGTAATTTAAACAAGTTAGATTTATGAGACCATTCTCTTTCGTATACATATCCTAAACGTTCATGATCATAGGATTGCCAATTGGGCATTGACAGTCCGTTAAGATCAGTACGTGATGTGTCTTCTCTCATGGAGAGTAACTGGTCTCGAGTCATTCGTGTGATTGACACCAAGACAAGCATGTAGGTGCTCAATAGCGAATGAGTCCACTAAACACGATCAACGATGAGTTCTCATACTCATGTCACATGATAACTCATGGTTGGGATAATGCAAAGTGGTCATTTGACCTGAGGCATCATAGTTGTCTTGTGGTTAGGTCCTTGATCTTTGATTATGTCAAAGTCACTCCATTCGCGGGTGTCCACAGCATAGTTGGGGTTAAGCCATTTAGCCATGGAGGCAAGTGAATGCGCAACAAGGGATCTCTAACCTTCAAACCGTTTGAGGGAGAATACTCTATGATATGATTAAGAATCTCTGGCCAGAGTATGAATGAGATTTAGGAAGTCATTCCAAATCACATTCAAGGTAATCATATAAGTAAATGAATCACATTGGATAGTAGACATGAATAAACTATCAATCCAAACAATGTGGTCAAGAGTATTGTATTAGAGAAAGACCGTATTGCATTGTAATCCTAAACTGAATAGGTTCTCCACCTCTTCTGATTAGCTTGGGTAACCATGACATACTGCTAGGTGTCACTCATGGTTTGTGGAAGCCCTAAGCGTGTATAATCACTAAAGGGAGAATTGAAAGTAAGTTTCAATTCACAATCGATTTGAAAGAGTTCTAATCGCCCACTGCCTCGCTAAAAGGAACCTAATGGATCGTACACCGTATAAGGTAGAGATTGAAGAAACAACAGAGATGAGTAAGGATAATTAAATGGTTTAATTATTTATTTATGGCTAGAATTAATTAATATGTTAATTAATCAAACGAATAAGTTCGTTATAGACCTAGGGTTAGTTTTGGGCCGCAAGGCCCAATGGGATTTGAATGTCAAGCCCATTAACTCAAGTTGTATGACAACTTGAATAAACAAAGGGCTTGAAAGCCTAATAAACCCTTAAGGCCGGCCATTTAGAGGAGGGTAGTGAACTTGCTTTAATTACAAGTTTGCCACTCCAATGAAGGAAGGTATAAATATGACTTTATAGCCAAAATTCATTTAGGGTTTTCTTTTGGGGAAATGATGAGAACACAAACTCTCTTTTCTCTCTAAAGAGGCCGGCCACCCTAGAGGAAAATAGCTAGCAATCTTACTTCCTCTAGGTCACTCATTTCTTCTTAAATCTTACCTTGGTGTGGAGACTTAGAGGTTCTCAATTTTGAGAACTTGGAGAAACCTATTCTTCCATCCAAATCCATGGATCTAAGAAGCAAGGAATGAAGGCCCTATCTCTTGGGTGATTATCCTTTGCTTTTGCAAAGAGGAATCTACAAAGGTATAAATTTCTTAACTCACTTTGTTTTGAGTTGAGTCTTGGTTCACCTAAAAACTAGGCTTTGAATTTAATGGGTAATGTTTTGTTTTGAGTGCATGCAAGCATGATTCCGCCTTTAATTGTTAATTGCATGCTATATAGATGTTGCTCAAATGAACATGTTTTGCACAAAATTTCCTTCAGTCTTGGTGGGTAAAATAATTGATCAAGGCTTACCAGACAACATGAAGTCTTTTTCCACGAGGTATTCCATTTGTCGGGCATTATGCATATGCTTCCTAATAATGATTATGCGAGTGCTGTGTCAGTTACATTGGCTGCACTCTCAGCTGCAGTTATATCTATCAGATTCTTGGCAGTTAGGTGAAGCTTCACTTCTTGCACCCACTTAGGGTAATTCAAATCAAATACATCCAAAAAATTAATCATGGAGATCCTAAGACCTCTAACATGAGTAGCTTATATTTGGGAGATGAATCTCTATAACATGCTCTAGAACTTCTTGTTCTAGCTTTGGTTATACCTCTAGTTCACCACATACTCAAATACAAACACATACTGTTCGGGTAGGAATTTTGCTGGAGAAGATCCCTAGCTCGAGCACACAGCTCCGCGAGGAGTTGGCACTTTGGTTGGTTGTCAGGCTCCTGCTTGTTAAGAGACTGCAAGAGGAGGACATAGTTAGTTCTGAAAGGTGCCTTTGTGGGTCCTTAGGTGTAGGCCTTGAGGCTCGCAATCAAAACTAACTAAATGCTTAGGCGTGCCTCTGCCATCTCAGTATGGCAGATGTAGAACAAGTGTGTTTAAGTCGATTACTTGTGCCCTAAGTTATTCTGACTTCTTGTTATCAAAGAATTGTTGTAGATGGGTTAAGTCTACATCAAGTTCTTTTATGTGCCTTGAGATCAATGACTTTTAATTTGTTATCTTGTATACTTTTAAAGGGTAGAAGTCTAGATCTGACTAAGCCATCGGTTAGGTTCTTATTCAGTCTTTTATGACAGTAAACCCACTAAGTGAACGAGATCTGAGAACTAATGGAACTTTTGATCATCAAATGACTGGAAATGACTTGAATACATACTGGAGAACACATCATAATAACAGATCTATTAATTGAAAGACAAGATAAAGAGAGTCGGGCAAGATTTCACCTTGTCGGGCAAGGTTGAACGTCTTGCAGCCTCTTTTCTTTGTGGTTACAAAGGGTCGTGTGCTAACAGGGGACGAATGGTAAACAAGTTTACACGAAGGGATCAATACTATGACATCTAGAGAAGGTAGCAGAGCTTTTACACTGGACAAAAGATGTCATCCTAAGGGAACTATTGCTAAACAAGGGTTGGAAAATACGAAATGGCTTGAGAGCAGGGTTTGTATGCTTGTTTGTTTGATTGGTTGAGTGTCTTTGTCTCTAGGCCCTGTCTTCCCTTTTATAGGCATTTTATCTTGGTTGTTACAGGCCTTGCCCGAAAACACTTCAGTGAGTCATCATCTTTTTTACATGTCTTGCTATTAGAAAGTGTTTTTGTGCTGAGAGTAGGTTGATTTCCATTGGTTGTCACTTCTCTTGTAAACACATAGCCTTTGCATTAATGATGAGCCGTCATATTGTCTTGAGATGGATGGCTGGGCTTGGTGCTGAGCCTTGGGTAAGTCTCCTCATGTTAGTTCATTTGGGCTTTCTTTCATTTAAGTCCAAAGTTCAAATATTAACCCAAACACATACATATGCAAATTGAAAAGAAAAACAATTTATCATATCATACATGATGTCAATGTGTGTGGGGAGTCCATAAGACTCTTTATATACCTCTATGAGGTTTGGGATGAAATATGCCTAAGCAAAGATCTTGAAAAATTGGTTAGGCTCTTTCCCCTTGCGCTGTTAGTGAGATTGGCTGTCAGCTCCGCAACATCAGATCAGAAGCCTAAAGGATATCTAGAAGTAGATATTGCACCCTCTTAAGAGTTATCATTACTTGCGACGCATACCAATCCCTAGATTGCAAGAACTCTAAGACTTAAAGAATTTGATTATATCCATATCCGGATCTGATCGCTTGTCTTGGGAAACAAGCATGGTCATCGAGCAGAGTCGTAAAGACTCCGCCTATTGCCCCAGAACAGGGTGATAGTGGCACCATTGTTCTTTCTGATACAGCTTTGCAGGGAGTTGGTGAGTGCATGACCATCATTTTAAGGTATGTATTCAGATCAATCTTACTCTGGCCCTAAAAAATCATGGACCCACATTAGACATAATGATACAGTACATGAATGATAAATTAATACAGCCACATAAAGTTATGATAGCTGGTGTGGCTTCTCATTCCTCAAGGAATATGATTAAGGCTCTCTTAATTAGGTTGTATTGTAACTACAAGATGTTTTTTTTTAGTTTTAATCATCTCTTGTATCAATGAGTTTGTATCTCCATATTTAAAGGGCTCCAAATGTATCTTTGAAGTAGACAATTAGTGAATTAAAGTTAATCTAAGAAGAGAGAGTTTTTTCCTCCTTAAAATCAAATGTGAGACTTGGTCGTGTCGAGTGAATCCATAATTAGCGACGTGAGTGAATCCGTTGCCCTTGGTTGAGTGATTCCTAGGTATCTATCCTTGTTCTTTCTATTTACAAGTGGTTTGACCTGTGTCACGTGGTATGAGAGCAGGTTCTCCGCTGTGCATCCACAAAGAACAGCCTCTGTTCTTTCTCTACATTGAATTTCCTAACTTCTGCTTGACCCAACAAGCTACATATCATTGTGAAGGTCGAGCCTATTGTCTAATAGAAAAAACACAGCGCTCACTCCATGTTTTGTAGAAATATATCAGCAATATATTGAAGGTTTGCGTTTTGCACAAAGAAAAAAAACAAAACTATATTTCAAATGGAAAGAATACATGAATGTTTTGTTACCGAGAATGATAATCAGGTTTTTGAAGTTTGTTTGTACCATACTTGACCAATCCCGAAACTACTAAGCATCGGTCAACGTTATATCGTCAAGGACCCAGAAGAGTTTCCCTTCAACTAGGAGGCCAATCACAGTGCGACACGTCATTAGAAGCCAATCATAGCGCGACACGTGTCAACATCAGAAGCCAATCACAACATGACACGTGTCAATGTCAAAATGAAACTAGAAACTCTCTTCTATAAATAGAGATCATTCTCTCACAATATTTCATAATGTCATTTGTACTAAATCATTCACTTGTACTCACTAAAGGAGAGCTTGAACCTATGTACTTGTGTAAACCCTTCACAATTAATAAGAACCCCTCTACTTTGGGGATGTAGCCAATTTGGGTGAACCACGTATATCTTGTGTTTGCTTCCCTATCTCTATCCATTTACATACTTATCCACACTAATAACCGGAGCACTCTAGCGAAGGTCACAAACTTAACATTTTCTGTTGTACCAAAGTCCCCACTGATTTTGTGCATCAACATTTGGCGGCGTCTGTGAGAACGACACTTATTCCCACTTTCTTCAGCTTTGCCAAGCTGGTTTCCACAGTTCATACACTCTCTTTTAACCAGGCATCCCTCTTCAACATGGGGAGCGAAGGTAGCCACAACACACAGAATGACACCCCTCTTGCACCTAGTGCGAAGCAACGAAAGAAGAAAAGAAAGACGGTTGCTCTTCACGCTAAAGTCGATGAGCTAGAAGCTCAGAACAACAAGATAGTAATGAAGAATGAGGTCATCCAGGAGCAGTATGAGAAGCTCTTTAAGACGCTCCACGAAACTAGATGTACTCAAACACGCGAGCTCGTTTCCCCTGTGCACATCAACCATTATCTGGGTGCCCTCCAACACGGAGGGTCAATTCCCTTCGACATGGGTATCCCTAATGAGGAGCGAGCTAATCATCAAAACATTGATCAACATGAGACTTCTCTCAACCCAGATGCTTCGACCCGAAGTAGAAGAAGTGGAGAAAGACACCTCCTTGCAGAAGGGTTGGAAGGATCAAAAGCTGTTTATTGTGACTGCCGAGACTTCCTAAAGTAACGACGAGATAATCCTCTCCATATATGCTCGAAGATCAATGACCCAAGGGTTTCTGAAAGACTCGGTCCCCTCTTATGACCCAGGCCAGCTGCCAATCTAGGGAAGGAATGACAGGTCCCAGAGGAACATGAAGGTACGGGGGACTCTGAGGTATTCCGACAGACTCGCCCTAGAAGTCAGTACGGCAAGTCCAAGAAAAAACCACATGCCCTTGCTCAAACTTTCCTACTTCCAGTGGCACATGACTCCACTAAGGACCCCTTTATCTTACAGCTCCTTGAAGAAGTAAACAAGTTGAAGGCCGAACGTCAGGCCGAGATACCTGACTGGAACCAACCCAGGTCTGGCCCTTTTACAAGAAGGATCATCGACACCCCCTTCAAACGAAGACAAAACAAAAGCTTGGTTTACAACTATATACTCAAATGGAAGACCCAATTAAACAACTCAACCTCTTTGAGTCCACCATGGCATATCGAATGCACACCGACAAAGAGCGATGTCTTCTCTTCCCCTCTACCTTCTCTGGCGGAGCTCTAAACTGGTATTGCCGTCTTCCACCTAAGACAGTAGACTCATTTGAGGAATTGAGGAAACTGTTTGTCTCTCAACACATCTTCCAGACCGATCACTTGCATTCTGCAGATGACTTGTACACTATTCGCCAGAAGCCGGACGAGTCACTACGAGAGTATGTCGGTCGCTTCAGCCATGAGTATTCTCGCTGCGTTGAGGCAGATGACAAGACCACCATCAAGGCCTTCATGGCAGGCCTACGTGATTGTTTCTTCAAGTACATGATCAATGAACACTTGGAAGACTTACTCTGAGGTGATGGCACAGGCTTACAACGATGCCTTTGCCGAAGCAAGGACATACCAAGGGAACCCCCATATGGTTAACCCCTATCAACAAATGGGAAGTGGAAGTCAAGTTCTACCAAGTGAGGAGATATTGGCCATTCAGACACCCATTGCATCATCTCCTGCCTCATTTAGCTACTCGCTAAGTCACCAAACGTATCTGTCTCTTGGTAAGACAAGGATTTTTACTCTCAGCAAACCCATTACAATAAGAGGGATTTTTACACTCATGCCACCAACCAGGTGAAGAAGGAACTCATCTTCGTGCCACCAACCAGGTGATGAAATGTACAACCCGTACTCTCTTTCATGCCACTAACCAGGTGATGAAATGTACAACCCGTACTCTAATATCATTTGGCAACTTGCCATTCATGCCACAAACCAGGTGATGAAATGTACAACCCGTACTTTTTTTCATGCCACCAACCAGGTGATGAAATGTACAACCAGTATTCTAATATCATTTGGCAACTTGCCATTCATGCCACTAACCAGGTGAAGAAGGAACTTATCTTCATGCCACCAACCAGGTGATGAAATGTACAACCCATACTCTCCTTAATGCCACCAACCAAGTGATGAAATGTATAACCCGTACTCTAATATCATTTGGCAACTTGCCATTCATGCCACCAACCAGGTGAAGAAGGAACTCATCCTCGTGCCACCAACCAGGTGATGAAATGTGATGACAGGTGATGAAGGAACTCACTTTCGTACCACCAACTAAATGATGAAAGAAACTCACCATTCATTCCACCTACCAGAAAACGAGTGATACAACTTGTACATGTGAACTCCTAGCATTTAAAAATAATAAAAAACCCTTAAGCTTGACAACTCAACTAGGGGATCACTTATGCCCAACAAGAGTTATAGTCGCCAACAAAGTCTTATTGCAAACCAACAACAACTTCAATGCATGGCATACGAAGATCAAGCTATTCAGCCATTTTGCATCTGCTTCAGACATTTCCCCTTTGTAATAATGCAAACACTATAACTCATAGAAAGCTTCACACTCTTGATCAATACAGTGTGAAGCAAAACCAATTTATGGTGCCAACAAGAGCTTCATCAAAGGAGTTCAACCATAATTCTCAAAAGCTTCACACACTTTTGATCAAGACAGTGTGAAGCAAAACCAATTTATAGTGCCAACAAGAGCTTCATCAATGGAG
Organism: Malus domestica; assembly: GCF_042453785.1. Taxonomy (NCBI): domain Eukaryota; kingdom Viridiplantae; phylum Streptophyta; class Magnoliopsida; order Rosales; family Rosaceae; genus Malus; species Malus domestica. The sequence continues at coordinate 248,637 of NC_091667.1, read as the reverse complement.
GGCAACCATAATTCTCAAAAGCTTCACACACTCTTGATCAAGACAGTGTGAAGCAAAACCAATTTATGGTGCCAACAAGAGCTTCATCAATGGAGGGCAACCACAATTCTCAAAAGCTTCACACACTTTTGATCAAGACAGTGTGAAACAAAACCAATTTATGGTGCCAATAAAAGCTTCATCAATGAAAGGCAACTACAATTCTCAAACCTTCGAGGCAAATTCAAGACTGTTCGAAGCAAATTCAATTTATATGGTTCATCCAAACCTTCGACTACTACAAGGTGTGGCTTGCATCATAATCTCTTACTCAATAGTGTGGAAGCAAAATTTGTATATGTTGTCTCTCCCACATTTTCAAATTTCTAGTTTCCCCGAAAAAAAAAGGAAATTCAACAAAGCTTCATCAATGGAGGACAACTACAAATTCTCAAAAGCTTCACACTATCTTGATCAAGATAGTGTGAAGCAAAATCAATTAGTGGTACCCAACAAAAGCTTCATCAATGGAGGACAACTACAAATTCTCAAAAACTTCACACTATCTTGATCAAGATAGTGTGAAGCAAAATCAATTCATGGTACCCAACAAAAGCTTCAACTTCAAAGCTTCACCTACAAAGCTTCAACTCCAAAGCTTCACCTACAAAAGCTTCACCTATAAAAGCTTCACCCACCACAAAAGCTTCACCTACAAAAGCTTCACCCACAATAGCTTCACCCATAAAAGCTTCATCAACAAAAGCTTCACCCATCACAAAAGCTTCACCCACAAAAGCTTCACCCACCACAAAAGCTTCACCTACAAAAGCTTCACCCACAAAAGCTTCCTCCACCACAAAAGCTTCCTCCACCACAAAATCTTCCCCCACCACAAAAGCTTCACCTACAAAAGCTTCACCTACAAAGCTTCAAAACAAAAGTTTCACCTACAAAAGCTTCACACTATATTGATCAAGATAGTGTGAAGCAAAATCAATTAATGGTACCCAACAAAGCTTCAACCTTCACCTACGAAGCTTTAATATATATATATATATATATATATTTTTTTTAAGAAATTTGAAAATTCAAAAATTCAAAAATTCGAAAGAAAAAAAAATATTCGAAAAAAAAATTGCCTAGGCCTCATCTTCTTTGGGCCTAACAACTTTCGTCAACTCCCTCAACCGGAGACTTGGGGGACTCTTACCATATGCTACTGCATCTTGATACTCGGAAATCTCACGACCACTCAGTGACTTGGATTTTTCAAGTCTCCAAACGAGAAGTTTTCCTCACTCGGGAAATTAAGGGAGCACTACCTCAACCTACATGCTTCACTCACAAAGCTTCAACATACAAGCTTCAACAAAAGGAAAAATTCAAAAAACTTAGTGAAGAAAGCCTTGGTGTATTTAACACAATACGTTGAAATGAAGCAAAGCTTGTTTATTGATATCTCCGATAAGTTACAAATATGTACATATACATGAATCAAAATAAACAAACAAGAGGGAGCCTTCACCGCAACTCATTTGGAAAGTAGTCTGTTATCTTTGGGAGTGAGAAGGTTCCTGGCCACCACCGCAGTGGTTATATCATTCTTCATCACAGAGTCCCCAACGGTAAGAGGACCAGTAAGGGATAAGAAGGATGGGCGCCATATGTTGTCTTAAGAAGGCATGACTGCCTCTTCACCAAAGTTCAAGTCAAAACGACGGTCGGATGGGTCAGACATTCTTAGAAATGATGAAGGAGAAATGAGGTGCAATAAATCTCTGAAGCAAGGGAAAAATTCCTACAAGCAATAACTCTCTGAATGTACTTCTTACACACAATTGGTGCCTTTATAAAAGAAAAGGCAACAGGGCCGTTGGTTTAAAAATTGAAGAGGCACCACTCTCCGGATTCCGAAGAGACACCACTTTCCACAAATAACTTTGCCAAAGATCTCTAATAAAGTTTAGACACATAAATTTTGAAGGTCCAGCTACCCTACTATTACCCACAAGGATAAAGGAACAACACCACTGCTTGATAACTAGAAAGTCCCTATATGTGTCAACCTCCGGGCTCCATGGTAAGGCAGACTGGCAAAAATGCCCAACCTTTACTCACATTCTAGAAAACACTCCCAACAAGATTGCTTGCTCAAAAATCGAAAAGGCACTGCCCTCTGAATCTCGAGAACTAGACTCCCAACAGGATTACTTTCTCAAAAATTGAAGAGACAATGCTATCCGAATCTCAAGAGTCAGACTCCCAATAGGATTGCTTTCTCAAAAATCAAAGAGGCACCGTTCTCTGAATCTCGAGAGCCAGATCCCTGACAGGATTGCTTGTTCGAAAACAGAAAAGGCACCGCTCTCCGAACTTCGAAAGCTAGATTTCCTTGGATAAAGCTTGTCTGCAATCTTTACACGCAACATCAGCTTTCCAGATACCACAGACCACTTTTTCAAAGTGCTCTGACAAAGTTAAAACACATGAATTTGCAGCTCCCACTACATTGCTATGACCAAGCAAGGTAAAGAAATAGCACTACTACTTGTTGTTAGGAAGACTCATATATATGTCGACCTCTATCTTCTACAGCCAGGCAGACCTGCAAATAAAAAAAATGCTCAACTTTTCTTCACATCTGAGAGGACACTCTCAGCAGAGTCTCTCAAAATACTCAGCTTCTTTTCCCCCCAATAATACCTTTGCAAACAAGCCACACCAGAGCAAGAGTATCTCATATCATCAGGGTTAAAAGCAAGAGTATCCCATATCATGCTTTTTCCCTATCTTTTCCTTTGGCCTTGTTCTTACCTGCAAGACAAGGAGAAAGAGAGCAATCAGTCAGCACTTGGAATCAAGCTTCCAGTTAGGAACTGACTGCCTGGAACCCCTTGCCTGATTACTTACCTAACATTGCTCTCGAGTACTCATCTTCAACATCTTATGCTTCCAAAGAAGATACCACATCTGCCTGAGGAACAGATAGGGCAAGTGAGAAGGATACAAGGAAGCATGTGGAGACAAGCGTAACAGAACACGTGCTGATACATCCACTACTTTGTCAACAGCAAAAGTATCCCATATCATCAGGTCGAACGTACTTTAGATTTGATGGACTTGTTTTAACCGTCAAATTCTTAAGTCGGCCTCATACTGTGAAGGAAACCAGAAAACCCTCTAGCCCAGTTCAAGAATAAGCCTGTGAAAAGTTACTTCTTCAAAAACAAAAGTATCTCATATCATCTCTTCTCTTTTTTCTTCTCTTTATCCTTCTTGCTGCCTGCAAGATAGGGAGAATGAGAACAATCAGCCGGAACTCGAAATCAAACTTCTGATCTGGGACTGATTGCTTGGAACTCTGATTGCTTACCTTGTCTGTCACCTCTTTCGGCAAATCTCCTAGCTCGGTGACTTGGGGGACTCCTACTACATGGTTTTTATTACGTTTAACCAAGCCTGAAACTACAAGTAAGCTTCAAGTTAAATTGATACATTACCTTGTGCATCTCCACCGGTTAAAGATACCACCCTTGGATGAAGGAAAAGTACTTCCAGAGAAGATGTCACATCTACCTATGAGATAGATAAGGCAAGTGAAGACGATACCACACTTCGGTACTTAGAAGTTTCGTGATTACTCAGCGGCTTGGATCTTGCAAGTCCCCAACCGAGGAGCTTCCCTCACTCGGGAACTTAGGGGGGCACTGTTTGTACCATACTTGACCAATCCCGAAACTACTGAGCACTGGTTGACGTTATACCGTCAAGGACCCAGAAGAGTTTCCCTCCAACCAGGAGGCCAATCACAGTGCGACACGTCATTAGAAGCCAATCACAGCGCGACACGTGTCAACATCAGAAGCCAATCATAACACGACACGTGTCAATGTCAGAATGAAACTAGAAACTCTCTTCTATAAATAGAGATCATTCTCTCACAATATTTCCTAATGTCATTTGTACTAAATCATTCACTTGTACTCACTAAAGGAGAGCTTGAACCTATGTACTCACTAAAGGAGAACTTGAACCTATGTACTCGTGTAAACCCTTTACAATTAATGAGAACTCCTCTACTCTGTGGACGTAGCCAATCTGGGTGAACCACGTACATCTTGTGTTTGCTTCCCTGTCTCTATCCATTTACATACTTATCCACACTAATGACCGGAGCAATCTAGCGAAGGTCACAAACTTAACATTTTCTGTTGTACCAAAGTCCCCATTGATTTTGTGTATCAACAAAGTTAATTCTAAGCAGCTACTTTGAGAACAAGATTTGTTTTCTTTCCAACGAGTTGATTGGAGTTTTCCTCTAATATATGATGATTATTCTTAATATGGATATTTGATGATTCCTACCAAAGGGGTATTTCCAATTAAGTTCATTCAAGAAGTTACATCATCAACCACACAAGAAAGTCTTGAGCCTATAGTTTTTCAACTTCTTCCAATAAAGGAAGGAAATTCCTGGTTGGAAGATGATTTCAAACGTGGCTTTGATGTTGCTGATTTTACTATTTTGCAAATATGGTTCGGTGCCTTATGTGATGACTTTTTGTTTGCTATTTTGAAGATATTATTAGCCCAAGTCGTTGATACTCAATTATTTGAAAAGCTCCACCAGTTAACATCTTAGACAGGTCGAAAACCTAAACTCAAACAAAGATAAAAAAGGATTCGAACTCGAGGATGAGTTCTTTTCGAGAAGATGAGATTGATGCAGTACATGAATGATAAATTAATACAGCCACATAAAGTAATGATAGCTAGTGTGGCTTCTCGTTCCTCAAAGAATATGATTAAGGCTCTCTTAATTAGGTTGCATTGTAACTACAAGATGTTTTCTTTAGTTTTAATCATCTCTTGTATCAATGAGTTCGTATCTCCCTATTTAAAGGGTTCCAAATGTATCTTTAAAGTAATCAATTAGTAAATTAAAAGTAATCTAAGAAGAGAGTTTTCTCCTTCCTTAATCAAGTGTGAGGCTTGATCGTGTGAGTGAATCCACAATTAGCAACGTGAGTGATTTTCGTTGCCCTTGGTTGAGTGATTCCCAGGTATCTATCCCCCGTTGTTTCTATTTCCCTCGGCCATTTTGGTTCTTTCTGCGTCACATAAGTATAAATCAAACACCAAAAAAACACATGTTTAAGTAGAAAAGCCGATCAATCAGCTTCTCCCTTTTTTTTCTTTTTAGATTCGTGCATCCTTCATCTCTCACAAAAATCCTACTTCTAAAAGCTTCTTGGCCGTCAACCCCTGGTTCCGGCTTAGGGTCGGCAACTAGTGCCCCTTCCACCCTCTGGAGACTCCTAGCTCTCATCTCTTTATGCATCCTCCCTCTCCTCTCATCTTCCCCGTGCCTTCCAACCCTTCATTCCTCTGTTTCTTTGCTTTCTCCTTCTCCCCCTGACTCCTTTCTCCATTTTTGCCTGCGTTTCTTGACTTTGATATAATCTCTAATTTCTAGTTTCCTTGAGCTTGGTCTCAACCTCTATGAGCTTGTCTTAAATTTGACCTTTTATGTCCCTTTTTTCCTCTGATGTTTCTCCATGTTGTTAGTCATCCATTGCCGACCTCTGTTACTCGGCCCATGGTGTGTCTCTCCTTGGCGTCACATTTTGGTGTTGGATGGTTGTTACTATTTGTTACTATTTGGTAGGACTAGAAAGTGCTTTTTGCTGGGGTTGCTCACTCAACCCCATTTTCCGTTTATCTAGTTTGTCCGTGAATCCTTCTTCTTGGTGGTGGCAGATATGCAATGGCAGCACAGCTGGTGTGGTGGAGTTTGCATTCTACCAGATCTAGGGTTTTTGTTGTTGTGTTACTTTTTTTTGAACTTTTATGTTGTATTTACTTTTGGAATATGGAGCTTTCATGAAAAGGACTTGAGCTAAGTTTATTTTAACAAAAAACCATGTTATAACTTTATTTAATGAAAAATAATTAAATATTAATGAAAAACCCTTAAATTTTAATAAAAATGACACAAGAACTTAAATTTTAATGAAAATGACACAATTTTAATTAAAAAAGAAATTTAAAAAAAAAACTAACGCGCGTCCATCACAAACACTGTTTATGAAACTAATCACTATTTATGAAATTGAACACTATTTATGAAATTGAAACACTATTTATGAAACTGAAACACTATTTATGAAATTGAACGGTACTAACTATTTATTGGTCCAGTTTCATATATAGTATCTAGTTCTTGTGCCTAGTTCTTGGTCATGTTTCATAAATAATGCCTAGTTATTTGGTCTAATTTCATAAATAGTGTATAGTACTTGGTACAATTTCACAAATAGCGTCTCTTTCTTGGTCCGATATCATAAATAGTGTCAGTTATTGGTTTACTTTTATAAAGAGTGCCTAGTTCTTAGTCATGTTTCATAAATGGTGTCTAGTTCTTGGTCCAATTTCATAAGATTTGAAACTTATATCCTTTTTGGTCCTGTAAAAACACGCATTGCGCCGAAAACGATGAACTCAAATAATTCTTTAGAATCAAAACCTTGAGAAAATTATGTCATTAGTAATTATATTTAGAAAATTATTTTCAATTACCAAATTAAAATTCCCTCACATTTTTTACATACCAACAATAATTAAATGTAGCTTTCCATCCAATTTCTTTAGCTTGGGTTTCATATGGAAGAAATTTTTCCTTATGTCCGTAACACAAGTGGTGCACCACGTGTTATTATGTAAGTGGTGGAAAACTTTATTTTTTAATACAAGAATCTTATCACTTGTATAAAGACACATGGTGTACCACTCCGCGTTTCTGGCATCTTGAAAAATCTCTCATCATCTTGACTATTACTGGAAAACAACACCACAAAATAAAAATTGGGAAATATAATTCTATTTCAAGTCTTTATCTTATTCTAAGGAAACAAAAATGTCTCTTATTTATAGCTGACACCAGGGAGGAAAAATGTCTCTATAAATAAAACTGGGAAATAAATAATGCATATATGATGCGGCCTCCCATCACCTTTTGAATTCCTCGGCAGAAATATACTTACGATGAGTGTTGGTTTAAAATGGAATTAAGTTTTATTCGACCGGCACTGCAGAGTGCGGAGACATTTCACCTTTTCTTTTCAGATCCTTTGGAACTACTCTCTCACCAATTGCTCAATCGCTAAGCAATCCGGCCTTGCTCCTACTAAAAATTATTAAAGTAGAAGCTACAACCACAATATTTTTCTTACAATTGTTTTATCATGTCATATATTCCTTGCACTCGCAGAGAAGATCATGAGATCACACCCAAAAAAAAAAACAAAAAAACAAAGATAGAACATGTGCTGATATGCACTCGATCGGCATAATTCAGCAAAACAATGGGAAAGGGGAGAGAGTGCAGTATCAACAAACGCTGTTTTGATATTACAATGTCAAGGAGGACTAGAAAGTCGCCATTTAATCATAACGTCGAAGGAGGAATTAGCATCCCTGCTCCTGCTTCTGCTCCTGCTCCTGCTCCCGCTCCAGCTCTTGCTCTTAAAAGTTTTCGGGATGGAAATGGAGATGGAGAAGATCAGAGTTCGCCTTTGCCCTCGCCCTCCAAAGAGAATGGTTCTGACCGTAAAATCTTGAAGCAATTGATCAATGGGAATGAAAAAGCAAAGCTGGTCATCAAGTCAGGTAAGGAAGGGAGCACTGGAAGAAGTTCACTTGGCCAACACTTCACTGAAGAAGGAAACAGGAAACACCTTCAACTGGTCAAGAAGCAGCAAAAGGCAGAAGAGAGTTTGCAAGGAGGAGTGAAGCTGAAAAAACTGGTGAGTCGTTGTGCCAAAGTTTTAGGCCATTTGGTTAAAGTCAGGAGCGACCCAACCCTTAGAGAACCCAGGAAGCTTAAGGCCGCCGTTCCACGGATAACTATGTGATATTGTAAGCAATAAGTTTCTTGCTTGTTTGTTTCTACATATCAAACTAAAACACTTCATTTGCTTTGCCTTCACATCATGTATAAAGCATATGTGTTCTGTGTATAAACAGATATTCGAATTCGAGTATTCGATACTTACCAAGATATGTTTAGTCTCAGTTGTTTACTATCATATATATATATATATATATATATATATATATATATATATAATTGACAAGTCGAAATTCACATGCCCAGCTAATTCGATTATTAGATCTATTGTTTGAAATCCTCTCTCATGTATTGTCTATTTGTCCTCTAGAAGATTTCCCTATCACGGCATCACCCGAAAAGTTTTCTCAACATGGTCGAGCCAACACTCAGCTCCCTTGGACCCCTCATTACCTAAGAAATCATTCAACTTCAAGTTATAAACAGTCTCCAAGGGGGTCATCTGGGGTGGACGGAGTGAGGACTAAATAGCATTAGCAATAGCTTCACCAAGTTGTCCAATATTTGGAAAATTAGACTCAAAGGAAATAAGTGGCTCTCTACGAGGCAACATGGTTCTAACATAAGAGATCAAAATAATTAGAACTCAAGCAAAAAATACAGGATTGCCAAACCTTAGCTCTGATACCAAATTGATACGCCCCGATCGAGGTCGAAACGGGCTGGCCGTCATGTGAGAGTGACGTAGCCAAGTGGGCATTAGAAGTGTATACGATAATAAGAAAATATGAATAAATAAAAACCAACTAAGACTTAGCTATACTAAAGATAATACTAAATGTGTGGAAGTAACTCAATCAACCACCGGAAAGTCCTCGTGAGCCACCAAAGATGATCAGCTACCTAGAACCTGGAGGGGCGCAAAACAGAAGGGTGAGTGGGCAGAAAAACAAAGCATTTGAAAACACATTTATCTTTTCTGAACATAGTAACCCCTCACTGTAAAACTTATATAGTTTCCAAAAAATAGTACTATATATATATATATATATATATATATATATATATAACAACGCACAAGGGCAGTGAAACCCAAAATATGCCATGTCATAACGTATAAATCATGTAAGCCAGGTTTAGAATCAATGTAAAATAACATGCCAGTCTGAGTCACCTAATGTGACCTATACGACTGGACTATAGCTCATCAACCTAGGCTAGCACACGAGTCAAAGTCACCTGATTTGACCTGTACGACATGCTAGGTATAAATATGTACGCTTAAGAGCTACGATCATGTGAAAGTTATGCGATAAATCGCGGGTCACCTACGAGTCGGAACCACCTATTATGGTCTGTACGACATGCCGGCACCAGACTTGGATCCAAGGTGAGCGTACGGTGCAGGAAATTAATGATCATGTGAAGGCTGTGCCATAATCCATGAGCAGGAGCACTAATACCGGGTACAGCCCTGATGAGCTCTAAATAAATATATGCATACCATTGCAACACAACCAATTCAATCACATCATATTCACCTAAAGTTTACCTGAGTCTCCATAACATCACACAATATAATTCACAAGTATAACAATGCAATACTCATAGTGCAACTCATTACGACATGGCATTCAAAGCATAAATCATTTAAGAAAACATTATGGAAACCATATCATATATATATAGAGAAAGAAAATGTCCACTCATTGATAAGTAGCAGGATCGTAGCCCCCTAGCCTCTCTTGTCCACGCTTATCCTCAGGGTACGTCTCACCTATATGCAAAATAACTAATTTTACATTAATTTTAAAGCACATACACAAACCTTAGGAATAACTTCTCATACGTTGCTCAAATGGGGTGTTTGAATATACCAACGTGATCTACTCAACAACATGAACACCCCTATATTTTCAAAATAATTTTTGGACGTCACACGCGCCCTCACGCACCGGCCAAGGCACGGCCATGCGCAGGCACGTGCCTGGCACACTGACGGAATCCCTAACGGCGTTAGGGAATATTCTGTTAAATAATAGAATATTCCAATTAAAAACTAACGGAGTTACCTAACGCCGTCAATATATTTCATCAAAGTTGATGGAATATTCTCTTCCTTCTCGGGTGGCTTCGCTGGAGCCGCCGCCGGCCGCCGTTTGTTACGTTGGAAACTGGAGAAATTTCAAACTTCAATATCTTTGTTATTTCTCCACCAAAATTCATAAATTTTATATGAATTTGAAGCCCTCAAATAGTAGAACATAACCCCTGTTAGGGGTCTTAAAATCAACGGAAAGTGATCAAAATAAAGCTTGGAAAATCTGGCTAAACCTACAACTTCACGAACCCGAGTGTTCCGACGTTCAAACCACTCTAAAATTGTTCCAAAATACTAAGGAAGTTAGATGAGTACCTTCTTGAGTCTCAAAACCAGATAAGTCCTTCGCGATCACGTTGGAGGAAATTGGACCCCTCGCCGGAGCTCGGGTTTCTCAAGTTGTCGATGTCTAATCTTCGAACTAATAGTACAGTTAGACTTGTGAAGGCACGAGGAATACGATGGTGACAAGTTTATGTTCGATCTAAGGCGTTTTGATGAAAGTGGGTGTGTGTGTGTGTGTGAGGGTTTTGGGTGTACGGATAGAGAAGAACCGAGAAAGAAAGAGAGGGTGAGGGTATGGGTGTACGTGCGCGTATGTGTATGTGTGTGGTCATGGATTGGCCAAAAAGAAATAACAACAAGCCCTGATTGGGCTCTTTTGAGAAAAAGGAAGGGAAAATGTTATGTGGCCCAAACAGAAAAGAAACCAACCCAAATTAATATTTCCACCAAGTCTTGGTCTACAATCAACCTAACATTTTCGTTAAGGAACCAATTCGACCCTAATTCGCGTCAACGCGCTCGTGACGTCAAGTACAATTTAATTACGTCAGCAAGAAAATCAATTTAAATCTGAACATGTACATCCATGTCACTAAACCACGAGGGCATTATCGTCATTTTACACTCTCGGGGAGAAAATATATAATAATTCGGGACGAGTTGTCACACTAACAATTATGTCCCTGTCTACCAAAACAACCGTAAATGTTGACAAATTCGTAAGATGAGGTATGATATTGTAATTTTTCAAACATAAGGTACGAGATTGTGGTTCGACTCATAATTGAGGTAGTTTTGTGTAATTTACCCTTGTTTTTATGATCAGTGGTATCCATTATTGTCCCATGAATATCATGAATAGAAAAGTTCACTTATTTTATTTTTGCCCAAGTACTTTTTCTTTCAGATATTGAGAAAGATAGCATCTCTTTTCTTCAAAATAAGGAAAATTACAATTGTAATGGCAAACTTAAATTTTTGTAGCTGCTGATTTGATTGTGACTTGTTAGTTGGTTTAATTTTCTGTTTGGAATGCAATTTTCTTGGTCTTATTAGTTTATGATGATTTTATTGGGTGAACAACGAAAAAGGAGTAAAATATTTGGGATCTCTTTTTCTGGTTAGGGAAATGAGAGCAAAGATAGATGGGGTGTCAATAAAAAAAAGACTTGATTGAATAATAAAGAGAATAATAAGTGAACAATAAACAGGGACAGCTAAAAAAAAATGTAATTACCAAAAAAAAAAAAAAAGACAAGGGTTTCCATGTAACTTTACCAAAAAGAGTTAAACTATCCAGTGTTGGTTATGTTTGGCGAATGACGATTTGGTTCATTTTGAAGAGGCACTAGATTTCAGAGTCGAATAAACGGCTAGCCTACTATTAATAACATTGACATTGTTTCAATTTAAACACAACTCAACAGATGTTGAAGGCCTCCATGCAATTAGGAGCAGAACCACAAGTTTCCGTTATGGGTTGCATTTATTAACAGATCATGGTTATGGTCTCATAAATCGGTGCTCTTTATAACTTGTTTTAATTGATTAAAATCAAAATCAAGACGCAAAATACAATTATTTTCATTTTTTCTATGTTAGTCAATCTTTACGTGATGGCACGTCTGCACATCTGAATTTAAAAGGAACAAAAAATTCTTCTAAATTGCGTCTAGCCCAAAGATAGAGACAATAGTTATTATATATTTATCATTTAACCTCAAGATAATACATTATAATGAAAATCACGAGTCATAGACTCTAGGCAAGGCCCTTTCTCAAGATCTGAGTTTGTTATAAAAGAGCTTAATCCGTTTCAAGCATCTAGGTGAACAAGAAGAAAACCATTAAGACGAAGCACCAAGACGAGTCTCTAACCATAACCATTTCGTTCCACCGCAACAGACCGACGATATTCTGTCGAGCAGCCCAACTGCTAGAACTTGGACCCACACTTCTGGCACTCGTCGGCCCATCCACTGTAATACATAGGAAATTAAAGAACCCAAAACTGTTATAGCTAATTTTTAGGCTTAAAAAAATTTGGTCGTGTTTAAACTCTGCAAAAATATTATTCTTACTATTTATTCATATCATTTCTTTAATAAAAATGAAATTCACTTATATTCATAAATTTTTAAAAATAATACAAATAGATAATAAATATGACACTACTCTAAAATCTATTTTGATCACGTGTTTTTATTAAGTTAATTTGGTTAGTGTGGTGCTCAAAATTAACAATTATGGTCACTTAATTGAAAAATATTAAAATATTTATTCAATAATTAAAATGAATAAAATAACAATTTAAATGATTAGAATGAATAAAATAACAATTTAAAAACTTTAAAATTCATTTAAAAAGAATAAAGATTGAAAACGAAGACGAGATTAGGGAGATATTTTTCAATGTGACTGGTATATGGGGTGGTACATCACATGTCGTTATACAAATTGTGGGATATGTGTGCAAAAAAGTTAATAACTTAAAAAATAAAATTTCTCACCACTCCTATTAAAATATCTTATGTACCACTTATATTTCCGTCATAACTAAAAATTTCTTGAGATTGGGGGCATTGGGGAAGACCAGCCCAACACCGTCACCACCTCTCTCTCTCTCTTCATTGCCAAGATCACCCCCTCCCCCAACCATACGCACTCCACTTACTGGATCCGCACATATTGAATAAATTCATCGCTCAAACTAGCAGAGGAACTGTGAGTCAAGGGCTGTCGTAACGCTTGATGGGGGGTTGTTGATTTGTGTTTCAAATCTCAAGGAATCGTATTGAACCAAGACTTGCCAGATTAGGTTTTCTAGTTGTTGTTGATGGTCGCGTGGTGGCTGACCATCTTCCCCGATGCCCCCCAATATTTTCATTCCTCCTCTTTTTGTGCTTTTAATTAGTTTCATTCATTTAATGAATATTTTAATATAACTATTTTTTTTTTACTTCAAATTGACCGAAGTGACAAAAATTGTTAAACTTTGAACAATACAGTGACCAAAAAAAATTTTAAACCTAATTTTATTCAGCTAGAGAAAAACAAAAACAAAGTAATTAATTCCAATTCTTCTATATTGCTAATAATGTTAGTAATATATTAGTTATCACTTACCGCTAGGACTTGGAGCAAGACTGCTGGCAGTTTTAGTAGAGTTGCCTTCCAGTTGATAGAAAACCTGAGCTTCTGGTGATTTAGGATCCAAATGCAGAAGTTCTGCGCGCATCCAGCAATTCCATGCCAACCAGCAAATCAAACAGAAAAATTAGTGTGTCAAAGTTAGAATACTACTGCAGAATGTATGTATGTATGTATGTATGTATATAACAAGAAATCCGAATGTACGTACGTACCGGGACACTTGGAGACATTGGCAGGGGCCTTGCAAACGGAAGGCAGGCCCAAAGCAAGCGTTACATTAATCTGCAGACCAAGTTCAGGATCATTGCGATCTTTAATGATAACACAAAGGCACTTCTTATTGTTGTTGAGTACTTGTTTGAGACCACTGCAACAGTCTGGTGTTGGAGCCTTGGCTTGACCTCCAACGTAAGGCAGACACGTGGCCATCCCTACTAACTGCTGTGTACATTCCTCTCTGTCTTTTGCTGAATCTGCCGTTGCGAAGCTCGCTGTATAACTTGATATCATAACTAACAGGACTAGGACCAAGTAGCCAAACCATAATGGCATTTTCTGAACTGTAATTATATTATCAGATCAGTAAAGAATAATATTTCAGATGTAAGCTAGAAGAGAGAGAGAGAGAGAGAGAGAAGCGCTTTGTTAATTTATAAGACAAATTAAGGTGGTAGCTAGAATTTAGTGGCGGACGGTGGTGGTGTGGCCTTTGGGTTCATCCGTTCATATGTATACATATATTCTGCGGTCTGAATCTGCACTTGAAGGGATATATAGTTGCTTCCAGAATAGAGAGTTAATGGACAAAATCATTGAGTTTGAGTGGTAAAGATCGTGCGGCCGGCAAAAGGCAAAACCATATATATATATAGAAGGTGATGATGTGTAAATAACAGCAGTGTTGTGAGTTTAAACTAGAATGCTAAATCAAGTAGACATCAAATATTAGTGGGGGATCAGTTAAGTGCGTCACTTCACCAACCCCACTAAGGCCACAAGATAACATTAATTCATGTTACTTCTCCTTCAGATGGCCGCTTCCATATATTTCTTAGTTTTCTTTCAAGGCTATTTTTCAGAATTGATGCCATCATGACATCATTCAACAATATTATTGACATAATGCAGAACACATCTTATTTAAAAGAGAAAGAAAAAAGTTAACGGGGTTGTGGTGATAAGAAAAATGCGAATGATAAACACACTGTGAAACCCCACCCCCAAAACTTAATGTAATTTCTCATTTTCCCTTAAAAATAGAGATTACAAAATCACCAAATATTCATTGTTCATCCGATATGCATGAAAAATTTCAGACATAAATTAAACATACAAAGCTGTTAATTCCCAAAATTTCATAATTTTTGAGACATTACAAGTGTACTAAAAGAAAATTAGAAATGGGATGTGCTGCAGAAACGGCAAAATTCTGCAGTACATACCGGGGACTAAATAATTCACCAAATATTCAATTTGTCTCCAATATACATGAGAATTTCCAGAAATGAAGTAGACATATACATTTATTGTCACCAAAAGTTACATAATTTTTGCAATCTTAGAAGTGGGCTAAAAATAAAATTGACATGGAATGTGCTGCAGAAGCTTCGTAAATTCTGCAGGGCAGTCCCAACATTAAAAAAAAAAAACACCAATAATTCATTTGCAAACCAATGCTCGTCAAAATTTCCAGATTTGAAATAAATATCTCAATGTATAAAATACTAAAATTTCATGAATTTATCAATTACATAAATATATAAAAATAATATTACAAACAGACAATTCTGCAGAAGTCTGCAGAATTCCAGCAACATGGTATCACACTTAAAAATTAACCATAAATCCATTTCTTTTCCAAAAGACATGAAATTTTTTTCATGTATAGAATTCATTATATAACATAACATGACATAATTTCATCAAAATTGGAGATAGGAAAATTTATCAAATTATTGTTCTGGAGCAGTGAATGAAATTTACAAAATCTTCTAATCAGATCACAATAAAATGAGATACATATGCATTGATGAGAATTTGGCTAAAGAATGATCATTCACTATATATTGGCTACACAAAATGCAAATAGGTAACAAAAAATCATTCTTTTGGTGATTACGACAAACAAGGCATCCTTTTTCACCATAAAAGAAAAGAATTTAGTCATATAGACAAAAGTCTACATAAGCAAAATATCCAAATTTGGTAACCGTATCAAATTTCAATGCAAAAGCCACACTAGTACTTTTAATTCATTATTCCAAAAATTATGGACCACACTACAATATTTAATCATGCAATCAATAAGCCGATGTAGTTAAAATATAAGTTACTATAGGCAGAAAATCTCAACACTACCACTTCAATTCTTCTCTTTAATAAAAGGGTAATGGATTCATGAAAAATAATAGAACAAGAGTGAGTGGAAGCATGAAAATCCCAGAAACACATAACGATAGGATTATTTTATAACGATAAGAAAATTTGAGATGATCCATGTATACACAAAAAGAGGGAAAATAAGAAGACAAACCTCACAAACTCATAACAAAATTCCATATTAATCGGTAGAAGGATTTATATATAAGAGTTTGAAAATAATCGATATCATGTAATTCATTCAAAAGCATAATTCAATTAAATCATACCCATGTTTCCTAATGGCAAGTGATTCTCACCGAAAGACTCCGAAAATGACCAAAATTTAAACTTGACCATTGACAGCGTGAGTAGTCACTAAAGAACGGCTTGCCGGTGACCAGTGTGTGAGATAAAAAATTGAAACACCATGAGAAGCCATAGTAATTATTATAGTAAATAGGATTCCGAAACAAGGAACCCTAAACACTGCCCAACAGCTATAGCAATGCCATCCAAGTCAATCTTGATATTAATCATATTAAAATAATTAAATCAAACTATTTCGATGCAAATTGTGACAAGCCTCCAAACTCCAAAAATTGATAATATACACACATATTAATTAAGGTCACAACAAATTAAGAAGAAATTATCAAATTAACCAGGCGAAGATCAAAATTCAATGCAAAAAGTATATATATATATATATATAGCTTTCATCAAATAAGTATAGCTATAAACAAAGCAATCAGATTTGCATCTTAATATCACGAAATGGCTAAGAAAACTCATCTTCACGTATTCCCATGAAAGCAAAACAAAACCATTTTAATAATTACATGAGAGTCATGAAGTTAGAAAAGTAATTATAAAAATACTCTAAAAATAAGCGGAAGCCTTAGGATCGATAAGTAAAAGACAATTAACTAAAACACAAACTAATTATGCCTTCAGTTTGTCAAAATTTGTTCAAAGTTCAAACAGATTACCTATAATCCGAACCCCAAGCTTTGCAAATTCCCTAACAGATTTGTATCTGCAGACAAGGAACAAAGTACAGTATATGCATAAGTAATTTCAATATATTCAAACCAACCATATGATCGTGGAACTTCTGAATCCTAGACAAGTTGAGTTGATCTGATACCGCATGTAAGATGTAATCTAAAAATCAACAAGTTATTAGGATCACATATATAACAAATATAACTACAATAAACGAATCAAACAATTAAGGGGAAATAAACTTATCTTCCAAAGTGGAGGAAGAAGAAGCCATGACTGGTAGGGTTTCAAGGAGGAACTTCTAGCAGCCGAGAGTCCTTGTGCACATAAATAGGGTTTTGCACTAGAATATGATAATACTGTGAGTGCAGGGACTGCCTAATATATATATATAGGCTCATCCCTTTAATCCGGCCTATTAACTAATTAAGGGGATATTCCAAATCAATTAGGATTTCAATAAAGTCCTAGATGGTAACGAATTCTTTGTCAACTAATTAAGGTTTTCATGATTAATTGCACTAAATAAGGACTCCTAAACCTAACCAAATAAGGCTCCATAATTTTCTCAACTATTAACTCGGATTGACCAAGTTACCTGTATATCAAGAAACAGTGAGCACATGTTATTTGACACTCACAACATGCTGAACTTATTGTGCTTCAAACTTCCATCCCATGAAGATTATCTATATCATTAATTTGTTCATAGAGATTTAATCTTAATTTCCTTTAAGACATCAACAATGGGAAATTACCTTTCCCTCTCACCTTCAGCAACAAGTGTTTTCAAGGAAACCCAAGCTTTGCCTATCGAAACCACGTTCAAGCTTCCCTCTCCATTACCTAGCTGGCCTCCTGGTACGTACTTGTTCATCTCTCTAGCTATTTAAACAGTTCTGATATGTGTTGCAATGATGATTTGCAATCGGTCCTCTCTTCAAATGCATTTGCAGTATAAACTTAATAACCAGTTAAAGCTTGAACCATAAATATTATATCTCTACACACACACACATGCCTACGTATTATATATACCCCAAGACTTTGTTGTTGTTGTAATTTCTGAGTATTATTTAATATACTTTACAGTTGTAATGCCAATTAATCTATATTTACTGGTGTACATGAACATGATATATGGATCATTTTTATTAGGTGATGGGTTCACAAGTGGAATGATCGATCTGGGAGGATTACTAGTGTGTCAGATATCGTCTTTCAACAAAGTTTGGGCTACTCATGAGGGGGGATAGGCAACCTTGGGCCAAGGATTCTACATGCTCGGCTGCTACAGCCAACCCAACAACAAACCCCTTTCCGGATAGGCCCTTGCTGCTAAACCAACAAAAGACAACGACGATGACCCTTCTTCGCCCTTGCTGCGGCAACCAGTTGATTTCACTCTCGTTTGGAGCAGCGAGTTCTTGAACATCAAGAAAGATGGCAATGGCTATGTCTGGTTACCCACAGCCTCAAATGGTTATAAAACCATAAGCCTTGTTGTCACTAGCTCTCCGAAGAAGCCATCCCTCGATAAAATCAGGTGCGTTCGTTCCAGCCTCACTGACGAGTGCGAGGCCGACTCGTGGATCTGGGGACCAGGTACCACCAGCGATGCCAATGGATTCCATGTCTTTAGCCTTAGACCCAGCAATAGGGCGACCTAAGCCATGGGTGTCTCTGTCTCCACTGGCACTTTTATAGCTGCTCAACAAAATGGTGGGTTGTGAACTGTGGCTTGTTTGAAAAACGCCGCCATATCTAATCCCCAAGTATGCCTAACCTAACTCAAATTGAGGCATTACTTGAAGCTTACTCTCCATTTATATACTTCCATCCTGATGAAGTATACCTCCCTTCTTCGGTGGGTTGGTTTTTCACCAATGGGCCCCTTCTGTACAAGAAAGACGATGATTTAAAACCCATTGCGATCGAAGCAACTGGCTCCAACCTTCCCCTAGTTGGCTCAAATGACGGCTCCTATTGGTTGGACCTAACCGTCGACAAAAGCGCCAATGAAAGAGTGAAAAAAAGAAATCTACCCAGCTCTCAGGTTTATGCACATATAAAGCCCATGATGGGCTCAACATTTACTGACATCACTATATGGGTGTTCTACCCTTTCAATGGCCCCGCCAGGGCCAATGAGTTTCTGAATATCTCCCTAGGGAAAATTGGTGAACATGTTGGCAACTGGGAGCACGTGACCCTACGAGTCAGCAATTTTATTGGGGAACTCTGGAAGGTCTACTTCTCGCAGCACAGCGGGGGCATATGGGTGGAAGCTTCCGAGCTTGAGTTTTAGAATGGTGGTGGGAACAAAGCCGTGACCTATGCATCTTTGCACGGCCATGCTTTTTATGCCAAGCCAGGACGTGTATTGCAAGGCACTAGAGAATAGGAATTAGGAACGATGCTGCCAAGAGTAAGATGGTATTGGACACGGGACGAAGCCAGCCTATAATCATTGCAGCTGACTATTTGGGCTCCGCTATATCCGAGCCGCCATGGCTCAACTACAGTCAGGAATGGGGTCCAAAACTTAGTTATGACATTACCGACGAACTAAAAAAGGTGTAGAAACTTTTGCCTGGAAAGCTCAAATCTGCATTTGAGAAATTCGTAAAGAGTATACCGAATGAAGTGTTAGCGGAAGAAGGGCCTACTGGTCCCAAGATGAAGAACAACTGGGCTGGCGATGAAAAAATGAGACTTTAGTTAATTACTAGCAAGACTGCCCGCACGATGCTGCGGTGCTACGTCTTGCTCCTGTATAACCTTATCTACAATAAGGAACAATGAGCAGCATTGAATTTAATTCCATCATCAATGCCTTGAACTTGTAGGATCTAAATTTAAAAAATAAAATAAAATATTAACATAGACCCTAAAATTTCTATCATGGAGAAAAATATTAACATTGGGAAAAGGCAAAGAGAGGAATTCTGAAAAGAAAACTGAGAGTATGGATCACATGGAATGGAAATCATAAACAGCAACCACATCAAAAATGAAGAATAACAACTAAAGGAAAATAATAATCGAACCATAACTGAAAAAAGTCATCTGGTTTTGAATATTACAATTATGAAGCAACTCTTATAGGATGAGTGAGTCGAACTTACAACGCAGTTAGGGGTGTTCCATCTCACTATCAATTTGCTAAACCAAGATCATCTATTCCAAATGACAACATTTTAATCCTTCAAACTGCTCCTGAAAA
Organism: Malus domestica; assembly: GCF_042453785.1. Classification (NCBI taxonomy): domain Eukaryota; kingdom Viridiplantae; phylum Streptophyta; class Magnoliopsida; order Rosales; family Rosaceae; genus Malus; species Malus domestica. The sequence goes on along the minus strand of NC_091667.1, from coordinate 228,675 downwards.
AAAAAGTGAATTAAATGCGGGGATCTATACCTTAAGACAACGAAAAAAATAGATTAAAGCTGGAAAGTATCAAACTTTACAACTTTCTCCAAAAGCATATATCACTACAAAAGTACCAATTTTTCACATTAATAAAAAACTATGCAATATTATTTCATATTTTCCAATGAATTTGAAACCCTAAAATTGTCATATTTAGATGTTCTTTACTCGAAATTTATTCAAGAAGCATTTGTCAAATGTTCGACAAAATTTGGGAATTCAAACAAAATCCACACAGTGCAGTGATCACAATCGTCGAGACCAACATTGAAAAATGTAAATAAATTCACCGATAAGGTGTATCATAAAAACCCATTGAGATTGAGATTACACTAAATTGAAAACATTCTTATTAAAATAGCGTAAGTCCCAAAACGCACAATCAAAACAACAACATAGATTACTTTAAACTTGCAGAGACTCCAAAGGAATATCAAACTCATTCGGCTACATAATTAAAAAAAAAAGAATAATGGTAAAAAAATGGATCCATCAGGACAAAAAAATTCTCACATGAAATTTAATCAACAGATGAAATTCTTAAGTTACCCAATTAGACCAAGCAAGAAGAACCAGTCGTTAATCGAGAATTCACCAAATAAAACAATGCAAGAATTGACCAAATAAACGATGAAAAATTGATTGCAAGAATTGGAACAAAGTAACAAACAGAGGGTAGGATTTGCGGCCCCATTGCAACAGATCTAGCATTTATGCAAAGGAAATTCGATTACGAATTAAAAAAATAAAAGTGAGAGAGAGAGAGAGAGACAAACCTTCTTGCGGAGGCCAGAGGTTCCAGGATTGAGAAACAGATAGAGAGACTTGTACTTGAGTTCTCTACTATGCTTAAGCCAGTAGAGAACTCCAGCTACATTGTTAATTCCAGGGTACCTACAAAGTTAGCATCTTAATTAAAATTTAATTAGTATTTTATGCATTAATAAAAGCAAAGTCCTTGCATATAAATTGAACCCATCAAATTAAATGTACAATTAAATCCAATCCCGACTTGAAAATCCAAACTTTATATCAAATTGAGAATTTTATTTTTTATTTTTTTGAGCTCACCAATCGGCAGTTTTTGGGTGCCTGGAACCTCAAAAGTGGAAGCTAAATCCATCCATTTGTACTTCTTTTTGTCTCCTCATCTTCCTATTTGTAAAGACCAAAAAGCTGAAATCAGAATTGCTTCAAATAATTTGCCAGATTTTACAATTCAAAGGGACACGTTTTCAAACTAACATACCAAGATATCAGTAGTGGACACAAATGATTAAAATTAGTAGTAAAAAACTGAAATCAAAGCAAGAAAAATAAAAATTGAAGATTGATAGGACTTACAAACGGTAGCTTGTTTGGAGACTTAAATTGAGGAAAAGTAAACAGAGAGTGAGCAATAACAGAGTAAAAGAAAATTAAAACCTTTATTTCTGCTCTGAGATGGTATGAAGTTATGTCTACCAATTTTATGATAAATGGGTGAAATCGTAGTGATGAAATTTTAATGTTTAGGTTTCAATTTGTTGATAGAAGCAGGCGAAGCAATGGAGAATGTTTATTCTTGTTATTGGCTGCAACAAAGATGAGAAGAGTTAAAATCTCAATCCTCTAGCGAATAAGAGCTAATATATCAATGACTTGGTGAATGGAATGTAATACTTGTAACTCCTAGCTTTTAGCACTAAATCTTCAACAAAATAAGAGTTAATAGATCAATGACTTGTTCATTGGAATGAAATACTTTTATAAACGCTTAAAACAAAAATGCTATCAAACTAATTCCAAGTTCAAGAAGGCAGTGGAAAAGGTAATTATCAAAATGAGAAAAGTTAAACGAAATTAGGCATTGTTCTCAACACTATTAGCACACCTATGACTGGTAGGAAAAAGCAGTAGTGCTAACCTGAAGACAAAAAGTTTATCCTCAGTGTGTTGTGCCTCTCCGTGTTTTTCTTTTTCCAATAGATATGCAACCAAACCTATGCTATGAACTATCTATCCAACTCACTACACAAAAACCCAATTAAAAACCAAGAAGCATAATTCAAGCATTATCAAAATAGGTAAAATCATAGACATTGGTCATATGTAAAGTAATGCACAATTTGTTCCACCAACTTCTCCAACACAAAAATACAGAGATTTGAGCTTTTACCTCATGGAAATGGAAAGGGGAACAATTTGTAGTAGAATGAATTATGCTCCCAACTATTTCAAAAGGCCACAAAGTTTGAACATCACACCGCAGTTTGGCATTCACTTCAAAGGAAATATAATCAAAAGAAAATTATGCACTTGATAATCACAAATGAGCTCATAAGGTAAAAAAATTCACCCCTCAAATTTCAGTAAGTAAAACTAAGCAATGATGCAGGAAATCATTTAGAAGCTTGAGATAAACAAAAAATTAAATTAATTGACTAACAAAATCGGAGCCATTCCGCTAATTTTAACCAACATCCAAATATCCAAATTTGCACAGAAAATTCATTTCCACATCCAAATTTACAGTTCTAGAAATCAGAATATATTACGAAAAATAACAATGAACTTGTGAAGTAGAGCATGAGTGAGATTTACCAAGATGCTGATGTTGAGGGTTTGGAGGGGCCTTCCTGGTGGTGGCCCATGCGACTTTATGAGGGTTATGGATGGTATGTTGCTTGCTAGTTTGGAGTTGGGTTGTTGACCCGTTATTCAGAGGTGCAAGAGTACTCTGTTACCATGTGTATTATCTTCACCTGCAGAATCAAAGAACTACCTGTCTGTTTTCTAAAAACTGAATTGAAATCCAATATGCAATACCTAAATATTTGTCATGGGAGTAAGAGGCATCGTTTACCGATAGTAGCGAGGTCTAGTTCTCTGGTCATCGGCCGGAATCGCCCTGTCAGAAAATCAGGCATCTGAACACATAAACAAAACAACCAAAATTTGAAAAAAAATAGAAAAAGAAAAAAAAACCAAAATTTAAACAGAAGTTGAATCTGCAGACCAAAGGCCACCCAAAAGCAGACCAAAGGCCACCCAAAAAAATAAAAAAAAAAATTCTTAAACAAAAGACTCAAAAAGGAAAAACAAAAATTGTATACACTCAGCACAAAGGGCTACCAACGCTGCACACAAAAGCTCTAAAATTTTATGACCAGTGTTTCCTGAAAGAAAAAATCGAATCAAATTAGACAACCACACGCAAGATCAAAGCACACAGAGATAACCCCGAAATCACAGGAAAAAAATCCAAACACAACCTCCACCTGCAAATCGAAAACCACAAAAAAGTAATTAAATTAGGCACACTGAAAAAGACCTAAAACTCACCCGAAAACGCTAGAACACGCGAGGAAAAGAATGAATTTCGATGTAATCGAAACGGCAAAAACTTGTAGCCACCTAAGGCTTTCGAACCAAAGAAATTCGCAGGAGCAGAAGACCATTCCAGCAATAAAAACGGCGGTGGATGATCGAGCCGAGACAAAGACGGAAACATTAGACAGCAACAAAAGGGGCAGTGCAAGAGAGGAAGAAAGCCAGGTTCGAAACGAAGCAAAATGCTATGGGAGAGAGAAAGAAACACGGAAGAAAAGGTCGAGAAGAAATCGAAGCAGAGCCTTCAACGATGATCGACGCGTGCAGCCTTAAAAGGGAAACGGTGAGCAACACGTGTATAAGAGGATAGAACCAAAAAGATGATGGAACCAAAAAGCACACGGATGACAGACGCATGGGTTAGAAGGGCAAATGCGTCTTTTAGCTGTGGGAAGCAGCAGCAAAACAGCTAAGCAAACAAAAAAATCAGGGGCATTTCCGTCCTTTTACTGTTCACGAACAATGAAAAACAGTGCAGCCGAGTTTGGATTTTAGTATATGTATAATATATGTTTATGTATAAATCAAGGGGATTCTTTCTACATGATCGAATGAATTCGTTTGTTGCCTTTCACCAATTAGTCTACTACTAATTGCAGTAGGAAGGGAGAAAAATCTTAATTATAACCTGGTGCAGTTGTAAGAGAAGGGAGACGCTTTTAATGTGAAAACATTTTTATTTCTTTACATATAAAAACTATATAACCGTGCTGTAAACACGAAGATCTTGCGACAAATGAGACAAGAACATGTGTACAAAGAATATGTTATACAAATGAATTTGTAGGATTACAATCTCTTTACAACTTGATCCTATGATTCGATCTCCGAGTCTGAGGCGTGTCAATGTGTAGTGTTGTGGATCCAAGGGTCCCAATGACTTGATATTAGACGAACGAGGGCCGCAAGGTTTTGGCTCTTGGCAATGAAGGAACCGGCACGTGTAGGGGTGATTGGTGGTTCTTGTGATGTAGGGGTTGTTGATTCAAGGGTCACGATGACTTGATTTTGAATAAACGAGGGCTGCAAGGTTTTTTGGCTCTTGGCAATGGAGGAAACTAGAGAAGCCAAAAATGCTTTGCTTATTTCTTGTTGTTTTGCTTTGAATGTGTGATTTTGGGATGTTTGATACCTTGATGGAGAAGCCTATTTATAGGCTTTGAGAATGAATCACCACCACAATTTTTTTCTTCCCACCCATTTGTGGCCTAACGTATGGCCTAATTTTCCCACTTAATACAATTTTAAACTTGAAGTGTGATTGCCTTGTCATTGCCCAAATGCGAAAAACTTGTTTTGATCCGTAATGGATTGAAGTGTGCTTGCCTTATCATTGCCCAAAATGAGAAAAGAAAAAAACTCGTTTTGATCCATAATGGATCGAAGTGTATTTGCCTTTTCATTGCCCAAAATGAGAGAAAAACTTGTTTAATCCTCCAAGGGTATTTTGTCTGATACCCTTCATGCACCCCTTTTCAATATGAGGTGATTCGTCCGATTTCGTTGAGTCACACGCCATGTGTACAATTTGTATGACACCTGGCGTATGCCATGTTTGCCCTGGCATGCCGAAACTTTAATGCGTTGGTGAACATTTATTTCACTGAAATTTTGATGTCTACAAATGCCCCACTTCAAGGCGCGTCGTATACATGTGCTTGTCACGTGTAGAAGATGTGTTTTGAAATCCCTCGCATAATGAATGTATTTGGTGACTATGCTTTGAAGTTTCTCAATGTAGATGTTGATTCAAGGGCCGTCGAGGCTTGATCTTGAATTGGGCTGGAAGTTTCTTCAAGGACCGTCGATGCTTGATCTTGAATGAAATTGGACCACGAGAAGCTTCACGTGGCAAGTGGTCTTCAGCTTTGGTAGTGGATGAATCAACATGTGTTTTATTGCGCTTGTTGACTTTCCACATGCTTGGTCTTGAACTGAGTTGAAGGGTTTTCTGGTTTCCTCCAAAGGTCTGAATTTACTTCATTTATGTGGAGCTAAATTTAATTTAAGGGTGGTGGACTTTTGATCTTGATTTGGACTTGTGATTTCTTCAAGGGTTGTCGAGGTTTGATCTTGAATGAAATGGAATCACGAGCGGTTTTCACGTGGTGGGTGATCTTCAACTTTGTTGGGGATGGATCAGCACGTGTATTTGTTGTGCTTGTTGATTCTCCATGAGCTTGATGAAGAACCCGATTGTTTGGATGTTTGAGAGAGTTCTAGATGTCCGGAGTTTTGACTTGCTTCCTTTTACTCCTCCCCCTGATTTTAAATCCTTTAGGCTGATGCGTGTCAATGCAATACTTGAACTTTTGTGAGCTCATCATTGATCCTTTTGCTTCAGGCTTTTGCATAGCAGAAGTGGTGCGCAACCTTTGCTTTTGAATGATCTTTCAAAACATTACTTCTCAGCGACTCATCCATGCTTGGCAACTTTAGTGTAAAGAGCCAACATATCAACTGTTCTGAGGTATTTGCTGAGGAAATTCAAGACCTAACAGTTGAAGATGAGTACTCGAGAGCAATGCAAGGTACGAAACCAAGCAAAGGTTCCGGGCAATCAGTTCTAGATCGGAAGCTTGATTTCAGGTTCCTACTGATTGCTTTCTTTCTCCTTGTCTTACTAGTAAGAGCAAGGGCAAAGGAAAAGACAAGGAAAAAGTATGATATGAGATACTTTTGCTTTTGACCCTGATGATATGAAATATTTTTGCTCTTGAAGAAAACAGTAAAAGGCTTTGATACTGATGCAACACTTCTTGATCAAAACTATTTTCTTGTTGAGGAAATGAGTTGAGCATTTTGAGTGACTTGGTTGAAGAGGTATTCTCAGAGAGGAAGAAAATGGAGCATTTCAAGATGATTTGTTGAAGATGCATTCTTGGAGAGGAGGAAGAGTTAAGCATTCTCGCACGTCTGCCTTGCCATGAAGGACAGAAGTTGACGTACATAGGGATTTTCGAATAATAAGTAGCGGCATTGTTCCTTTACACTTGTCAGCCACAGTGATGTAGTTGGAACAGTAAAATTCATGCGTTTTCAACTTTGCCGGAGATTGGTGATATTCTTTTACTCTTGTCAGCAATAGTGGAGTAATTGAAACAATAAAATTCATGTGTTTTCAACTTTGTCAGAGATTTTTGATAAAGTTGCCCGTGATATCAGAAAAGATGAGATTGTGTCTGAGAAGTACCGACAAACTTTATTAAGAAAATCCGGCTTTTGAAAGTCGGATAGCGGTGCCTCTTCAATTTTTAAATAAGTGGCTCTATTGCCTCTTCGATTTCTGAACAAATAGCCTTGTTGCCTATTATTTTTATAGTTGCATCAATTGTGTTCAAAAGCACGCTCAGGAAGTCGCTGCCTGTAGAAAGTTCCCCTTTGTTGCACTTCTGAGATTTATTTGACCTCATTTTCCTTCATCATTTCTGAAAATGGTTTGCCCATCTGACTGTTGTTTTGACTTGAATGTTGTGGAAGATGCAGACATCTCTTCTCAAGACAACATATGACACTCATCCTTTTTATCCCCTAACAGTGCTCTTATAGTTGGGGATTCTGTGATGAAGAATGATATAACTACTATGGTGGTAGCTAGGAATCTTTTCACCCCGAGGATAACAAGATGTTTTCCAAGCGGTCCGATGAGTTGATTGTTCAAGACTCTCTAGCTTTCAATGTTCAGTGTATGGGCTTTGTATCGAATATAGGCTAAAGCCTAATTACTTGAACTCGCCAAGTTGAATCGTTGACGGCTGAGGTGGTGAGCCTTAAGCAAGCATGAGAATAGAGAGTTGCACATGCTCGCAACTAATTACTCAACGAGCATGAAAAGAAAGTTTGACCAGTTGTAGGAATCTGAAGGTCAGATTCAGAGTGACCATTGGATGTTTGTGGCTTTATTCCAGAGGCACTTATTGCTTTCGTCCTCTGGAGTTTTACCGAGTGTTGAGGTTCCAAATAATCAACCTCTGATGCCTCTTATTTCTGGAATTCCGCCAAGTACTGAGGCGTCACATGATCAACCTTCGGTGCCTCCTCCTTCTGGGGTTTTGCCAAGTATTGAGGCTTTACATGAGTAACCTCTATGAAGGCTCCCTTCTGTTTGTTTAGCTTTTTTTTTTTTTTTTGTGGTGTCGTATGTAGTTTATGCTCTTGCAGGCCAGGAGCATGTATTTTCTTCAGGTATAGTACCGCTTCAAGAACTTGACGTTTATAGGGCCAATCCTCAAACGATCTTTTTCCACGATCTTGTAAGCACCGTTTGTGTAGACTTCTTGTACTACGTAAGGTCCATTCCACTTTGAGGTGAATTTGCTTCCTGTCTTATGTGTTGTGATGATAGGCCTACACAATGCAAGGACAAGATCTCCCACTTGAAAAAAACGAGGGCAAACTTTCTTGTTGAAGGCATTGGAGAGTCGTGCTTGATAACACTCCAAGTGCTACTAAGCTTCGAGCCTTCTCTCGTCCAGTGCTTCCAACTCTTGAAGACTCAACTTTTCATTCTCTTCATCAATTAAGCCTTTTTGTATAGCCATCCTTAGTGAGGGAATTTGGCTTTTTAGTGGCAAAATAGCCTCTACGCCATACACGAGCGAATATGGCGTAACTTGAGTAGGCATACAATGCGTCGTCCTGTATGCCCAAAGCTCTTCACTTATTCTTTTGTGCCAATCTCTCTTTGTTGAGCCGATCACCTTTTTTAGTAGGTTGCACATCGTTTTGTTGAATGCTTCCACAAGACCGTTGGTCGGAGAATGATACATGAAATACTTATGCTGCTTGAACTTGTATTTTTTGCAGAGCTCGTCCACAAGTCGGTTGGAGAACTGTTTTTCGTTGTCAGTGATGACGTAGCGAGGCACACCATATTGATGTATGATATGTTATTTGATGAAACAGACGACAGTTTCCTTCTTGACTTACCTTAGGGGTACAGCTTCAACCTACTTCGAAAAGTAATCCGTTACGGCTAAGATGTAGGCTTATCTTGTAGATGACTTTGGTGTGATTTTTCCTACGACGTCCAATCTTCATGCATCAAATGGCCATTAAGCAACTGTAGGTTGTAATGGTTCATGCGGTTGATGTATGAAGTTGGCATGGAATTGGAAGGCTCGGTACCTTTTGGTGTATTCCATATAATCCTTCACCATGCTTGGCCAGTAGTAACCCATTCTTTTAAGCTGGAAATGTAGTTTTGGTCCAGACTGATGTGCTTCGCATGCATCTGAATGTCTTTCTTCCATGGCTTGATTGGCTACTTTCTCACCTAGGTATCTTAGAAGTACTCATTCAAAAGAGCGTCAGTAGAGTGTTCCCTTGTACTAGAGGAAGTGAGGTGCTCGTCGACATATTTCAGAGTGTGTCTAGGATCGTCTGAAAGCTTTTTATGCTCTAAGTAGTCGATCAGCGGCTGTCTCCATCCTTCGGTGTCGACTGGAAGTACTGAGACGATGTTTGTGTCATCTAGTAGCATTTTAGTAACGAGTGGGATCACCCATATTTGGCAAATTGGCACGTCCGTAGCTTCATCTTCTTTTAGTGCAATACTTGAGGCTAGGTTAGCGAGAGCATCCACCATTTGATTTTCTTTTCTTGGCACAAGTTCTAGCGTCACGGCCTCAAACTTTTGTAGTAGTTGAGTTGCTAGTCGAAGGTATAGGATGAAATCATCTTTCCTTACTTCATATTTAGTTTAGAGTTGATTAATTATGAGTTTGGAGTCACCATACACTTCTAGTGTTATGATTTCCATGTTGATCGCCATTTGGAGTCCAATGATCAGCGCTTCGTACTCAGCGACATTGTTGGAGCACAACTCACTTAGTTGGAAAGAATAGGGTATGAATGCTACTTCTACCCCCGCTCCGTTCGTTCATTTGGATATGTCGAAGAACATTGTCCATGTAGGGAATATATCGATTTAGAACACCTCCTTATCAGGAAAGTCGTATGAGATTTTCCAATTGGCTGGGATTGGATGATCAGCAAGGAAATCTTCCAGTGCTTGTCCCTTGACGGCTTTAGCTAGGACCTAGATGATTTTGTATTGATTGAGAAGCAACGCCCATTTAGCTAGTCGTCCTGTCAAAATGGGTTTGGACATAACGTACTTGACTGGGTCGGCTTTAGCAACCAAGTGGATGGTGTAAGCATGCATGTAGTGTCTTAGCTTTTGGACGGTAAAGACTAGGGCAAGGCACATCTTCTCGATCGGTGAGTAGTTAAGTTTGGCACCAGTGAGAATTCTACTTAGGTAGTAGAGTGCTCTTTCCTTTTGGTCTTCATTTTCTTATGCCAAGAGTGCTCCAATGGAACTCTTTTGTGCGGCAATATATAGGAAAAACGGTTTTCCAAGCACGAGAGTTCCTAAGACATGTGGGCTTGCATGTACCTTTTTATGCTCTTAAAGGCATTGTAACATGCGTCATCCTATATGAACAGAGTGTCATTCTTCATGAGTCGACTGAAGGGTTGACAACATCCAACGAGGTTGGAGATGAAACGTCTGATGAAGGCTAGTCACCCTTGTAGATTTTTCAGCTTGTGCAAGTTCCTTGGCTCGGGCATGCTTTGAATGACCTTGATCTTTGATTGGTCCACTTCAATGCCAGGGTGCTTGACAATGAAACTGAGGAACTTTCCAAAAGTGACGCCAAATGCATACTTCAATGGGTTCATTTTGAGGTTGTAGTGTCATAGTTTATCGAACACCATTCGTAAATCCTTCAAGTGATCGGATCACTTCTTGGTCTTGACAACCATGTCGTCTATATAACACTCTACGTTTTTATGTAGCATGTCATTGAAGATCTTATGCATGACATTTTGATAGGTAGCTCTAGCGTTCTTTAAGCCAAAGGGTATTGCCTTGTAGTAGTAGATACCTTTTGGAGTGCGGAAGGTTATTAGTTTCTCATCTTCGGGAGCCATTCGGATTTGATTCTACCCAGATGAGCCATCCATGAATGATAATGCCTCGTGGCCAGTAGTCGCATCCACCATGATTTCGATGATTGGCAAGGGAAAGTCATCATTCGGGAAAACATTGTTGAGGTTTCGGAAGTCTACGCAAACATGTATTTGTCCAGATTTCTTAAGGGCAATAATGATGTTGGAGAACCATTTAAGGTATTACACCTCTCGAATGAAGCCTGCTTCGATTAACTTATCAATCTCAGCCTCAATTTGTGGGATTAGCTCGAATCAATAGCGTTTTTTAATTTTCTTTATTGGTCGTGTTTCGAGTTTGTCTGCAAGAAAGTGCATGACAATGGTAGGGTCAAGGCTGAGCATTTCTGGGTAGGTTCAAGCAAAGACGTCTTTGCACTCTATTAGCAATTGGTAGTACTCATTGATCTCGTTCGCACTTAGTAGCGCATTTACGTAGATAGGCTTTGGCTCCTCACTTGTGCCTAAGTTGAGCTCATTGAGATCATCCACCATGGCTTACCCTTATCATTGAGTTGTGGTGGTGCAGCAGTGACGTCTTTATTGGGGATTTCATTTTTTTTGTCTTTTTGGATCTTGATGTGGAAGACATCTTGGACCTCATCTTCAGTGCCTTCCTCTTGGGTTTGTTGGTGTGAAGATTTGCCAGTGTGGATGATGGTGCACCTCATTACCTTTAGTGGTCCTTTTATGTCAACTTCCAAGGTTGCTTGGCGCTTCATCCTTGAAGGAATCAAGCTTCGAACATCATCTTTTTCTGCTAGACCATCGAGCTTTTCTTCATCTGGCATTGTCTTCCTCTTTCTAGAAGGCTTCTTGGTTTCTTCAAGTCTTTCCAAAGCCGACCATCACAAATGAGAGCTAGCCATGTTGCTTTGTTTCTTAGGTTTTGACAACCTTTCGAAAACAGAGTTTTGGGGTGTTGGCGTGTTAAGCCGGTTGAAGACAGAAGTTTGGTCTTGATCACCAATACGATCAAGTGTCAAAATTCTGGGTTTTGAACGATTCAGCCTATCAAAGATTGACGTTCCAGGGGTGGGTTTAGGCTCCTCTTGATTTTGTTCAACGCTCACACTGATGTGTTGAGCGTTAACGTTTTTCGTTTTGCTTGAAATCTTCATAGGTGTATTTGGTGTGAAGCCAAGTCTAGCTTTATTGTTGTCAACTCCGTAACCATGCTCATTCAACTTCTTTTAAGTCTTAGTGAGGTCACGTTCTTTGTCGTTGACGGTGTTTGCATTATTCTTTCCAAGATTTGAAGAAGAGGCGAAATCTTACCCAGCCTTTAACATGAGTTTGTAGGCCTTTGAATCTAAACCTTCTTCAATCATCTTGGTTGAAAGAGAGCTCAGTTCTGCCCCATTTGGCAGAGGTTTTATGAAACTTTATGATGGTTTTGAAATTTTAGCATCACCTAGCTGTGTAAGAGGTAAAACCGCATTTATCTTGAGCAGCTTCACATCATCCTTGTGTAGTTGTGTGTCGGCTTTGCTTGTTTCAAATTTGAATGGGGGTGTGTTTGATCCTTTTGAGGGCGTCACACTCCCTTTGGTTATTGCGGGCTTATCAGGTTTGTCGTCTGTTGTTGCACAAAATCAGTGAGGACTTTGGTACAACAAAAAGTGTTAAGTTTGTGACCTTCGCTAGATTGCTCCGGTCACTAGTGTGGGTAAGTATGTAAATGGATAGAGACAAGGAAGCAAACACAAGATGTACGTGGTTCACCCAGATTGGCTACGTCCACGGAGTAGAAGAGTTCTCATTAATTGTGAAGGGTTTACATAAATCATAGGTTCAAGCTCTCTTTTAGTGAGTACTATTGAATGATTTAGTACAAATGACATTAGGAAATATTGTGAGAGAATGATCTCTATTTATAGAAGAGAGTTTCTATTTTCATTTTGACATTGACATGTGTCGTGTTGTGATTGGCTTCTGATGTTGACACGTGTCGCACTATGATTGGCTTCTGATATCGACACGTGTCATGCTATGATTGGCCTCCTGGTTTGAGGGAAACTCTTTTGGGTCCTTGACAGTATAACGTTGACCGGTGCTCAGTAGTTTAGGGATTGGTCAAATATGGTAGAAACAGTGCTTCCCTAAGTTCCCGAGTAAGGGAAGCTCCTCGGTTGGGGACTTGCAAGATCCAAGCCATTGAGTAATCATGAAACTTCTAAGTACCGAAGTGTGGCATCATTTTCACTTGCCTTATCTGTCTCATATGTAGATGTGGCATCTTCTCTGAAAGTACTTTTCCTCCATCCATGGGTGGTATCTTTAACCAATGAAGATGCACAAGGTAATGTATGAATTTCACTTGAAGCTTACTTGTAGTTTCGGGCTTGGTCAAGTGCGATACAAACCCTATAGTAGGAGTCCCTCAAGTTGCCGAGCTAGGAGATTTACCGAAGGATGTAATAGACAAGGTAAGCAATCAGACTTCCAAACAAGCAACCTGGATCGGAGGTTCGACTTCGGCTTTCGGTTGATTATTCTCCTTCTCCTTATGTCGTAAACAGTAACAAGGATAATGAGAAGCAAATGGAGAAGAGATGATATAAGATACTTTTGCTTTTGAAGAAGTAACTTTCCACAGGCTTATTCTTGAACTGAGCTGGATGATTTTCTGGTTTCCTCCAGAGTATAAGGCCGACTCAAGAATTTGAAAGTCAAAACAAGTCCATCAAATCTAGAGTACGTTTGACCCTAATGATATGGGATACTTTTGTTGTTGACAAGGTAGTGGATGTATCGGCACGTCTTCTGTTACACTTGTCTCCATATGCTTCTTTGTATCCTTCTCACTTGCCATATCTATTCCTTATGCAGATGTGGTATCTTCTATGGAAATATAAGATGTTGAAGATGAGTACTAGAGAGAAATGCCAGGTAAGTAATCAGGCAAGAGGTTCTAGGCAGTCAGTTCCTGACTGGAAGCTTGATTCTAAGTGCTGACTGATTACTCTCTTTCTCCTTGTCTTGCAAGTAAGAACAAGGCCAAAGGAAAAGACAGGGAAAAAGCATGATATGGGATACTCTTACTTTTAACCCTGATGATATGAGATACTCTTGCTCTGGTGTGGCTTGTTTGTAGAGGTATTATTGGGAGGACAAGAAGCTGAATATTTCGAGAAACTCTGCTAAGAGTGCCCTCTCGGATGTGAAGAAAAGCTGAGCATTTTTTTTATTTGTAGGTCTGCCTGGCTGTGGAGGATGGAGGTCGACATATATAGGAGTCTCCCTAACAACAAGTAGTAGTGATATTCCTTTACCCTTCTTGGTCATAGCAATGTAGTGGGAGCTGCAAGCTTGACGTGTTTTAAATTTGTCAGAGCATTTTAAACAAGTGGTATATGGTATCTGGAAAGCTGAAGTTGCGTGTGAAGATTGCAGACAAGCTTTTATGGGTCAAGCTTTTGTGGGTGAAGTTTTTGTGTTGAAGCTTTTGTGGGTGAAGCTTTTATGTTGAAGCTTTTGTAGGTGAAGCTTTGAAGTTGAAGCTTTGTAGGTGAAGCTTTGAGGTTGAAGCTTTGTTGGGCACCATGAATTGATTTTGCTTCACACTATCCTGATCAAGATAGTGTGAAGCTTTTGTGTTGAAGCTTTGTAGGTGAAGCTTTTGTGGGTCAAGCTTTGGAGTTGAAGCTTTTGTTGGGTACCATGAATTGATTTTGCTTCACACTATCTTGATCAAGATAGTGTGAAGCTTTTGAGAATTTGTAGTTGTCCTCCATTGATGAAGCTTTTGTTGGTAAAGCTTTTGTGTTGAAGCTTTGCAGGTAAAGCTTTGGAGTTGAAGCTTTTGTTGGGTACCATGAATTGAAGATAGTGTGAAGCTTTTGAGAATTTGTAGTAGTTCTCCATTGATGAAGCTTTTGTTGGTGAAGCTTTGGAGTTGAAGCTTTTGTTGAATTTCCTTTTTTTTTTCTAGAAATTTGAAAATGTGGGAGAGATAACATATACAAATTTTGCTTCCATATTGTTGAGCAAGAGATTGTGATGCAAGCCACACCTTGTAGTAGTCGAAGGTTTGGATGAACCATATAAATTGAATTTGCTTCGAACAGTCTTGAATTTGCTTCAAAGGTTTGAGAATTGTAGTTGCCCTCCATTGATGAAGCTTTTGTTGGCACCATAAATTGGTTTTGCTTCACACTGTCTAGATCAAGAGTGTGTGAAGCTTTTGAGAATTGTGGTTGCCCTCCATTGATGAAGCTCTTGTTGGCACCATAAATTGGTTTTGCTTCACACTATCTTGATTAAGAGTGTGTGAAGCTTTTGAGAATTGTGGTTGTCCTCCATTAATGAAGCTCTTGTTGGCACCATAAATTGATTTTGCTTCACACTATCTTGATCAAGAGTGTGTGAAGCTTTTTACGAGTTGTAGTGTTGGCATTGTTACGGAGGTGAAATGTTTGAAGCAGATGCACTAAAGTTGTTGTTGGCTTGCAATAAGACTTTGTTGGTGACTATAACTCTTGTTGGGCATAAGTGCTCCCCTAGTTGAGTTATCAAGCTTGAGGGTTTTTGATTATTTGTGAATGCTAGGAGTTCACATGTACAAGTTGTACCACTCGTCTTCTGGTAGGTGGAATGAATGGTGAGTTGTTTTCATCACTTGGTTGGTGGTACGAATGTGAGTTCCTTCATCACCTTTCATCACATTTCATCACCTGGTTGGTGGCACGAGGATGAGTTCCTTCTTCCCCTGGTTGGTGGCATGAATGACAAGTTGCCAAATGATATTAGAGTACGGGTTGTACATTTCATCACCTGATTAGTGGCATGAGGGAGAGTACATGTTGTACATTTCCTCACCTGGTTGGTGGTATGAAGATGAGTTCCTTCTTCACCTGGTTGGTGGCATGAGTGGCATGTTGCCAAATGATATTAGAGTACGGGTTGTACATTTCATCACCTGGTTGGTGGCATGATGATGAGTTCCTTCTTCACCTGGTTGGTGGCATGAGTGGCAAGTTGCCAAATGATATTAGAGTACGGGTTATACATTTCATCACCTGATTGGTGGCATGAAGGAGAGTACAGGTTGTACATTTCATCACCTGGTTGATGGCATGAATGGCACGTTGCCAAATGATATTAGAGTATAGGCTGTACATTTCATCACCTAGTTGGCGGCATGAAGATAAGTTCCTTCTTCACCTGGTTGGTGGCATGAGTGGTAAGTTGCCAAATGATATTATAATACTTGTTGTACATTTCATCACCTAGTTGGTGGCATAAAAGAGAGTATGGGTTGTACGTTTCATCACCTAGTTGGTGGCATGAAGATGAGTTCCTTTTTCACCTGGTTGGTGGCATGAAATAGAGTACGGGTTGTACATTTTCATCACCTGGTTGGTGGCATGAAGATGAACTGGTTTGACCCTGGAGTCATTGTAGTTGAAGATGCGCTGCTTGTAGGCGACATTCCTCAAGTGAGCCTGGTTTCTGTGTTCCTCGACTAGATCTAAGTTGAGGGTAAGCTGTTTGTCATTTTCGCTTTGCACGTAGTTCTGGACTCGGAACGTTGCTTACTCAATCTCAACTGGGACAACTGCCTCTGTACCAAAGGCAAGTGAGAATAGGGTTTCTCCTGTTGATGTCCGATACGAAGTACTGTATGACCAAAGAACTTGGGGTACAAATTCTGGCCAACAACCTTTAACCTTGTCCAAGCTGGTTTTCAAAGTTCGCTTGATTATTTTGTTGATTGCTTCAACTTGTCCATTAGATTGGAGATGAGCTGGAGAGGCAAAATATAAGCTGATGTTGAACTTAGAGTAGAACATCCTGAACTTATTGTTGTCGAACTGTCGCTCGTTGTTAGTGACTATCGCATTGGGAATGCCAAATCTACAAAGGATGTTCTTCCATACAAAGTCTTCTATTTTTGCCTCAGTAATGGTTGCCAAGGTTCTACTTCGGCCCACTTTGTGAAGTAGTCAACTGCAATGATTGCACAAACACCACTCAATGCACTCATTACTGCAACACCACTCCATTTTACCCCCTATGTTTTGCATCATTACTTCATTTTCACCCTTGAATCATTACACACACCACCAATTCCCCTACATTGCCGTGCACTTCCTCTATAAAAGGAAGTGTGTGTGGCAGCCATATAGCTTAGTTTTTACTTGATCATTCATCCCCATTTCAATACAACCTTCATCCAAACACATCCATTCATCTTAACATCCATTCCTCCATACAACCAAACCATCAAACACTCACCAACACCTTGTGTCGTAGCAAAGGAAGGGAGGAAAAGTGCTTGGACGTGCTTACTGTCCAACTTGGATCGTTGGAGCGTTTAAGTGTTTTCTTTCTTTTGTTTTCAATGTCTAAATTTGTTTATCTTTGCTTTGTGAGTATGAGGAACTAAACCCTCTTAACTATGGGGGAATTCGAAACCATGTTCATGCTTGCTATGATTTGATTACTTTCTGTTGTGATTCATAAGTTGTGAATTCAATTTACTTATCCATTTGAATTAAAACTGATTTGTGTATGTTGGTTGAGAGTGCACGCTTAATTTTCATGCATAAATCTGATGCTAGAATATAAGGGAGTTTCACCTAATCGTTATGAACTTATATTCACAAGTAGTGAAGGTTGCTCGTCACAACCGTGTTAAGTAAATTCTTGGCATAAGTTTCATGCAATTCATAGTTACAAGTGTTTCGTCAATGCTTATGATTTTCATAGAACTTAATGATTCTTGCTTGCACCTCTATTATGCAATTCATGTAGGGAACTTGTGGGGAATGCTTTGGGTTGTTGTATGCAATCATCCAATTCAATGAAATTAGGAAAATCTGAGGGTTAATTAGTGCAATTCACAGTTAATCTGGGGCTTTGAGAATTTGTAGTTTATTAAAAAGCAATTGGAAATCGTTTTGTTTGCAAGTGTGTCATGTGTGGAGAAGAACCTCCTAGCTAGCCTTCCATCCATTCAATTTACTCAAATTCGTACAGATTTCATTAATTCTTTAATTTATTTGTTTTGTTTCCAAATTCGTCAAAACCAAAACCCCATTTACCTTGTTGAGTCATAGTAGTTAGAAACTGATTTTGTTTGTGTTTTTAAGTGTTTCGAACCAAGTTAAAACCAAAATTCGTCCAAAAGTGTGTTTAGAGTCCAAATCTGCCCAGTTTGTGTTTTTAGGCAGATTTGAGCGTTTTTAGCTTGTTTTGAGTCTTTTGAGTTTGGTTTGAGTTCTTTGAGTCTAGTTTAGTGTTTTTAACTTTGTTTTTATGTTTTTAAGTCAGTTTAGAGGTTATTAGCAAGCCCTCATAATCCCCGGTCTAGAACGATCCCTACTGATAGGAGCATATTTATGCGACTTAGTTAACATGTTTTCTTGCACTTAGTTAGTTATTGCTTATAAGAGTGTTTTAAGCCATTTTCGTATGTTTATAGGTCCTAATAACAAAGTTGGCAAGAAAAGTGCATTTTGGTGCATTTTGGAGTAATTTTGGGCTGAAATGGATTGCATGCACATGGAGACATGAGGATGGACGTTTTTGGAAGATTGGAATTCAGCATGTGTGTGTGCAAGTGTGTTAACCTACAACTAACAAACAGCATAGCTGCCATGTGATGGAGAAAATGTGTTGATTGTGGCTGATATGATGAAGATGTGTGTGTGCAAATGCAAAGGTAAACATGGACAACACACACACATGCAAACCCACGGCAAGGTGAGGGTCTTTTTGTGCCAATGTGACAGCACAAACACATGCAAAGGGATGAGACATCAAATAGCTCACACACATGCAAGGATAACATACACACACATGCAAACTGCATGTACAGGTTGGAGGGCAGAAAATGTGTTTGTTTTGTGGTTGAAATGATGAAGAACATGTGTGTGCAAGTGTAACAGCTAGTACAATGTGGAAATGATGATTACATGGCAGCACATACACATGGGAAAGCAAAGAATACACATTACATGGAAACACACGACACATGGGCAGAAAATAGGTGGATTTGTGGCTGAAATGATGAAGAACATGTGTGTAAATGTAAAGGAGAAACATGGCAGAAAATGTGTTTGTTTTGTGATTGAAATGATGGAGGTCATGTGTGTGCAAATGTAAAGGGAAACATGGACAACACACACCTATACAAACTGCACATGCAAGGAATTGAAGTGGTCCTCTCCTTAGCCTATAAATACATCCACCATTCCCCTTCCTAAAGGACCATCTTGATCCATCAAAAGAGCTTCATTCACAAACACAAGACCCTTGCCGTGAGCTCCATTCCATTTAATCCATACATTCAAACATATCTCCATACACTTCCATTTTCCATGCCGTGAGATCCATTCCATCCATACATCCATAAATCCCACATTTCACAAACACAAATACATTTTCCTTCCCTTGGCCAAGACATTCACCAATCCTAAATACATTCCTAACCTTTCCATATATCCATACACATCCTAGACACTTGTGTTGCAACAAGGTGGTGAAAACAAAGGTCCTTAGCGTTTCAAGCTTGGAACTTTGGAGCGTTTTAGGTGTACTTCGTTCTTGCTTTCAATGTCTACTTTGCTATTTTCTAATTTTGTTGCAATTATGAGTGGCTAAACCCCTATTTAGTTAGGGGGAAGTTTGTAGCCATGAACATGCTTGAGATATGAATTGATTTCTTCCAATTGTGATTTGATAAGTTGTGATTGCAATTCAATTATCTATTTTATTCATAACTGATTCTTGTATGTTTATTAAAGATGCATACTTAGTTTTCATGCATGAATTAGATGCTAGAATATAAATGAGTTTCACCTAATCGTTACAAGTTTATATTCATGAGTAGTGAAGGTTGTTTATCATAATCACGTTAATTGAATTCTTGGCAATTGTATCATGCATTCATAGTTATAATTGCCTCATCAACATTTATGATTTTCATTGAACGTAATGATCTCTGATTGTATCTCTATTATGCATTCATATAGGGGACTTTTAGAGAATGATTTGGGTTGTTGCATGCATTCATCCAACTCAATGAGTAAAGGAAAATCTGAGGGTTAATTTGTGCATCACGGTTAATCTGGGGTGTTGAGCATCATAGTTTATTGAAAAGTAATTGGAAATCAATTCATGTACAAGTGTGTCATGTGCGAAGAACGGACCTCTAACTAATCCATCCATCATCTCATTTCTTAAAGTCGCTTTACAATCTGTCTAATTTTATAAGTTGTTTGTTTGTTTCAAATTCGTCAAAACCAAAATCCCCCCTTTACTTTGTTGTTTCAAAGTGTTAAATTTCTATTTCGTTAGTGTTTTTGAGTGTTTTGATTCAAACCAAAACACTAAATTCATCCAAAGTTGTGTTAGAGTCAAATCTGCCCAGTAAGTGTTTTTAGGCAATTTTGAGTGTTTTTAAGTTGTTTTGCTTCTTTAGAATCTGTTTTGAGTCCTTTGAGTCTATTCAAACGTTTTTAACTTTGTTTTTATGTTTTAGAGTTAGTTTAGAGGTTTTAGCAAACCCTCATAATCCCCGGTTTAGAACGATCCCTACTTGCATTTTTACTACAATTTGACAACAAGAGGGTTTAATTTAAGTGCTTAACTTTCATCGCATCACCTACTTACAGTCTTTACTACAATTGATACAAGAGGGTTTAATTTGTGTGTTAAGTTAATTTTCGCATCAGGCACCATGTCTTCATCCATGTAGAACTTGGCGTCCACGAAGTGTGATTCGGCTTCGGTGAAAGGATTGTTGTCGCCTTGTATCACATTTACTCATTCTCAAATTTAAGCATTGATGAATGGTGGACGGCACTACTCCATTCTTGTGGATCCAAGGTTTTTCTAAAAGCACGCTGTAGGAAGTTCTTGCATCAATCACGTGGAATAACATGCTTGATTTGAGTTTGCCAATGGTTATCTCCACTCGGATCATGCCAATCGCTCTTTGTCCTCCTTGGTTAAAACCTTGGATTAGAAGGCTGTTTCGGGATAATTCATCCACCTTGATGCCAATTATGGTCATTGTTGACTTTGACATGATGTTTATGGCCGACCCATCATTCACAAGCATGCAGTTGATTTTGTTATCTCTCACGTACCTAGAGACGAAGAGATGATGGTTATGAGGCTTTGATTTTAGCAACAAGTCTTCGTCAGTGGAGTTGATTGTGTCATGGGCGACACAACATGTGGCATATTCATGTGGCCGAAGCTTCAAGCCTTCGTCCTTGCTTTCTTGCACCTCGTGGTCGTCTGGACTTGCCAAGATCGCTTTCGCATCTCTTTGGGCAATCGTAGTGTTTCCTCAATGCTAAAGTGTGCCAGTAGGCTTTCTTTAGGCGTAAGGGTATTCTCTTCATCGATGGCGATAACTTTACCTTTTAAGGGCTTTTCTATCTCTACTTCAACCATGTGACATGCCTTTTTCATTGTTGGTAGGTGCATTTTGGGTACTTGCCCCTAGTGATGGTTGTGCAGAAGGTATGGTGTAGCTTGAGCATGGACGGGAGTGTCAGGCATCACTTGGAGAGGCACGAGATTGAAGGATCCAAACGTAATCATAGTAGTATGTGCTGCAGCTGTGTCTTCAATGTTAAGCTTAATCTGCCTTTAAGCTCGATCTGCCTTTCTTGTGCTAGCTTCATGATGAGCTCTTTGAGGACGAAGCATTTACCGACATGATGACTTAAGATACGATGGTATTTACAGTTCTTACGATCGTTAACGCGATTCATCTATTCAGGACACTTGCATTCAGGTAACTCAATCACCTTTTTTTCCAACAAGTCGTCTAGCATTGCAGCCAGGTCAGAGTCAGGAAAAGGGTACTTCTTTTGCTTTAGTTCCCTCAAGGTGTTTTTGTACCTGTCTTGGGTACGATAAGGCTCACCTTTCTTCATCTCATTCGTTTTATTTTTTGAGAAGATATTGACGAATGTAGCTGAGGTTTAATGGGTGCGGATGAGGTCTTGATGGGGGGTAATATGAATGTCAAAAGCTTCCTTGGCGGTTTTTTTCCCAATCTTGTCTATTTTTAGGACGAACACCTTATAATTTTTTAAGTCGGTGATCGGCTTCCTTTTCCCATGATTGGCAATACTCACCTCCATATCATGGGATCAAGTTGCCAATTCTTCAAATGTTCTCGGTTTTATGCCTTGGAGGATGTAATGTAACACCCATTGCATGCCTTAAACACACATCTCAATGGCGAAGGTTTCAGAAAGCCGATCTTTGCAATCCAGACTTAATGAACGGCACTTATTGGTGCAGTCGACGATAGGTTCATCCTTCCATTGTTTTATACTCGTTAGCTCCAACATACTTACGGTAAGGTGAATATTGTAGAAGCGGTTGAGAAATTCCCTTTCAAGCTGGTCCCAGCTATTGATAGACTCGGGCTCGAGATCGGTGTACCAGTAAAAAACATTACCTTTTAGTGAGCGCACGAACTACTTATTGAGGTAGTCTCCCTCTGTTCTAGCATTGTTGCAGGTTTCAATGAAATGGGAAATATGTTGTTTAGGATTGCCCTTTCCATCGAATTACATGAATTTGGGTGGCTGATAACCCCTTGCATCATTAAGGCATCAATCCTTTTAGAGTATGGCTTTGAGTACAACACAGAATCATGAGAGCTTCCTTCATATTGCACCTAGATCGTGTTTATGATCATCTCTTGCAGTTGTTGGATAGAGAGAGATCCCATGAATGTCGCAGCTCGGTCCACCTTTAGCTTCTCCTCAGCTTTATTCATCAAAGGCTCCTCATTTTCATCAGTTTCCTTCTTTGGTAGATCAACCTTTGGGTCAACTTTTTCATCTTGCCGCGCCTCCAGATGGTTGACGGGTGTAGCAATCTGCAAGTCCTTTTCCTCCATAGTGCTTGTTAGCCTTGTGATTGCTTCGCTCTGCCAGTTAATCTTTGATTGAAGTCGCACCAGTAGTCATGACTTGCATGGCTACGGGATACGAGTTGCTGCTTGAGTCAACATCGGAAGTCAATGACTCGGAGTACCTTATCGGGCTTTCTTCCCTTGGTGCCCTTAGTGAGGCCAGGGTGATCACAGACTTATGCCTTGGGTGCTCTTGCTTCTCCGGCAGAGTTGATGTAGGGGTGGAAGGCACAACAAAGAGAGCTATTGCATTGCTTCTGGTTGTGACGGCCAAAGTTCCACCACTTGCTGTAAGGATACTCTTGTTCTTTGCATTCGTTGCGGGAATAGCTTGATCATTTCTTGATGCCATGTGTGTTTCTTGTGGATTTGAAGACAGAGATGAAAGGCAGAGTAGTCCCACTGGGCGTGCCAAATTTGTAAATACGAAGATTTTGAGACAAATGACACAAGAACAAGTCTACAAAGAATATGTTGTACAAATGAATTTGTAGGGTTACAATCTTTTTACAACTTGATCCTATGATTCGATCTCCGAGGCATGTAATTGTGTAGTGTTGTGGATCCAAAGGTCACGGTGACTTGATCTTGGACGAACGAGGGCCGCAAGGTTTTGGCTCTTGGCAATGGAGGAATCGACACGTGTATGGGTGATTGGTGGTTCTTATGATCTAGGGGTTGTTAATCCAAGGGTCACAATGACTTGATCTTGGATGAACGAGGGCTGCAAGGTTTTTTGGCTTTTGGTAATGAAGGAAACTAGAGAAGCCAAAAATGATTTGCTTCTTTCTTGTTGCTTTGCTTTGAATGTGTAATTTTGGGATGTTTGATACCTTGATGGAGAAGCATGTTTATAGGCTTTGAGAATGAATAACCACCACAATTTTTTTTCTTCCCACCCATTTGTGGCCTAACGTATAGCCTAATTTTCCCACTTAATACAATTTTAAACTTGAAGTGGCCTAACTTATGGCCTAATTTTCCCACTTAATACAATTTTAAACTTGAAGTGTTCTTGCCTTGTCATTGCCCAAATGAGAAAAACTTGTTTTGATCCATAATGGATGGAAGTGTGTTTGCCTTGTCACTGCCCAAATGAGAAAAACTTGTTTTGATCCGTAATGGATTGAAGTGTGCTTGCCTTGTCATTGCCCAAAATGAGAAAAAAAACTTGTTTTGATCCATAAAGGATTGAAGAGTACTTGCCTTGTCATTGCCCAAAATGAGAGAAAAACTTGTTTAATCCTCCAAGGGTATTTCTTATGATACCCTTCATGCACCCCTTTTCAATATGAGGTGATTCGTCCAATTTGGTTGAGTTACACGCCATGTGTACAATTTGTACGACATATGGCATATACCATGGATGCCCTGGGACGTCGAAACTTTAATGCATTGGTGAACATTTATTTCACCGAAATTTTGATATCTACAAATGCATGGCTTTTATAGCTAATACAATACATCATAATTTATTTAGCTAATTAAGAACAACTTTGTAACTGAAACATGTAGAGAAATAACTGACTCTAGTAATCTCAATCATCACTACTCTAGGACTTTTATCTTTTATTAATCCATATTCGTGACTCTTGACGCAATAGCTGAAATTCGATTTAGTTCTCCAACACTAGTAAGGCCTCTTTGTCCATTACGGGGTGCGTTTGTTTGGCTTCACTAACCTTCACTGGACTAGACGGGACTACTCATCAGTTCAGTCATGTGTTTGTTACACAGTAGGACTACGTTTAATGGGAATGAAGGGGACTCGCGTTCACTAACTCTCTCACTAAAGGTTCATAGCGAGACCCCCTAAATACCATGGGGACTGCGAAGACCCTCGCCGCGTTATTCTTTGTGTCGCGTCCTTCCCTGCTTTCTTCTTCTCGTCGCGTCCTACACTCACCAAACTCCAGCAAGATCACACTACCGGTCCAAACCACCACCAATCTCCCTCTCCCTCTCCCTCTCCTTGTTTTTTCTTTTTTTTACTTTACTTGTTCTGTTCTTTGAAGTCTCAGAACATTTGATGGATTATGTGAATTTGTTGCGTTTGGTTTTTGAAGGGAGGCTGGATTTGTGAGTTTTCTAGGATGCCAATAGTTCTAATCAAATTGAACGATTTCAGATTTCTTTGGAATTTGGGTTAAGCATTTGTTATTGGAAGTTCTGCAATTTCCAAGGTGTAGAGGAGCAACAACAATTTGCGAAGAAGATGCCATTTTTTTTTTCCATATTGAGATTTTTAATAGAAAAGAAATTAAAATACAATAATAATAATTATTATTATTGTTAGTCCAGCTTCTTAGTTCGACATTGCACCAAAAGTTTCACTAAGTTAGTCCAACTTAGTCTAGTCTAAGCCAGCTCAGCTTAGTCCCTAAAACTAGTCCAATCCGAAATAGTCCGGTGCAACAAATACACTCTACAAGTAAATGGGAACTATGTAACCTAGTACAACACAAACCATAATATTGAACCTATAAATTGGGACGTGCAAAACTAATTATGTAACCTAAAAACCAAACCAAACTGTAGAGATATCCATTTCGATTCTAGTATGAGTGATAAACAGGACTTATTGATGCATAAAATCGGATGCACTTTTGGAACATAAAATGTTAAGTTTGTGACCTTTGCAAGGTTGTTCCGTTCACCTAGTGAGGATAATATGTAAAGAGATAGAGATATGGAAGCAAACAAAAAATGTACGTGGTTCACCCTAAGTTGGGCTACGTACACGGGGTAGAAGAATTCTCATTAATAGTGAAGAGTTTACATAGTGCATAGGTTCAAGCGTTATCATCATTAGCGAGTTCTAATGACGAGTTTAAATACAATAATGACATTAAGGATTAATTGTAGGATAATGGTTTTTTTTTTTTTAAGTTGAAGAGGGTCGCTCACTTCCGTTTGCAGTCGATGTGAGACTATAAGAGTTTTATTCTAATGTTGACACATGTCTTGTTATGATTAGTCTCTTGATTGGAAAGGAACTCTTGTACCTCAGCAAGGGTGCTCCAGCATGAATCCTTCAGTGGGTTCTTGAAGATACGAAGTTAACCGGTGCTTAGTAGTTTTGAGATTGATGAAGTATGGTACAAACGAGATCAAATTCGAACTGTAAACATTAGGAGTGGAAGAATTGCTCTAATCTGCAGACTTGCAATGGCTTTTGAATAAAGCTAAGAAACAAGGTCTTATTGGGATGCTGGGCAGCATCAACTGCAAACATTAGGAGTGGAAGAATTGTTCTACTGCATAGGCCAGGGCTTTTAGTGGTTATAAAAAGACTCCCACTATTGTTCTAGACGTTGTAGCCTTGTTTGGATCTCCTACAGTCGCACAACGACATCATCGTCCTCGAGCATCTTCAATGGTGGCTTTATATATACTTTGTGCGGCTACTATATATATACATATACAGGCCCTTTATGAGAAGGGATCCCAATTTTTTGAAAAAAAAATTGAGGATTAATTATGGGGCCCACTCTACATAGAATTTCAACGATCCGAACAGTCTATTTTGTAAGTCACGATTCATAGATTATTCTTGCAAAAATTCAATTCAATTCGAAACCATTTACCTATTTAATTATTAAGATCAAATTTGATTGTTTCTTTATATACCAAAGTATTCGTTCATTTCTTTAAACCCAATTCGATGTGTTAAATATTTTTGATTTGGCTAATATTTGTAAGGATGATTTATGAGATACAACTTGAAAAATAGATGGTTCGGATCGTTAAAGTTTGATATGGTGTGGACCCCACAAGTAATCTTCATTTGAAGAAAAAAAAAAATGGGGATCATTTCCCTTAAAGGCTTCCTATACATATATATATGAAGCCCTAGTGAAAAATTTCATCGCCAATACCGGAAAATGTGTGAAATCTCGTTCCTAGATTTCACTATTATAATCTACGTATTTGTGTTATTGAGATTTTATATTATTTTTCGAGAAATTATATTAATTTTTTTGGATTTAGATTTTAATTAAATTAGTTACGAAGTTTGAAGTTTGGAAATCAATTATCTAAAATTCGTTGACCTCTGGAGGTCACAAGTAACGTTTTCGAATAGATCTTGAAATTATGAACGCATAGGCGAAAACCGTTTCCGAGTCCAGACTATAACGGTATAGATATGGACATTTGAAGTTGTGTTACTAAACTATAGATTTTAAATTTATTTTAAACTCCCACCTTGTGGGAAGGAGGCCAATCAAAATTTATGTTAGTTAAGGTAACCAATTAGAAAGTGGAACAAGGAGGGAAAGGAGAGAGGTGAGGAAACATCCAGACAACCTTGACCTGATTTCAAATCCCAACCCGGTACTATCTCTTCCGTTCAACGTCGGATTAAGGTGATATTGGTGTCTATGGAAAGCTCTCGGCGAACCCAACATCTTTGTAGTATTATAGTTCTCAATTTCTAACCTAATTTTACAAACCGAAGCCACAAAGTCCACGGTTTTCCGGCGATTTTCTCATTTTTCCATTGAATCCGACAATAATTACCGTCGATCACCACCACCAATAGACTCCCCTCAACCCTTGGAGCAAGGCCCAAGCATTGGATGAGGCATTAGAGTTCGTTTTTGGCGATGAATTGAGGAACACCCATTTCTAGGTTTTCAGCAGGTTCGAGGGTAATTGGAGCTTTTGCCGGCCAAATTGGACTTGGCCACAAGTATGAAACTTGCTCCACTCACTGAGATCTATTTGCCCTGAATTCATAATTGATAAATGTATGAAGTGGTTTGATTGTTTGAACTTAGTTTCATTATGATACATCACTTGATCAAAATTTGAATCGACGATCTGACCGTTGGATCGTCACCAAAATTTAATGCGTTATAGAACATCATATTTGAGGATAATTGGAACTGACAGATCAGGAATCCGACATACAGATCTTCCCAAATTAGATTTCTAAGTTAGTAAAATTAATTATTAACCGCCATCTAATTCTATAAATTGGCGAAGATCCAACTGTCAGATCACGATGAGATTTTAGTATGTTGTTCTTTGAGCATAATGTGGACCTTAAGAAGTTACGGATCTAGATTATGATGAGCAAATCTTTTGGATTAAATTACTAGGGTGTGGACCCCACCGTTGATTTTTGGTCAACAGGTCTTGAACCATTTGAATTACTAAAATTAGTATTACTAAAAAATCAATGAAGCTTTGCGGACTTGTCTCAGTGAGTGACTTTAATATATGTGATATGGTGATTACCCGATTCTTTATATTAATATCCTTTGTGGATATGACATGGTTTTGTAAATGTGTTTTCTGTTAAAATGTGATTCTTTTATAATTTGTCATCGATCTGTTTTTATTAAATGTGATTTGATTCATGGATTGGTAATATTTGTGAAAAAAATGATTCGAATTGCATATTGAAATGTTTTGTAAATTCAAGGCTAGTAGGGGACTATGACCTGCTTGGTAAATCCACATTTGAGGGTCACTAATGGTTCTGCTTGGTTAATCCACATTGGAGGACCATATTATATATGGTTCGTGTTTGGTTAATCAACGTTGGATTATCCTTGCCTAATAGTTTTGTAGGTCTGACCCTGCTTGGTTAATCTGCGTTGAGGGGTCACTACCTACTTGGTTATCTTGACCCTGCTTAGTTAATCCGCATCGAGGGACCATACTATATATGGATCGTGTTTGGTTAATCCGCGTTGGGCGATCCTTATGGCCATGTATGCTTAGGAGTGATCATGCTTGGTTAATCCGCATTGGGTGATCACTGCTTAGGAGGGATTCTACTTGGTTAATCCACATTATGGGGGTTACTACTTACTTGGTTACTTTCTTAGGGGTGACTCTGCTTGGTTAATCCACTTTGGGGCGCCACTTCCTGTTTGGTTACTTATGTAGGTTTTGACCGAACTGCGTCCATCTAGCCCTAGTTTTTAATATATATATGAACGATGGTTTTTTATAATCTTGTGATTTGAATTAGAAAAACCGTTGGATGTCTGGGTGACTCCTTCGAAGTTTTCAGCGACTTAACTATGATTTCGTAAAAATATGATTTTATATTTGAGGTTTATAAACGATGATCAATGGTCTTTCTTTTATTGTATATCACATACTTATATTATTGTCACTCACCCGAGCTTCGTGGTTTATCCGAGTTTTGGTTGGCCAGTGCACCATTCCCCTGATGTAGGCACTGATTATACATGTGATAAAATTGGGTAGACTACAAGAAACGCTAGATATTTTGGATTCCGTTGACTGGTCCAGAATCCTTGCTCTTGTTCATTTCCATAAGGTTAGTCTAGAATCCTAGATTCGAGTGAATGGGAATTACCCACAATTGACCTTATGAATACAAATTAGAATTACCATGTTATTAGTCATAATCCAAGTAGGGAATTATATAGAGTTCCTTGGTATTGATATGTTATCGCATTGTTTGATTAACATAATTAAATGCTAAGATCGTGCATCTTTGATTCATGAATTGATTAATTGACGGGATTGTGAAATGATGCTGGATATGAGTGTTGTTATTATGATTATTTTAGTTGATCAATGTTTCTAGAGAATAATATTGTGCATTGTTAATTCTTTAAGATGTTATACGCTATGAATTGTGATTTTATGTGGGGAACATGATGATTTATGTGATGGATGAAGTGGAAATGTTAATCGTCATGTGGGATTGTTATGTTGGATATCATTGTTATTGTTATGATTAGACTTGTTAATAAATATGGCTAGAGAATATGATTGTGTTTCGTCATTTGTTCTTTGAAATATTTCATGATATGCATTGTGGTATATTGTTGGGACATAACGATTTATGTGATGAATATTCGAGTGTAGTGAAATAATGAACTACGAATGGCTTGATCCCTATTTAGGGTATGTAGGCAGTCTAACGAGGATGTTAGATGCAGCCATAAAGTCTACAAAGAATTATTGCTCAGTTGGATCTTAAGTTGTGTTTTGCCATTTCCTAGAGGCGGGGTATGTTAGAAATACGGGTATTTGGTGACGTCACATGTCGATTTTGGACGTATGTCGGGATCGGGGCGTGACAAAATGGGCGTAGATCCACCACTTGGGTGGGCAATGTCTTTCCTTGGGTAGCAAAAAATTAGGTTTCATCCAGCCCTATAAAGCAGTGGGTACGACAAAAGTAATATGCCATGTCAAATTGGTTCATTTTCCCCCCACTTGCGAATACACTTATACTCTCATTTTATTTTTATTTTTTCATATTTTTTGTTTGTATGTTTAATGGTTAAACATAAAATGATATAAGATGTTCTACTAAAAGGGCTTACTTTTATCAATTTCAAAATAAAAACACACAACATATTGAAATGACATTGGTAGCTTAGAGAGCTAAACCGAAAACATAAACAAACACAATACCTAAATTGCAAGGGTATTACAATTTAGTAATTTGAAAGCATAAGCAAGCAAATGGACCGAAGTTGTAAAGTCATTACAATTTAGTTAGTTAACTGCTACAAACACAAGATTTAGCCTCTTTGTGCATGTTCATACTACATGTGTTATCAAATTATTACGAAGGGCGAAATGGGCATTTGCATCATCCACTACACTTCGGTTACGTAGATATTGATGCAGTGTTACAAGATCTCGGTGTGCGTCACTCATGTTGGGTTTTTGAGCATATTATTGGGATTAATTCAATTCAACTAATCACACGCAACAAAAAATAACATGCAATGTGTTATCCCAGTTATATATAAGGTTCGTTGTAATTGGTAAAGCAACAAACAAAGAAAGAGAAGAGATTAACTTACTTGAATCTCTAGCCACGTGCATGCCGCGTGATTGGATCACTCACTATTCAATCTTCCTTTTCATGCTTACAATCTTCCTCTTCATGGTTGATCACGTGAAGCTTCGCTAGTGTTGAGCCTCTAAAAGTATCCACATTGATACATTAGCAACCGATGATGGAGTTTTTTTTTTTTTTTTTTTTTTTGGAGAAAGAGTGGTCGATTTAAATGTGCTAGCAAATGTCTCACTTGGATCAATATAAAATGGACGGCATTAAGGTGTTTTAGGATTTTCCTCTCTTTTATCTAATAGACATAACTGAACAACTTTTGCATTGTTTGTATTGAGAAAAACACAAAGAGTATATAGATACTCTTTGCCGCACCCCTTTACATAGTTTATCTGAATAAATGACGACAAGAAAATAAAACCAAGAATAAACTAAGAACGTACAAAGAAAAAACGACGTTATACACCATGTTGAATCATCAAATAAAAAAATAAAAGAAAAACTAATGAAAATGACTTCAAAACTTTAAATTTTAACCAAAAATTAAATAACAATGATAAGGACAAAAAAATAATAAAAAAGAAAAAAAAATCAGCCAATGCACGCCATTACACCTTTGCAGTCACCATCTTGCTCTTTGGATATTAGGAAGCTAAGGCCATCTCCAACCGATCCGGCCAGAGGGTCAAGGGGCCGAAAATAGCCCGAAATGACATGAAAACCTTCTCCAACCGAGGGTTAGGCCAAATGGCTCGTGGGCCCTATCGAGCTAAAAAAGCATAAAAGGGCCAACCGGCTGGCCCATCCCAGCCAGCCCAGGCCGGTCCAGCAATTTGAATCCAACGGCTACTTGCTGACGTCAGCTAACTGTTATATTTGATTTTTTTTTAAATTTAAAATTCTAATTTTTTCCCTATAACTACATAAGTCATTAAACAACATTAAATAACATTAAGTAACATTAAACATATTAAATAACATTAAAAACAATATTAAAACTTAAATGTCTACTACATGCTTCTTTTGAGATTCCTTATCGATAAGAAATCTGCAAAGTCACTCGGATATCGACACGTGGCACTCGAAACTTGAGATGTAAAATTATTGAGATTCCTTATTGAGGTAGTTTAATTTAAGTAACCATATTAATTCAACTAAACTTATCGATAAGAAATCTGCAAAGTCACTCAAATATCGACACGTGTCACTCGAAATCCAAGATGTAAAATTATTGAGATTCTTTATCGACAATAAATTTGCAAAGACACTCAGATACCGACACGTGACACTCGAAATCCGAGATGTAAAATTATTAAGATTCCTTATCGAGGTAGTTTAATTTAAGTAACCATATTAATTCAACTAAACTTATCGATAAGAAATCTGCAAAGTCACTCAAATATCGACACGTGTCACTCGAAATCCGAGACGTAAAATTATTGAGATTCTTTATCAACAATAAATTTGCAAAGACACTCAAATATTGACACGTGACATTCGAAATCCGAGATGTAAAATTATTAAGATTCCTTATCAATGTAGTTTAATTATTGAAGTAGTTTAATTTAAGTAACCATATTAATTCAACTAAAATTATAAATTATATTTTACCCTATAACCCTTTGGCCCCCTTTCTTGGAGATGATTTTTTGTCACAAGTCTATATTTGGCCTATGATCCTTTGGTCCCTCAGTTGGAGATGATATGAAATATAGCCTGATAGTGTTCATTAAAATATTAATTTCTTGGAGGGCTATAAAGCTAAAACGAGTCCTTGGCCCTCTTTTTGTTGGAGATGACATTAATGAACAGTGTCA
Source organism: Malus domestica (assembly GCF_042453785.1). NCBI lineage: Eukaryota > Viridiplantae > Streptophyta > Magnoliopsida > Rosales > Rosaceae > Malus > Malus domestica. Next base: position 196,790 of record NC_091667.1, on the reverse strand, counting down.
GACCATATTTCATACCATCTCCAATCGAATGGACCAAAGGGTCATAGACCAAACATAGCCATGTGACAAAAAATCATCTTCAACTGAGGAGCCAAAAGATCATAGGTCAAACATAATTTATTATTTTAATTAAATTAATATAGTTAATTAAATTAAACTACCATATTAAAAAAAATAAACATATGGAAGATTATTGAAAGAGGTGGCTATTTGAAAATTATTAAAAAAAAATTAGAGGAAAGATTATTGGAAGTGAATATAATGTGAAGAATTGAAATAGAATGAGGTAAAAAAAAAATTAGAGTGGGCAAAGTTGAACTTGATTCCGTAAGAACTTCCTATTTACGACCGGATAGAACCCGAACTTGATGACTAGCCCAACCCAGTTTGTGAAAGAGTGGATCAGGATTTAGATTGACGTTCCGACCCGGCAACCCGCATCCTTGAACCAACCCTTGACCTTTATAGCAACTTCTGTTCATCCCTGAGTTGTCAAACAAATCGCTGGTGGAAGATTTTAGCTCTTCTTTTCAATCGTCATCTCCTGAGGAACTGGTACACCCCAAATCTTCTTGTCCGTCTCTCTTTTCCTTTTCTCAAACCATTGTTTCGATTTTCATCTTTAATAAATATAATTATTTATGCATGTTCGTATTTTTTTTTTAATTTAAGCTGTATTTATGCTCCAATTTAAGGGTTTCTCTTGAATGTCCCAAATTTCTGTGCTTTTCTTGTAAATTTAGAATTCTATGCTTTTCTGTATTTAAATTGAAGCATAGATAAGATTTGTGATGCCATAAAAAACGCCTAATTTTGTAAACTACAGTGTGATTTCAATTGGATGGTTTGTTAAGATTGGCTGGCTCGATTTTTCGATTGAATTTTCCGCTTATTTGAGCTTTAGTTCATGAAACAGTTCAGATTGGCTGCATCGGGCTGGCTGGCTGGCTGGCTGGCTGGAGATGGCCAGCCCGCTGGCCTGATTTTGGTGGTTTTGGCCCAGTGGGGCCCACAAGCCCTTTGGCGTAGCCCTCGGTTGGAGACGGTTTTCATGTAATTTTGAGCTAATGTATGCATGCAAGTATGTATGTTTTTAATCTTACGTATTGATTTGGGGTTGAGAAATTGATTGACTGGTCGGCAATTCCATCCTTCGTTGTTTCCTTAATCTCGATTGATCAATTGCTGGTTTGCATGATTAATTGCAAATTAATTATACTTGTTTGCTTCCTCTGTGTCTTTTTCTTGGGCTATATGCATGGATTCTTTGACATTCTCGCCTACAATTGAATACTTCAATTTGAGGATTGAAAAATTCTGCCTTAGTTCTTGAATAATATTATTGCACATAACTTGCCGTAAACACGCTTCTTTATTTATTCATTTTGGTTTTCTTTGGAACTTGCTGCTTCTTTTACCGCTGGACTGAGATGGATCCTTAAAACTCAGGTTGCTTGTGTGAGCAAGTTTAGCATTATATGATGCTTCATGACTAGCTGATGAAGGGTTTTTGTGAGACGGCTGTTGCATCGAAATATTCTTCTAAAAGTTCAACAGATTCAACAGATAGAGGTTCATCGTCTGCTTGTTCAGATTCAGGATCTAGGGACAGTAAGCACAATAAGGCATCCCTGTGGTCAAACTTCTTTGCGTCCGCTTTCTCAATCTTCGAAACACATAGTGAGTCATCAATTACTGAAAAGAAGGAAAGTCACTCTAGAAACAATGGATGGACAGAAGCTGTGAGGAAAGCTGTGACTAGTGGATCTATGAGGAGAATTCACGAGCGTGTACTTGGATCCAGCAGGACTGGAATTTCTTCTGCTAGTGACATATGGCTTCTTGGTGTGTGCTATAAGGTCTCACAAGATGATTCCTCCGGAGATGCACCTATTAATAATGGATTAGGAGCATTTGAACAGGATTTCTCATCAAGAATTTTGATGACATATCGTAAAGGTTTGGCTTGCAAACACCATTTTTAACTTTAGCACGTATGAGTTTGTGGATAAAAATCAACATGTACATATTTATTTCTAGGATTTGAGGCTATTGGAGATTCAAAGTACACTAGTGATGTAAATTGGGGTTGCATGCTCCGGAGTAGTCAGATGCTTGTATCCCAGGTATGGTACAGTGTTTTATCCATTTTGGGCTCTTGCATTCTTACGTGGTTAATAACTGGTACATGTGTGAATGTTATTGTTAAGGTTTCTTGATCATGGCTTCGGTATTTGCAATTGGATAACTTTTTGGTGTCTTCATAGATGCTTTACTTATAGGGAGATTGTGCTTTGATTTTCTGGGTGCCTTTATTTTTTATTTTGTGGACATCTTGTCCAGTTTTTTTTGTAATTTTGTTGTCATATGCAATAATATTTTGTTTCTTCATCTTCTTGAAAAAAAAAAAGAAAAAAAAAAATAGTCAATGACTAGAGTATATTTTTACAGGCGTTGCTTTTCCATAGATTGGGAAGATCTTGGAGAAGGCCCTTGCACAAGGTAAGTTGGGTGAGGTAGGATTGTTTTTTCTGTGATATAGTTTTGCCTTAAAATGTTTGCAGTTCACATCTTACCCCTTTACATATATTTTCTTAAATCACATTCAGGAATCTGATTAGTCATACATGTTTTTCTTACCTCTGTTATGCAGCCTTTAGATGAAGCATATATTGAGATCTTGTATCATTTCGGTGATTCCGAAACATCAACTTTCTCCATCCACAATCTTCTTCAGGCTGGAAAGGCTTATGACCTCGCTGCCGGATCATGGGTTGGCCCATATGCCATGTGCCGCACTTGGGAGACTCTAGTACGATGTAGGAGAGAAGCAACTGATCTTGATGATCAGCCACTTCCAATGGCTGTTTATATTGTTTCTGGGGACGAAGATGGGGAGCGAGGTGGAGCCCCAGTAGTCTGCATTGAAGATGCTTCTAGACACTGTTTGGAATTCTCAAGAGGCCAAGTTGATTGGACGCCTATTCTTTTATTGGTTCCTTTGGTTCTTGGACTTGAAAAAGTCAACCCCAGGTGCTTCTTTTATTTATAGTATACGGATGATTATGATTGGTATATGCTGAGTTGCTGACATGGGAAATATTTGGTCGTTTTATTTGTTGTCTAGCAATTTGAGTTAGTGTTATTTAGCTTTTGTTGTTTCCTTTTTCTTACATTGTTAGATTAAGAATTTAGGAAGTCCTTTCCCAAAACTGTAAGCTTATATGTCTCACCGAACCATAAAGTTAACTTGGAGCCTAGATGACATAAAGAATGATAAAATTAGTGAAATTCATAACTCCAAACATCTAAATTTTAGACCATTTATGTCACTTAAATGGGATCATTAAGTGATTATCAGGTGCTGCTTTAGGATAGTTCGGAGTTGTATTACAAAGTAAGATGTTTATGATGGATTTTATTTTTCCTTCTTTTTCTAAGGGTTGTACCATTTTGGTGGTGGACCTTTGGTTCACTAATTTTTGTTTTGTGATTATAAGCTCTTTAATAAAATATTGTTTCTGATATTATAATCAGGTACATTCCATCGTTGCGGGCAACATTCACCTTTCCCCAAAGTCTTGGCATCATGGGTGGAAAACCTGGTGTGTCAACTTACATTATTGGTGTGCAGGATGAAAAAGCACTTTACCTTGATCCCCATGAAGTTCAGCCGGTATGGAATTTCTTTTTAAATACTTCTCATTCAGATATCTTTGTATGTTTTCAACCAAAATAAAAGCCAATAATCTGAAAATCTGCATTGTTCAACAAGCAAATTGTGTTTCAAATGGCAAAGAAGTTGTATGGCTTAAAGGTCGTACCCAGTGCACAAGGCTCCCGCTTTACGCAGGGTCTGGGAGAGGTGAATGTCGGCTAGCCTTACCCCCATTTATGGAGAGGCTGCTCCCAAGTCTCGAACCCGAGACCTACCGCTCATGGGCGAAGGCACTTGCCATCGCACCAAGTGCGACCTCTAGGTTAAGATAGACTAGTGTGAAACAAATACTCTTTGATGAATTATGAATATATCTCATACTAAGGACATATAGGTTAAGATAGACTAGTGTCTAGTCATAATTTGGGTGACATCCAGACTAGTGGCTAGTCATAATTTGGGTGATATCCAGACTAGTGGCTAGTCATAATTTGGGTGACATCCAGTTGTCTCCCATTCCAAATGCGCTTATGGTTGTCCTTTTCTTTGATTGTGGATTTTCTAGAACTAACTGTGGAGAGTAATGCTGCTAAACTCTATGGCAATTGCATCAGCTTGGAAAATCCGTATTATTGATTTAATTTGTGTAGGTGACTAGAGCTCCTCATGAGGTGTGGACTTATGAATCCTTTGTTGTATTCCACTCAATCGAGGACTATCGCCTCACTCAAGTTTGCAAATTCATGTCCGTCTGCCCACACAATACTTTTGGGTTTCCTCTTCTGCCAGTATTCTCTATTTTAATAAAGTCACTCGTGTACTAAGCATTTTTATGTTGTTGTACATGTCTAAATCAAGCAAACCACCTTAGTGTGCGTGGTTGAAGATCATGTTCTCTATTATCTGGCATAATATCTGATGCAGTAGCAACACCTTGGTTAAGAAAGCCCAAGTCCAAACACAAGTCTGTTTTCCCAAATTGTTCTATGTTTCTCATTGTAATTCTGTTTCCTAAACTTTTTACTATCTGAAGGCCAGCATCAACATGGCAATATGTTGTCTTACGTCAGATTGGTAAATAGAGCTTATTCATCCTCTGTTCTTTCAAATTTCTTTTATTTCTTCAAGTACATTAATATCTAAGCAAGACATTCATCTACGGTTGAGGGTTTGTCTAAAGGTTGTGTGGGCAATGAGAAGGCGCTCAAGGAGTTGATTGGGAAACAGCGTAAACGTATTGTTGCTTCGGTTAGGGAAGATGTGAATGGGCAAAATGCAAACGTGGATTCTCGTTCGTCAGTGTCTAGACAAGAACCTAGGGAATTTGCGGTAGAGAATGGTTTATGTGGGAAGCAGGTTAAATAGGAACCAAGATGAATTGCAGAATAATTCAAGCTTTGAAACTCTGCATGCATTCTGTCCACATCTTAGAAAATTGAAAATAGTATAAAAATCAGCATGAATCAAGTTAATTTCAATTCTTCATTATGTTCCCAAAATAAAATTTATAAGATGTTTTAGTGACTGATCACACTTTTCCAATTTGGGGTTTTTCCCAAATTCAACTTAAGTCTTGAGTCTACCATGTATATAGGTTGTTTTAGTGACTGGAGAGATTAGGGTGGTGTTCAAATTTGAATGCGAGTCTTAAATCGGCATGAAACAAGTTAATTCCAATGTCAATATTATATTCCTAAAGCAGACTCGTATAGTTTAGGATTTTGTTCAAATTCTAGTGCAGGTCCTTAAGTTCCAGGTGTGAAAGCTTTGGGAGACTGTCAGATTTTGGGCTACTACAGGCATCAGTAATGGCTGTCTACATGATGTGTCCTTTCTTGGGGACTTTTCTGATTGGAAAGCTGTAATAGTCTAATTTTTATAAGTTGATCTTGTAGCTGTTATTTATCCTACTGGATTTATAAGCCATTTCATGCCTCATATTAGCGGTCTCTTAATCCAGATGCCATTTCTGTCTTCTATGAGTTTTTATCTTCTAGTATTATTGGATTTTCCCTTCAAGCGATTCCTAGTAAGAAACAACTCTACTATCCAAATTGTTCCTTTGTTTTTCTCTTGTTGTATAGTGAAGTTTCTGTCCAATAAACTCAGTCTATCTAGAGTTTGTTCCACCGGTATAGAGTCTGGCAAACAAGCTTTTGCTTGATTTGCCTCCTAACATCATGCCTATCTAGAATTCTATTTTTACCTTTGAAAGTCCCTGTTTTCCAGGTCTCCAAAAATTTTCTACTTTCCTGGACTAGTCTCTTTACCTGCAAGATGTCTGTTAAATTCTATGTCTACTCAACACAATTGGTGCCACTATGGTGCTTCCGGGAACATCTTAGATAACCACTCCCTCTTTTTCACTACACTTGGATGTGATGCAGCGCATCACTAGTAGGAAATGTTCCACTCATCTCATAGATACAGTTCGTCTATAATCCAGTGTATGAAATTTCAAATTTACCCTTTTGACATTAAATGAGTTGAATAATAAACTGTAAAGTGATGGAAATATAATAGGTAAAATGTACTTATTGGTTTCAAGTTCCCCCACTTTTCTCGCCCACTACTATCTGCAATGGCTTCATCTAACACATGTTGGCCCCACATTTATCTGGGATTTGGACTGGCTGTGGTATATGGTACCACATGAAGCATATGGAGTGATAATTATTAATTACATTGGAATGTTCTTGTTACAGGGGTTCTTATTTGTTCTTATTTAGGTTGGATACTTGTGATAATGTTTTGAATTATTACATTAGCTGACCTATTGTTCATGGAAGACTGGTTTTTTGTCGTTGGTTATGCCAGGTAATCAATATAAGAAGGGATGATATGGAGGCTGATACTTTATCTTACCACTGCAAGTAAGATTCTTTCAGACTAATTGTCTTCATTGAAATGGGTGTTTAATACTAACTACTGGTAATTTGCAGTGTTATACGGCACATTCCCCTTGATTTGATTGATCCATCCTTGGCGATTGGATTTTATTGTCGTGACAGAGGTTTGCTGATCACTCTGCTGAATTCGTATTTTTGCAAACCTTGGTTTATGTACTTGTGGTTAAGTTGATTTACTTTGTATTGTTTCATGGCTGGCAGATGATTTTAATGATTTTTGTTTTCGAGCCTCCAAGCTGGCAGATGAATCAAATGGTGCTCCACTGTTTACTGTGACTCAGACACATAGTGTTCCCAGGCCGGTTAACCACAGTGATGCGTTGGGTGATAGTGGTGCAGTAGAAAACGATGATTCATTTTCTGTTCTGCCCATGAGCGATGCAGATGGAAGTGCACAAGAAGATGACTGGCAACTCCTATGATGACTATTTACTGGGTATGAAATGAATATGGGTGTTCGACAACGTTGTGCATTGTGGGTGATTTTGGACTGTCGTGGTTGTGTCCGAGCACTTATGGTTGGCATTTGGATTGCGTGCTTTATTCCTGGAGTTGGGGTGAATTGGACATTTGTGAAGAAAAAAAAAAATTATGATTCTGTTATAAATAGACATAAGTTAGAGAAATAACCTTTGATAAGGACAGGAACGAAGCGAGTGCGAAATATCACTGTTTTTGTTTTGTAACTTTAAGACAAAGGATTGCAGATAAAAGAGGAGAGGAGGGAAACTAATATTATTGCTTTCAGGGATTTTCTCTTTTCTATTGTTGTACCTTGATCACCTACGAAGTGCTTTATTTATAGAGCCTCATCCGTAGGTTTATGGTGAATGAAAATTACACCCGTGACCAGTCCAACCCAACAATGTCTGATTAGTTTACAAAAAGTAGATGATTGCTATACAACAAACAAAAACAACACTATTAGGCATGTGAGAAAGTTACTGTTGGCATGTGGGCGTACATTCTCATTGTTTACAAAACTCCCTCTTGGATGCCCACAAATTAACATCAGTTGCCTCATTAAAACCTTGCTTGAAAAAATTCAGTGGAAAAAAAACCATAGCGAAGGAAAAGGAGTACAATTTTACCTAGATTGTTGATATAGTGTTAAGCATACTTATGTTGCTTCGTTAAAACTTTGATAGGAAAAACCCAGTGGAAAAAATCCTAGTCGAAGGAAAAAGAGTATAATAGGCATGTATCATGGATGCTCCCCTTGAATTGTTTCTCCCCCTAATTACGCATCCTTCAAATTTAGCTCATTGGTAAGCCGACATAATCTGATACCCTGCACTAGCTTCTGAAATGTGCACTTTGGTAGAAATTTGGTGAATAGGTTTGCCATATTTTCATTGAAACGAATTTGTCTGACTTTAATAACTTTAGCATTCTGAAGCTCATGTGCACTAAAAATTTTTGGAGATATGTGTTTAATCTTATCACCCTTGATGAATCCTTCATTCCTTCATTTGGGCAACACAGGTTGCATTAAGGTAGACCACATGAATTCCATATATGATGGATCATTGATCTTAACCAAGAACATTCATGACTTGCTTCATGTAAAGCAAGTATTTCCGAGTGATTGGAAGATGTAGCAACTAATGTTTGATTTGTTGAGCGCCACGAAATTGCTGTCTCTCCATTAGTGAACACACATCCAATTTGTGAGAGGGCTTTGTGTGGATTAGAGAGAAAACCAGCATCTGCATATCTAACAAGAATCTGGTCATTTGTGGATTTCTCTAAGTAGAAGAGGCCCATGTCTTTTGTCCCACGAAGGTATTGTAAAACATATTTGACTCCCTTCCAATGACGAATTGTTGGAGCAGAGCTATACCTTGCTAACAAGTTGACTGAAAAAAAACTGTATCTGGTCTAATACATTGTGCTAAATACAATAAAGCACCTATTGCACTCAAATATGGTACTTCTAGACCAATGACCATTTCATTATCTTCTTTTTGACGGAATTAATCTTTCTTAATGTCCAAAGAACGAACGATCATTGGCGTGTTGAGTGGATAAGCTTTGTCCATGCCAAATCGTTTCAGGACTTTTTCAATGTAAAATGATTGATGGACCAAAATTTCATTAGTACAATGCTCGATCTGGAGGCCAAGACAATATTTTGTTTTCCCAAGCTCTTTCATTTCAAATTCGTTTTTCAGATATTCAGCAGTTTTATTGAGCTCTTCAGGGGTTCCAACTAGGTTCATATCATCGACATAAACTGCCAGTATAGCAAATCCAGAATTTGATTTCTTAATAAACACACAAGGGTAGATGACATTGTTGGTATATCCTTTTTTGATCAAATACTCACTAAGACGATTATACCACATTCATCCAGATTGCTTCAGCCCATATAATGATTGCCTTAATTTGATTGAGAACATACATCATGGTTTGTTAGTTGTTTCAGGCAACTTAAGTCTTTATGGGACTTTCATATATATGTTAGTATTTAATTCTCCATATAGATACGTGGTGAAGACATCCATAAGATGCATGTCAAGTTTTTCTAAAACCACCAAACTTATTAAGTAACGAAACGTAATTGCGTCCATTACAGGAGAGTATGTCTCCTCATAATCAATTCCAGGTCTTTGTGAAAAACCTTGTGCAACAAGTCGTGCTTTATATCTTGCAATCTCGTTTTTCTCATTGCGTTTTCTTGTGAATACCCATTTGTAACCCACAGGTTTGGACTATCGGTCCAAAAACACTTTGCCTTTCCAAGAAATTTAATTCTGCCTGGATTGCATCTTTCCACTTAGGCCAATCTTGTCTCTGTTTACATTCATCAACAGAGCAAGGCTCAATATCATCGCTTAATATGATTTCATTGGCTAATGTGAATGTGAACATATCGTCGATGTTATTTCATTTCAATCCCACAATTCGTTTGTACATGCATAATTTATGGAGAGTTCTTTGCTTTCATGTACTTCTGTCTCTTCAGGGACATGTGTCTCATCAATGACATTTTCCTTTTTTGAAAGTTCAGAATCATGAATTGTGGATTTGTCATTCATTTTCTTTTCCTGAATGATTTCATTTGGATTCAGCTGTGCCCTTATTTTTCTCTTTCAAATGGCTGAATCTTTTGAACCTGGGGTCTTCCACGCTTCAGGCGTACACTGGTTGAATTATTCGTTGCCACTTTATTTTGTCCAGCAGGGACATCAAATCTTGCAAGTGCATTTGCAGCTGGTATATGTGATTTTGTCACTTTCGTAGCATCATTAAATGCATCTGGCATTTGATTAGCAATACTTTGAAGATGAACGATCTTTTTCACTTCATTTTCACATTAAGTGCTTCATGGTTCAAAATGAGATAAGGTAGGTCCAACCCATGTCAGCTCTTGCCGTTCTTCTGGAACGGTATTTTTTCCCTATAACCATGGGAATACTGTCTCATCAAAGTGACAATCCGCAAAACGAGCTGTAAACATATCACTTGTCAAGGGTTCCAAATATATAATGATAGATGGTAAATCAAAACCCACATAAATTGTCAGTCTGCGCTGAGGTCCCATTTTAGTGCGTTATGGCGATGCAACATGCATATAAACAGCACAACCAAAAACTCGTAAATGTGAAATATTTGGATAATGCCCAAACACGAGTTGTATTGATGAGTATTGGTGGTTGGCTATGGGTCTTAATCGAATCAATGATGCAGCATGTAAGATGGCATGTCCCCACGCAGAGATTGACAATTTTGTTTTCATGAGTAGAGTGCGAGCTATTAATTTAAGCCGTTTGATAAAGGCTTCTGCTAAACCATTTTGATTATGGACATGAGGAACAAGGTGTTCAACATCAATGCCCAGTGTCATGCAGTAATAATCAAAGGTTTGAGATGTAAATTCACCAGCGTTATCAAGTTGGATTGACTTAATGGGGTAATATGGGAAATATGCTCGTAATTTAATTATCTGAGTAAGAAGTCTCGCAAAAGGTACATTTCGAGTATACAAGAGGCAAACATGTGACCATCTGATAGATGCATCAACCAAAACCATAAAATATCGAAATGGTCCATAAAGTGGTTGAATAGGCCCACAAATATCCCCTTGAATTCTTAGCAAAAATGATGGGGATTCAACATCAATCTTTAGTTGTGATGGTCTAATTACCAACTTCCCTTGAGAACAAGCCTTGCAAAGGTTATCATTTGAGATAGCAATGTGTCTGCTCAATAATGGATGTGCATTAGAGTTGGTAATGATTCTACGCATCATGGTAGATCCTGGATGACCCAGACGGTCATGCCAAAGCATATAAACTTTTGAATCAATGAACTTCTGGTTCATGACAGTATGTGCTTCAATTGTCTTTATGTATGTATAGTACAATCCACTAGATAAACCACACAACTTCTCCAATATACGCTTATAGGTATCATTGGAGGTAATGCATAGATATTCCACATTTTCTGCACTTTTCGTTTCAATGTGGTATCCATTTAAACGTATGTCTTTAAAACTCAACAAATTTCGAGTAGATCGAGTACCGTACAACGCATTTTGTATGGAAAATATTGTTCCATTTGGTAACATGATATGGGCTTTCTTGAGCCTTCAATTACATTTGATTGGCTTAATATTGTTGTTCCCTTTACTTTTGTAAGCATCAAGCTTGAGAAATATTTTCGATCTCGAAGTATTGTATGTGTGGTTGCGCTGTTTACAAGACAAATATCTCCGCCATTGCTCTTGTTTTGAGAATAACCATAATTTTTATCCATGCTCACTGAGTAAGGAAATCTCAGTTAACAAAATAGTTTATTCATAATAAAGGAAATTGAAATGCCACTTTTATTGAATTGAAATGCAAGTTTTAAACTACAAATTCAGATAAGAGTACATCAAACAGAAGTGATTCAATCAGACCGATACACTTCATTCCCTTTTTCCACAATAAAGTCTGAAACATCCAGCTGGGTGGTGTTCAATTGCCTTGATAAATCGAACACTTGATCAGGTATGTCCATCGATTTAGCCTGGTCGATAAAATTGGTTTTGATACGCTTCTCCTTGAGAGAGGCTTAATACAAATCCACTAGATGTTTTAGGGTATGACTAGTACGTGCCCAGTGCCCATTGCCACCACATCTATGGCAAACTCCTTTAGGATTTCTAGGAGTGTTATTCATATGAGCTTTGTCTTTTTGGCAATTTGCATTCTTGAAGCTCAGGCTTGAATTATGCCTTAGAACCTGGTTGTGAAACTGGACACCATAGTTTTTTCCTTTCCTATTCCATCGGCCTCGCTTGTGGCCATGTCCTCGTTTGTAATTATTGCCACGAGAGGATGTGGTGTTCACTTCAGGGGAAGCAACATTCACTTATGGGAATGGTGTCGATCCATTAGGTCGGGACTGATGGTTCTTCATCATGAGCTCATTATTTTGTTTAGCCACAAGAAGTACATGTATCAGTTGGTTGTACTCAGTAAAGCCTTGCTCTTTATACTGCTGCTGCAAGAGCACGTTGGAGGTATGAAAAGTGCTGAAAGTCTTTTCCAACATATCTTCCTCAATGATGGTTTCCCTACAGAGCTTTATCTGGGAGCTAATTCTGAACATTGCAGAATTGTACTCAGCCACTGTCTTGAAATCATGCATCCTTAGGTGAATCCACTCATAAAAAGCCCTTGGAAGAATCACCATTTTCTGGTGATTGTATCTATTTCTCAGTTCCTTCCAGAGGGCTAATGATCCTCAACAGTTAGGTACTTACTCTTCAATCCTTCATCAAGGTGGCGACGGATAAAGATCATGGCTTTTGCCCGATCTTGAGATGATGCATTATTCTCCTCCTTGATGGTTTCTCCAAGATCCCCTGCCTCAAAATGGATCTTGGCATGCAAGGGTAGTTCTTCCTGGTAATGTACAGGGAAACAAAATCAAGGTTTGCCAAGTTCGCCATTTTCTTTTCTGAAAGAAAAAGGAGATGTGTAAAAACTTGCAACAACATGTATTCTGGAGGAATGTAATGTTAGAACTTCTGGTTCTTACAAAATTTTCATTTTGATCTTCAGGCCAAAATGATAAGCATTCGAAACTTCAGGCTCAAGATTTACATGATTAATGAGGAGGGCGATTGTGCCGCACCACTCTCATTGAAAAAATATAGCATAAGATGGGCGATTCTGCACCACTCAAGCAGCAGGAAAATTTAAATATGCAAAGCAGAGTGAGCGATCATACTGCACCACTTAAAATTGCAGTAAAATTAAATCTGCAGTCCAAGATGGGCAATGATTCTGCACCATCTATGATCGCAACAAAGATAAATAAACATTAGGTTAGTAATTAGGAACTACACCAAACAAGAAATCAAAAATATAAGTAATTGTTATATTGACAACTAGAAGCAAACATGGTGCTAGCAGTTCTTCGCAAGGGTACACCAGGCAGGTGAGGCAGAGGAAGAAGAAGAACAATAAAATCCTTGGAGGAAGCATTTTTCGGCTAATGGAAATGAGAACTGTTTAGGGTTAGAGAGTCGTGCTGATAACGCGTTATAAATAGATAAAAGTGAAATAACCTTTACTAAGGACAGGAACGAAGCGAGTGCGAAATATCACACTGTTTTTGTTTTGTAACTATAACACAAAGGATTGCAGATAAAAGAGGAGAAGAGGGACATTGATATTATTGCTTTCAATGATTTTCTCTTTTCAGTTGCTATACCTTGATCACCTGCGAAGTGCTCTATTTATAGAGCCATATCCGTAGGTTTACAGTGAATGAAAATTACACCTGTGACCAATCCAACAACGTCCGTGATTAGTTTACAGAAAGTGGATGGTTGTTATACAACAAACAAAAACAACACTATTAGGCATGTGAGAAAGTTATTGTTGGCATGTGGGCATACATTCCCATTGTTTACAACAGATTCTTATTACTTTAAACTATTATCAATCCCATCTTGGAAATTTGGAAAGATGGCCAAAGTTTTTAGCTAGCCTTTTTATTTAGAGTAAATTGTAACAATGGTCTCTTAACTTTAACTCAATTGGAGCAATGGTCTCTCAACTAAAAATTCATTACCATTGGTCTCTCAACTCATCAAAATGTGCAACTATGATCCCCCAATTAAAAATTCATTGTCATTGGTCCCTCAACTTTAATCTAACTAGAGAAACAGTCTGTCAACTTTAACTTAATTGGAGCAATGATTCCTCAATTTTAACCTAATTATAGCAATGATCTTTCCAACATAACTCATTTTGACAAAATTCTAACGAAGTTGGGCTACGTGCACGGGGTAGAGGAATTCTCATTAATAGTGAAGAGTTTACACAATGCATAGGTTCAAGCATTATCATCATTAGCAAGTTCTAATGATGAGTTTAAATACAATAATGACATTAGGGATTAATTGTAGGAGAATGGTTTTTTTTTTATAGTTGAGGAGAGTCGCTCACTTCCGTTTGCGTCGATGTGAGACTCTAAGAGCTTTATTCTAATGTTGACACGTGTCCTGTTGTGATTGGTCTCTTGATTGGAGAGGAACTCTTATACTTCAATAGGGGTGCCCCAGCACGAATCCTTCAGTGGGTCCTTGAAGATACGAAATTAACTGGTACTCGGTAGTTTTGGGATTGATGAAGTATGGTACAAACGAGACCAAAATTGAATTGTGCCCACCCCTATGAAGAAATACCATTGCTCTAATCTGCAGACTTGCAATGGCTTTTGAATAAAGCTAAGAAACAGGGTCTTATTGGGATACTAGGCGGCATCAACTGCAAGCACTAGGAGTTGAAGAATTGTTCTACTGCATAGGCGAGGGCTTTTAGTGGTTATAAAAAGACTCCCACTATTGTTTTAGAAGTTGTAGCCTCGTTTAGAACTCCTACGGTCGCACAACGACATCACCATCCTCGAGCATCTTCAATGGTGGCTTTATATATACTATGAGAGGCTACTATATATATATATACACATATACAAGCCCTTTATGCAAATGGATCCCCATTTTTTTTTTTTTTAAATGGGGATTAGTTGTGGGGCTTACTCCACATTGAATTTCAACAATCCGAACCATCTATTTTGCAAGTCTCGATTCATAGATCATCCTTACAAAAATTTAATTCAATCCAAAACCATTTACCTATTTAATTATCAAGATCAAATTTCATTATTTCTTTATATAACAAATTATTCGTTCATTTTTTTAAACCCAATTAGATGTGTTAAATATTTCCGATTTGACTAACATTTTGCAAGGATGATCTATGAGGTACAACTTGAAAAATAGACGGTTTTGATCGTTAAAGTTCAATGTGGTGTGGACCCCACAACTAATCCTCATTTTTATAAAAAAAAAAAAAAATGGGGATCCCTTGCCTTAAAAGCTTCCTATACATACATTTCATCCCCAATACCGGAAAATGAGGCTAGATCCATCACTTGGGTGTGTATTAGCAAAAAATTAGGTTACATCCAGCCCTAAAAAGCAGTGGGTACGAGAAAAGTAATAGCCCATGTCAAATTGGTTCATTCTCCCCCTACTTGTGAATACACTTATACTCTCATTTTATTTTTATTTTTTCATATTTTTTGTTTGTATGTTTAATGGTTAAACATAAAATGATATAAGATGTTCTACTAAAGGGCTTACTTTTATCAATTTCAAATTAAAAACACACTACATATTGAAATGACATTGGTAGCTTAGAGAGCTAAACCGAAAACATAAACAAACAACATACCTAAATTGCAAGGGTATTACAATTTAGTGATTTGAAAGCCTAAACAAGCAAATGGACCTAAATTGTAAAGTCATTACAATTTAGTTAGTTAGATGCTGCAAACACAAGACTTAGCCTCTTTGTGCATGTTCATACTACATGTGTTATCAAATTATTACGAAGGGCGAAATGGGCATTTGCATCATCCACTACACTTCGATTACGTAGATATTGATGCAGTGTTACAAGATCTTGGCATGCGTAACTCATGTTGGGTTATTTAGCATATTTTTGGGATTAATTCAATTCAAATAATCACACGCAGCAGAAAATAACATGCAATATGTTATTCCAGTTATATATTTGGTTCGTTGTAATTGATAAAGTAACAAACAAAGAAAGAGAAGATATTAACTTGAATCTCTAGCCACGTGCATGCCGCGTAATTGGATTACTCACTATTCAATCTTCCTTTTCATGCTTGCAATAACTACATAAGCCATTAAACAACATTAAACAATATAAGCCGTTAAACAACATTAAATAACATTAAGTAACATTAAACCTATTAAACAACATTAAATAACATTAAACTTAAACAACATAACTTAAATGTTTACTACATGCTTCTTTTGAGATTCCTTATCGACAAGAAATCTGCAAAGTCACTCAGATATCAACACGTGACACTTGAAATCCGAGACGTAAAATTATTGAGATTCCTTATCGACAAGAAATCAAATATCGAATCTGAGACGTAAAATTATTGAGATTCCTTATTGACAATAAATATGCAAAGTTGCTCAGATATCGACACATAACACTTGAAATCTGAAACGTAAAATTGTTGAATTCCTTATCGAGGTAGTTTAATTTAAGTAACCATATTAATTCAATTAAAATAATAAATTATATTTGACCCTATAACCCTTTGGCCCTCTCGGTTGGAGATGGTTTTTTGTCACAGTGCTATGTTTGGCTTATGGTCATTTGACCCTTCAGTTGGAGATAGTAAGAAATATGGTCTACATTGTTCATTACAATATTAATTTCTTGGAGGACTATATGATTAAAATGAGCCCTCTTGCCCTCATTCGATATGAGGTGGCCTAAAATCCCAAGTCATAAAGCAATAATAAAAACGTCCATCTTGATTAAAAAAAATGAAATAAAAAGGTCTCTCTCCTCTCTAGTTATTGTTTATGTTTTTTCTTCTTTTGGGTTTTTGTTTTAATGGCATATGAGAAATGGGTTGTGGGTAAAAAACATAAAATCTTGAAATTTATGGAATATACAGTCTCAAGAAGAAGAAAAGGTCTTTTGAAGGTGAGAGTGCCGAGAAAATTCATGAAGAGGAGATAGAAAAATGATAGTTAAACTTCGGAGAGATGTCATATTCAGCTTAAAAATAGTCAGTGCATGATAAACTGTGTTTAGTTTTAAGAATAGTGTTCGTGTTCAATTTCAGAAATAGTATAGTACTCGTGTTCAATTTCAGAAATAATGTAGTTCTTGTATTTAGTTCAGAAACAATAAATGTTAATAGTATTCAATTTAAAGAATAATATGATACAGTTCAATTTCAGAAATAATGTAGTACCATTTAGTATAAAAAATAGTATAATATCGTTCAATTTCAAAAATATTATGTGTGATGGACATACGAGTTCCCGCGAGTCAATTTTTTTCTTTTCACTTTTTCTATTTTATATTTTAGACTTTTGGTAGTCATTTTCATTAACTAAAATTATAAAATTATAAGACGATTTTTTTGTTAAAATAAAGTCCAAGCACTTCTCATTAAAGTTCTCAATAATAAATGCGCCGCCCTCATAGCAGAATACGCGTAAAACGCTTACCACTTGTGGAAATCTTTAAAGTACACGTTTTAATCTAAATAGCTCCAATCCGCTTATTAACCGAGCAGCAAAAGCCCCAACGCCTATCTCACTTGAAATTTCTTTAAAGTACCTGAAAATGCTCAAGTGTGATGTGTGAGTGTTGAGGTTTTCCTGTAACAATTTCTCAACTAAAACCAACAGAAACTGAAATTTTTACACAACCGTTGCATCTTTCACAAAGCCATCATTCGGGAGCAATTATTACTCAGAGTGATACAGCACTCAATTTCTCAAGACGAAGCTGCTTTCTTGCAGAAATTCTCAAGCGATTCCATCGTAACACTTTTTGGCCTTTCAAGAGGCAAACCAAGAGCTCGGTCCCATATCAACTGAACCAAACCAAGAGAACATATTAATACAAAGAAAATTTAACAATTAGTAATAAGAGAGAGAGAGAGAGAGAGAGAGAGAACCTGGGAACCAATCCCTATACTCCTCGATACACCGAAAAGAACAGTAAAATACCTGCCACGGTTGAATTTCAAGTACATTATCATCTCAAAACATGTACCGCTTCGGAATATTATGGACCATCACCAGGTACAACGTAAGGAATAATAACATGAAATATGATACCTTGCCTCGGTCAAACCAAAATGGTTCAACAGAACTCCACTGTGTGCATCTACATTGGGCCATGGGTTTTTAACCTATAAAGATGATAAAATCCCAGATAAAATCAGCATCAGATTGGTCCCAAGGTTAATAGGAGAAGACAGATATAAGGACTGTAAAAATCCTCAATTTCTCACTAGGCTTTAAAGTGAAAGATCCTGGTTCGAGCAGAAAAATTTTTGCACTTCCATCAGTAAATATAAAGGATTACAGTAATATTCTCAGAGGCAAAGATATAACATAATTTACATTCATAAAATAAAGTTATTAAATTACCTTGCCTAGTTCAGTAAGTACGGGAGGCACAACTTCATAAAGCTTCGAGACCTGTTTAAGTTAATGATTAAGTTAGCTCATAAAGGATGCATGCAATTACTACCATGATTTGCAGTGTGCATAAAAAGGGCACACCGTGCGATCAGGGTTACACCTACCAGCTGAAACAGCGGATCATCAGGCATGTGCTTCAATGCAAACTCCCTTTGACATGTGTATCGTGGGTCTGTTTTACGCAAGACTCCGTGTCCAAAACCAGGAACAACCTACAATACGAGAAAAAGAGGAGAGAGGTGACAATTACAGACAAGAATATTTCAAATAGTGAAGATTCAAGAAAAGTGAAAGTCCATTTTGCTTAAGGAACAAAAAAAAAAAAAAAAAAAAAAAAAAAGCTAATCAGGTCTAACGAGGTAACTTCCTTTGCAAGTTTAAAACTTCTACAAAGTCACGGGTAGAATAGTCGACCACCAAGGGCTGGCCCTAGCTCAGGGCAGCCAGGGCAACATCACGGGGCCCCAAAAAATCAAGGGCACAAAAAAATTTAATTTCTAACAAGCCATTTTCAAAGAGAAAGTAATCACCCAGTATGTGTGGGATAGAGAGGGGGAAGCTAACCAAATGTGGGATTCTATGGCTAGTTGGCAAAAGAGGTATTAGGAGAGTCCAAGAGCTTTGCCCC
The DNA here is from genome assembly GCF_042453785.1 of Malus domestica. Classification (NCBI taxonomy): domain Eukaryota; kingdom Viridiplantae; phylum Streptophyta; class Magnoliopsida; order Rosales; family Rosaceae; genus Malus; species Malus domestica. The sequence goes on along the minus strand of NC_091667.1, from coordinate 178,029 downwards.
ACACCAAAAGGAATCTTGGTGGTGGAATGAGGAGGTACAAACAAAGGTGAAGGCTAAGAAGGAATGTTGTAAAGCCTTATACAAGGATAAGACCGATGAAAATGGTGAAAGGTATAGAAAAGCGAAGCAAGAGGCGAAGAAAGCTGTGAGAGAAGCTAAGTTAGCGGCTTATGACGATATGTATAAGCGACTAGATACCAAAGAAGGAGAGTTGGATATCTATAAACTAGCTAGAGCAAGGGAAAAGAAGACAAGGGACCTAAACCAAGTGAGGTGCATCAAGGATGAGGATGGAAATGTTCTTGCTACAGAGAACGCGGTTAAAGACAGATGGAAAGGTTATTTTCATAATCTTTTCAATGAAGGACATGAAAGGAGTGCTTCTTTAGGGGAGTTGAGTAACTCAGAAGAGTGTAGAAACTACTCTTTTTATCGTAGAATCCGGAAGGAAGAAGTGGTTGTAGCTTTGAAGAAGATGAAGCATAGAAAAGCAGTAGGCCCAGACGATATACCAATCAAAGTGTGGAAAGTTTTGGGAGAGACAGGTATAACATGGCTCACTGACCTTTTTAATAGGATTTTGAAAACGAAGAAGATGCCAAATGAGTGGCGAATGAGCACTTTGGTGCCTATCTACAAGAATAAGGGCGATGTACAAAATTGCATGAACTATAGGGGTATTAAGCTAATGAGTCATACAATGAAGCTTTGGGAGAGAGTTATTGAGCATAGATTGAGGCAAGAGACACGGGTTTCGGACAACCAATTCGGGTTCATGCCAGGGCGCTCAACCATGGAGGCAATCTATCTCTTACGAAGATTGATGGAAAGATATAGAGATGGGAAAAAGGATTTACACATGGTCTTTATAGATTTGGAAAAAGCGTATGATAGGGTCCCAAGAGACATTCTTTGGAGGATTTTAGAGAAGAAAGGAGTACGAGTAGCATATATCCAAGCTATACAAGATATGTATGAAGGAGCAAAGACTGCCGTAAGAACTCAAGAAGGACAAACCGAAAGCTTTCCCATAAATGTAGGATTACATCAAGGCTCATCCTTAAGTCCTTACCTTTTTGCGTTGGTAATGGATGAGTTAACAGGACATATTCAAGATGATATTCCTTGATGTATGCTTTTCGCAGACGATATAGTGTTGATAGATGAAACTCAGGAAGGGGTAAATGCAAAGCTTAACCTTTGGAGAGAAGTGTTGGAATCTAAAGGTCTTCGCCTAAGCCGATCAAAGACAGAATATATGGAGTGCAAGTTCAGTGCAAATGGAGGCCAAAACGAGTTAGGGGTGAGGATCGGAGATCAAGAAATACCAAAGAGCGACCGTTTTCGTTACCTAGGATCTATCTTGCAAAAGAACGGAGAATTAGATGGAGATCTCAACCATAGAATACAAGTTGGATGGATGAAGTGGAAGAGTGCATCCGGCGTGTTGTGTGACCGCCATATGCCACTGAAGCTCAAGGGAAAATTTTATAGGACGGCAATAAGGTTGGCGATGCTGTATGGCACAGAATGTTGGGTGGTGAAGCATCAACACGTACACAAAATGGGTGTAGCGGAGATGAGGATGCTTCGTTGGATGTGTGGGCACACGAGAAAGGATAAGATTAGGAATGAGGATATCCGGGGTAAAGTAGGAGTAGCCGAAATTGAAGGAAAGATGAGAGAAAATCGGTTACGGTGGTTTGGACATGTGCAAAGAAGACCTACTGACGCTCCGATTAGAAGATGCGACTATGGGACAGAGGTTCAAGGCCGAAGGGGTAGAGGAAGACCTAGGAAAACTTTGGAAGAGACCCTAAGAAAAGACTTAGAGTACTTGGATCTAACGGAGGACATGACACAGGACAGAACACAATGGCGTTGTAAGATTCATATAGCCGATCCCACTCAGTGACTTGGATTTTCCAAGTCTCCAACCGAGAAGTTTTCCTCACTTGGGAAATTAAGGGAACACTACCTCAACCTACATGCTCCACTCACAAAGCTTCAACATACAAGCTTCAACAAAAGAAAATTCAAAGAACTTAGCGAAGAAGGCTTTGGTGTATTTAACACAATACGTTGAAATGAAGGAAAGCTTATTTATTGATATCCACGATAAGTTACAAATATGTACATATACTGGAGTTAAAATAAACAAACAAGAGGGAGCCTTCACAAAGGTTGCTTAGGAGAAGTCTCAGCAGTCGGTAGAGCCCCAAAAAGAGAAGGCACCGGAGGGGGATCATTCGGAGCCTCAGTACTGGACAGAACCCTAGAAGGAGGAGGCATTAGAGGTTGATCATTTGGAGCTTCATTACGCGGTACAGCCCCAGAAGACGAAGGCAATAAATGCCTTTGGAACAAACCCACAAATCTCTGATGATCAAGTAAAACCTGACCATCAGATTCCTTCATCTGGTCAAGCTTCCTCTTCATGTTTGTAGCATAGTCATGTGTGAGCCGGTGCAACTATTTATTCTCATGCTTGAGCCCTCTAATCTCCTGTTTGAGACTCATCACTTCAGCTGCCAATGATTCAACTTGGCGGGTTCGAGCAAATAGGCGTTAGACCATATTAGACACAGAACCTGCACACTGAACATTGAGAGCCAGAGAATCCTTAACAGCCAACTCATCAGACCGTTTGGAAAGTAGTCTGTTATCTTTGGGAGTGAGAAGGTTCCTGGCCACTACCGCAGCAGTCATATAATTCTTCATTACGGAATCCCCAACGGTAAGAGGACCAGTAGGGGAGACGAAGGATGGGCGCCATATGTTGTCTGGAGAAGGCGGGGCTGCCTCTTCAACAAGGTTCAAGTCAAAACGACGGTCGGAGGGGCCAGACATTTTCAAAGGTGTTGAAAAGAGAAGAGGTCGGACAAATCAAGATCTTAGAAGTGCAAGAATGGAGCTTCTACTGGTGGATATTCAAGTGTGCTTTGGAACTTAATGTCAGCCCCTATAAAAATCTGCACTCGACGAAGCTTCAGAAATCGAAAAGGCGCCTACTCAGAAATCGAAGAGGCGTTTGCTTTCTCAAAAGCTGGGATGCTCAGAGACCAAGAGGATCGATCTTAGAAATCGAAGAGGCGTTTGCTTTCTCAAAAGCTGGGCTGCTCAAAGACCACGAAGGCCGATCTCAGAAATCGAAGAGGCTTGCTTTCTCAAAAGCTGGGCTGCTAAGAGACCACGAGGGCTGATCTCAGAAATCGAAGAGGCACCTACTTTTCCAGCCTTGTCAGCACCTGTCACACGCACACTCAGCTTTGCGGAAATTATGGGCATTCTGTCGAAGATTTCTGGCGAAGTAGAAAGCACATGAATCGTATTGTTCAATCACCCACTTCCCACACGCAACAGTAACTCATGGGTACCACAGATAACTTTGCCAAAGTTCTCTGACAAAGTTGAGACACGTGAAGCTTGCAGCTCCCGCTACATCGCTCTGACCAAGAAGGGTAAAAGAATTGCAAAGAAACAACACTAACAAAGTTTAGACACATAAATTTTGAAGGTCTAGCTACCATATTATTACCCACAAGGGTAAAGGAACAGTACCACTGCTGGATAATTGGAAAGTCCGGGTGTGTCAACCTCTGTGCTTTGTGGCAAGGTAGACTAGCAAACATGCCCAACCTTTACTCACATTCGAGAAAACACTCCCAACAAGATTGCTTGCTCCAAAATCGAAGAGGCACCGCCCTCCGAATCTCGAGAGCCAGACTCCCAACATGATTACTTTCTCAAAAATCGAAGAGAGGGTAAAGGAACAGTACCATTGCTGGATAATTGGAAAGTCCCTGTGTGTCAACCTTTGTGCTTCGTGGCAAGGTAGACTAGCAAACATGCCCAACCTTTACTCACATTCGAGAAAACACTCCCAACAAGATTGCTTGCTCCAAAATCGAAGAGGCACCGCCCTCCGAATCTCGAGAGCCAGACTCCCAACATGATTACTTTCTCAAAAATCGAAGAGAGGGTAAAGGAACAGTACCACTGCTGGATAATTGGAAAGTCCCTGTGTGTCAACCTCTGTGCTTCGTGGCAAGGTAGACTAGCAAACATGCCCAACCTTTACTCACATTCGAGAAAACACTCCCAACAAGATTGCTTGCTCCAAAATCGAAGAGGCACCGCCCTCCGAATCTCGAGAGCCAGACTCCCAACATGATTACTTTCTCAAAAATCGAAGAGACACCGCGCTCTGAATCTCGAGAGCCAGACCCCCAGCAGGATTGCTTTCTCAAAAATCGAAGAGGCATCGTTCTCCGAATCTCGAGAGCTAGATCCCCGACAGGATTGCTTGTTCGAAAACCGAAGAGGCACCACTTTCCCAACTTCAAGAGCTGGATCTCCTTGGATAAAGCTTGTCTGTAATCTTCACACGCAACATCAGCTTTCCAGATACCACAGACCACTTTTTCAAAGTGCTCTGACAGAGTTAAAACATGTGAAGCTGGCAGCTCCCACTACTATGCTATGACCAAGCAGGGTAAAGGAATAGCATTATTACTTGATGTTAGGGAGACTCCTATATATGTCGACCTCCATCCCTAACGGACAGGCAGACCTGCAAAAATGCTCAACCCTTTCTCTTATCTGAGAGGGCACTCCCAACAAAGTCTTTCGAAATATTCAGCTTTCTTTCCCCCCGATAATACCTCTGTAAACAAGCTATACTAGAGCAAGAATATCTCATATCATCAGGGTTAAAAGCAAGAGTATCCCATATCATGCTTTTTCCCTGTCTTTTCCTTTGGCCTTGTTCTTACCTGCAAGACAAGGAGAAAGAGATCAATCCGTCAGCACTTGGAATCAAGCTTCCAGCCAGGAACTGACTGCCTGGAACCCCTTACCTGATTACTTACCTGGCATTGCTCTCGAGTACTCATCTTCAACATTGCTTCCAGGGAAGATACCGCATCTGCCTGAGGAACAGATAGGGTAAGTGAGAAGGATACAAGGAAGCATGTGGAGACAAGCGTAACAGCACACGTGCCAATACATCCACTACTCTGTCAAAAGCAAAAGTATCCCATATCAGCAGGGTCGAACCTACTCTAGATTTGATGGACTTGTTTTGACCCTCAAATTCTTCAGTCGGCCTTATACTCTTGGAGGAAACCAGAAAACCCTCCAGCCTGGTTCAAGAATAAGCCTGTGGAAAGTTACTTCTTCAAAAGCAAAAGTATCCCATATCATCTCTTCTCATTTTTCTTCTCTTTATCCTTCATGCTGCCTGCAAGATAGGGAGAATGTGAACAATCAGCCGGAGCTCTGATTGCTTACCTTGTCTGTCACCTCTTTCAGCAGATCCCCTAGCCCGGCGACTTGGGGGACTCCTACTACATGGTTTGTATCGCGCTTAACCAAGCCTGAAACTACAAGTAAGCTTCAAGTGAAATTGATACATTACCTTGTGCATCTCCACCAGTTACAGATACCACCCCTGGATGGAGGAAGAGTACTTCCAGAGAAGATGTCACATCTACCTATGAGACAGATAAGGCAAGTCAAGACGATACCACACTCCGGTACTTAGAAGTTTCATGGTTACGAGATCATTCTCCTACAATATTTCCTAATGTCATTTGTACTAAATCATTCACTTGTACTCACTAAAGGAGAGCTTGAACCTATGTACTTGTGTAAACCCTTCACAATTAATGAGAACTCCTCTATTCCGTGGACGTAGCCAATCTGGGTGAACCACGTACATCTTGTGTTTGCTTTCCTATCTCTATCCATTTATATACTTATCCACACTAATAACCGGAGCAATCTAGCGAAGATCACAAAAAGTGACCGTTTTCGCTACCTAGGATCTATCTTGCAAGAGAACGGAGAATTAGATGGAGATCTCAACCATAGAATACAAGCTGGATGGATGAAGTGTAAGAGTGCATCCGGCGTGTTGTGTGACCGTCGTAGGCCACTGAAGCTCAAGGGAAAATTTTATAGGACGGCAATAAGGCCAGCGATGTTGTATGGCACAGAATGTTGGGCGGTGAAGCATCAACACGTACACAAAATGGGTGTAGCGGAGATGAGGATGTTTCGTGGGATGTGTGGGATGTATGGGCACACGATAAAGGATAAGATTGGGAATGAGGATATCCGAGGTAAAGTAGGAGTCGCCAAAATTGAAGGAAATATGAGAGAAAATCGGTTCCGGTGGTTTGGACATGTGCAAAGAAGGCCTACTGACGCTCCGGTTCGAAAATGTGACTACGGGACAGAGGTTTAGGGCCGAAGGGGTAGAGGAAGATCTAGGAAAACTTTGGAAGAGACCCTAAGAAAAGACTTGAGTACTTGGATTTAACGGAGGACATGACACAAAACCGAGCGCAATGGCGTTCTAGGATTCATATAGCCGACCCCACTTAGTGGGAAAAGGCTTTGTTGTTGTTGTTGTTGTTGTGTATTGTTATAATGTTATGTCCAGTAAGCATATAAAAATATAAAACTGGAGTATTTGTCATAATTTGTTATTTGCAGCAGTGTTTCACTGATTTCTTGCAATGGAAAGGAACACGGGTTAGAATCTCAAAACTGGCCCCTTTTTTTTTTATGAATTATTTCATCTTTGGTTTAAATAAGTAGCTATATTTCTATACGTGCCTTTGACAAAAGTGGTTTTTACAAATTCCTTTTCAATTAATTACCACCCTTTGGCAAATAATAATAATAATAATAATAATAATAATAGCCACCCAGGTTCAGATCAAACTGAGGGCCTTTTTCTTTTTAGCAATGATGTTCTGTTTCAATATAATGTTAAGGTTTAGTGTTACTTTTATTTCTTACCCAAGAACAAATGAGTTATATTTTTAAATAACATATATGTGGTATTTGGTTTTTCAATAATTTTTTTGGTTCATTCATTGTTTATAACATTATATATAAAACATTAAAAATTAGAGATAGAAAAATATGACAATTCTTATGAGGCCCCAAGAGACAGTAAATCAGAAAATTATTCTCATAACTATAAGTTTTATACAAAAACACCTGTCATACTTTAATTGACTTTTGCTTGTGAAATATTTGTGTACCCTTATCTAATTACAAACTAACGTGTAATGTTATAGCTTAGATGTGAAATCTATTTTTTCTTCACTTATAAGTAGGAGGTCTTAGGTTTGATTCTTTTAAATGATAAGTTAGATACCAAATTATGGCTAAACCATCTTGTTGCTTAGCATAATCCCTCACACCCTGCTATCATTTTATCAAAGAAAAGTTACATCGGCATGCACAAATATGAACACTAAAACAATTGAATTTTGTTTCTTATGTGGAGTTATACTAGGGCACTTTTTCTGGTATTGCCCCAGGCCTCAAAAATCTCAAGACCGGCACTGATTACTACATATTTTATTTATCTGTTGACAGTTCTAAGTTCAGTATGTGAGTTCTGACAAAGATTGAATGGTTTGGCCAATTTTCTGGCAGAAAAATGTCCATGAGCAAAGATGCACATTGCTAATTAGTTACTAGATCCATACAAAAATAATAATAAATTCGTGAGCAAAGGATCAACCGTGCATGTTTACTACAAGAAGAGAATAAACTGAACATGGGCCATATTTAAATAGACTATTTAGGTAAAAGTCAATGCCATTACCTTCCCACTTTTTAATGTTTTCCAGACATAATCTTTCAACTGCTTTGTAGTTACATTCTCTCCAACTTCATCAACCACAGACTTTATCCAAAGCAATACTTCCTGCAATAAAACAGTGCGGTATGAGGAAAAGAGAATGCATCATTTCAACATGCACCCTTTCTATACATCAATAACTTTTTTAGATATACAAAATATAGTTCAAGCTTTTATTAGAATAAACAGATGGAAAAAACCAAACAAGAGAAAAAATATTACCTGATTAGCCAAACCATGGAGTGGGCCAGCCAAGCCGTTTAAAGCAGCTGCAAATGAAAGATACGGATCTGAAAGTGCACTAGCAACCTGTATTCACAATGTAACATTAAAGAACATATACATCAACATCCAAATTGGAATAGATATCAAGTTATCGATCAAATCATCACATGATTTACATTTTTCAAGACGAAATGATGTTAACAGGAGTCCTCATTACCAAAGTATAAGAAAATAACAAGGGAAAAAAGAACAAAAATTGGGTAGCTTACTAAGTGGCCGGTGTGAGCACTGACATTCCCACCTTCATGATCACTACAATGCATTATTACTTAAAAAATGTCATATAACTTGAAACCAAAAGAATATATCATTCACTGTCCTTGAAAGAGAAGTTTATACAAACCTATGGATGGTGACATAAAGCCTCATGAGCTCATGCACTATGGGATCGTCAAAACCCAGCATGCGTGAAAAATTTGCACCATAATCCAGAGTATCATTAACAGGTCTTACTTTTCCATCCTTGAAAATTCTTCAAACCACGAGGAAGAAGAGAAATAATGCCATTGCTCATCAGTCAGTTGACAATATCGTACATAAGAAACAACTTTTTACACAAAAGTTTCACAGGTTTAGATTAAATGCTGTTCTAAAACATGCACAAGGGGTGCAATTGGATTGGAAATTCTAATCCAAACTGAAAATTTCTGTTCCGAGTCCGAACATTTCCGATTCTGAAAATTTCTGAAAGATTTGGATGGCAATTGGAATGTACCCATCCAAACTGAAATTCCGACATTTCTTAAACTTGGTACTATAAAAAAAACCATGCGTATTCTTATTTTATCATGTTTATTGTTATATATATATTATACACTCACCTATTGTATATTAAAAATGAAGAGTATAATCATACGTACTATTTTTTCTTGTCCATTATGATTTTATGTCATACACTCACCTAACATCCTACAAGCACATATTCGGAAAATAAATATTGAAGTGTAGATACATAAAAGTTTGAAAATTTTCAAAGTCTTGCAAACTGTAGGAGATCCGGATTATGTTCCAAAAATTCCGAGATAAAACCGATTCTGAAACTTCTGACAAATTCCAATAATCCCAAATTGGAACTAATAGTTGATTCCCAAATTTTTCTGGATTAGCATTGGATTGCTGGCTTCCGATCTGATCACAATGTTAAAACTTTTTTTTCTTTCTAGAAAGAACACAAGGTCAAACATTCAAACATATAACTATGAGAAAGATGTAATATGCTTTACCAACCTTCGATAAATATAGGCAGCTACTACTGGCACTTGTGCAATCAAGCTAAGTGAATCCTCAAAAGTTGGCTCCCAGTACCTAAAAATAACTTATATTAACAGGTCTAAAAAGTAATGGAAGACAGGGGTTGAAAAGAAAAATAAAAGCAAACTTACTTTGATTTATGTATCCCCTTTTCATATGCCTTCTGGAATTCACTGTCTACCTGAAAGCAGTATTAAACAATGGGAAATTTAGTTGCATATGCTAGAGATACTCAGCAAATCGGGTAAATGAGTACTGCCAGCCTTTTAATGAAATACTTAATTGTTTCATTCACGTGGAGAACATTTCGTTCTTTTACAAAGAAATACTGTCACTAAACCCAAAAGAAACACTGAAGCCGATTGAATGCTCCAACAAAGAACAGTCATTCAGAAAAATTAGCCTCCTTAGCTCTAGATCAACAATCACGAAGATGAAAGACAACATGCGGTATTCACCACAGAAGTAGCATGTATCATACTTTTGTGATAAATCCTAATTGATAACTGTAATGCAAAACTGACCATACCCAAGCAATGACTTCATCTAATTACTTGTTCGTATGTAACTCAAACTTATTGTGATAGATAAAAAATTGCATAGTAAACTCAGGAATATGAAGTTTTATCTCAGAAAGTAATTATGAAAAATTTACAACAGAAATGAAATCTCGCATTAAACATATTCAGAAAAAGTTGAATACAAAAAGGAATGCTAGAAGCATATGAGATTATGAAGAGAAAACCTGGGGACTTGGCACTAAGTTCTCTTACATATAAGTAGTAGTTCTCCATATCAATCTTACATAATGCACAGCAATTTCTCCTCTATTTATACAAACACTAAAACAAAACATCCAGGAATTGATGCTGATAATCATAACACTTCACAGTTGAATGTGTGAAATCAAGTAATCAAGACTCAAGAGGATATTAATGAGAAATACATGCGTACATTATAATAATCGATGATGTATTACAATTGCAAAATATCAAGTTATTCGCTTATGCAAATACACCCTTGGCTAAGGGAAAAGCCTAAAAGAAATGCCCCAGCTTCCATTTCACAGTTACCTAGAAGCGTGAGGGTTCTGCTGAAGACAATTTGGCTAACCAAGAACCAAAACTAAATGTATGAACACAGAATACTAAATCTGATTTTGACCAACCATGATTATGGCAAAAGGGCAAACGGAGAATAACTGAAATATGAGTATAATGCAACCCTAAGTAGCCCATATACCAACCTGGAGGGCCATGACACCAGTGGTGAACTGGGTCATTGGATGTGCTGTTATAGGCAGAGCATCAATGGCCTTATACACATAAGCTGCAACGGAGAATTACAGAGATCTGATGAGTAATCTTATATTAATGATCATAAGAGTGTAAAAATTGAGTGACTGCGCACAGAAGCACTTCATTCAAACCTTATGCACATAAGAGCCTTTCTAGATACAAGTATTAAGTGAAACTGTGAAACAAACATCTTCTGTAGGTAGGCTTCTCACATATATGACCACTTCAGAAGTAGCCAATTGAAGTCATCATAAGTATTTGGTTTTTCTTATGAAGACATATAATATAATCCAAACAGAATTATGTGGTTCATCAAATTATGGGTAGCAAAATAGACAAATATAAGCTACCGAACCTGGAACTACAGCACGAGTCCTCAATTCCTTGGATAATGCATCTACTTGCTCTTTGCTAGGTACCTATGACACATACAAATGGCAAAAGCTGTGTTCAATGTTAGGCAATACCAAAAAAACACACCCAAAGTAAAAAAGAAAACAAAGTCAGATAAATAAATACAAATACTCATTGGTACATGTTATACGCAAGCAATGTTTTGTCCAAATTTGAACTGTGACATTAATGATGACATTCAGCTGAGGCTAAGTATTTCAGGAGGTATATAGGGAGTTACAGATATCTTGTATGGAATCATGGATACATATTACAGTAAAATGAAACTTGTATTTTTTCAAGAGTGCACCTTTAAAATATCTTGTGATGGAATACGCCTAAAAAACCATACCTTTCCTGTCAAAAGCAGCCACAGAAGACCCTCAGGCAAAGGTTCTCCACCTGGCTTTGCAGCAGGTAATACTTTCTGGCATTCTGGAATTGACAAACCCCTGAAGCGAATTCCCTGCATAAAGAAGTTAAGACAACCTAGTAACATCATATTTTCAATTAGCTGTTAGAATTATCACATAAATTTATCCACATTGATTCATAAAATTTCAAGCTGTGTAATTCAAATGTACACCTCATCTGGATCAAGTAAGGAGGTTTCCCACAGCAACCCTGTCATTCCTCTCATTCCACCAATCACCTACGCCGTTTTAAATCGAATCCAAACACAGTTACAAACTATGATCATAAGTAAGTTCAAAATTAAAAGTTTACTCTATTTAAAAAGAAAAATAACAAAGATCAGATGAAGGCTCACTACTTGGCTTTTAATAATACAAGCATTAAGTTCTTCGACTGATAACAAAGGGAAACATTTTACAGTTTCTATATGAAAGAAAAGGAAGAAAGAAAGATACTTTACCATATCAACCGTGATATTGCCCAGTTGAACTTTTCCATAATCTGCCTTCAGTTTTTTCAGACGTTCCTGTAACCAAGAAAGAAACATGCGGCTGTGATAATATACAAAATACACTTACTAACATATCAAATATTCACATATAAGTAAAATCTCAGAATTGCTCAAAGTATGAAAAACTGTACATGACATAAGACCTCAACCTTCCACCAATCTAATGCCTATGGAAAAATGAAAAGAAGGAAGAGCTTTAGCTAGCTCTTAAGCACACACTACTTGAAGCAGATGGAAATAACTGATTCTCACCCACACATTACACCAGTCCTCTAAATAAACAAAGAATGCAGCAACTCAACACTCGACATCAAGAATACAATCGAGTGATATTAGCGTACAAGTAAACCAAAAACAAGAAAACACAGCTATTGGGAAAGTGAATGCTGTCAGTCAGGACTAGGACTAGACTAGGGTAACAAACCTGTTGTTCTGGAATCAATTCCGCCAACTGAGAACGAAGGTCCTGCACGGCATTGACAACACAGACACAATGAATGTCATTACAAAACTGAGATTTATTACTTGCAGCATTTGTGATTCACTACTTTGCTTGCACATACTTGGGAATTAATTGACATAAAATGAAAACGATAATATCAGAATGATAATTTAGAGGCTCCAACGTGCATGTGGTAAATAAAATTAAATGGATTCTAAAAATACTAATTGATTTGTATGCAGAATATCGACTCGTTTTGTACAAGGAAGAAGAAGAACTCACGAGATCTGTGGAGGTCTGCGTTTGAATCCATCTGACGGAATCCCTGAGACTCGACCGTTGCCCCTGCAACCATCACAATCATAAACACATTTGGTTCCAAAAAAGGAAAAATACAAATTACAATGAATAACAGAATAATATAAAGCCAATTTCAATCTGAAACAGGTAAAAGTAAAAGGAACTCACGAGACGAGAACGGAGCTTGGAAAGCGCGGTGACGCTCCTGAAGAATACCATCGATGACTGCAGCGATTGATCACCTCTCTTTCTCTCTCTCGCTGTACTCTGCACCGAACCAACTCAATTACAGGAAGGTACATACGGACGGAGGAGTCAAAACTCTCAAAAGTCAGAGAAATAGGCCGCGAACAACTCGTAGTGTAGTGCCAAAAGTAACATGAGACCAACCACCAAATCAGACGGAGTACAAGAGGCCAAGCCGCGGTCACTCGTTTACCTTTTAAACACCTCTCATTTTATTTTGTTTTTATTTTTCGCATATGTATATTTTAGTTATTTTAACATTGAACTTGCTGGTCATTTACCACAATTGTAAAAAAGAATTGAGCTTTTGGATGGCGTGTGAGTCATTGGACTTTACTCTACTAGCAATAAACAAACATACATTTGCACCTTATGCCAATTTGATTCCCTTCAATTCACTTTTTAACGTACTTTAATAGTATTTTTTTTTATTTATAAATTGTATGTTTTATGTTTGATTGTTGTAAATGACAAATGTTACATTAAGTTTTTTTTTTAAAGGAGGACAACTTATGGCAAGCCACGATTATTCATCTTTTCCGAGGGTAAAAAAGACTCACAAAAGCATTTCAGCTTGTCATAGCTACAGTCAAGCAAACTCACAAACTTTGAGCATCGAACCTCCCAATTTTTTGTATTTTAGGAGCCAAAATATGCGCACTTACCACTACGAAACTGATATGGTTGACCAATGTTACATTAAATTAAATAAATATTCATTACGTGACTTAGCGAAAATACGCTCGACCTAATATTGATATATCGTTGAATTAAAAAAATCTAATATTTAAGAGAACTAATGGAAAAGAGGTGGAGCATTTTACTTGTAGACACGTTGGAGGGCCGCCAGCGCATATAAATTTTCATTTTCGAGTGCTTAGCTAGCTTCGACATCACCACTCCACCAGTTGGGTATCTGATGCCTTCTGCTGTCGATTTGAGACCGTTCAAGCGCATCAGCCACCATTTGCTCTTCTTTTATTGTTTTACATTTTTATTGTTTTATTAATCAAAAATTTTTTTTTAAACAAGCGATATTATCTATACTAAGAAGGTAGAGAAGTGAGCTAAGCTTCACAATTAACTAGCAATAACGTGGTTCAAATTCACATTTAGCGAAAATCAAATCTAAGACCTCTTACTTACAAGTGAAGATGAATATCACTAGACCGTAATACTAAATGGCTTAACAAAATATATTTTAAAAAATAATAACTAGTCTTGCTCTCCTAAGGTCCCCATTTTGAGGACCTGTGATGATCAATTGCATGTTAGCCACAAGATTGTATTAGTTTAGATCCAAATGTTTAAAATAATCATTAGAAAACTCATTTTATTATTAAGACTATAACAGAACACTTACTATCACATTATGTTGTTTTTTTATGATTTTTTTAAATCATAATGATAGAAAGATAATTTGAGTATTATGAAAGCTTCACCCTTTTTACATTCTCCATGTAGATATAGATGAATGCTCAAATTCAGTACAAAATCTAATTTGAGTAAGGCATGTCCAGTGTCTAGTAACATTTTACATAATAATTTTCTAAATTATTTTGCATAACGAAATGACAAATAGAATTGCAGATATATTATTTAAAAGTTGAGAAATTAGAGGGAATTGGAGAGATTTTGCAGTTTATTTTAAGCATTCACAAATCTCACCTCTCCTCATGAGATTTCGAGGGAATTGAATCAAAATTTTACATGGAATCTCTACAAATTAGTTAAACTTCACAAAAATCCATAGATTTATAAATCTATTAAAATCTCTCAAATTCCCAATTGAATACACCCCCTTAAAGTTATATTGTCAACTTATGATGTTACAGGTTTATCCCCTTAGAATAAATTAGTATAGAAGATTGAGACCTATAGCCAACCACAAATACTCCTCAGTACAACTCATGTTTGGGCATCAGCTAAACAGTTTCACATTTACGAGTTTTTGGTTGTGTTGTTTATGTGCATATTGCACTGTCACAACACACTAAAATGGGACCTCAGTGCAAATTGAGAATTTATGTGGGTTTTGATTCACCATCTATCATTAGATATTTGGAACCCATGACAAGTTATATGTTTAGAGCTCGTTTTGCGGATTGTCATTGTGATGAGATAGTCTTCCCTTCGTTTAGGGGAGAAAAAATCGTTCTAGAAGAACGACAAGAGTTGATATGGGTTGTACCCACCTTATCTCATTTTGATCCACGAAACACTTAATGTGAAAATGATCGTTCATCTTCAAAGTATTGCTAATCAAATGCTAGATGCATTTAATGATGCTACGAAAGTGACAAAATCACATATACCAGCTGCAAATGCGCTTGCAAAAAAAAATTGATGTCCTTGTTGGACAAAATAAAGTGGCAGCGAATGATTCATCTGGTGCACGCCTAAAGCACGGTAAACCCCTAGGTTCAAAAGATTCAGCCCTTCGAAAGGGAAAGATGAGGGCACAACTGAATCCAAATGAAATCATTAAGGTAAAAAAATTGAATGACAAATCCACAATTCATGATTCTGTACTTCCAGAAAAAGAAAATGTCTTTGATGAGACACATGTCCCTAAAAAGACAGAAGTACATGAAAGCAAAGAAATCTTCATAAATTATGCATGTACTAATGAATTGTGGGATTGAAATGAAATAATCATCGATGACATGTTCGCATTCGCAGTAGCCACTGAAATCATATTAAGCGATGATATTGAGCCCCACTTTGTTGATGAATGCAAACAGAGACAAGATTAGCCTAAATGGAAAGATGCAATCCAAGCAGAATTTCGAAGTGTTTTTGGACCGGTAGTCCAAACATCGCCTGGTGTAAACCCCGTGGGTTACAAATGGGTATTCACAAGAAAGCGCAATGAGAATAACGAGATTGCAAGATATAAAGCACGACTCATTGCACAAGGTTTTTCACAAAGACCTTGAATTGATTATAAGGAGACATACTCTCCTGTAATGGACGCAATTACGTTCCGTTACTTAATAAGTTTGGTGATTTTAGAAAAACTTGGCATGCGACGTATGGATGTCATCATCGCGTATCTATATGGAGAATTAGATACTAACATATATATGAAGGTCTGAGAAGGACTTAAGTTACTTGAAATGAGTAACAAACCACGAGGTAGGCTCTCAATCAAATTAAGACGATCATTATATGGGTTAAAACAATATGGACGAATGAGGTATTGTCTCAGCGAGTATTTGATCAAAGAAGGATATACCAACAATGTCATTTGCCCTTGTGTGTTTATTAAGAAATCAAATTTTGGATTTGTTATAGTGGTAGTATATGTTAATGATATGAACTTAGTTGGAACCCCTAAAAAGCTCAATAAAACTGTTGAATATCTGATAAACGAATTTGAAATGAAAGACCTTGGGAAAACAAAATATTGTCTCGCCCTACGGATCCAGCATTGCACTAATGGAATTTTGGTCCATCAATCAGCTTACATTGAAAAAATCCTGAAGCGATTTATCATGGATAAGGCTTATCCACTCAGAACACCAATGGTCGTTCGTTCTTTGGACATTAAGAAAGATCTATTTCGTCCAAAAGAAGATGATGAAATGGTCCCTGGTCCAAAATTACCATATTTGAGTGCAATATGTACTTTATTATATTTAACACAACGTACTAGACCAGATATAGTTTTTTTAGTCAACTTGTTAGCAAGGTATAGCTCTACTCCAACAATTCGTCATTGGAAGGGAGTTAAAGATGTTTTACGATACCTTCATGAGACAACAGACATAGGCCTCTGCTACTCAGAGAAATCCATAAATGACCAGATCATTATTGGATATGCAGATGCTGGTTTTCTCTCTGATCATAAAACTCGCTCACAAACTGGATATGTGTTCACTAATGGAGATACAACAATCTCATGGCACTTAACAAAGCAAACATTAGTTACTACATCTTCCAATCACTTGAAAATACTTGCTTACATGAAGCAAGTCATGAATGTTCCTGGTTAAGATCAATGATCCATCATATTCGAAATTCATGTGGTCTACATTCAAAGACAGACATTCCAACTATCATTCATGAAGATAATGCAGCATGTGTTGCCCAAATAAATGATGGATTCATCAAGGGCGATAAGACTAAGGGCTGGTTTGGTATTATTGTGTCAAAGCTGCTTCTGCTGTGTTGTGAGAATAAACAGCTGTGAAATAAAGCAGCAGAGTGTTTGGTAAACTTTTTTGTAAAAGTGTTTTTGAAAAAAAAAAAAGCAGTATTATAGTGTTTGGTAAACTTTTATGTAAAACAGATGTGAAAAAAGCCGATTTTTCAAAGCTGGGTTTTGCAACTTCTTGTTTTTGGCTTTTTTCACCCAAAACTGTGAAGAAAAAAAAACTGAAGCTGAATGTTGACCAAACACAAAAACAGCTCCCAGCTTTTTTTGATACCATCTTTTTTTCAGAATAACCTCAATACTAAATCAGGCCTAAACACATATCTCCAAAGTTTTTTAGTGCACATGAGCTTTAGAAGGCTAAAGTTATTGAAGTCAGACAAATACGTTCTAATGAAAATTTGCCAAACCTATTTACCAAATCTCTACCAAAATGCACATTTCATAAGCTAGTGCATAGTATCGGATTGCGTCGGCTTACCAATCAGTTAAATTTGAAGAATTTGGAATCATGGGAGATACGTATAAGGGGGAGCATCCATGATACATACATGTTGTACTCTTTTATCTTCGACTAGGATTTTTCCCACTGGGTTTTTCCTATCAGGTTTTAACGAGACAACATAAGCATACTTAACACTATATCAACAATTCAAGCAAAGTTGTACTCTTTTTCCTTCACTGCGGTTTTTTTTTCCACTAGGTTTTTCCGAACAAGGTAACTGATGTTAATATGTGGGCATCCAAGGGGGAGTGTTGTTAAAGTTGTGAGAGTGAATGCCCACATGTTTTTAGCAAAAGGTGAGGAAGACTTTGGAATAGTGACCATGTTGTTGTTGTATGAGTTTTTTCAATGAACACTCATTTCACTTTTGTAAGTTTTCACGGGAGTGACTATTTTAAGAGCACTCCGTGTATGATTACAACACACAACAAAGAAAAGAAGTGAAAAAATAATATCAGTATCCCTCATTTCCTCTCTTTACCTGCAATCCTTTTGTGTTATAGTTACGAAACGAAATAGTGTGATATTTTACACCCGCTTTGCTCATGTCCCTAGCAAAGACTATCTTTCTAACTTTTACCTATTTATAACATGTCGTATTCTTTTCCCATTTTGATGGCATATTCCTTTGACTACAATTCCAGGAAAATTATAAGATATAGTAAACAACCTCAGATTTCTATAGGCACTGGTTTCACTGGAAAAGGTTAAGAATTGGATATAGTAAGGATTTTACAAGTTAGGTCAGCGACACTGAAATTTTCTAACACTTTCGATCACATAAATTGTGGCAAGTGGATTACCTATGTAACGACCTTAGAATGACTTGAAATTTTAGAATCCATTACATTCTTCCATCTCACTAACTAAATAAATGGCGTCTTGCTGTAATTCTTATCTTCTCCTACAATTTGATAATATGATGCCGGTATAGACGAAAATTCCGTTATGGTCCAATTTGGGACCGGTAATTGTATGACGAAATATGACATGCCTATGGGAGTCTACAAAGTTTTCAAGTGATATGAAGTTTGGAATATTTATGGTGACTTTCTAAGTGAATTATGTCAGAATCAGTTTTTCACTGTCAAGTTTTAAGCATGACAAGAGGATCTGTTTTGAACAATGAAACGATAATGTAACGGTACAAAATTTGAAGTGTGTGAAGGCTGTATGTCTAGTTCACAACTGGAAAATCTCATCAAAAGGTTGAAACGATATTTTTAGAAAAATCTTTTGGTATAGGAATCCCACTATTTGATGTTTAAGAAACTGTTTTAGGTTTGTGTTTTAGGGCATGAAAAGGAATCTTAATGAAGGAATTTTGAGCTGAAAATTTTACCAATTAATAATCTATGCGTCTTCTATAAGTATGTTAAAGTTTGGATCCTTTGGATAAATATTGTATCTACTATATTTTTCAATGTAAATAGTGTTGTAAAAGGAGTTCTATTAAAGGAGTGTTGAACAAAAAAAATAACATATTAAAAAATAGAATTCATACGAATTGGATTAAGCTACAAGATAAAACAAAAATGTAATCCTGCCCAAAAAAATAAGGATGGGCTTTACATACAAATCAATATCCATAACTAAAATAAAATAAAAAGAAAATATGTATTTCCTCCTACAAAAGAGGGGAAGTAACATGCAAAGCAAGGCCTCCCTATTTTTCTGCAAAAGCAAGACGTGGAAGACTGGACAGTTAGTGGGAGAAGTTAAGAGAAAGTGGCAGAGGACATGGCCTCCATCTCCCCCACGTAAAAAACTGTAGAGCCCTCCTAGAATGTCTATAAATAGGCATCAGCTGCCACCAGAAAGAAAAGAAAAAAGAAAAAGAGAGAAGAGACTCTACAAAAATTAAGAGAGAGATCAAAGAGGTGAACTGCTGCGGAAATTTAGAGGGACAAAAGCTAACAGAGAAGAGGATACACTGAAAAAGAAAGCAACAAAGCATTTAAAGGTACAAATACATCCTTCTAAATTTTTCTTTGTTTGGTTTCTCTCGGTTTTGCAGGAAATAAAGAAGCAATTTGCTTCTCCAACATCTCCTAGGAAATCGGTGAAACTCGCGCTCTTCAAGAAATGGGCAAAGCAGAAGCAACCTCAACTCACCTTCATCATCTAGTTCTTGAAGAACAAACTCGACGCCACTAAGGCCAACCTTCAGGGAACAAAAGGCAGTTGACGTTGAAATGGAGGAGGTTTGGCATCACCTTCAAAGCCGAGGAACCCTTCTCTCTCTCGAGTCACCAATGCTGCAGCACTCTTGTTTCTGCATGAGCCTCACCCCAATAAACGATAATGGAAGACCCTTATTTCAGTTGACAGATCATGGTTGTCTTCGGAAAAAAGACTTGGTATTCTCTGGTAGAAAAGCACATCATGATGAAAAAGCAAGTCACGATGGAGAAAGGTCCCATTAGCAAAGTTGCAGTGTACTTTTCTCTGACATCCACAGTGAAGAAAAATAATATGTTTTGATAAGGCTTGAATTAGAGGCCAAAGCTCTCAAAAGCCTATTTCCATTAGGATCAAATTGATGATAAGCCGATGAATACAGCAAGGGAAGAAAATAAAAGCTCCTCCAAAACTTGTAATGCCATTCACATGAGCATTATGAACTTGGGCTCCATTAATTGAATACAGTGCATGAAATGAGCATGGCGAAATGGAAAAGGTTTCAAGACAAAGGAAAAGGAAGAAAGGGTGCTCATCATGGAGATTCTAAATCCCATAGAAAGCTATCCAAGAAACACTCAAGGCTTTTGCCAACTCCCTCCTCTGTCGAGGATTGTCTCTATCACAAACACAAGCAACAAGTAGCAACAAGACTATGGCTTCTATATCAGTCTCACTTGTAGCCGAAAACCAGCAAGGGTTAACGTAATATTCTCGTGGGCAAAATTAACATGGGAGCTACGTCTTATATAAGTTCCACCAAAAGTTTTTTTTTTGCTATGGATTCGAAAGAAAAGAAAAAATGAAAAGTCTGCAAAAAGAAAGCTACAACAAGAAATAAAAAAATGAAGGAAGTTGTCTTCTAAGTTGCTAGAAAATTTGACGCAAACACAAAGAAAAGATGAGATGGAGGCAAAATGATAGAAGCTACAAGTCAAAAGTAAAGGAAATAAATGAGTTTTCGTCAAGAAAAGCTTTGTGCAGTACTCAAGACGACGACTCTGTAGTAGCTTTGATGTTCTGGCTTCGTAGCTTTAATAGCTATTATTCCTTCTTATTCAACCGACTCCTATCTCTCAGAGAGAGATGAATCGCAGCAAAACCCAAGCAATCCAAGTCATTTAAGAGCTTTGCTTCTGAAAAATCGAAGAAGTCTTTTGCTTGAGATACGTGAAGAAGAAAGCAAGATGGGCAATTGCCTTTATTCCAATGTCAAGTATGTTTTTCGGCACAAAGAAGGAAAAGTATATACAATGAGTTTAAAAACTCCAAGGGAAGAAAAGTGCTCCAGATGCTTTTATGAAGCTAAATGTGGCTTGCTTTTCCTGACTCCACGTGAAGTCCTGCTTGGACTTAGAAATCCAAGTCTACAAGGAGAAGAAATGGGAAGCCTACAATATTCCTAAATTAATTGGGAATTGACGCCTACGTGAAAACCAAAAGGAAGAAAATAAGTCATTTCAAAGACTTTGCTTCAAAAAAGAAACAAGTGGCTGTATTTAATTCTTAATTAGACTTCTCAAAAGTCTGTTGGATTCCATGACACGCCCCGACCCTGATATTCCCCGAATACCAGGATAGACACGTGCTGGCTGACACCCGAGGGTGACGAAAGCCATTAATTGATACAAAAGCTAAGAATAAGAAATAAAGACGGGTTATGAATTTAAAATACCATGAATTACTAATTTAGGAACGTGTTCAAAGCATACAACTAAACCTAATCACTAAAAAGAATTGAGATAAAATTGAATGAATAAAGAAGTGGGTCCTACATCAAGAGGATCCGAAGATGCTGCTGCGGAAGTGCCTTCACGCCGGAATTAGGTGCCTTGATTCTAAGTCCTGAATGGGGGCGCAAAACAAAGGTGAGTGGACCAAGTTCATATATACAATAATAATAAAACAGTTATCAATATACTAACCCCCAAAGTTTATATAAATGAAAACTACTAGTATAATAAGTGATGGATTTAATAAAAATCCTAGCATGCCACAATATCTCAAAAGTCACATCGCGGAAACGCATCGTTGAAGTCAAAATAGTAAACGCATCATAAATCGTCTCGTAAGCGCGATGTGCTGCTAGAAAGATCACTGAATAAAAAAAACTCTTGGCCCAATGCCTGCACCTCAATCTCTGTGCCCGTAGCCAGAGATAACTCCCTCCCGGCCTAATGCCTGTCTTCGTGTCCCTCAGCCTTTCGCTAGGGATTATTTCTCTTGGCCTACATGCCAACACCAGATCCTCGCCCCAGGCGGCATAGTGTCTACTAGGTACGCACAAATATTTACGTCTCTCATAAATAACCACTTTATAGTATAAAGTCATCCATCGTCTATACTATAAAGAGGGGTTTCTAAAACATGTTCTAGCATCCTATCGTCATCCATCGGATAGTCTACCAGTTCATGGTTTTTATAGGAAATACGATATATATTAAAATATAGCTCAATATAAGCTAACAATTATTTCCTCACCAAAACACGAGACAAAATCAATAAATTCAGTAAACAGGATTGATATAAATCAATTCACAAAATTCATAGGCATGCTAATCATTTATGCAATTACTATAAAATCATGTAATTTTAGAAAGGGTCCACTCACAGTACTTAGTTGTCAAAAGCTACGCCACTAGCGAAGACGGAAACATCACAATAATTGCCCCTAAGCACATAAAGAGTCCAATAAATAAAACTATATAATAGCAATTGAATTTGGGAAAACGGACATTGGAAACGGATTCAGAACGTCGTTTTACCTTAAGAAGGGTCCCGAAAAGTCAACCCTAGAGTCAACGTTGACCGGGGGTCAACAGTCAAATTAGGTCTAACGGGTTTTAGGCTTGAACTCGGATTAGGGTTTAGGTTTAGGTTGAATAGGGTTAGGATCTATTGGGTTTTGGAATTATAAGGTTTTGGGTTAAAAGGATATTAGGGTGAAAATTGGGGATTGGGCTTTAGCCCAAACACACACACATGCACGGCATGCACATGCATGCATAGCATGCATATACACACACACGCACACACACTTAGGCCTCGTTTGGCAGCTCGGACTGTACTGACTATTTTTGTCGGATAGGATAAATAGTCATCGGATAGTACTGACTAAAT
This sequence comes from Malus domestica, assembly GCF_042453785.1. NCBI lineage: Eukaryota > Viridiplantae > Streptophyta > Magnoliopsida > Rosales > Rosaceae > Malus > Malus domestica. The sequence goes on along the minus strand of NC_091667.1, from coordinate 155,258 downwards.
TAGTCGGGCGTTTGGTGCAGTATCAGACTAATGACCGTATTATTTATACTGTGTATGGTAATTACTGGAAAAGAAAAGGAATAGAAAAAAAACCAGTTTGATGATTACTGGAAAAGAAAAAGAATAGAAAAAAAAGAAGTTGTCAAATGCAGAAAGAACCCAGTAGCCATTACACCAGCGTGGGTGGATGGTCAAGCAGCAGCGCAGAAAGAACCCAGCATAGACAGGCGGATTCAATTTACAGAAGCAAACCTCTAGATTCATTCATTAAAAAAATGAAACGCACTTAAAAAATCATCAATTCCATCCTTCCAGGGGAATCATGGCAGCCAAAAACCCAATTTTGAGCTTCTAATCCATTAAATTAAAAGAACCATATAAAATCTCGCCCAGATATGAGTTTCTAATCCATTGAAATAAAAACCCAGATGAAATCTTGCCCAGTTCTGAGTTTGATCACCACACATCAACAAACAATGAACAGTTCAGCCAAAAACTCAGATAATGTCTCCCGGCGTGATTTGAGTTCGATCTGCAACCTTTCCGTTCGAAATTTGCTTGATGCTGATCAGAGGTGGGGATGGAGAAAGAGCAAGAGAAAGAATACCTTGAGAAGCTAGTGATGTGCATAGCAGATGGCGAGATGGCGTGGAGAAAAGCCAATGTTTTTTTGTTCGCGTGAACCCGACTAAATAATCCCAAGTTTTTGGTCGGGATAAACAAGCGGGTGTAAGGGAGACAAAATAGGTGGGGCCAGATTAATAATCCGGTGCTTATTTAGTACGAAAGGTCACCAAACACCTGTTTCGTATTATATAATACTATTTGGTGTCTTATACGGTGTGCCAAACAAGGCCTTAAACACACACACACACGCCTAATACACACACACACACAAACCACAAAGGCCTTAAGGCCTCATTAAAGAATAGGGCTTTAAGCCCTTTAAAAGGAACCGGCCCAAGGCCAATATATATAAGGCCCGAGGCCTTCTGGGGTCTTTAAAATAAATAACTAAAATAAAAAGAAATGGGTTGGGGTCTAACGGGCTTAAGGCCCAAGGGGAAGGGAAAGGCCGGATGGCCTGGGTTTGTCGAAGGAGAAGGCCGGAAATTCGGCCGGAAAACTACCCGACTTTAAACGACCATAACTTTGTCAAAACTCAACGAAATCAAGCGAGACAAAAATGAAAGTTGTAGCCCTTGAAGAGACGAAGAGAATAGTACCTCACATGACGTCTAAATCGCCGTGGTTTGGCCGAAAAATTCCTCGAAAGCCTCGGAGGTCGCCGGAAACTGGGTAAGATTCAAATGAGTATAACTTCTTCAATACTTAATGAAATTGAGTGAAACAAAAAGGAAAGTTGTAGTAATCGACGAGACGAAGAGATTGATACCTTACACGCCGGCTAACTCACCGTGGTTTGGCAGGAAATGGCCTCGAAAGTCGCCGGAGGCTCCTGGAAATTTTGTCGTCCTTTCTACAACGGGAGAGAGAAAACTGCAGAGGTTTTGATGGTGATGTCCTCAGCAGATGGCCTGGCTGAGGGTGTTGCTTGGGGAAAAAGGGTTGCAGCAAGGGAGAGAGATGAGGTTCGAGAGAGAGACACGGGAGAGAGAGTTGTGGGAGAGGTGAGGGAAAAGAGAGAACTGAGAGAAGAAAGATCAGAAAACATAAAAATAAAACAAGTTGGGCCCCACGGGCTCACCAATTAAGGCTTTAAAACAATTTTTAAATAAAATAGGGTTGGGGTGTTTCAATCTACCACCCTTATAAAAATGTCGTCCTCGAAATTTAAAATAACATACTACACTGAAAAACTCGAAAATACGAAAAAGGATACACATATATACGTAACGAAGAAATCAAGTCAGAGCGGTTGCACGAAAGGAAAAATACCATCCTGTCGCAATCGGGTTGCAATGATTCCATCTTCCGTGCCTCCAGGCTCAAACTTTCTTTCCCCATCAGTGTAAAAATAGGAAACATACTTTAATAAAATGTAAAGTTGAAAACACAAAATAGCTTAAGGCCAGAAAACGTCAAAATAGATAAGTAATAACATATAGGTCAACTCGAATCAACTTAAAAACGAAAATAGAAATACTTTTCCAAAAACATTTGTAACGACAAAAACAAATAACTAGTAATGGAAATTAAAATACTTTTACTGAAAAACCAAAACTGAAAATGAGAGTGGGTCTCGCCTAAGCACATGAAACGTCACGCACTTCGAGAACAGATGTGTCTTTGGGTCGAGTCCCAAGAATACGAGTCCCAAGAATAACAATTCCAAATCTGCATCAGCTGCTGTAGACGAATCTTTTTGCCCACTTACTTAACGAACCCAACAAATAAGCTATCAATATACCGGTCGACCGCCCGTGATATCGATCACACATTTGTTGTCTCGATAAGCAAGCAGTAATTTCCTGAGGATGAATAATTTCACACGTCGTAAATTCGATCCTCCAAATACAAGCTCGCACGACTCCTCTAACAACCAATGTTACCTGTAGAAACTCTAGTACCATGTCGCAACAGTGCCATACCCAAATCAAATAAAATAAAAATTGTTGTCGTAAAACTCTATCCAGCACCAAGCATCATATCCTCCTCAGTTCTTCCCAATGTAACCAACCACTCCAGAATTTTGCCAATAAATAACCCATTTGAAAACTGTACCTTGGGATTCAAGAGAAGTGGCTACCAGGTTAGTAGTAGACCCAAAAGCTCGAACCAAGCAAGCAGAAAACGAGAAGTCATCTTCCTTAATACGCAGTATCTCTTGGGAACTGTCGTAGTGCTCAATCCACCTCTCCATTTTTGCTTAGTTGCAGATTTCTAGTCAAACAAAGTCAAAGTTGGTGGAAAGAAGAACGACTCGCAAATGGCCATCCTAACAACCAAAGAGAACACGCATATTTCGAGAGAAGTGTAAAGATTATCCAATTCTCGCTTTGACCGTCCTGTAGTGCCATTCCAGAATGCACCAAACAGATCTGTTAGAAATGTTTTAACAACCACGTACTCATAACAAAAAGGTTCGGAAGTGAAGCAGTGGAAATATGCGTTGAGACGAACACATATCGTTGGAAAATAACCGATGTGATGCCTATGAATTCTAGTAAGATGGTGATGCAATATGCTGACCTTCTGCACCAAAATCTTCACCAGTCTCTTACCAAAATACAACTTAAACCTCATACCCACGAGGAACTTTTTCTGGTAAGTCTGGTAAGCTTGTTAAAAGATTATGCTGCCAACATTCCTGTCTGAATCAACACGAACTGGGTGCCCACTTTCACCGAAATGATCGATCGTGAATTTCTCACTGATTAGGCGAGAAACCATGTCGAAAAGGCTAAAAGAATACTCAATAATTTGAGGATCAAAACAAGTCCATTAAAATCTAGAGTACAAGATATCGAGATTTGAACTAGAAACCATGCCGAGAACAAAGATTTTTTTTTTTCACCCTCCGTATAATGTTCCGGCATGATTCAGTTCACATTGAGAAACAAACAAGCGAAGGAAGGTAAAGATGCAGAAATAGAAGTCACTGTTTATGATTATTTTACAAATCATCACAGTATGGTCAACTGGTTCTTAGCCAAAAGGAAATAGGTCTAAGCTCAAGGATAGTTAAGAACTAATAATAAGATTTGATGAGGCCAAAGACAATTTGAAATTCACAACACTTTGTGAGAGCTGTTTCAAAGCTCAGCATTTAAACACAGAACCTTGGAATCAACAAAATGGCAAAGAAGAAAGATACGAAACAGCTTGCGTATGCATGCAGTGACACAATTGGCTACCTTAAAGTGATGCCTTTGAGCAAACCAAAGCTCAATGAGTCCAGAGAAGTTTAGAGTAAAGTTCAATCTTCGTACAATGATGAATATGGTAGAGTCTCAAGCCATTACACTGAAAATTACAAGGCTGAATAGCTAGGCTGCAAGCAAGAGACTAAGTTCACCTTCCCTGAAAAATACGCGGACAAGGAACTAGGGTTTTCCGTCGAGTACCAAACCCAGGTGAAGTTCAAGGAATCTGTTTATCCAAACAAGACTGGATATTCATCATCCAAGTCCAACTATAACAACAATAAGAATTGCAACTCCTTTCGGAAAATTGGTGAGAATAGCGTCTGCTGCCGAAAAGTTTCTCAAGATTTCGATGTAGAGCCGACTCCGCCCGTAATTCCTAGGGAACGCATGTTGCAGAGTGGCATTGCCATTTCGAATCTCCAGCTAGTCTTACCAAACTTCCGCTCACTGAGATTTCTAAAACACGTCGCTTCCAAGTAATACTGACTATCCTTCATTCCCAAGGGATGCATGTCGTAGAGTATCAATCCGATGTTTAAAGTCGTCCAACAATCCACTTCATCACTGTTGAGGCACAATCCCGACACGAATTCTTGTATTTCAACCAGAAGGTGACAATTCAAACAGAGAAAGGTTTGCACAACTGCACCGATTGGCACAAAATTCGGAAGTCGTGACATCCAAATGATGTCAAAACCGACACTTTAAGAGATTAGAAGAGAATCCTAAGTATGCTCTGAATATACCACGCTCTGATACCAATCTGACACGCCCCGACCTTGATATTTCCCGAATACTAGGATAGACGCGTGCTGGCCGACACCCGAGGGTGACGAAAGCCATTAATTGATACAAAAGCTAAGAATAAGAAATAAAGATGGGTTATGAATTTAAAATACCATGAATTACTAATTTAGGAACGTGTTCAGAGCATACAACTAAACCCAATCACTAAAAAGAATTGAGATAAAATTGAATGAATAAAGAAGTGGGTCCTACATCAAGAGGATCCGAAGATGCTGCTGCGGAAGTGCCTTCACGCCGGAATTAGGTGCCTTGATTCTAAGTCCTGAATGGGGGCGCAAAACAAAGGTGAGTGGACCAAGTTCATATATACAATAATAATAAAACAGTTATCAATATACTAATCCCCAAAGTTTATATAAATGAAAACTACTAGTATAATAAGTGATGGATTTAATAAAAATCCTAGTATGCCACAATATCTCAAAAGTCACATTGCGGAAACGCATCGCGGAAGTCAAAACAGTAAACGCATCATAAATCGTCTCGTAAGTGCAGTGTGCTGCTAGAAAGATCACTGAATAAATATAACTCCTGGCCCAATGCCTGCACCTCAGTCTCTGTGCCCGTAGCCAAAGATAACTCCCTCCCGGCCCAATGCCTATCTTCGTGTCCCTCAGCCTTTCGCTAGGGATTATTTCTCCCGGCCTACATGCCAACACCAGATCCTCGCCCCAGGCAGCATAGTGTCTACTAGGTACGCACAAATATTTACGTCTCTCATAAATAACCACTTCATAGTATAAAGTCATCCATTGTCTATACTATAAAGAGGGGTTTCTAAAACATGTTCTAGCATCCTATCGTCATCCATCGGATAGTCTACCAGTTCATGGTTTTTATAGGAAATACGATATATATTAAAATATAGCTCAATATAAGCTAACAATTATTTCCTCACCAAAACACGAGACGAAATCAATAAATTCAGTAAACAGGATTGATATAAATCAATTCACAAAATTCGTAGGCATGCTAATCATTTATGCAATTACTATAAAATCATGTAATTTTAGAAAGGGTCCACTCACAGTACTTAGTTGTTAAAAGCTACGCTACTAGCGAAGACGGAAACGTCACAATAATTGCCCCTAAGCACATAAAGAGTCCAATAAATAAAACTATATAATAGCAATTGAATTTGGGAAAACGGACATTGGAAACGGATTCAGAATGTCGTTTTACCCTAAGAAGGGTCCCGGATGAAAACCCGAAAAGTCAACCCTAGAGTCAACGTTGACCGGGGGTCAACAATCAAATTAGGTCTAATGGGTTTCAGGCTTGAACTCGGATTAGGGTTTAGGTTTAGGTTGAATAGGGTTAGGATCTATTGGGTTTTGGAATTCTAAGGTTTTGGGTTAAAAGGGTATTAGGGTGAAAATTGGGGATTTGGCTTTAGCCCAAACACACACACACACATGCACGGCATGCACATGCATGCATATACACACACATGCACACACACTTAAACACACACACACACGCCTAATACACACACACACACAAACCACAAAGGCCTTAAGGCCTCATTAAAGAACAGGGTTTTAAGCCCTTTAAAAGGAACCGGCCCAAGGCCAATATATATAAGACCCGAGGCCTTATGGGGTCTTTAAAATAAATAACTAAAATAAAAAGAAACAGGCTGGGGTCTAACGGGCTTAAGGCCCAAGGGGAAGGGAAATGCCGGATGGCCTGGGTTTGTCGAAGGAGAAGGCTGAAAATTCGGCCAGAAAACTACCCGACTTTAAACGGCCATAACTTTGTCAAAACTCAACGAAATCAAGCGAGACAAAAATGAAAGTTGTCGCCCTTGAAGAGACGAAGAGAATGGTACCTCACATGACATCTAAATCGCCATGGTTTGGCCGAAAAATGCCTCGAAAGCCTCGGAGGTCGCCGGAAACTGGGTAAGATTCAAATGAGTATAACTTCTTCAATACTTAATGAAATTGAGTGAAATAAAAAGGAAAGTTGTAGTACTCGACGAGATGAAGATATTGATACCTACACGCTGGCCAAATTGCCTGGTTTGGCCTGGAAATGGCCTCGAAAGTCGCCGGAGGCTCCTGGAAATTCCGTCGTCCTTTCTACAACGGGAGAGAGAAAACTACAGAGGTTTTGATGGTGATGTCCTCAGCAGATGGCATGGCTGAGGGTGTTGCTTGGGGAAAAGGGGTTGCAGCAAGGGAGAGAGATGAGGTTCGAGAGAGAGACACGGGAGAGAGAGTTGTGGGAAAGGTGAGGGAAAAGAGAGAACTGAGAGAAGAAAGATCCGGAAACATAAAAATGAAACAAGGTGGGCCCCACGGGCTCACCAATTAAGGCTTTAAAATAATTTTTAAATAAAATGGGATTGGGGTGTTTCATTCCAAACATAAAATAAAAAAGGAAGAAAAGAAGTGAAAGTGTGCAAACAGCACGTGATAAAGAGCAAACAAAGTTGGGATATCAAGACATGCGATTCTCTAGAAGAAGAGGCAAAATATTATCAGAAAATGGTGAAAGGATGGCAAATCCTGATCATACATCACCATAAGAAAAGCCACTCACGTGGCATTGGATGTTTGAAGTTGAAAAGTCTAAATAAAAAATGGCCTTATTCTCTCTCTTTGATTCAAAGCCTTTCTTTATTCTGTTTGCTTTTGCTGAGCACCAAAAGCACCACATGGAGAGCAAATAGACAAACAAGTGGATGTATACCAAAAAAAAAAAACATCCAAATGCCTATTGCCTCGGCAACTCATGTGATTTAAATATCAATCATGACTATGACTAAGTTATTAATTTTAGTTGTCATTATGTTTGATTCATAAGTCAAACTTGTGGAGTTTCAAATACACTGAAGGCTGCAGCATGTGAAAAAAAAAATATGAGCTTCTCTAAAATGTAGAATGCACCTCACTTGGGATTTGGAGTCCCGCTTTATGTCTTCAAGTCCTAAGCTATTTAAGGAAAAGACCAATCAAAGTTCTATTTCACAAAGCCTATTAGGTAATTACCAAAGGTCATATATGGGTTTTAAATAAATCCAAATGGCTTCTCATTTTGCCAAAGTCTGAACACAAATCCAAATCAAATATCTTACGAACTACATCGGTTTGATTCCGTTAAGGATATGTAGGCAGTCTGATATCAAATTTTAGACGCAATCGTGAAACCGAAACGAATCCCTGGTTTATATAAACTAAATTCACTCATGCTACTTTGATCAAGTAATTACAAATTCTACAAAGAGTAAAAGAGAAGTCTTCAAGCACAAGTTCCTAGATTTCCAATTAATGGATGCTGCTCATGCAACAAAGTTTCTAGTTTTTAGGGAATGTTGCTCCATATGAGATTGAAGTAAAACAACAATTTTGTATTCACGTGAACTTTATATTTTTGGACTCTGTGAATAAAAATAGAGCCGCTCAAAAGGCACAAAGCCACATTAAACTTCAAATGACATAAAGCCAATTCAAAATTACAAATGGCACAAAGACGCCTCGAATGGCACGAAGCCGTATCAAATCCCAAAAGTCATGAAGTCGAAGAAAAATCTCAAATGGCATGAGGCCGTATCAAATATCAAACGGCACGAAGCCGCAACAAGATTCAAATGGCATGAAGCCACATCTTGCTCCAATAGCTCAAAGTCCTCGCCCGCACGAGCTAAAACTGCACAAGGCATCAAACGCTCCTCGCCCGCATGAACTAAAACTGCACAAGGCATCAAGTCCAAACAAATACCAAATATCATGAACTACGAGTGACTTGATCCCTCAACGAGGGTACGTAGGCAATCTAGGGCTCGACCTAGGTGCAATCGCAAAATCAAATAAACACCTAAATCCCCAAATTACGATTTATTCAAATTAGAATCAAAAGGTATTCCTTTCCCAAAAGAAGGGTTGTAATTAATAGGTGCATAGCCTAAAATGGGTCGAACTCGAATTAATAAAAATCCTTTTCAAAAAAAAAAAAATGAATGAGAGTGAAATTGTGTCGAGTGAATTATTTGTTTACATATTGTGTACAATTTTTGCTCAACAAGGAGAATTTATGAGTTGTCATTTGATGTGGTTTAAACTATGGTTTGTGTTCATAATTATGTTAAGAGAAAAGTTTAATGTCTCAAGTATTATTCTACATGATTTGAGGTTAATTGGATTCGAGTACTTCACTAGTTTTACGGGAGATTTCTCAAGATATGGATGTGCTAGCGAATTTAGTGCTGTGGACTTGAAGAATTGAACTTAAGGATTACAGGGGTATACCCGGATAAAGGTTGTGAGGACTATGGAAAGTTTGATTGCTCGGGAAGGAACCGATGCTATTTGCCAAGTTTCTACAAGAACATGTATTTGCGCACAATTCACCAAGTCGGGGATGCTCGAATAAAATGGAGTTTCTGAAAGGAAGAATGAAACTCTAAAAGAAACAGTGAGAAGTATAACATGTGTGAATATAGGATGAATTTGTGCTTCTTTGGTGTGAGACTCATAAGGTGACTATTTATTTACTCAATAGGGTACCTAGGAAGACCGTAACATTATCCGAATTTATGAATGTAAGAAGAAACCGTGATTGTTTAACCATCAAGAGAAGTTGGAGAGATGATGAGTTGTTATTTTATTGGATATTCTGATAGGACCTAAGGTTATCATGTCTATTGTCATTAATCCAAAACATTTATCGAAATAGGGAGAGTCAAGTGTATTAAGGATTCGCATGAAAGTATAGAAGGATTCAAATTCATTGGTTGAGTTTAGGTTCATCTGCCAGTCAGTCAGCTTGTAAACTAATTTTGGGGGCGTTCTAACTTTTTTAAAATTCTTCAAAAATATAAAAAATGTAGAACTCTCTCTTACTCAATCTGTCTTGAATTGCAAGTCTAGAACAACTGGCTTAGAAGAAAAATATGAAATTTGGACACCATAGATATAGCACGTTGCTTATCCTATTTATAGATATGTAGGATTAGTGGGAGCTTTGAATTATGAAATTTTAGATTTGTTTCTTAGTTTGTTAGTGTTTTACGGAGTGTGTTAGGTTCTTATTGGATTAAGAAGGTTTGAAGCCATAACTGTAGAAGTCATATTTGTAATTTATTTATATCTAAACAATTAGCTTTGGATTGTGAAATTAACTTCACGTTTGGAATTCTAATGCTGGCTATTGTGTACATTAAGGAACTCTGGCATTAGAATTGTTATGAATATTTCCCGATGAAGTAATTCACCAATGGACATAATTGTCGTGGAAGCTTCCAATAGAAGCCTAATGGATATTCGTATTCTCGCTAAGGAAGGACCATAAGCTTTAAAGACATTTTAAAATTTTATTTATCACTACTGTGGTTAAATGTCTTAACTTATATTTTGTTTTAAGTCTTATGTCCATGTGGATAGGTATGCTCATCACTAAGGAAGATGATGATGGATGAAGTGAAGGAAATCCAGTACTTAACTCTTCAATGAAGCCATATGGGGATTGGCAAAATACCCATGGGTTTGGGTAACCACGATTACTCGCTCATTTAAAGTTCACGGTTACGGTTATGGGTACCCGTTTAGACGAACAAACGGTTATGGGTATAACTGTTTTTCTGTGAAATTTAAATGGGCGATTTTGGGTATTACCCGCGGTTATAACGGGTATCTATCAGTTATGGGTATTATCCGCGGTTATAACGAGTATCCATTGGTCCTAATTCACGAGGTACTCTATTTCTACTGAAAAAAAAAAAATCTTTCCAAGGTTACTTTGCATCAATAATATTCTCTTGAACCTGCAACGGAAATTAAATTGGACTTTTTTGGTTTTGCATTGCATGAGAGGAAGGAAACAGAGAATTGTTCGAATAAAACACTCTGCATCTGTATAAAAGAATTGGTCTTTCAAACTTAGAGGAAGTTTAAAATGCATTGAAAAGAAAATGATGAAATGAACTACCTGCAGTTATTGTTGCGTGAGTTGGTTTTAGAATAGGAATGTAAATATTGTGTAAATATTAGAGTCCTTTATTAGGAAGGATATCTCTTTTGTCCCTTTTTAGTTTTACCTTGGAGAACAAGGATTGTATGTAATATATTCCCAATTATGCAATACATGAAAAATTAAGCCGTAAAATTCTATTTGGCATCAGAGCCTGTGTAGCCGAAACCCTAGTTTTTTTTTTCCGCTGTGCTTGGTTGACTGTTTTTCCTGCAAATCTTCCGCAGAAAACATTGTTGCTGTGTGTGTAATCTTGATGCGTGTGCAGCAGTGTGGGTGGTGCTGTGTTTGGTGGACTGTTTTCTGCACAGTTTGCCGTGTGTGTGTGGTATTGCTGTGTGTGCAGCAGTGTGGCTGCAGCTGTTTTTTGGTTGACTGGTTCCTGCACTGTTTGTTGCAGAAATTAGTCAAACTGTGTACCCTGTGATTGTATCACAATATTCTGCTGCTGCCGTGTGTCTTTATTGCTTTGTGGAGGGCAATTGCAGGGCCTTGTAGAATATGATTTGCTTAGGCAATTGTTGTTGTGCTTAAGAAATTGAAGGAATATTATATTGAAAAGTAGGCCATGTGTAGGTGCAGTGTGTTAGTGTCGTATATCATATTCTTTCCGTGGGAGTACAAGCCAGATTCTGGCCGTGTATTGGGTTTCTGCTGCTTGTTTTTTTCTTGCAGCGTGTGGTTCTATAATTGGTGTGGTGTTGTGATTGCCGTGTATTACTATCTCGTGAGTTATTACAATGGTGAATACGGGTTGGATTCTAGACTCGGGTGCAATCGATCATATGACTTTTGATAAGAATTTATTTACTAGTATGACAACTAGTTCATGGAAGTGTATTGCAACTGCTACCGAAACAACAACATCGGTTTTGGGGGCCGGCACTGTGAACCTCACGCCAGCCCTTTCCCTTCATCACTGCCTGCTTGTTCTTTCGTTGTCTCATAATTTGTTATCTATTCCTCAAGTTACTGAGCAATTAGATTGTGTTGTACTTATGTATCAACTGTTTTGTTTGCTTCAGGATATTCAGACCAAGGAGATAATTGGGCGTGGCACTAAGAGAGAGGGGTTATATTATGTGGATGATGTCGTTCCTGGCAGAGCTAATGCAGTTCGAGCATCCCGTCCCAATAATTTACATGAAGTTTGGTTATTGCATCGTCGGTTAGGACATGCTTCGTTTAGGTATTTGAGGCGTATGTTGCCTAGTTTATTTCATGAAATAAAAGAATCAGACTTACATTGTGAGGTATGTATTCTCGCGAAGAGTCATCGCGTTTCGTTTCCTCCTAGTATGAATAAAAGATTGTTTCCTTTTGAACTTGTGCACTCTGATGTTTGGGGTCCCTCTCCTGTTAGTACTTTGTCTGGAATTAAATGGTTTCTTACCTTCGTTGATGATTGCACTCGTATGACTTGGATTTATGTGATGAAGAATAAAAGTGATGTGGGTATGGTGTTTTCATTCTCTTAAATGGTTGCAACACAATATTCCTCTGTTATTAAGGTTCTCCGCTCTGATAATAGAGGTGAGTATATTGGTTCCGAGTTGTCCGGCTTTCTTCGGGATCAAGGAATTCTACATGAGACTACTTGCCCTCATACCTCACAACAAAATGGGGTTGCTGAAAGAAAGAACCGTCATATCCTGGAAGCTGCTCGTGCCTTGCTCATTGGTGCATCTGTACCTAAATGGTTCTGGCCTGAAGCTGTCACCTATGTTGTGTATGTAATTAACCGTATGCCATCCCGGGTTATGGATTTTCGTACACCTCTCCAAGTATTGACAGAATTTGTTCCAGTAGTATCAACTAATACTCTTTCTCCTCGTGTGTTTAGGTGTGTAGCCTATGTTCATTTTCACAAGATTCATCGTAGTAAGCTCGATCCATGTACTCACCGGTGTGTTTTTCTGGGCTTTGCTCCTTAACAGAAAGGGTATAAGTGCTACCACCCTGAAACTCGTCATATGTATGTAACTATGGATGTTACCTTTTCTGAATCTGAGGTCTTTTATGCTTCGACGCCATCACCTTCCGATCACCAGGGGGAGAATATGAGTGGTGATCTTGGGTGGTTAGAAATATGTAGCTCATGGGGAGTATTTATTGACAAAAACAGATGTGAAAGCTCTCAGCAAGAAACTGCCGAGAATGGAGATAGTGAATCTCGGCAAGACACTGTCGAGAATGTAAGTATCATTCAGCCAGGTAGCACCGAACTAGCTGAGTCTTCTCAACAACATATTGCCGAGTGTGATGCAGAGTGTCAGCAGGGAGTTGCCGAAACAGTTTCACCGCTCCAGCAACCATTAGCTACCGAACCCGCAACCCCCTCTCTCTCAAGCTCAATAGTGCCACCCAATATGTCTTCTCTGAATATTTCTGAGGTAAGTACTACTGATGCTCATGTTACTAATCCAGATAATGTTATGAGTACATATAAGTTGCCGCCAAGGCAAAATCGTGGTGTTCCTCCTGACAGGTTTTCTCCTGAAGGAAAAGTGAAGTATCCAATAACTAATTATGTGTCATGCTCAAACCTTGCACCAGAATGTCAAGCCTGGGTAAACAATGTGGAAGCAATCCAAGCACTAACCCGAGTTGAGGAGGCATTGAAGGATCCTAAATAGGCTGCTGCGATGGATGAGGAAATGATGGCACTACATAAGAATGATACATGGGAGGTAACGGAGCTACCTAAAGGAAAGAAACCAGTTGGGTGTAGATGGGTCTTTACGATTAAATACAAGGCAGACGGATCGATAGACAGGTATAAAGCAAGGTTAGTAGCAAAAGGCTATACTCAAACTTATGGTGTTGATTATCAGGAGACATTTTCTCCAGTAGCGAAGATGAATACAGTACGAGTTCTGATTTCTTTAGCTGCAAATTTGAATTGGCCACTAAAACAGTTTGATGTGAAAAATGCCTTTCTTCATGGGCACTTGGAAGAAGAGGTATATATGGATTTTCCTCCGGGGTACGATGCCGGAGGGAAACCCGAAGTATGTAGGTTGCGAAAGTCACTCTACAGACTTAAGCAATCGCCTCGTGCGTGGTTTGGTAGATTTACCCAAGTTATGAGACGAATTGGGTATTATCAAAGTCACTCGGATCATACATTATTTGTGAAACGGGGAAGTGGTAAAGTGACAGCCTTAATTATTTATGTGGATGACATGATAATAATAGGTGATGATTCGGAAGAGATGATGAAGCTAGAACAAAACCTTGCCGCCGAGTTTGAGATGAAGAATTTGGGAGATTTGAAATATTTTCTTGGCGTGGAAGTTGCTCGGTCATCTAGAGGTATTTTCTTGTCTCAACGTAAATATGTTCTTGATTTGTTAAAGGAAACAGGTATGCTTGGGTGTAAACATGTGGATACGCCTATTGTGGAGAAACATCACTTAGGGATTTATCCGGATCAAGAACCAGTGGATAAAGGCAGATATCAGAGACTGGTAGGAAGACTAATTTATTTAGCTCATACCCGTCCAGATATAGCCTATGCAGTAAGTGTGGTGAGTCAGTTTATGCACTCGCCAAGTGTGGATCATATGGCTGCTGTTATGCGTATCTTGGCGTATTTAAAGTCCGCCCCAGGGAAAGGAATCTTGTATAGAAATTCTGGTCATCTAAAAATTGAGGGGTTCACTGATGCTGATTGGGCCGGTGATGTGACTGATAGGCGTTCTACTTCTGGATATTTTACGTTCGTTGGTGGAAATTTGGTTACTTGGAGAAGTAAGAAATAGAATGTGGTGTCTAGGTCTTCTGCAGAGGCCGAATTCAGAGGTATGGCACATGGAGTGTGTGAAGTTCTTTGGTTATGTAAGTTGCTTTGGGGTCTTGGTTTCAAACCAAAGGAGGCTATAAAGTTGTATTGTGACAATAAGTCAGCACGAGAAATTGCAGAGAACTTGGTACAACATGATAGAACGAAGCATTTGGAGGTTGATCGACATTTTATTAAGGAAAAGCTCGAGAAAAAGATTGTGTCAGTACCATTTGTGAACTCAGAAAAACAGCTTGCCGATATTCTCACTCATGCCGTGTGTAGAAGAGTTTTTGGTGACTCACTTGTCAAGTTGGGCATGTGTGACATCTATGCTCCAACTTGAGGGGGAGTGTTGCGTGAGTTGGTTTTAGAATAGGAATGTAAATATTGTGTAAATATTAGAGTCCTTTATTAGGAAGGATGTCTCTTTTGTCCTTTTTTAGTTTTACCTTGAAGAACAAGGATTGTATGTAATATATTCCCAATTATGCAATACATGAAAAATTAAGCCGTAAAATTCTATTGTTATAACGGGTATCCATATGGATTATGGTTTAGGAGAAAAATATCATTCATAAACTATTATTTCAATTATTGGAATTGTATGAGTAATTAAATGATTAAAATAGGGAAATGCATGCTAAAATGTACGTATAACAGTGTTTAATTGTCAGAAAATGAAAATTATGATAAATTTTTCTTTTGTAATTTTCAAGTTGTTAAAAAAAAAAACATGTAGACGGGTGAAAAATGGGTAAATGGGTAAAAAAAAATAAATGGGTTCAAAAACAGGTAAACGCATAAATAGGTATGGTTAAATGGGTACACGGTTATGGATATGGTTAACCGTTTATAAACGGTTATAGGCATAGGTATAACCATCTATGCAATTACCGAACTGGTAAACAGTTATGCAAATATGAATATAAACGGTTATGGGTAAATAACCGCGGTTACCCGCTTACCATAACCGTTGCTCATCCCTATCCAAATCTGAGAAAGTATCCAACAAATCTTTGTCGCTCAACAGGTCACCTGACAGCAACTATGATGATCTCCACATGTCGTCTTGCATTTCCTCCATTACTACCAAGGTATAAAATATCGATGATATCGGAAATATCGGTAGTCCAAAAATACGAAAATTTCGATGAAAATATCGGGATATTATCGATATAGATAAAAATTGAATAAAAACCACGGAAATTGTAAGAAAAACTTGGAAATTTTTATTGAAACTTTGCAGGATGTTTATTTAGTCAATTATCTATTAGTTTATCACAAAAAATTGGAAGGAAATGCATTGCATGATAGATATAACTGATTTAAGTTGATTATATAGCAAGCTGGCAAACATTGTGAGTGTAGAAAATATGTAGTAATTAATGAAAGAAGTTTAAACACACCATAATCATTTATATATAATGAATTAGTACAATATTTTACACTTTATACATTGCATGGTAAGATACATGAGTGACTTAGTAAGGTCTAAAATATCGATGATATCGGAAATATCGGTAGTCCAAAAAAATATCGGTAGTCCAAAAACACGAAAATTTCGATGAAAATATCGGGATATTATAGATATTTTAGACCATGATTACTACTACCCTCTCATCTCTGCCATCATTCTCCAATCCCAACATTTTCTTGTTTGGAGTTGGTTAATGAACAAGTAGAACAAGTACTCTGTTGGAATATATTTTTATTTCCTAAAGCCGCACATATAGAGAGAAATCCCAATGATGCCTAATTAATGTGGTCTCCTAGTGACTTATGATTCGTTTGGATGTACTTTTAAAATGATTGAAAACACTTTTAGAGAAAATATTTTTTGATTCCAAAAGCACTTAAGTGCTTTCTGGAAGAAGTACAAGTTATGTGCTTCTTTAAGGAAGCACTTTAAGTGTTTTTTCAGAATTTACTTGTATTTTTACTAAAAATTGATTCCAAAAATATTTTCATCAAAAGCGCTTTCAGTCATTTTAAAAGCACATCCAAACGAGTTTTTATAGATTGCTTGGAAATCCAATTGGGATTTGGAGTATTAACTTAGCATATCTTGTACCCACTATAGTTTAGTGAATTTGAGTAACATGGGCAATGGGGTTCCTATTCTATTTGGACTTAATTTAAGGATTCCTAACCGGCTTATGATGGGTGTATTCTATTATGATTATGTACTCTATATAAGTAAGGGTTCTTGCTATGCGCATTACACATAGTTAGTGTTTGAAATTTCTTTGATACGGTTGATATGTGGAAATATCAAAAAATTGAGAGAAAGATACGAAAATGGGGGGTGAAGACTAAACTTCACCTCATATTGGAAAAATTGACAGTTTCGTCGATATTTCTAATATATCGATTAAATATCAAAGAAACTCTTATATGTCACCAGTGTTTGACATTCTCTAATGTTTCATTTTAAATTTCCATCATCTCCCTCGAAAGCAAACGACATTGATATCAATATTTCCACAAATTTATATATCATATTTACAACGCTACTAACATATCGATTAAATATCGGAGAAACTCCTATAGGTCACGGTGTTTGACATTCTCTAATGTTTCATTTTAAATTTTCATCATTTTCCTCGAAAGCAACCAAAATTGATATCGATATTTCCCCAAATTTGCATATCATATTTACAACGATACTGATATTTTAAACACGCCACATAATACTCTTCATTTGGTATAGTAACCTAATGTGTAGAAACCAATAGAAGAACTTTTGCTAGCCCGCGTGGAAGGATTCAACAAGAAGAAGATGTTTTTGAAACTCAGCGTTCGAGGTTAGTACTCTAGCGGGTTTAACTATATGAACACCTTAGATTAACATGATCCTCCTTATTGTTTTTTCCTTACCAGCAATACTTATTGATTCCGGCGGCGGTGCAGGTTTTCCAGCGAGAATTTGTCCCAGTTCCGGAAAGTTGGCAGCATCTGTCTTAAATATTTCTGGTGCAAATACGTGGATTATGCGGAGTTTGGCTTCGATGTCATACTCTGAGAGATTTTATGTGAATCTTTGTGCGGCATGCGCAGCTGCAGGTCATTAGAACTAGGAGTTGATGAGTATTGTGGCTTCATCAATCTTAACAATTTGGGGAAAAAAACTCACTGAGCAATATGCCAAACCTAATTTATACAAAATATTACCGATCATGACAATTTTGTTTCTCCTTTTCTTTTGCATAGCTTGTAATAAGATTTAAAATTAGTGTTTGGATTAAAACTTGATTTTTGGCCCAAGGATGGAGTCGGCCCAAAAGGAGGCCTGGAGGAATAGAAGATCAAAGCCCGGCCGAAACTTGGGAAAGCAGGAAATGGCCTTTTCTGACTTGATACAATTCACAAAGGCCACTTGCCTACCTACCCAAGGACCAAGTGGTGTAGACTGATCAGACTGCACAGCCCATAAAGTACTTTATGGGGGGCATTACATGTAATAAAACTGATGAGTCATCACCCTCAGACCGCATTCGGGCAAAGCTGTTGCTACAGGAGCCAAACCAAGTCGTCTATAAAATGAGGAAGAGAAGACAAAGATAGGGACACTCAATCAAACAAACAAAAGCACAAACTCTGCTCAAAAAGCCAGATTTGCCTTTCAAAACAAAGCTGTAATCAGCTCAAGCCTTCATCCCCCGCGGGATAGTCTTTTCTCCTAACCTTTGTAATAGCTCTGCTACCTTGTTCAAACTTGTTGTAGTATCGATTCACCTTTTGTATTCTTCCTTCCCCTCTCCCCTCTAAGCTTTCAGACCCTTGACAGAACTACAAAGATAGGGACCTGCAAGACGATCGGCCTTAATTGATAAGGTTTAATCTTGCCCGACCTGCTTTGTTCTGTCTTTGTCTTCTCTTTCTTTAAAGTCTAGCAATATGTTGTATATTTCTAGTTATATGCAAGTTGTTTCTAGCAAAATCACGATGACAAAGCTTTCTCAGTACTTGGATCCGATTTAAATATATCTTCAGTGTTTAAATCAGATCCAAGTCCTAAGCCCGCAGGCATGTAAATCTGATTAGTTTAAAAGTCCTTGGCCTCAAGGCATAAAAAAGAACTTTATGTGGACTTAACCCATCCACGACAATCCTTGATAAACGAGAAGTCCGAAGTTACTTGGGGCGCAAGTAATCGACCTACCTCCTGGTTTTATTTCTATTATATCATGATTATCATAGAACGCTTAAGTATGGAATGGATTCTGATAGGAAGCCTCAAGGCCTACACCTAAGGCCCCACAAAGGCACTTATCTAGATTCATTCTATTCTGCGGTCTAAATGGTTTGAGTATAAGAACGGACTCTAATAGGAAGCCTCAAGGCCTACACCTAAGGCCCCACAAAGGCACCTATTTGGGTTCGCTCTACCTCGCAGACTCGGATAATCAGAAATATAATAGTTATCAGACCCCGACAACCATAAAGACCGAATATAAGATGCTCAAGTGCTGATTTAGTTTGACAGGAAGCCTCAAGGCCTACACCTAAGGCCTCACAAAGGCGCCTGTTATATCTAACACGGTTCCTCGGGCATATGCATATTCCCAACTAAAACTTGACATCCATTCGACATCTGCCATGCTGAAGATGGCAGTGGCACGCCTGAGCATTACAATGTTAACATTGATTGTGAGCCTTAAGGCCTACACCTAAGGCCCCACAAAGGCATCTCTCAAAGTTAACGATGTCCTTCTCTTTCAGCCTTGCCCGAAGAGACTTGCCCGACGAGTTCTTGTCCGACAAGACTTGCCCGACAAAGCCCGACAGGAAAGCAGAAGCCCGACAGCAGCCCTCAACCGGCGCCGAACCTCCAAGGGAGCTGTGTGCTCGTTGGCCAGGAAACATCCCCTACGGGAATTCCTGCCCCGAACATAGTTTTGGCACGCCCAATGGGACCTAAACTTCCAGATCTTGCATGTCCAAAAGGAAGAACCATAAGCTTGGTAAAAGGAAGGTCTTCTCCAAATGGCAGAACAATCAGAAAATCCTTCTTCCCCATCCGGACAGGTGGTTCCAGATAGCCCGACTGCATCTGAAAGATCACAAGAAAAGGGAAGCAATGAAGAGTTACAAGTTACAATGATCCAAGTGTTAAAGAGCATGGAAAGAATCTCCCTGGAAACAAAGGGAGAAGTAAGAAGACTCTGTATGCTCACAGGGAATCTACAGAGAAGGCTTGATTTGGAGTTCTCTACTCCAAAGGGTGCTCAAGGAAGTGGAATGAGCCAGGTTATCACAAGAAATGAGCCAATCATTCCCTTATTCCCACTACTAGAAGAAGCAGGAGATAAGGGAAAGAAAAAGGTAATTCCTGAAGGAAGTCAACCAGTGATGAAGCCAATTCCGGAGAAAGAGTTTCCCAGTTTCCCATTATTATCATTTAATAATAAGGGGCAGAACGAACAAGAAAGGATGAGGTACAGAATGCCAGGTATGATGGGAGAAACTAGTGGAAATGAGACTACCACTACTACTACCACTATTGCGTCAGATAAACCTCCACCCTATAGACCACCCCCGATGGTCAATAAAGGTGGAGGATCTAACTGGAGGAAGCCCGAACCAAGGAGAGAAGCAAATGCGGGCAATGACCGGAGCCCGAAGATTGGATCAGCTATCCTCGGTCATAATGATAATTTAGCCACTCAGCAACTAAGGGAGGAGTTGGCTGAGTTAAGAGGAACGGTGACTCAAAACGCCCAACCGCGGGCTCGCCCAGTATTCAGGATTACTTACCAGAAGCCGTATCCTGAATATATCGACGAACTAAATCCATTCCCTTCTAACTTCAAGATGCCCGCATTCCCTACCTTCACAGGTGAAGACAGCAGTGTGTCCTCCAGAGACCATATTTTCAAATTCTCCAATCACTGTGTGGCGTATGAGGACAATCCAAACTACAAATTGAGGTTGTTTGGAAATTCATTGGCAGGATTGGCGTCTCAATGGTATTCTCTATTACCCCCCAACTCTATTGCCAACTGGGGGCAGATGGAGATGGCTTTCCATGAACAGTTCTACATAATAGAACCAGAATTAACCATCAATGATCTAGTGGAGGTAAAACAATACGATCATGAGTCCACGGAAGACTTCATGATGAGGTTCAGGAGAACAAGGATGAGATGCCAATTCCCTGTCAATCAAGCACAGCTCATATCCATTGCTCAAAGGGCTTTAAAATTACCTTTGAGAAAAAGATTTTATGATACACAGTTTAATGAGCTACAAGAACTCGTGATTGCTGCCACGAAGTACGAGATGTTGTTGCAAGAGAAACAGCTAGTGAAGCACACTTCCAAAGTCCCTCCTTTCTACAAAAGCAAGGCTACTATTCACCATATGGAGGTGGGAGAAACCAGGCCCGAACACGAGGATGGTCATGAGGAAGAAAATATAGATGTGTGTGCTGCTGAGATGACCACACCCTTCAAACCATTGACGATCAAAGGATTAGTCCAACCTGTCAAGGATCAGAAGATCGTAATGAATGATGGTGGTTTCGTCCCCATAAAACCCCCCAAAGTATCAGAGCTATTCGTTTGATTTAACCAAGGCACCGGAGATCTATGAAGAGTTGGTGCGGGCGAGAGTAATTTTGCCCGACAGTGCCAAAAAGATGCCCAAGCCCGAGGAACTCAGGGGGAAAAAGTATTGCAAGCTGCATTATACCTTCAACCATTCTATAGTTAATTGTGTCCAGTTTAGAGATTGGGTACAAGATCTTATAGTGAAGGGGAAGCTGTTGCTTGACTCACCCCAAGCCAGTATGATGGTGGACACTAACCCTTTTTCGGAGGCTCCTATCAATATGATCAAACTCATTTTTAAAGAGCCAGAGGTATTGGCTGAATAGAGGTGCCACGAGGAGACCGGAGGACCAGGGGCAGATTATAAGGTTGTCAACAGGGAAGAGGGAGGAGAAAAGTGCGTAGACAGAGGGGGCAAAGAGTTGCCCAAAGTCAATTCAGATATGGTAGAGCAAAAAGCAAATTACATGTTCATTCTAATACAAAAAGGGGTTACAAATCATTCTATGCTAAAAACTTTACATCTTCACAAAGAGGATTATTCTGGAATGATATGTTCGCATGATGGTAAAAATCCTATTGGGTTCGGCCAAGACAGTATGGTGGTTTACAAGTTGGGACTTGGCTTGCTCTAACTCCGAAGTTGCTTTCTCTACCCCTTCGATTTGGTGTTCAAGGGTGTCCAGAAGAGTGGCCTGTTCTTCCTTAAGGGCAACCAGTTGCTTTTCCAGCTGCTGGATTTCAGAAGAAATCACTTTAACCCTTTCTTTAGTCTGCATGCTTTCTCCCATCAGTCGGTTGACTTGAGTAGAAGAGTTTGATTCCTTTTCCATAAAGCATTTTGCCCGGTTAGCCTGTCTATCCGCTCTCTGGTATTGTTCCCTCAGAGCCCTCAGGTTCTCGAAGAAAGAGAGGAAAGAATCGTGCTGAGGCTTGGATAAACGACCGGTTTTGAAAAATTCAGTTATGACCTTCTCAAGATCACAAAGAGCCTTGAGACTAAATGACGCGGTAAATTCTTTCTTTGCCCATTCCTAAAAGATTTGCTGTTGTTCCGAAGACATGGAGGTTGCTAAAGGCTGCGTTGAAGATTTCAACCGCGTCTCAAGTCGCCCGAGTGCTTCAAAGAGTTTGGGCAGCTTGGCAGGATCAGAGGATGGGAAAGGAGGAGGATCTGGCATGATAGTTCCCTCTGATGAGACAATGCCTATTGAGGGGGCAATCTCTGCCTGTTTAGTCTTCTCAACTCCAGAGGAGGAAGTACCAATACCTCCAGAAGATGAATGAGGATGGGGGCGCTTTGATTTACGAGCCAATAGAGGAGGGGAAGTTTCTTTTGAAGCTTGCTACAAAAACCAAAAGACTCGGTCAAGATAATCTGAATACACGTTGAAGCAAAAGAGGTTCTGGAGAGAAAAAGTTTACCGGACTCGGCCCCGGAGTTTCACCAGAGAATGTACTAACTCTTGGTTGGGGAGAAGGTTCTTCACCGCCAGCAGGAGGGGAAAGAGTTGCGCCTGAACCTGTACCTGCATCCTGGATATATCCAAAGGAAGCAGTAATTGTCAACAAAAGGGTCACCAGAGGAAGAAGCAAGAAGAAAATATTCCAGTACCCGAGTCTGATCTTGAGGAGGAGAAGAAGGTTCATCAACTATCGGGCGAGCAAACGCCTGTGAAATCGCTGCATCTGAAGCTACAAGGATCTCAGTAACTATGGGTTCCTTATCCAAGACCACTAGTGAGGGAGGTGGCTCATATACTGAAAATGGCTGCAGGAAACATAAAAAGAGTTAATTAGGTAGCAATGTGCAGAATTTCAATGAGGAAATAATAATTTACCAAGGGATCATCTGAAGGGAAAAATATGAGATTCTAGAATGGGATTTCAAATAGACTATCATGCATATACAAATCAAATTGAATATACGAAAGCAGCGGAAGCATTTATAACATATTATCAAAGCTATAGTCATGCAAATCCCCTTCAAGGTTCATAGGTTTATATATAATGCATCAAAACATTTTAAAGAATCAAGAACAAAGTGAAGGTTAGTCTTATACCTCTTGATCTAGACTTGAGACCAAGGATGGACCACCTCCAAGCCCTTTGCTCCTTGAAATCCTTGAGCCTAGCTTCCCTCCTTGCCTCCTCCACTTTGATAGAATGAGTGCTCCTAGGTTCTTTTCAAGTTTCCAAAGTAGGAAACCTCTAAAGATCCTCACCCACTAGTGTAGTGAGAAGGATGAAGGAATAACCAAAAGGGTGTAAGAGATGTTAGTAAAAACCCCATTTGGTGGCCGGCCTTTGTGTAGTTTAGAGAGCTATTTTTCTTTTGCCTCTTTGTTGTTTTAACACACAAAAACCCTAATGAACAATATCTTATAAAGTTCCTTATATAGACAAAAGAAACCTAGTCAACACTTGACTAAATATCTCACCCTTTCCACCTTAAAGTGGTCGGCCTCTTTGTTGTTTGTTTGGGCTTTGGGCTTTTATTATTTCAAGTCATCCAATGCTTGAATAAAAGCCCAATGGGTTTAGGCCCAATAGGCCCAATTAAACCCGAACGTTTCTTAAGCCCAAAACGATCTTTATCGCTTTTATGATTTCTTTAGACTTTCTAAATTAATCACAACAATTAATTAATCCAATTAATTATTTCCATCATCCATTAGTTACTCACTACAATAGTGTTGTGGCGAACAACCTTTTAGGTTCTAATTAGCAAGGCAGTGAGGTGATTGGCATCAATCCAATTGCTTATATTTAATTCAATCACTTAGTGAATTAAAACTTCATTTTAATTCACCTTTCTTCTTTGACGACTACATTTAATCATCTAGAAGAACTCACAAGCTATGAGTGACATCTAACCATATGTCATAGCTACCCAAGCTAATGTAAAAGTTTATTCGAAGAACCTAGTCAGTTGGAATTACAATGTAATTCAATCCTTCTCTAATACAATACTCTCAATCACATCATTAGGGTATGGATATATCATGTCAAACCCCTAATGTGATTATTCCTTCTTATATGATCCAATTGAGTCGTATAGGAACGCTTTCCTTTATTACGCTCGATACTTCGGCCGAAGATTCCCGAATCATATCTTAGAGTATTCTTCCTCTCTTATCGAGGATTAGAGATTCCTTGTTGCGCATACACTTGCCTTCATGACTAAGTGGCTTAACCCCAACTATGCCATTGACATTCTGATAGAGTGACGTTGACATAATCAAAGATTAAGTATTTAACCACAAGACAACGACGATGCCTCAGGTCAAAGGACTACTTACATTTTTCCAACCATTAGAGTTACTTGCTTGACATGTGAGTAGACCTCCATGCAAGTACTCTATTTCGATTGTGTTCAGTGAACTCATTCCCTTAATGAGCACCTACATACTTGTTTTAGTGTCACAACACGAATGGGATGAGACTTTCCATCCTTCCAATTGAAGCGGACACAGTATGTACCGGTCTAAGCATTGTCAGTATCCCTCCGACAATCCAACGACCAGGAACCTTTTGGACATAATGGTTATGTGAAGAAGGTCTCTGTAGTCTAACATCATTAAATTACTTCTTCAATCGATCCATTGTCCATGGATTCACTATTCAGGACATATATTGTTTATTGAGATAGTCCTAATTAGTATCTTTGCCATTTGATGTATAAGAATCATCCATACATCGATTCATTTTTCCTGAAAGATTTCTTCCAAAGATTGACTTTCAGGCCATATTTCCAACATCATCCTCATCCACGAAATGCAATATAACTCTTGTGGACGGATCAAATTGAGAGGAAGGGGTCACATCCAGAGCAGTAGAAGAAGTCATAGATCTTAGAGGGGGTCCATGACTAGGCAAAGAGGCAGATGCACCAGCTTAGGAAAACAAATAGGAAGAAAGAAAAGACCTTAGCCATTAGATCCATAAAATTGGAGAGTTAGAGATAGGAGAGAAAGTACCTCAGTAGGATTGGTCTGGGAGGGGGAAAGATTTTTCTCTCGGGCAGGTCGTGGTGAAGCCTCGGGCGAAGAGAGCATTTCATTTCTCGCAGCCTGATCAGAGTAATCAAGTTCAGGGTTGTATGAAAGTAAGAAAGTATACAATAAAATCAGCCATACCTCAAGTTCTCGAAGGGCGGTGTTTCGCAATTCTTCGGCCTTTTTAAGCATAGCAGCCCGTAGTGGTTCCTCCTTAGAAGCAAGGATTGGCCTTTTAGATGCTTGAGGTCCTGTTGATCGATAAAAGGAACAATTAGATAAAGGAGAAAGGTAGCAGTTTGATGTAGAAAAAAGAAACTCACTTGAAGATTGTTGTTTCTTTCTGCCTGCCTCAGGAACTGGAACAGATGGGGCTCCTGATTTAGGAGGAATGGTAATCCTTGCCCGCTTATTCTTTCGAGTAAGAATGGGTCTTGTGGTGGTCGGAAGAGGTGCAGAATCAGGGTCGGGATCTTTAGCCATGACCACTTTCTTTCGCTTAAGGGCTTTAGTGATTGCCTTGGGTGTTCCTTCAGCCCCTGAATCCCCAATGGATTCTGAGATGTCCGTCCCCTCCCCGGCTTCTCGTCTCTCAACCTCTGCGGCAGCACCATGAAGAATTGCAGCATCAGCGGAGTCATCTTCGGATTCAATGATTTCCAATTCAACATCCATTGGAGCTGCAGAATTCAGCAAAAGTAAGGATAGAAGGACTTCAGAAGGGAAGCCAAATCGAGTTGAAAGAGAAGTACCTATCAGAAGTGACCGGTTTTTCTCCTGAATCATCTCCTTCCAATTTGCAAGCTCGCCCGAGCCAGGATACGATTTAAGAGAAAGCTGGCTGAATATGCGATCGTGATTCACCTTCAAATCTCCTCCATACTTTTTAGTCCATTTGTCCTCCCACCAAGAGGAAAACAGCGAGGTACATTCAAAATTAAGAACAACGGAATGACTGGCTGCTTGACTCATTACATCCAGGCTGCGTCGGGCGGCTCGGAATGTCACTTCAGATGGAGTCTGTAACCGGAATGAGGTGCCACAATGGACAGAGTCAAAGAAGGGGACAGGTATGGCTTGCCTAAATCCTAACTGCCTGCTGCAGAAGTTAGGATGGTATACTTCCAAGCCTCGATCATATTTATTGCCCCGAACCCCCCAGGCCAAGTCTCTCGGTTGAATGCAGCTGATAAATTTTTCCCTGCAAGGGGGGGTAGCATCCTCACCAGTGGCATCTTGGAAGGCTTGGTCAGAGAACCAAGGATATCTCCTCAAGACTGACGCACCCCATTCTAAGTCTGATCGAGTCCTGCAGACTCTGAAAAAGTAAAAACAGGCAAAGGTAGAATGGTCTACAGGGGGAGCTTCAGCCAGGATTCGGGCAGGAGCCACACCCTCTGGGAACTCCAGATTAGCAGCTCGAAATTCTGGAAAATACCATTGCAGCCAGATTTGTATCATCCAGATGGGTCCATTCAAGTTGGTCTCGAATGGCTCGTCTCGAGTCATTTCAAAAAGAAGGTGATAGAGATGAGAAAGAAGGAATGGACCTATGGTTACATCATCAAAATTGTGAAGAATCTCTACTAGGGGATCCATTCTACCATCACTCCTTTAGATTTGTTGGGGAAGATGTGCTTGTTGAGCCAGTATAAAAGAAAATACATATGCTCTTGATCTTTGTCAGCCCGAGGGGAGCCTGCCCCAAAATTTGCCTTTACAAAAGGAATGAATCCTTTAAAGGAGGTCCCATAACTCTTGAAAGTGGCGGAGTTATAGCTCAGAGGAAGGAAGGGGGTAGATGAACTCGAGTTCCCGGTGGTAGAAGACGGAACCCAGTCTTGAGTAACGTCCACTATCCTGCCCGATGGCCTTAAACCGAAGACCTGGGCCATATCAAGAATGGTGGGAGACATGGGGCCCATACGGAAATCGAAAGTATTTGTGCCCGTATTCCAAAAAAGGAGGGCAGAAGTAACTAATTCGGG
This sequence comes from Malus domestica, assembly GCF_042453785.1. Lineage (NCBI taxonomy): Eukaryota > Viridiplantae > Streptophyta > Magnoliopsida > Rosales > Rosaceae > Malus > Malus domestica. The sequence continues at coordinate 128,324 of NC_091667.1, read as the reverse complement.
CTTAGGGATAACTGAAGTCTTCGAAAGCATGATCAGTTCATAAATTCCGTTATTCATCCATTTCTGCTTGAAGGAAGGCTCTAATTCATCAACCCATTGGGCCCAGGTAGGATCATTCATCAAGGGAAATCCTCGACGATATGATGACCATTTCGAGGAGGAGATGCCCGAACTAGCCGAATAGGGATTTGGGGTAAACCAGTTCTCCCTCGGCATGTTGCTTTCCACCACTGAGGGGACCCGAGAAATCCAGGCGGGGCCCAATGATTGTATTTCATGCGTCTCAAAGAAAAGCTCAGAATATAAACCTGCCCGTGGACGATGCAGCCCGTTGAGTAGACGGCGTAGAGTGGCGATTTCGTCGCCGAATTCGTAAGATGGTGGTGTTTGGCTGGATCTTGAAGCCATTTTTATGAAGGTCGAGAGAGAAAACAAGGAAGATGATAAGGATGCAAATTGGTCGGGCAATAGAAAAGAATAGTGGGAAGCAGGAAAATTTTTAATCGCAGAAGGATTTCTTTCTACGGAACACAGAAAATTGAGAAGTTCAATCGCAAAGGTTTCATGGGTATAATAAGGAGTTTCTTTCAATTAATATTGGCGCCTGGAATTCCAGGTTTAATATCAATTGAAGGGGGCACTGTTTGGATTAAAACTTGATTTTTGGCCCAAGGATGAAGTCGGCCCAAAAGGAGGCCTGGATGAATAGAAGATCAAAGCCCGGCCGAAACTTGGGAAAGCAGGAAAGGGCCTTTTCTGACTTGATACAATTCACAAAGGCCACTTGCCTACCTACCCAAGGACCAAGTGGTGTAGACTGATCAGACTGCACAGCCCATAAAGTACTTTATGGGGGACATTACATGTAATAAAACTGTTGAGTCATCACCCTCAGACCGCATTCGGGCAAAGCTGTTGCTACAGGAGCCAAACCAAGTCGTCTATAAAAGGAGGAAGAGAAGACAAAGATAGGGACACTCAATCAAACAAACAAAAGCACAAACTCTGCTCAAAAAGCCAGATTTGCCTTTCAAAACAAAGCTGTAGTCAGCTCAAGCCTTCATCCCCCGCGGGATAGTCTTTTCTCCTAACCTTTGTAATAGCTCTGCTACCTTTTTCAAACTTGTCATAGTATCGATTCACCTTTTGTATTCTCCCTTCCCCTCTCCCCCTCTAAGCTTTCAGACCCTTGACAGAACTACAAAGATAGGGACCTGCAAGACGATCGGCCTTAATTGATAAGGTTTAATCTTCCCGACCTGCTTTGTTCTGTCTTTGTCTTCTCTTTATTTAAAGTCTAGCAATATGTTGTATATTTCTAGTTATATGCAAGTTGTTTCTAGCAAAATCACGATGACAAAGCTTTCTCAGTACTTGGATCCGATTTAAATATATCTTCAGTGTTTAAATCAGATCCAAGTCCTAAGCCCGCAGGCATGTAAATCTGATTAGTTTAAAAGTCCTTGGCCTCAAGGCATAAAAAAGAACTTTATGTGGACTTAACCCATCCACGACAATCCTTGATAAACGAGAAGTCCGAAGTTACTTGGGGCACAAGTAATCGACCTACCTCCTGGTTTTATTTCTATTATATCATGATTATCATAGAACGCTTAAGTATGGAATGGATTCTGATAGGAAGCCTCAAGGCCTACACCTAAGGCCCCACAAAGGCACTTATCTAGATTCATTCTATTCTGCGGTCTAAATGGTTGGAGTATAAGAACGGACTCTAATAGGAAGCCTCAAGGCCTACACCTAAGGCCCCACAAAGGCACCTATTTGGGTTCGCTCTACCTCGCAGACTCGGATAATCAGAAATATAATAGTTATCAGACCCCGACAACCATAAAGATCGAATATAAGATGCTCAAGTGCTGATTTAGTTTGACAGGAAGCCTCAAGGCCTACACCTAGGGCCTCACAAAGGCGCCTGTTATATCTAACACGGTTCCTCGGGCATATGCATATTCCCAACTAAAACTTGACATCCATTCGACATCTGCCATGCTGAAGATGGCAGTGGCACGCCTGAGCACTACAATGTTAACCTTGATTATGAGCCTTAAGGCCTACACCTAAGGCCCCACAAAGGCACCTCTCAAAGTTAACGCTGTCCTTCTCTTTCAGCCTTGCCCGAAGAGACTTGCCCGACGAGTTCTTGTCCGATGAGACTTGCCCGACAAAGCCCGACAGGAAAGCAGAAGCCCGACAGCAGCCCTCAACCGGCGCCGAACCTCCAGGGGAGCTGTGTGCTCGTTGGCCAGGAAACATCCCCTACGGGAATTCCTGCCCGAACAATTAGATTCAAGTACTGGTATGTACGATTTCACACACACAGAGGCATCCAATTTCATACAAATTAATATTTCAAACTAAAACTCAAGAGCCAGACGGAAATAATGTAACAAAATTCTAATGCCAATATATACCCAATGTTACATATTACAAGACATTAATCAAGAACAAATGAATAATAATCTCTCAAACTCGAGCGAGCATACACATACATATATTAATGATGTATATGTCACATACGAATATGTGCTTAATTTAATTAGGAGAATCGAGTGGTTGCGTATTCTTGGCTACTGCTTTTGCTGTTAGGGGGCTGCATCATCATCGTGTTCGTGTCCGTTGAGTTTGTTGAAGGAGAGAGCTCGCCGCCAGCGGGTAAGTCAGAAAGAGCAGCGAGCATCCGGCGAATACTGACAGAGCGAGCTGGTTTGAAGCTGTGGGACCTCTTGGTGGTTTTGGAGAAGATGTTGGATGAGTTGGAAAGGATGAGATATACCAAGGCCTGAACCAGGAAGAACACGCCAACCTTCAACAGCACATCTGCGAAGCTGCTTTCCATTATCATCAGCACCATATTTCTCTAAATTAAACTAAACTAAACTGTAATTGGGTGGAAGTGGACGAGTGGAATGAATGAATGAATTGGATTCAAAACTATAGTATCCAAACAAGTATTCATATATGTATATATAGATGGGATTATGGAGGGCGGGAGGGAAGGAGGGAAGGAGGGACGGAGTGGGCAATGGAACACGGAGAACATGGCATGGGATAATTGGACTGCGATTGGAAGGCAAGCAAGCCAACCTCTTTGACTTGCCGTCACAATCTAGAACTTGTGCTTACCTTACGTGTCTATTATGTTGACCATTTATTACAGGTTGAAAAGTAAACCAGCTAGGAGGTTAGCTTAGCTTCATATGTCCACCGTCAGTTAATTACCTGCTTTCCTTAATTTCCCGGAACGTAGCTGCTAAGCCATCACTGCATGAAGAACAGGGCAGGCACTCATCATCATCCACGTCACCCAACTAATCCTAATCCTAATTCAGGTGTATCGTGTAAATAAATAAAAATATAAGTGTTTGAATGAATCGTTCGCATGCACATCCATTATGTATGACTTTGGTAATGCAAGAAAGCAAGAAGCACGTGCATAATATAATTTACGCCTCTCTATGACACGACAAGAGAAGTAGTAGGCTAGTAGCTAATCCATGCCTTCACTCACTTGTTTAATTTTCTTCATTGTTTTCGTAAAAAAGAAATGCTAAGGAAACTTTCATAACTTATTTAATTTGATAATCAAAAACAAAAACGTGTGCAAAACCCAAAAAAGCTATACAAAAACACACAATACAGTTTCCAAGAGAAAAAACACACACACACACACACACCACAACTTGGTATTTAGCAAAAGCAATTTCTCTCTTTCACGCCTTGACATTCATAATTGACGATTCCATTTAACGGTTTTGCTCCCTTCATCATACATGTATAATGTGTTCCCATGAACTGGCACAAAATCTGTTATTTTGTATTGTTAAAACGAAGGTGCATTCCTGGGTGGATAAACTGCTCCAGATCCACCGCAGGCACCTAACAAACTCCAGTCCACTGCTTTAAATCAACTTTGATTTGATGCATCATAAAACCAAAGAGGCGGACAATCCTTCCATTTATTAACTGAAAACTGCAGGCGGAAAAGGTTTACACCTCAGTTTTATCAAGACACTCAACATTCCTCAAGGACTTCTGCTATAAATTCCCTGCAATCACATATTCAAAGTGAGTCATTAGTTAATTCTACAAACTACAGGCCTTGCTCTTTTTAGCTTTTCAAAATTGATACAATGTAAAAGTTATCCCGGTGACCGAGATAGTAAACCCCACTACGCAGTCCATCCCATCTTAAGAATAGTCCATGCCAAATGCTAGGCCGGATATTTTCCGAGGAATTCCACAGGTACAATTTCATTGTCTTGTTTTAGACTAGAGTAAATAAGATTTCGTCTCAACTTAAGGCTGCACTGGATGGACTCATGGATGATGACACAACGCAACGCCTTGCCCTTCCTTTGGCAATTTTTAGATGCTCTGGAGTACTGAATAGTCTGGATGCTTTAACCGTTAAATCTTGACTTATATATTTTTAAACAAAGATAGTTTAAACTTAAAACATCCGAACCTCTTAAGCTTATGCACTTTGAATGAGCTATTTCTTCAACCGACTTGGCACCTGCCACACATCTCAAACCACATAATACAAGGATAAATGGCGCCTCAAAGTAATTGAAGTATAAATATCCATACCTCGAAAATCATTGTACAAGTTCGATGAACGTTTCTTGATCTAAGTAATTGAAGTATAAACATCCATACCTCGAAAATCACTGTACAAGTTCAATGACTGTTTCTTGATCTCATAATACAATGGAAGTGTGAAAACAAGCAGATAGGATGTTGGAAAGCGGCTGAATGCTTAGCAAGGCAAGGTAAAAAGTAATGAAAGAGAAACAAGTGAATCAATTTTCTTTTCTTTCTTGAAACCCCTGCGGTAGTAAGAGTCAACTAGGCGACATGTTATTGCTGCATGGAATTTTTGAATTCCATGAATTCCCTTAAACAACGAATACAAAATTTATATCAAAGAACAATCATTTGTGAATCCTGAAACACACCATATGCAGAGGAACTTCCTCAATAAAAGCACCAGGAAGCAATATCTTTTGGAGGCTGTGTAGGAGGGCATTTGACAGCAAGCGATTGTTTGAAAAAGAAAAGAAAAAGCATTTTTGCCTCGTTATTTAAAGGTGCGATCATAATCCTTATCCATCTGTATGAAACAGTAGCCATATTAGTAGTCGTTAAACAAAAACTACTCAAGAAGAAAATCCAGCTTAAAACTTACAGATTTGGAAAGCTCTGTAGCTTTATCATCATCAAAACCTAGGGACGCCAAGATCTTGTAACCTGCTGACTCTTTTTCAGACCAAATCCCAAGAAGCAGATGAGTTACTGTTATTTCCCCATTTTCTCCTGCATCAGAGAAGACAATCTCAATAAACAGTGAGGATGAAAATGCACTAGCCAACCAAACAATTATGCATGTAGAGCATACACGCCTAGATGGGAAAGGTGGAAACTGATGACAATCCTAGATTTCAAACAACTACAAAATCACCATCATCAGATTTTCTGAACCTAAATTTACAAACCTGATTTTAGTTTTTGATCAAAAGCCCAATCAAGGGCTCTCTGGGCTGGTTCAGTTAATGGAGGATGCTCAGGGCTAAAATAGTACATGTCTGATTTTCCAAGTAAATTTACAGTTTCATCTCGAACCTTGAAGAGTGTGATTCCATTGGCTCTAAGAAACTTTGCAGCTAGGCTTGTTCCTGAAGCCAAAAGTAATATATCTGAATAACATGAACACGAAAAACAAAAACACTAAACAAACATTGACATAGAGGCAAAGGCACATGGAAGCCACTGAAGGAGCTGCCAGGTTTGTCTTAAGCATGGTAAGATTCTTGAAGTAAGCAACTTATGATTCAGTGAACCAAGGCTCATCCAGATAATTTTATTTGTTACAAGATCAGAGTAGAAATAAAACTAATAATGGTACGAAAAGACAATCTCTTGTTTGGTACTCTACATGAATCCAACTTTTTAAACTCAAAAACAATTTTCAAGTTTTAGGCCTTAAAAACTTGTTTGGTAGGACTATTTTAAAAAACTAAACTCAAGACTAACTAAAAAATATAGTATATTCTCTAAAAACAAAAAAAGTGAGTTTTTAGAGTTTTTAAACTTAAAACTCACTCCTTTCTTTTCTCTCCCTTCTCCCCTGTCGCTCCAAATCTCTCTCTCTCTTTTCATCTTTCTCTTTCCTCTTTTTATTTTGTTTTTACCTTTTTTGTCTCTCCTCCAATCCGCTCTCTTCATTCTCTCACTCCTCTTTCTCTCTATCTTGTCTAATCCTCTCCCTTCTTTCTCTTTCCTTCAATCATCTCTTACTTTCTTTCCTCCTCTCTCCTCTTACCAATCAAGTTTTTGAGTCTTAAAGAAAATTGTTTTCAAGAAATGTTTTGAGAAATGATAAAAAATAGGATTAGTTTTTTATTTAAAAATGAGCAAGCTTTCTGCTCTTGGTTTCGATAAAGATAACAAGAACCATAATAAAGACTTCAAAAATACCACTTTTCAAAAAGAGAAATGATAAAATACACACCCGTTTATCTCCTCATACACAATCTGTTTAATCATTTTTGTTGCTTTAGTGTAATTTATTCAATATGATGGTTAGAAACAAAGAGGGGTATGTGGAAGGCTAAAAGGGGTGTGGGAAAATCAACTCCCTTGACAGAAAAAATGTATTGTTTCCTCTATAGTTTTTCCATAAACCCAAGATGCAGCATAAAAAGGTCGTACCCAGTGCACAAGGCTCCCGCTTTACGCAGGGTCTGGAAGAGGTGAATGAAGGCCATCATCAAATAAAAAAATCATCATGACAAGTTCATAACCATTCATACTTCTCGAAATGCTAAAGTGCAGACACACTTTCTCTTAGCACAAAACCGTTTGTAATCTACAAAAGGATCCACTTCTATTAAGGCAGGCAATTACTAGCGTTTTAACATTTCATAAACAAAAAAAACAATAAAAAAAAAGGTTAATCTCAGTTTATTACCCTAAAGTTTTGTGGTTTTCAACATTTGGTACATGAAATTTTTTTCATCCCAGAGTCATATCTCAAGTCTTAATTTTCGGATAATCTCATACATCCGTTAAGTTGGCTATTAAATCAGTCGTTAACTGATGATGTGGTGCCCATGTGGACAACAATTGGGTGCCACATGTCATTAAGGCCCACGTGGAAATTAAAAATTTAAAAATTTAAAAATTTTAAAATTTTAAAATTTTAAAATTTAAAAAACTAAAAAATAAAATAAAATCAAACCTTACGCTTCCTTGTCTCAACTCTTCAACTACTTCAAGGCTTTCAACCAAATACAAATTGGCTCATCAAATTGGGTTCTACAGAATGGTGCTAAACCGGGGATGGACGAATTCATTGCCCTTTCGAAAAGTATGTCTCTACAATGTAGACAGAGAAATCATAGAGAGATGCAGTCAGAAATTTGGGGACGAAGGTGAAGGCCGTCTCCTCCTCTCCTCCCTTCTTCAAGATCTCCCCCTCCGATAAAAAAAAAAAAACCAAAAAAACCCGATTCTAGACCGCTCACAGAGGAAGAGTTCAATCTGCCCCTCCTTCACTCCCCAACCTCCTTCTCCCTTCTCCTCTGCATCCCACCCAACCCACCTCTCCTACCTCACCCCCCGCTCCCAATCCCCTTTGCTGCAACGGAATCCACCTGAACAGCGGTGTACCTGGATATAATCAGAGGGCCGAGAGCCACCACAAGAGGGATTACTATTGCCTTTAGGGGCTGCGGTGACCGATTTGTCGGAGCTCGAGTGGAAGTGAGTCGGCAGATTTGAGAGCAAGGTTGGAAATTATAGAGGAGAAATCAGGCGGTGGAGGATTAGGCCGAAGATCAGGCCACCCCTATCACGCCGCGCCTGCAAATTCCATGTTTTCATGGTGGTGGAGAGTCCAAATCGGGAATCCAGGTCAGGTATGGAGGGATTAGGGGAGGTATGGGTTGGGTTGGGAAGTGGTGGTGAGGGAAGGACGAGTGTGAGTGGGGAGAGGGACGGAGGAGGGAGACCGAGTTGGCAAAGACAGAGGAGGAAGAAGGGGTCTGAGCGATGGGGGATGGTTAAAATTTAGGTTTAGGTTTAGTTTTAGGAATTGTTATTGGTACTTCAAAAATCTCATTTTGCACTCCAACTTTTTATAATTAGAAAGAAAAAATACATTTGTGAGGAGTGTAGAATGAGATTTTTGAAGTGCTAATAACAATTCTCTCAATTTTAAATTTTTTAAATTTTAAATTAATTTTCTAATTTTTTAATTTTTAATTTTTAGTTTTTAATTTTTAAATTTCCACATGGACCCTTAATGACGTGGCATCCGGTCATTATTCACATGAACACCACGTCACTAGTTAACGGCTGACTTAACAGTCAACTTTAACTTAATGGATATATTAGACTGAAAATTAAGGCTTGAGGTATGATCCTAGATGAAAAAAACTTCATGTCCCAAATGTTGAAATCTACGAAATTTTATGGTATTAAACTGAAATTAACCCAAAAAAATAACACGAAAGCACAAGTACAGATGAGATTTAGCTCGCAAGAAGCTGACTAACCCTCAACCAAAATCCCCATGAGAAGTGCTTCGGTCCCTGTATTGGGATATTTGAGCTTCCTTGCTTCCAATTCAGCCATAGCAAACGACTTTATCGCTCTGGCGGACCATCTAAACACCAAAATTCAATGAATATCTCACATTCAAATTCACATGGACACATATAGGCGCGCACAAAAATGCAATCAAAATGAAATAAATATAACTCACTTGGGGCTTTTCCCAGTAGAAATCCTGTCGGGCTTCCTGTAAAACAATCAAATCAGTACAGTACAACTCAGATGGGCAGGGCTTTAATCTAGGTACAATTAAAATACCATCACTTGGAAGAAGAAGAAGACTTACGCTGTTGGGAGGCTGAAGAGGACGGTGGCGACGGCCGTCCGATGCTTGGAAGCCATGTGCTTTACATTCGGAATTCGAATAGAAAGCCTTGCGCCGAGAAATGTTGTCAGGTTATAGGGGGGAAGGTGGCAGGGAAGGGAGGGAGAAGAGAAGGCGCATGGGTTTCTGTGGGGTTGAGAGGTAGAAAAGGGTGAGATTGAGAGAGCTGAGAGTGCGACAGAGGTGGATGCCATATTCTTCTCTGCTGCTGCTGCTGCTGCTCCTGTGTGCCAAAGCAATTGCAATTATCAGAAACCCTAGCCTAGCATGAGAGTGTCAGCATCGATCTTAACGGCTCAAAACAATTCGATGAGATCGTGTTTTCAGTTTTTAATTTCTAATTTTTAATAATGTTCATCATGTTGATAAATTAATTTAAATTTTAAGATATAAATAAATACAAATTTTAAAATTTAAACTTATTTAATAATAATAAATAGAGTTATAAAAAGGTCATAGCCAAACCCTATTTTTTGGATTGTGGGCTAGCTTGGTTGGGATCTAACCGGCCCAGTTTATTTTTATTTTTTTTAATAAACGATATTTCTACAATAAGATCATTTTCAACTTTTGAGAATAAAGTTTAAAAATTTAAATCAGAAATTTTTAAGTCATAACCCCGAAACTGCTTTTCTCCTCTAATCCTTTATGACTTAAAATGTTAGCCCGAGATTATTAAATAATGATTTTAGTCTAACATTTTTTTTCGGTAACTTTTTTGTAAATAAAATTTATGTAGGTCTGTACTGAACTTTTTTCTGCAATTTCTGCAGCACCTCTATTTTCGAATTCATTTTTGGCTCACTTATAAAATTTTAAAAATCATGAAATTTTTCGAAATAGTAGCCATCTATGTGTAGTTCATACTTGAAATTTTTCATGACAACCTAACAAGAATTGAGTTTTCAATTAATTTACAAATAATTTAGTATGCTGAATTTTGGGACTTCAAACAACTGGTTGTGTTATGGGATATTGTTTCACTGAATTGTGCACATCTATTGGTACCGATTTTTAGACAAGTTTATTGTTCCAATATGTCCTTATTTTATGCAAATTGTCAATACTAATGACTTTTATTAGACAACATTGATTAAGTTTTGATTTAAAGATGTATTGGTTTATTTTGCTCAAACCAATGTTCTATTTGGTCATCAATTTTGATTATGATGATCATTTGCCTTTTGAGATAAAAATTGGAAAGTGGCATCAGTTTACTAATTGATCATTTTGGTCCTTATCGAATAACTGAATAACCATGTTTCCTTTTTCGAGAACTTTATTGTTCAATGTCAACAACGACATACTTGTGTCTGATTGAATCTTTTGAGAATCATTGAATATCCAACAAAACGGTTATTTAATATTGTTCTAAAGGATTATTTTGAAAAATCAGAATTCTAATTTATATGGTGAATACTTTTGTCCCAATGGGAATTTCAAGAAATCACTTGTGGATGCAAATTTCTTCCTCCTTGATCTTGGACAAAATTGAACCTACAAAACAATTAACACCTTAGGCTCAAGGCCAAAAGCCTCACGTGCGCACAATGAATGGGGGGGGCTTTGGCCGAAGAACCTTTGATACCAAAGTTATAATTTAGAGAGAAAAGTGTTTGGAGAGCATTGGGAATTTTACAAGTACGTTGAAATGATCTTTTGGTGAAAATGGGAGCCTATTTATAGGGATAGGGGTGTAACTTATGGTTTAATGTGTGATTTAATGGATTAATTTTAATTGGTTAATCAACACATTTTTGGAATAAATATTTTGGGGGTTATGTAATTTATATGGGATGTTTTGAAGGTTATGAAATAATTACCTTGTGGAAAATATAGGATGAGGATGGATGAAATAACTTTGAATTTGTTACCTATTTTAGGCACTTTTGATTTGGTTGAAGGATGATTGCCCGCTGCTCGCGTGTAGGAATCCCGTTGTAACTTAAGGGTATTTTTGTCCCCTTTTGTCCAAAAATCCACGTGTCGCCTTGTGATTATTTTTGGCTCCACAAATGCCCGCACACCTGTTGGGCTACTCGTAGGAAAGGGTAGCAGGTGTAGAGATCATCTTGCTTTAGGAAACGTAGGACTGCTTCCTATTTTGATGTAGATTCTTTCTTTAATAGAAAATTAGGTCCTTCTAGGAAAGGGAAATAAATTTCTCTCAAAGCCTATTTAAGTCCACCTTAAGTGGGTTATTAAATCAATTTTGGAGAGCGATTCATTCTACCCTACAAGAGAGAGAGCTTAGAGGATATTTGTTCCTCCTCCTCTAGCAATCTTCTACATCTTGCCCGTGCAAAGGACCGTCTTTCATTGATTTCTTCGTCTTTTCCATGCCATAACAATGTAAGAAAAAAAAAATTCTAGTCTTCTTCTTGGATAGTGCTGTCACGGGGTAGCCGTCAAGGTGGTGCAACATGTCGGCTGGCAAGGGCTAGGAGTTGGCTCGGCATGAGCTGATGAGGTGTTGTGGCAGGGACCATTGTTTTAGGCTGCTCAACTTGGCTAGAGCCATGGGCAGCTTGTGTGATTAGGACCTCGGATTGAAGCGTTGAAATGTAATGTTAGGTGAGCCGCATGGCTCATATCCTTTGGGCTCTTAGACTTGACGCGGGCCAGGCCGACGATTGAGAGAAATGAGGAGGTCGTGGGCCTCATAAGTTACTGAAATACTAGGCATGCAGGCCTTCTGCTTGCTGGAATGCTAGGTTGAGCTCCCCTGCTGAGTACCGTGAATGACGTTGGTTGCTTAGTTCTCTTCACTGAGAGAAAGGTGGACTACTCCCAAAATAGGAGGTAAAGAGGATCAAGGTAGATGCATTGGCTCGTCTAATCACTGTCGTGGAGCCTACTATGAATAAAGATGGAAAGAATAGATCTTCCCCGCCTCCTCAAGAGATACCGGTCGAGAAAAATTGAAGACTTCCTCCGCTGTTCATGAAGGTCTGCCCGCTGCCGAAATGCTTGTGATTGACATAACTTTTTCCAATGGGAAGAAAAAAATGAGGCTACTAGATCTGAGCCTGTGGCGCTTACCATGTCAAGAATGGCTAATACGATTGCTGATAGGATTGCTCAGCATAAAGGTCATGTCATGCCCCCAGTGTCGAAGTCTGTACCAAGATATCTGTCGGGAGCTAAGTCTGGTTCACATTTGGAGAGGCTTGCTACTATGAATAACGATAAGGTGGACTCTGCTACTAAAGTGGCGCCAAAGCCCAATCCCTTTGCTGCTGAGACTGATTCGCTTGCTAGGAAGGAAGAGACTGCTCACGTGGGCAGCTGTGAGAAATTCACTGAGCCTGCTTTTGGGGAGGCTGCTGAGATCTTTGTGCTTTTGAAACTAGATCTGCTTGAAGACATGGACGTTTGTGCTAAATTTGTTGATGGCGGTAGAAAGGTTATTTGCGCAAGTTCCTTTGTGAAGCATACGACCCAATATAGAAAGACTGTTGTGCTTGCTATGATGCATATATAGCAAGGTTGCCAAGGAGGTGGCGAAGACTATGGCAGCTGAAGCTTATTCCTCAGCCGAGGAGATCAAGAGTTTGGATTCTGAGCTTGTTGCTTTGAAGAGGTCTAATATTTCTGCCCCCACTTCTCTATAGCTTGAGATCGTTCGCCAAGATATTGTTGACTTGAAAACTAAGCTTGACGCGATCCAAGTTAAGTATGAAAGTGCAGATAAGGAGATTAGATGTTACATATCTCAGATTCAAGATCTTGAGTTTGCAGTTTCTGAGTTTCGTTTCGCTGCTTATGAAAAGGATAAAGAGTCGATTGTTGCTTATAATCAAGTGAACCACTTCAAGAAGGTCGTTGATAGGCTTGAACAAGTGTTGGAACTTCAAGGTGTACTGAAGATCAACGAAAGTTAGAAGAAGGAAGTGGATGAGCTGCAGTGTGTCCGTGTTGGTCTGCTTGAGAAGAATGAGCAGCTGAAAGGTGTGAATGATGGGCTTGAGGTTTCGAGACCTTCTCTATTTCTCTGGAAAACTTGCTTTCTTTTACTTTTGAGGCTTCCATTGGTGAAGTAGTTGGAGAAGTCAATGCCCAGGCTAGGGCAGCTGGAGGAGAAGGGCCGGATGATGTCGCTGATAAGAGTGTCACGGCTGCTGAAGGTGTGGCGATCGAGTAGTCGTGGGATGTTCAAGCTGCTGTAGTCTTCTAGGTAGCCTTTAGGATTTTATTTGTTTTTCCTTATAGCTCTTGTTTTGCTTGAACTCATTCGGCCCTTGCTAATTGTTTATAAACATGTTTATTTCGCTTTTCTTCATCTTCACTTCTTTTGTTCGTGCCCTAACCTTTAGACTTAATAGACCAGTGGCATGCATGGTACTTTTTTATAAGCACACAAGCTCGCATAGCCTATACAGCCATAGATGTTGGTGTAGAACTTTGCCAAGTTGTTAACCAAGTTGTTCCACGTTTGGCAGAGGTGAAGCTTATCGACTACGTAGCATGTCAGAAGTGGATAAAAATTCGTATATGTGCGCTAGCTTGTTTAACCTTTCACAAGAATGTGCGGTTATATAAGTCTAGCACGGCTTTACTGCTCGAAGGGCAAGCCGTATGCAGTCTTCTAGAAACCGTAGGCTACCTTAGTGCACTCGATAGCAGCTTTAGGGTTCTAGGGTAGCCGTCTGTAGGGCATACTGCATAATGTGCCCTCTTCGTCTCTAGGGCCTGGTTCCCCGTGGATTAGGCCAAGAGACCCAAAATCCTTCAGTTAGCTAAGCCTTGAAAAAGACCTTTGTGGTTACTTCTAGGAATACATGTGCAAGCCATCGTGCATCTAGTTATACTAGGGCAGCCAGGCTCATCCACATCTAGATATTCGGAGTGTAAAGTTTATTATTTTGTCTTGGAGAGCTGACCCATATGGGTGTCGGAAAATTGGTTTACCCTCTCGCACTGGAGAGCAATTAGTTTACCCTCTCACACTGGAGAACATAGTTGGTCCCTTGGGGGGTGCAATTCTTGCGATGAGCCCCTAAGAATGGCACAGTCTTATTTTGAAATGCCAGAGTGATCAGTTGTTGTAAGCATGCAGCCGGGCCTAGTTATGATTACTTCTGAATTCCTCATTGAAAAATGAGTGAAACGAACGAAAACTTATCTGTAAGGTAAGAATTACATAACAACTGGATAGTCCTCGGCTTGTGAGGTGGTGCCCGTCAAGCTTCTTGAGTCTTCGAGCTTTGATGTAGTGGGAGGTCACACATGGTACTTCTTCAGATTGTAGGCGCTCCACTACTTTTCAATCTTTTTATCGTTTCATGGTGGCGATGGTGTAATTACTCTTGCCACCTACTCTGTTGATCTTGTACGGACCTTCCCAGATGAGATCCATCTTTTTGGAGCTTTCTCTATAGGCAGTGATGAAGGTTTTTCTTACGACTAGAACTCTGTGCTGGAATTGCCGGATCTTGGCTATTTTATTGTAGCTGGAGAGGAACTGATGCTGGTAAGCTGCGATGTGGGTGATAGTCTGCTTGCACTTCTCATTTGCCAGATTTAAGCTTGTGGCCATCTTCTTTCGGTTGCTCGTCTTTTAGTGGTACGATATGCCTATAGACATCCAGGGAGTTCGTCTGGCCATTTTCTTTTCTTACTGGTAGGGGATTTCTTGTAGCAGTTGAGGATCATCTTGGTTGATGCTTTGGCCCGCCTATTGCCTTGAGAATATCTTGGCGTAGACATGTGCTACTTGATGCCATATTTTTTGAAGAACGTCGCCAAATATTTGCCCATGAATTGCAGGCCGTTGTTGGTGATAATGGATTAAGGGATGCCAAATCGACAAATGATGTTCCTCCATATGAAGCGCTCTATGTCCGTCTGAATCGTGGTCGTCATGGGCTCTACTTCTACCTATTTGGTGAAATAGTCGGTTGCCACGATCATCATGCCTTTGCCCTTAGTAGTCTGGCTGGTGATTAGCTGGGAATCAGAATGAATTGAAACCTTTTTCAGCACCAAGTCTTTTGTCATTCAAAGGCCTGCTAGTGGGGCTTCGTACTTTGCTTTATTGTTAGATGCTTTGAAACCTAGAATGATCGCCTGCTCAGGCATCGAACCACCTAGGGTGACAAGGACCACATCTGCTCCTGAACCTTTGTAGTTAGATGCGTTGTCGACATGCAAATGCCAGAAGTCTCCATCGGGTGGAGCAGGCGAGGCTAGAGTGTGTTCGGCTACTTCCGGGGGGTCGTTGGGCCGCTCTGTTGCGTCAATTGCCGGTATTGGGCCACTCTAGAGTTGAATCATTGAGCAAAGGTCGACTAGGGCCGTGTGGTACGCAATAGGAGATGGCACTCAACTGCTAGTACATGTTGCTCCTATGTAGAATCTTTTAGGGTGACGAGGATAAAACTTACTTCCGAGTGTGTCCTTCCAGTGTTCGTCTACCCTTGGCGTGTCTTTTGGGCTAAGTTGTTGCGTTCGTTAGAAAACTTTGCATCCACCAGGGTCTACGCCTTTATTGTCGCACGTCTAGATTGGGCGAAATAGTATGTCATGAGGATGACTGCGTGCGTTTAAAAGTAAAACTTGAGCTTCCGGGTTGCAACAACTATCGCCAAAGTTAGTTTTTGAATTTCTGATAACATCAATGAAAGCTCTTCTCGTATGATGGTAGATCTTATTGCTACTTCAGATGCGGTTGCTCGTCCAGTCAGACTTTGAATCTCCTTCAAAGTAGTGGGGAACTTCATATTTAAAATCGCTTGGATTTGCCTTGAATGGGCATCGGCGAACTTCGTCCCAAAGTGC
Source organism: Malus domestica (assembly GCF_042453785.1). Taxonomy (NCBI): domain Eukaryota; kingdom Viridiplantae; phylum Streptophyta; class Magnoliopsida; order Rosales; family Rosaceae; genus Malus; species Malus domestica. The sequence continues at coordinate 112,582 of NC_091667.1, read as the reverse complement.
ATGCTTTTCTGCCAAAGCGAAGGAGTCTACCAGAGTTAGATCTTCTTTCATTATCAGTTTTCCGAACAGTAGGTGGTCTACTAGAAGTCCTTTTTGGAAGGCTGCTCTAGCTATCGAGTCGTTGCATCCGACTATCTTTACCTTCTTTGCTTTAAACCTCCTCACATAATCGCGAAGCGACTCCTTTGGGTTCTTCTTGACGTCGAACAAATGGTCGGACTTCATTTTGATCGAGCAACAGGATGAATATTCTTTGGTGAAAACCAAAGAAAGTTCGTCGAAATTCTAGATGGATTGTGGCGGCAGGGTGTAGAACCAATCTTGCGCCTCGCCTTGTACAGTGGTGGCGAATATCTTGCACATGAGATCGTCGTTGTTTCGATAGAGGATCATTGCGCTTCGATAGTGCTTTAGGTGTCTCTCCGGGTCTTCATCACATTTGAAAGATGTGAAATGTGACCTGCTTATGTTGGTCATGTTCCGTCGTAATGCCTCGTCGGTGACCTCGTTGCGTTGGAAATTACGCAATAGCTTGGTCAATAGTCTCTCTACTTCTTCCTTAATTTGCCTTTGTTGAGGTAGCGAGTTCTTCGCAGGCTGCCGGTTGAACTTGAGTCGTATTGAGTGACTGCTTCTCTTCGTCAGTTATGCTGCCTACTCCAATGTGAGGTGGATGATGCTTCTTGCGGGCTTAGCTGCGAATGAACTGAAGGAAATTTGATGAAAAACATGTTCATTTAAGCAACATCTATAGCATGCAATTAACAATTAAAAGGCGGAATCATGCTTGTATGCACTTAAAAACAAAACATTAACCATGAAATTCAAAGCCTAGTAGATTGGTGAACCAAGACTCAACTCAAATCAAAGTGAGTTGAGAAATTTATACCTTTGTAGATTCCTCTTTGCATAAGCAAAGGCTAATCATCCAAGGAGAAAGCCTTCATTCCTTGCTTCTTAGATCCATGGATTTGGATGGAAGAATATGGTTCTCCAAGTTCTCAAAATAGAGAACCTCTAAGTCTCCACACCAAGGTAAGATGTGAAGAAAAGATGAGTGACCTTGGAGGAGAAAGATTACTAGCTAATCCCTCCAAGGGTGGCCGGCCTCTTTAAAGAGAAAGGAGAGCTTTGTGTTCTCTCCAATTTCCTCAAAAAACCCTAAATGAATTTTGGCTATAAAGTCATATTTATACCTTTATTCATTGGAGTGGCAAACTTGTAATTAAAGCAAGTTCACTACCCTTCCTCTAAATGGCCGGCCTTAGGGTATTATTGGGCTATTTGGGCCTTTGTGAATCATTATTCATTAAGCTGTCATACAACTTAAGTCAATGGACTTGACGTTCAAAGCCCATTGGGCCTTAAGGTCCAATACTATCCTGAGGTCTTTAACGAACTTATTCGTTTGATTAATTAACATATTAATTAATCCTTGCCATAAATAATTAAACCATTTAATTATTCTTACTCATATCCGTTGTTTCTTCAATCTCTACCTTACACGGTGTACGATCCATTAGGTTCCTTTTAGTGAGGCAGTGGGCGATTAAAACTCTTTCAAATCGATTGTGAATTGAAACTTACTTTCAATTCTCCCTTTAGTGTTTATACACGTTTAGGGCTTCCACAAACCATGAGTGACACCTAGCAGTATATCATGGTTACCCAAGCTAATCAGAAAAGGTGGAGAACCTATTCAGTTTAGGATTACTATGCAATACGGTATTTCTCTAATATAATACTCTTGACCACATTGTTTGGTTTGATAGTTTAATCATGTCTACTATCCAATGTGATTCATTTACTTATATAATTACCTTGAATGTGATTTGGAATGACTTCCTAAATCTCATTCATACTCTGGTCAGAGATTATTAATCATATCATAGAGTATTCTCCCTCAAACAGTTTAAAGGTTAGAGATCCCTTGTTGCGCATTCACTCGCCTCCATGGCTAAATGGCTTAACCCCAACTATGTCATGGACACCCTCGAATGGAGTGACTTTGACATAATCAAAGATCAAGGACTTAACCACAAGACAACTATGATGCCTCAGGTCAAAGGACTACTTTGCATTATCCCAACCATGAGTTCTCATGTGACATGAGTATGAGAACTCCTCGTTGATCGTGTTCAATTGACTCATTCGTTATTGAGCACCTACATGCTTGTCTTGGTGTCAATCACACCAATGACTCGAGACTAGTCACTCTCACTAAGAGAAGACATAGCATGTACTGATCTTAACGGACTGTCAATGCCCAATTGGCAATCATATGATCAGGAACATTTAGGATATGTATACGAAAGAGAATGGTCTCAGTAATCTAACTTGTTTAAATCACATTCTCCTAATTACATATTCCTTGGACTTATCGTTTAAGCATATAACATTTATATGAGACGGCTTAAACAATAATCTTTGCCCTTGATATTAAACTAGATTAGTTTAACATGTGAAATGTCCGTCAAGTATCATCATATGATAGGTTTTAGGGCACATTTCCAACATGAACATTTCACCTGGAAGGTTGCTCATGTTGACTATCAGAGTGTAACCCCAACCGTGAATGTATGCTCGTCTATGGGCCTAGTCAAGAGTGCACGCTCCTCTGTACTCTAAGACGGGAATATACACTATCTCGAGGGCCCAATCAAGAGTGTACACTGCCTGAAAGCTTGGTTCGTGGCTGGTCGAGTGGCTGCTTGCTGGGACGTTGCTGGAAAGGTTCTTTGTCTACCCTTGTCCTACTTCAGGACACCTCGTCTAGGGAACGTTGCATCTCGATGTGTTACAAGAGCTGGTTCACCAAGGTCGTCTGATGTGCGACGACCCTCTTCAACTTTATGACTTGTCGAGACAAGTGTTGTTCTCCATTTGGGTTGGAATAGCTTAGAAGAAATGAGTCTCCTTGAGTAGTGGTGTGGTAGACTTTGGGCACGAGATTTGAGTTGGGAAACGTCAAATCCGAAGAAAAATATGGTGAAAATGCTCCCGGTTCGATCGTCGGTCTGAAAATTTAAAACCAGGATGGTTGAACTAATCTTGGATCGATTTGGGCTACTTGGAAAGCCACAGGAGCAGACTTGGCCACAGAAGCAGGTTGGGCCACGATAGTAGATTGCTCGGCTGGAGCAGGCTGGGCCACAGAAGTGGGCTGCTCAGTTGGAGCAGGCTGGACCACAAAAGCAGGTTGGGCCGTAAGAGTGTGCTGCTTGGTGGAAGCTGGCTGAGACGTGAGAGTGTTCGTGGCTGCTCAGTGAGAGCAAGCTGAGCCACGAGAGTGGGCTACTTGGCGAGAGTAGGCAGCTCGGAATGTGATGCACATGGGTGCAAGGCTTGGGCTCGGCTTGGCAACACATTGAGTTCGCGTTGGGCATGGAGTGACATGGCTTGAGCTGTGGCCTTTGTATCGTGAGCCTTGGATGGCACGGCTCGGGCCATGGTAGCGGTGTCATGGACCTCGCTGGGGTAGCGGTGATCGTGGTGGCCACCACGGTGGTTGCCATGGTGGAGCCCCGTAGCGATGGTGCCGCTCCTATGATCACATTTAGCCTCGTAGATCGTCGTGGTCCCATTTCTTGAATATTGAAATTTTCACTTGTGGAATTTTCTAATTTTCTAGCCATTGTATTCTTTTACGTTTTATCAAAGAATCTTTGCAAATAAAAATTCTAATAATAAGAAGAAAATAGAGAAAAACCTTTTTTATGCAAAAGTCTTCTATGAATGTGGATTTCTTCTCTCAATGAAAGCACCAATTTGTGGATGCAAATTTCTTCCTCCTTGATCTTGGACAAAATTGAACCTACAAAACAATTAACACCTTAGGGTCAAAGCCAAGAGCCTCATGCACCCACAATGAATGGGGAAGGCTTTGGCCGAAGAACCTCCGATGCCAAAGTTAGAATTTAGAGAGAAAAGTGTTTGGAGAGTATTGGGAATTTTGCAAGTGTGTTGGAATGATTTTTTGGTGAAAATGGGAGCCTATTTATAGGGATAGGGTGTAACTTATGGTTTAATGTGTGATTTAATGGATTAATTTGCCAATTAATCCATTAATTGGTTAATCAACACATTTTTGGAATAAATATTTTGGGGGTTTTGTAATTTATATGGGATGTTTTGAAGGTTATGAAATAATTACCTTGTGGAAAATATAGGATGAGGATAGATGAAATAACTTTGAATTTGTTACCTATTTTGGGCACTTTTGATTTGGTTGAAGAATGATTGCCCGCTGCTCGTGCGTAGGAATCTCGTTGTACCTCAAGGGTATTTTTGTCCCCTTTTGTCCAAAAATCCACGTGTCGCCTTGTGATTATTTTTGGCTCCACACCACTCACCAATTATAAATTAGTATTATAGCAAATCATAAAGTACTTCTAACATATTTTCATCTGGCCAAAGTTGTTGAAGCTATATGTATTTTGTGTATTTTATGTATTTTATGTTTTGGCTAGCTATGCAGTTATTTTCTTTGCATGATTAGTTTCTGCCCAAAGGTGTAACAATCATGCAATTTGTGTTTGGTTTGATCCTCCACAACTCAACTATTGCCATGATGAATCTTGCAGAATCGAGAATGAGTAGGTAAATTTGCCAATATTTTGCCTTAATTTTCTCTGAGTTCTAAATTGGATTAAAATTATTGTTGAAAAATTGATGTTATTGAGATATCTAAGTGTTTGTTTTAATCAACTTTGTTTTAGAATTAAAACATAAATTTTGAGTTTGGATCCTCTTATTAGGTTTCATTTTAATTTATGACATAATCTTTAACACATATGTGAGTCTTCTCTCATACACTAAAAAAATTAAAAAATTGTAGTCATTGCTAAGTTTTTGTTTATGGACCTTTTTTTTTTCAATTCTAACCTGCTTAAAAAAAATTAATGTATTTGAACTTTATTGATTCAAATAGCCTATATTTTGTTATATGAAAACCACTTTCTCTAGTGTTTAAACTTGCAAATTTGAGTGTTTGCCCAATTGGGAGAAATAATGTATTATGGGCTTCACACTCATCAATTTTGCATGCTTTTAATGGTCATGGTTTTGGTAGATAAAATGTACATTATCATACTTGTTTATATTTTATCTGTTACATATGCAACTAATCTTGCAGAGAATGGTTAATGAGTATATTCTGCTCAAAAGTGTTTTGCTTATTATTTCTTGTTTGTTGGTCAAGAAATTGGACTTGTGATTTATATGTTATTGATGGATAATTAATCTACTCAAAAGTGTTTTCTTATTTAGTCCAACTATAAATCAGTGAACGGTTAAACATGGAATTGACAAGATTGTATATACTTCATCTGCTCAAAAGTGTTGAAACTATATATGTTTGCCCTTGTATTTTATGTTTTAGCTGTGAAAACCTAATATAATCATTTTGTCCAAAGATGATTATGGAATTATATGTTTTTGTTGCAATCAGAAAACGTTATGTTAAAGCTTTCTGTTTCTGTCAAATTTTAGATGAATAAAACTGACCATATGATTTTGTATATCTTTTTAGCCACTCACTTCCTTGAAATATCTGACATAGAGATATAGTAAAAAAAATTAGTAGTTGATGTTGAATTTTCCATACTTTTAAATCCTTGATTATTGTTTGATCAGTAGGAGCTTTTAAGAAATGTGTGCGTTTATGAGATTTTTTACTCTTTTAATCGGTGGGAGTTTAAGATTGCTTTTGTATTATTGATTGAAGTGTTAGTGGAAAAATGGTTTAATAGTAAAATTTTATTCATAAATCTTGATAAGAGAGTAATTTTGTAACAGTATATTGTATTTGCATCTTCTCTTATTTTTATGTTTTAATTGACAGAAAATATGAGCCATGCTTGCATAAGGCTCAGTTCAGGAGTTGATCTTTTGCTTATCAACCTAAATTACGAATGATGTCAAGCAACATTATGCTCGTAATTTGATATTCGTGATAATAGAGTAAACATGTAGAAGCAATTATATGTTATTTTCTATAATCCAATATTTAAACTACTAGTGACAAGTTGTTAAAGGTATAGTTGCAAATTTTGTGGGACTCAGTGATCACCTACCACTTAGCCAAATAAGGATCATGTTCTTGGACACTCAAGTGAGAGAATGTAAGTTGTGAGTGTCAAAGAACATGTGCTCACTGTTTCTTGACATACATGTAACTTGGTCAATCCGAGTTAATAGTTAAGAAAATTATGGAGCCTTATTTGGTTAGGTTTAGGAGTCCTTATTTAGTGCAATTAATCATGAAAACTTTAATTAGTTGACAAAGAATTTGTTACCATCTAGGACTCTAATGAAATCCTAATTGATTTGGAATATCCCTTTAATTAGTTAATAGGCCGGCCGGATTAAAGGGATGCGCGTATATATGTATATATATATATAGTTGACAAAGAATTCGTTACCATCTAGGACTCTAATGAAATCCTAATTGATTTGGAATATCCCTTTAATTAGTTAATAGGCTAGATTAAAGGGATGAGCGTGTGTGTATATATATATATATATATATATATATATATATATATATTAGGAGGTCCCTGCATTCACAGTATTATCATATTCTAGTGCAAAACCCTATTTTTGTGCACAAGGACTCTCGGCTGCTAGAGTGTAGAAGTTCCTCCTTGAAACCCTAGTAGTCATGGCTTCTTCTTCCTCCGTTTTGGAAGATAAGTTTATTTCCCTTTAATTGTTTGATTGGTTTATTGTAGTTATATTTGTTATATCTATGATCCTAGTAACTTGTTGATTTTCAAATTACATCTTACACAGCAGACGGAACGAGAAGCATATTCTGTTTCAATTGAAAGGGGATGAAAAAATGATGCAAAGAAGAATGGGGATAAAAGGGCCGGCCCTTCCCTTGGATGTAACGTGCAAGCAAGCCAATGTGGCCACATAAATGCTTCTAAACATCTTTCAACTTGTCTTCCAATCATCAGAATTTGATCATGCTCACACCAAGTTTCATAGAGAGGATTGAGAATACGAGATCGAGAGGAATCGAGAACAAACTCAGGAGGGCAGAGATCCTCACCATTGACGAGGCCAAGAAGCTTGAAACGCTTAAATACAGGAATGAAGAGACTGCGCCAAGTGATGTAGTTCTGACGATTGAGCTTCGTCGGAATCATTCCAGCAACATTTGCAATGGAAATCAATCCAATCGACATGATCAAAGGATTAGAGATCTCTCTGGGATGGAGATTCACTGGGGAATTAGGTGAAGAAGAAGAATTGGAAGAGTTCGCAGCAGTCATCATTACCTAATTTGGTGAATTGAGGACGAAAAGAAAGAAATCCAAGATGCAGCGACCTGTTTGGGAGATAGGAAAATTCAAGAAACGCAAGAAAGTTTCAAGAAAGAGAGGGAAGCAGAGGATCGAAGTCGGTTAGACAATGGTGATGATACCATGTAGAAACTGAGAATCTAGAGAGATATTTCAGTTATATAGAGAGAGAGAGAGAGAGAGAGTAAAATAAGATTGTGATTTCATTAATCATTAACATCAACAGATCATTACACAAGGAATTTATACATAAATATCGTATCCTAGCCATATATGCCAACTAAGCATAATGTACAACTAATCACTAACTATGCTAATCTTAATAGCTAATCAAACATCTAATTTGGTACATGGTTGCTGTGAGAGGTTGTACTCTCAACATCCTAAACATAAAGTGCATCATCCGAAACCGCACTTCTTATATAACAACCACTTGTTACTTTTACAGTTTGTCACAAGCATTTATCATTTTTACAGTTGGTGTCTTTGTACATGTCCTTGAAATACGGTTAAATATTCAAGGCCTGAGAAGAGAATTATTAGTGTTGAGAATTATTGATTTAAATTACACGATTTTAAACCAATAAATATTTGCTGCCGCCACATTAGCAATGATCACTACCGCCAAACTCCTAACACTATCGCTATCATCACCTCGATGGGCAATCCACTACCATTACATTACCACCCCCTGTACATTCATCCATGTCATCTTAAGGTCTGTATTTTGAAGATGTGTGAGGACTAAATACATATTAGCCACAAGATTATATTAGATTAAATTCAAAGGCTTAAAATATTTGACAACTTAATAAAGTAAAACCTGTAAACCTTACTGTAGTATGATGAAGAAGAAGAAATGAAGAGGAGAAGAACAGAGATAGCTTTGAGAAGAAGAAGGAGAGAGTCATTCAATACTCAAGAATTTCATTACATTTACTGTTGAGATCATTACATACTTATATTCTTTTACACACTAAACCTTATCTCTTAAGCTATCTTGTAACTACCTAATATAACAACCTTTCTCATCTAATGACAAGTGGCATCTTATTAAGCATTGGATCACTATCCTCAACATCCCCCCTCAAACTCAGGAGATGAGCAATCGAGCCTGAGGTTGTTGCAGTGTGACTGAAATAATGGAGCAGATAGTCCATTGGTTAGAATGTCAGCAAACTGGTCACTAGACATAACAAAGCGAACTTGAAGTAACTTTTTAGCAACTCTTTCTCTCACAAAATGGATGTCCACCTCAATATGTTTAGTGCGCTGATGCAAAACTGGATTACAAGATAATGCTATTGCAGACATATTATCACAGAAGAGAACAGTGGGAGTAGGAACTGAAACTTTGAGAAACATAAGTAGTTGTTTAATCCAGTCAAGTTCAGCTGCAGTAGTTGATAAGGCTCGGTATTCAACCTCTGTGGATGACCGAGAAACCATTTGCTGCTTCTTAGAAGACCAAGAGATAGTGTTATGACCAAGAAAGACCACAAAACTTGTTGTTGATCGCCTATCATTAGGGTCACTAGCCCAATCAGCATTTGAAAAGGCATGTAAATCCATAGAACCTTTCACATATTTAATCCCAAGCTTGACAGTACCCTTAAGATATCTGAGGATCCTTTTTACCGCAATATAGTGTGATTCCATAGGTTTGTGCATGAATTGACACACCTGATGGACTGCAAATGCTATATCCGGTCTTGTAAAAGTTAGATATTGTAAAGCACCAACAATGCTTCTGTAAAGTGTAGGATTGTTGAATGGTTGTCCATCATCCAATAACAACATATTATATGGTAAACAAGGTGTGGCACAGAATTTAGATTCTAACATCTCAGTTTTTGTAAGGAGATCAGTAACATACTTTGCTTGTGAGAGAAGCAAACCATCTGCCTGTTCAATAATCTGAATCCCCAGAAAGTAATGGAGAGAGCCTAAATCCTTGATTTCAAACTCTTTGGTTAATGCAGTAATAACATCATTAACAACAGAAATAGCATTCCCAGTAATTATTATATCATCCACATATAATAGGAGAATCACAACTGCAGAACCAACTTGCTTCACAAAGAGAGATGAATCTGCATAAGTTGTATCAAAACCAAGAGATAGGAGGAAGCTAGTGAATTTTTCATTCCAAGCTCGGGGAGCTTGCTTAAGACCATACAAAGACTTATGAAGTTTACAAACATAATCTGAATGACGAGAATCAAGAAATCCAGGTGGTTGAGACATATAAACCTCCTCCTGTAAAATCCCATGAAGAAATGTATTCTTCACATCTAATTGCCGTAGTTTCCAACCAAAATTAGCTGCCAAGGCCAACACAAGTCTCACAGTAGTTGGTTTAACTACGGGACTAAAAGTTTCCCCATAATCAATGCCTTCTTCCTGATTAAAACCTTTAGCAACTAGCCTAGCCTTATATCTCCCAATAGTTCCATCAACATTCTTCTTAATCTTGAATACCCATTTACATCCAACCAAGTTTTTATTTGGAGGTAGAGGTACCAAGGTCCATGTGCCCTGAGATTGTAATGCAGACAACTCTTCCTTCATTGCATGGAACCAAACTTCACTCTTTAAGGCTGACTTGCATGTGGCAGGTTCAACCATTGAAAAATCTACGCCATCATTCTCGTGTATTGTTGCTAAGAGAGCCATTTTCTTGGAAATTCGATTTTTTGAGCGAGTTTGCATTGGATGCAAGTTTAATGGAGGAATAGGAAGAACCACTTGCAATCTCTCCGGTTGGAAATCAGGAGTCACAGGGATAGTAGAGGAGGATGATTGTTCAATTGCAGTAATGAATTGTGGTGAATGCTGTTGTACTGAAGGATCTGGGATTGGTGATATGGAAGCAGGTAGTGTAGAATCTGGTGGTGTTGAAAGTTATACTAAAGTAGACTCATGAGGACTAGAGTGTGATGGGGGTGATGTGGGAGCATGTAAAACTGGAGATATAAGCACATTTTGAAAATTAAGAACTGGAGTAGGAATGGACACTGTTATAGGTGGTGGTTTAAACACTAGCAATTGTTGTGTACTAGCCAAAGATGGGTAACGAAACTCCCTTTCATCAAATAGAACATGGTGAGAGATAAAGACTTTCTTCCTAGACACTTCATAACAGAGAAATCCTTTGTATTTGGAAGCATAACCTAGAAAGACACACTTACTGGTTATGGGCTGCAACTTAGTAGAGTTAAATGGTCTTAACAATGGGTAACATGAACAACTAAAAGTTCTTAAATGGTTAACTTCAAGAACAGGTCCATATAAGACTTCAAATGGTGATTTATGATGAAGTGTTTGAGTTGGCATTCTATTAATTAGGTAGACAGAGGTTTGACAAGCAAAAGACCAGAAACTAGGAGGTAATTGAGCTTGTTGTAACAGGGTGATTGAAGTTTCAATAATGTGTCTATGCTTTCTTTCAGCCAGACCATTTTATTCTGGTGTGTGAGGACATGACATTTGATGAGTTATTCCTTTTTGAACTAGAAAAGATTGAAAGTGTTTTCCTATGTATTCACCCCCACCATCACTTTGTAATGTTTTAATGGATATAGAAAATTGATTTAACACAAACTGATAAAAGGCAACAAAGATGGAACAAACAGCTGCTTTATTATTGATAGGAAAAATCCAACAGTATCGTGTACACTCATCTATAAAGGTAACATAATATTTAAACCCTTTTATAGAGAGACAAGGAGCAGGGCCTCACACATCACTATGAACAATCTCAAAAGGTGTATTAGACTTTGACAAGGCAGAGGCAAAAGGCAATTTACTAAATTTTCCCTCTAAGCATGTAGAACACAACATTGGAGAAGAATCAGGTTCTATATGTATGTTGGATTTCTTAAGAATAAGAGAGACTATAGAGTTAGAGGGATGACCTAATCTACTATGCCATAGGCTGGAGCTAATTTGATGACCAAGATAAGCAACAGCTGGAAAAATTGGTTTGATGGATGCAGGGCTTGTAGGAATAGGAATGGGGTACAATCCATTATTGCATAGGCTTTTGAACAGTACTCTCCCTGTGACTTTGTCCTGAATCCAAAAACAAAAGGCATAAAAAATTAGCCAACAATTGTTATCAAGACATATTCTATGTACTGAGAGTAAGTTTTGAGTGAGTTTAGGTACACAAAGCACAGAATTCAGCTTTTATTTGTGAGCAGAAGGTTGTAAAACAATAGAGCCCACATGAGACACACTCAGACCTTCACCATTAGCAGTCTGAATCATTTCTGTGGATGGATATGGTGTAGCCAGAGACAAATTGCTCAGATCAGCAGTCATATGGTTGGTTGCACATGAATCAGTAAGCCACACTTGCTGTGAACTCACTTGTTGTCCCAAAGTTGATGCTGAAGCATTAACATGATATGCATTCATAAATGGCTGAGAAGATGGACCATTTGAATTCCTGAAATGGCAAAACTTAGCACTATGGTTCATTTTTCCACAAATTTGGCAACCTTCAGGAATTGGAGATTTAGTATTTCGAAATCTACATGTATTAGCAAAGTGACCATATTTACCACATATTTGACATGGTGACACTTGAGAATTGGATGAAGAATATTGACCTTGTGGAGAAGAACCAAGAATCCCTCGAGTGGAATTGTTGTAGAACTGTTTGCCATTGGCAAATTTAGAATTTGAACTATACTGGAATTTCCCTTTTCCTTTGTTCTTATTATAGAAAGGTCTATAACCAGAGGCGTTATAACCAGATGAATTACCATCAGAAAAACCGCTTGATTGGTCTCCAGAATTGGAATTAGTCCCAAATTTCGACCCTTTTTCATTGAACTGCATATCAGTATCTCTAGCTACCATAGCAAACATGAAAGGAGTAGCAGATACATGTGTAAGCATTGCTTCCTCAACAAGTAGTTGAGATCTGAGGTCCAAAAGAGAAATTACATTCTCTCTTCCTCGAATAATAGACCGAATAGTATTGAACTCAGCAGGTAAACCATTGAGAGTAGGGATTACTATATCATCATCATCAAACTTCACAGCCGCAGCAGATAAGTAATCTCTAGCTTCTTTTATCCGTTGCAAATATAAAGAAATGAAATCATTACCCTTTTTGATATTCTGAAGTTCGGATTTCAATTAAAAGATACTGGTATGAGTCACTGTGGAAAATTGCTCTTTTAGGCGATTCCAGATATCTTGAGCACTTGTACTGCCAATAACACATAGATAGCTTAAGAGATAAGGTTTAGTGTGTAAAGAATATAAGTATGTAATGATCTCAACGGTAAATGTAATGAAATTCTTGAGTTTTGAATGACTCTCTCTTTCTTCTTCTCAAAGCTATCTTTGCTCTTCTCCTCTTCATTTCTTCTTCTTCATCATACTACAGTAAGGTTTACATGGTATCATCGCCGGAATTGCTAATCGCTCGGTAATCAATCTTGGTTCTATTGCTTCCGCTCTATATCTTTCCTCTCTCTCTGATCCTAATTCTTCTCTTCTTGAATTCTTTGGTTTTTTTTGTGCTTCTTCAGCAGTGATCGAGCAAGAACTAGTTTCTTGCACACCAGGTGTTTGTTAAAACGTTTTTGAGATATTGAAATTCAAATTGTTCAACAATGGTGACATCTTTTCAGCTCCAGATTGTCCAGTCTCCGATTACGGCTCTTATCTCCATAGTTTCTACTTCTGTGACAGCCAAGCTTGATGAATCAAACTACCTGACTTGGAACTTTCAGGTTCAATTGATGCTTGAAGGTAATGGAATTATGGGGTTTGTTGATGGGTCAATGATGTGTCCTTCAAGGTTTCTTACTGCGGCATCTAGTGGTTTAGAGGTCAATTCTTGCACTTCATCCATCCAAGTCGAATTTGAGGATTTCAAGATTTGGAAGATGCACGATCGAGCGTTTATGCAGTTGATCACTGCTACCCTCTCACCATCTGCTGTAACTACCTAATATAACAACCTTTCTCATCTAATGACAAGTGGCATCTTATTAAGCATTGGATCACTATCCTCAACAAAACCAACTTAAAATCCATGAGCCAATAAAAACCTCATTTTTTTTTGTTTTTCTTTATTAAGTTGTCAAATATTGTAAGCCTTTGGATTTAATCTAATATAGTCTTATGGCTAATATGCATTTGGTTCTCACATATCCTCAAAATAAGGATGGAGAGTAGAACTATTATAAAAATCTAGCACTTTTGAGTTAGATTCCTAGAACACAACAGCTACAAAAAGCGTGTGTTTTTATTGGGGGTGAGTTCTATCTACTAATTGTGGGACTCTGGTAGGATTAAAAGCACACCACAAAGTAGCATACAACTATCTTATTAATTTTCCTTATTAACACTAGGATTTGTCAATTGTAGCATATGAAAATAAGGGTCTTTCCCGCAGAAGATTGTTTTATCTAACTACTTAAAATGTCACAAAAACTGGTTGCGGTCCCTACTGACCAGCCACCAAAAAAATAATTATTAGACTGACTTACACTGGTCTAAAGTCTATGAAATTTTATATGCAAATACTAGACACACAGTACGACAGTCTCACAAAGTTTTGGGATTTTTGGAGTTGATTTGCTATTTAAATTAAATCATACAAAAACAGTACAGAAACAGATTTTGAGTCGATCACAAGTTTGAGAAAAACGAGTTAGGGGAATTGTTATCCACCACCAAATAATCATGCAAACATGTTATGTTTCATTCAAATTCCTTTTATTTCCGGATGAAGATGTTCAAGTTGGCTCAATGTTAGAACACAACCTATTACTCTTTCTTACGTAGTATGTTAAGAGAATGGCGTTTTCAACTTAACGTAGTCCCTAGCATGCAATCTAGAATGGCGTGTTCATAGATTTAACAAGTAGAAATCATTAAGAACGAAAAGAGTTTGAGTCATCACAAGGCATGGTAAATACTAGCATTGTCTTACTTATCCTAGAAATTGGTTCACATGTTAATCGCAATTAACAAGTACTACTCTAGAATATATGTAGGTCCTCATTCAACAAGGGCAGGCATACATATATTCATAGCATTTGAATCCTAAATATGCTTACTAAGTATGCATCCAGAGAAAACATATAAAGAATTCATCACTGACATAAGTAGTAAACCAATTTTCATCCATTCATAAAAGCAATTCAATGAAATGTCATAACAAACTTGCAATCATATTAGGGGCTTCAAAACAGCCCCTAACTACTAAAAATTAGTTACACATTATTCTTGTTTGTACCATACTTGACCAATCCCGAAACTACTGAGCACCGGTCAACGTTATACCGTCAAAGACCCAGAAGAGCTTCCCTTCAACCAGGAGGCCAATCACAATGCGACACGTGTCGACATCAGAAGCCAATCACAGCTCGACACGTGTCAACATCATAAGCCAATCACAACACGACACGTGTCAATGTTAGAACAAAACTAGAAACTCTCTTCTATAAATAGGGATCATTCTCCCACAATAATCTCTAATGTCATTTTGTACTAAACTATTCACTAGAACTCACAAAATGAGAGCTTGAACCTATGTATTTGTGTAAACCCTTCACAATTAATGAGAACTCCTCTACTCCGTGGACGTAACCGATCTAGGTGAACCACGTACATCTTGTGTTTGCTTCCCTGTCCCTATTCATTTACGTACTTATCTTCACTAGTGATCGAAGCAACCAAGCGAAGGTCACAAACCTGACACTTTCTGTTGTACCAAAGTCCTCGCTGATTTTGTGCATCAACATTTGGCGCCGTCTGTGGGAAAGACACTTACTCCCACTCTCTTCAGCTTTGTTAAGCTGGTTTCCACCGCTCGTACACTTTCTTTTGGCCAAACATCTCTCTCCAACATGGGGAGCGAAAGAAGCCATAGCACACAGAATGACACCCCCATTGGACCTAGTATGAAGCAACGAAAGCAGGAAGGAAATAGAGTTACTCTTCAAGCTAAAGTCGATAAGTTAGAAGCTCAGAACAACAAGATAGTAATGAGGAACGAGGTCCTCCAGGAGCAGTATGAAAAACTTTTTGAGATGCTTCACGAGGCTAGGCATGCTCAAGCACACAAGCTCGTCGTCCCTGCTGAGGTCAACAATCATCTGAATGCCCCCCAACACGGAGGGTCACCGATATCCAACACGGACATCCCTGATAGGGATCGAGCTACACATCAATGTGATAATCAACATGAGACTTCTTTCAACCCAGCTGCTTCAACCCGAAGCAGAAGGAGTAGAGGAAAGCACCTCCTCACAGAAGGAGTGGAATGATCAAAAGCCGTCTATCGCGATTGTCGAGACTTCCTAAAGCAACGTCGAGAGAATCCCATCCACAGAAGCTCGAAGATCAATCACCTAAGAGTTTCTGAAAGACTCGGTCCTCTCCCACGACCCAGGCCAGCAGTTAATCTAGGGAATGGGCAACAAGTCCCAGAAGAACATGAAGGTACAGGGGACTCGGAAATGTTCCGACATACTCATTCTAGGAGTCAGTGTGACGAGTCCAAGGAAAAATCATGCTATCTTGATCAAACTTTCCTACTTCCAAGAGGCGATGGGGACTTACGGAAGAAAACTTCAGTGATGCACAACTCCACTCAGGACCCCCTCGTCCTACAGCTCTTGGAGGAAGTAAACAAGTTGAAGGCTGAACGTCAAGCCGAGATACCTGACTGGAACCAACCCAGGCCTGGCCCCCTCACAAGAATGATCCTCAACACCCCCTTCAAGTGAAGACAAAGCAGAAGCTTGACTTACAACTCTATACTGGAAGGGAAGACCCGATTGAACACCTTAACCTCTTTGAGTCCACCATGGTATACCGGAGACACACCGATGAAGAACGGTGCCTTCTCTTCCCCTTCACCCTCTCTGGCGGAGCTTTAAACTGGTATTGCCGTCTTCCATCCGAGACGGTAGACTCGTTTGAAGAGTTGAGGAAGTTGTTTGTCTCTCAACACATCTTCCAGACCGATCACTTGCATTCCGCAGATGACTTGTACACTATTCACCAGAAGTCGGACGAGTCATTACGAAAGTATGCTGGCCGCTTCAGCCATGAGTATTCCCGCTGCGCTGAGGCAGATGACAAGACCGCCCTCAAGGCCTTCACGGCAGGCTTACGTGACTGTTTCTTCAAGTACATGATCAATGCCAACACTTAGAAGACTTACTCTGAGGTGATGGCACAAGCTTACAACCATGCCTCTGCAGAGGCAAGGACATATCAAGGGAAACCCCCTACAGTCACCCCTTATCAGCAAGTAGGGAGTGGAAGCCAGATCCAACCGAATGAAAAGACCTCAACCTTCCAAACGGTAGCAGCACACCCCCCGGCCTCATTTAATGCTTCTCCAAGTCAGCAGACATATCAATCCCAGGGCAAAAGGAAAGATTTCCATCCTCACCAATCTCATTTTAATAAAAAGAATAAGGGGCACTATCGGGATAACTCAGGATATCGTGACAATAACGCCCGTCCCCAGGCAGTCAATGCAGTGGGCCAATCACGTGTCAAGACATGCCCTACCCCGAGGTATGAGACATACACACCTTTGAACGCTACATGCGCGGCCATATACCCCAGTATAGCTCATCTGATACCAAAGCCAAAGCCAAGACAGCCAGATTACAAGTCCACGAAAAACACGGGCATGTTTTGCTGCTACCACGAGTATAATGGACATGATGGCGAGGAGTGCGTCATCCTCCGTGATCATATTGAAGCTTTGGCACGTGAAGGAAAAATTGATCAGTTCCTCCTTCACCCTCCAAGGGATAACCGTAACCAACGCCAGGTGAATGTGATATATTCTATAAGCGGCGGCACACCTATGTCTGAATCTTCCAATAGGGCCATGAAAAACAGTGAACGAACTTTGAGACCTGGCCATCAAGTGTTTCACGTGGAAGACATCAGGGGAGGCAAGTATCAAAAGCCTAACTGGGATCCAATATGTTTCTACCCTGAGGAAGAAAGAGGTATCATCTACCCTCACAACGACCCGCTGATCGTGGAGGCTCACATAGCAAATTTTGATGTGAAACGAATCCTGATAGACACAGGTGCTTCAGTCAATATCATGTTTGCTGAAGCTTTCAAGGCACTTAATGTAGCTGAACACTTGCTCGATAGCTCGATTTCTCCTCTGATAAGCTTCTCTGGCGATATCGTGCAACCTTTAGGGAGTATACACTTACCCTTCACCATTGGTACAGACCCCTACACAGCTACTATTACCACTAACTTCCTAGTGGTCAATTGCCCGACGGCATACAATGTCATCTTTGGGCGCACAGGCATCAATGATCTCAAGGCCATGGTATCCACACATATGTTGTTGATGAAGTTTCCAACCCCTTTCGGCAATGGATACATCAGGGGAGATCAACTTAGTGCTCGATCATGTTACAACACTTCAGTTAAGCAACAACACCTGTCTGTCCCCAAGGAGACCCTCTCTATACATAACCAGGTAGTAAAGACCAGTCTAGATGAAGCCAACTCGGATCTTCATGATGGCAACAGTCAACCCGACGACCCTCGAGATGACTCATTCACCCAGCAAGCACAACCCGCTGAAGAGTTAGAGAATGTCTCTATCTCCAAAGACCATCCAGATAGCATGGTGAAGATTGACACCACTTTGTCACCACCCATTCGGTTGTCGCTGATCTCCTTTTTGCAAGAGAATGCCGAGGTCTTCGCTTGGTCATATAAAGATATGCCGGGCATTTCTCCCGATATCATCTGTCACCACTTGAGTATTGATCCCAAGACCAAACCAGTAAAATAGAAGCAAAGATCTTATGATGTTGAACGATACGAGGCGATGAAAGCAGAAGTTGAAAAACTCAAGGACATAGGCTTCGTCCGTGAAGTCAATTACCCAACATGGGTAGCAAATGTTGTCCTTGTTAAGAAAAATCCGACCAAGGAAAGTCTCCTGCTTCAAAAGGTCTTGTGGAGAATGTGTGTCGACTACACCGACCTAAACAAAGGATGCCCGAATGATAGTTTCCCCCTTCCTCTCATTGATAGACTTATAGACTCTACGGCAGGGTGTGAGCTCTTGAGCTTCATGGACGCTTATTCAAGATACAACCAAATCCTCATGAACCCCTCAGACCAAGAACACACAGCCTTCACTACTGACAGGGGACTATATTGCTACAAAGTCATGCCCTTCGGTCTAAAGAATGCAGGAGCAACTTATCAGAGACTGGTCAATTCAATGTTCTCCGAACAGATTGGGAAGAGCATAGAAGTTTACGTTGATGATATGTTAGTCAAGAGAAAACATGCTGACCAACACATCACCAACCTATCTGAAACTTTCACCATTCAAAAGAGGTATCGAATGAGGTTGAACCCCAACAAATGTGCATTCGGCGTGGGCTCTGGCAAAAATTCTTAGGCTTCATGATTAGCCAACGAGGCATTGAAGCTAACCCCGAAAAGATCAAAGCAATCCTCGACATGAAAGAGCTAGTAACTTCAAAAGACATCCAAAGCCTTACTGGCAAGGTGGCAGCCTTAACCAGATTCATCTCTAAGGCCACAGACAGATGTGCTCCTTTCTTCAAAGCACTCAAGGGAAATAAGAAGTACATTACATGGACGGAGGAATGTGCCAAGGCATTCAGGAACCTCAAAGAGTACATGAGTAAAGCCCCTCTGCTCTCCAAACCAGAAGTTAGTGACACTCTCATTATCTATCTATCGGTTTCGGCTTCAGCAGTCAGTTCTGTTCTTATTCGAAATGACAGTGGTGTCGAACGGCCCGTCTACTATGCTAGCAAGGCCCTACAAGATGCGGAGACACGATACTCCAACATTGAGAAATTAGCTCTAGCATTGGTCATGTCTGCTCGAAAACTTTGCCCTTATTTCCAAGCACACGCCATCATCGTGCTTACCAATCACCCTCTTCGACAGATACTCCAGAGTCCTGACACGTCTGGGCGAATGATCAAATAGGCGATAGTATTGGGTGAGTTTGACATCTCCTACCAACCAAAACCAGCCGAAAAGGGTCAAGCAGTAGCAGATTTCATCGCCAACTTCACATATCCTGTTGACATTGCTTCTACACCTGAAGCAATAGCTTCATTACCATCGAAAGCTCAGAAGATAGAATCAACAACCCCAGCATGGAGTATGTATGTTGATGGCTCATCCAACCAACAGGGCTGCGAAGCAGGATTAGTCCTCACTACCCCTGACAAAGTGGCGATAGAATACGCTCTTCGTTTCAAATTCAAGGCATCGAACAATGAGGCCGAATACGAAGCCCTTCTAGCAGGCTTACGTTTGGCCAAGCATCTTGGAGTTAAACAAATTGATATCTTCAGTGACTCATAATTAGTGGTCAACCAAGTCACGAACAACTTTGATGCTAAGGATAGCTCCATGGCAGCATATCTTGCGCAAACACGACTTTTGCTCAAGCACTTCCACTACCAGATCACCCAAGTTCCTCGAGCGGCAAACAGTCATGCAGACGCTTTGGCCCGCTTCGCCTCGGCAGTGGAAGACAAGATTGGGAGAAAAATTCATGTCGAATTGTTGGCAGCACCAAGCACCATGGTCGCGGAAGTGTGCAATTTACAACAAGGAGATAGTTGGATCACCCCAATTTATAAATTCCTTGCCCATGGCACCCTCCCAAATGACAAAGTCCAAGCTAAGCAGATTCGATACAAGTCTGCTCGCTACCTGATCATTAATGACCAACTCTACAAGCGCGGTTTTACCATGCCCTACCTAAGATGCCTTACACCTACGGAGGCGGAAATTGTCCTTCGGGAAATACATGAAGGAGTCTGCGGAGATCATGCTGGGTCTCGATCCCTAGCACACAAGACTTTTCGCCAAGGATACTATTGGCCAACACTCCACCAAGATGCCATCAGAATATCTCGCTCATGTGATAAGTGTCAACGCTACGCAACTATCCCTCACTCCCTTCCCGAGCCGCTCACTCCTATGATCAGCCCAATGGGGACTTGATTTGATCGGCCCAATACCTGCAGGGAAGGGCAAGGTCCGCTATGCAATCGTTGCAGTTGACTACTTCACAAAGTGGGCTGAAGTAGAACCCTTGGCAACCATTACTGAGGGAAAAATAGAAGACTTCGTATGGAAGAACATTCTCTGTAGATTCAGCATTCCCAATGCGATAGTCACGGACAATGGGCGGCAGTTCGACAACAAGAAGTTCAAGATGTTCTGCTCTAAGTTCAACATCAACTTATGTTTTGCCTCTCCAACCCATCCCCAGTCTAATGGACAAGTCGAGGCCGTTAACAAAATAATCAAGCGCACTCTAAAAACTAGCTTGGACAAAGCTAAAGGTTGTTGGCCAGAATTCGTACCCCAAGTTCTTTGGTCATACCGCACTTCATATCGGACTTCCACAGGAGAAACTCCATTCTCACTTGCTTTTGGTACAGAAGCAGTTGTCCCGGTTGAGCTTGAGCAAGCAACATACCGAATCCAGAATTACATGCAGAGTGAGAACGACAAACAACTCAGCCTCAACCTGGATCTAGTCGAGGAACACAGAAATCAGGCTCACTTGAGGAATGTCGCCTACAAGCAGCGCATTTCCAACTACTACGACTCAAGGGTCAAACCTCGCTCTTTCAAAGTGGGAGACTGGGTACTGAAGAAAAGATTACTCTGTGATAGGGTCCCGAGTGAAGGAACACTCAGTCCTAACTGGGACGGACCGTTCGAGGTCGTCGGCATCAGCCGCCCTGGCTCTTACAAGCTCAGAAACTCCGATGGCAAGACCCTTGGCCATCCATGGAATGCTGACCACTTGAAGTACTATTACAAATAAACTCACATTGTACAAGTGTTAAGCTACAGCCGTTCGGCATCCTATGTAACAAAGACCATTTGGTATGAATTCAATAAAGAGGTGATTTAGCCAACTCGGCCATAAACTCTTTTACATTCTGAGCAATGAAACACTCAAGTGTTGAAGCTTCAACGCAAATGTTTCCAATACAAAACAAAATCTAAGTATGTGTCAACAAGACTATACAAATGATCTACATCATACATTCCAACACATTCATACATAAACATCATACATTCCAATACATTCATACATAAACATCATACATTCCAACACATTCATGCATAAACATCATACATTCCAACACATCTATACATAAGCCAACTGTGCTTCGAAAGGGTTCAACACACTTTGTGTCATTCGACATTTGCCACAATGTGCCTCGACACCTTGCCCTTATTCTCACCAACTAGGTAATGAAAGAACTCACATTCGTACCACCAACTAGGTGATGAAATGTATAACCCGTACTTTAATATTATTTCGAAACTTGCCACCCTTATCACCAATCAGGTGAAGAAGGAACTCATCTTCATGCCACCAACCAGGTGATGAAATGTACAATGCGTACTTTCCTTCATGCCACCAACCAGGTGATGAAATGTACAACGCGTACTCTCCTTCATGTCACCAACTAGGTGATGAAATGTGATGAAAGGTGATTAAGGAATTCACATTCGTACCACCAACCAAGTGATGAAAGCAACCCACTATTCATTCCATTAACCAGAAGACGAGTGGTACAACTTGTACATGTGAACTCCTAGCATTCACAAATAATCAAAAACCATCAAGCTTTACAACTCAACTAGGGGAGCACTTATGCCTAACAAAAGTTATAGTCACCAACAAAGTCTTATTGCAAGCCAACAATGGCTTCAGTGCATGGTATACGAAGATCAAGCTCTTCAGCCCTCTTGCATCTGCTTCAGACATTTCTCCTCCTGTAACAATGCAAACACTACAACTCATAGAAAGCTTCAAACGCTCTTGATCAAGACTGTTCGAAGCAAATTCAATTTATATGGTTCATCCAAACCTTCGACTACTACAAGATGTGGCTTGCATCACAATCTCTCGCTTAACAGTATGGAAGCAAAATTTGTATACGTTGTCTCTCCCACATTTTCAAATTTCTAGTTTTCCCAAAAACAAAAAAACAAAAAAAAAACAAAACAAAAACAAAACAAAAAAAAAAGAGGAAATTGGAAATTGGGAAATTCAACAAAGCTTCATCAATGGAACACAACTACAATCCTCAAAAGCTTCGCACTATCTTCATCAAGATAGTGTGAAGCAAAATCAATTTATGGTGCCAACAAAAGCTTCATCAATGGAGGACAAATATCAATCTCAAAAGCTTTGCACTATCTTTATCAAGATAGTGTGAAGCAAAATCAATTTATGGTGCCAACAAAAGCTTCATCAATGGAGGACAAATATCAATCTCAAAAGCTTTGCACTATCTTCATCAAGATAGTGTGAAGCAAAATCAATTTATGGTGCCAACAAAAGCTTCATCAATAGAGGACAAATATCAATCTTAAAAGCTTTGCACTATCTTCATCAAGATAGTGTGAAGCAAAATTAATTTATGGTGCCAACAAAAGCTTCACCTATAAAGCTTCAACCCCAAAGCTTCACCTATAAAGCTTCAACACCAAAGCTTCACCTATAAAGCTTCAACCCTTCAACACCAAAGCTTCACCTATAAAGCTTCAACACCAAAGCTTCACTTATAAAGCTTCAACACCAAAGCTTCACCTATCAAGCTTCAACCCCAAAGCTTCACCTACAATACAAAATTTCAACACCAAAACATATAAAAGCTTCACACACTCTTCATCAAGATAGTGTGAAACAAAATCAATTCATGATGCCCAACAAAGCTTCAACCTCAAAGCTTCACCTACAAAGCTTCAACACCAAAGCTTCACCAACAAAGCTTTTAAATATATATATATATATATATATATATATATATATATATATATATTATTTTTAATTTTTATTTTTTCGGAAATTCGAAAATTCAAAAATCCGGAAATTTGAAAATTCAAAAAAAAAATAATAATAATAATAATAAAATAATTAAAAAAAATCAAAAAAATCAAAAAAAATTGCCTAGGCCTCCTCTTCTTTGGGCCTAACAACTTTCATAACAAATATATAGGAAGGAGTTTTGGGCTACCACTTAGAAAGGAAATGCCTCATTCGTCAACTCCCTCGACCAGAGACTTGGGGGACTCCTACCATATGCTACTGCACCTTGATACTCGGAAGTCTCACGACCACTTAGTGACTTGGATTTTTCAAGTCTCCAAACGAGAAGTTTTCCTCACTCGGGAAATTAAGGGAGCACTACCTCAACCTACATGCTTCACTCATAAAGTTTCAACATACAAGCTTCAACAAAAGGAAAAATTCAAAGAACTTAGTGAACAAGGCCTTGGTGTATTTAACACAATACGTTGAAATGAAGCAAATCTTGTTTATTGATATTTCCGATAAGTTACAAATATATACATATACATGAATCAAAATAAACAAACAAGAGGGAGCCTTCACAAAGGTTGCTCAGGGGAAGTCTCAGCAGTCGGTAGAGCCCCAGAAAGAGAAAGCACCGGAGGGTGGTTATCCGGAGCCTCAGTACTGGACAGAACCCCAGAAGGAGGAGGCATCGGAGGTTGATCATTTGGAGCTTCATTACGCGGTACAGCCCCAGAAGACGACGGCAATAAATGCCTTTGGAACAAACCCACAAACCGCTGATGATCAAGTAAAACCTAACCATCAGATTCCTTCATCTGATCAAGCTTCCTCTTCATGTTTGTAGCATAGTCATGTGCGAGCCGGTGCAACTGTTTATTCTCATGCTTGAGCCCTCTAATCTCCTGTTTGAGACTCATCACTTCAGCAGCCAATGATTCAACTTGGCGGGTTCTAGCAAATAGGCGTTGGGCCATATTAGACATAGAACCTGCACACTGAACACTAAGAGCCAGAGAATCCTTAACAGCCAACTCATCAGACCGTTTGGAAAGTAGTCTGTTATCTTTGGGAGTGAGAAGGTTCCTGGCCACCACCGCAGCGGTCATATCATTCTTCATCACAGAATCCCCAACGGTAAGAGGACCAGTAAGGGATATGAAGGATGGGCGCCATATGTTGTCTGGATAAGGCGTGGCTGTCTCTTCTCCAAGGTTCAAGTCAAAACGATGGTCGGATGGGCCAAACATTTTCAAAGGTGTTGAAGAGGGAAGAGGTCAGACAAATAAAGATCTTAGAAGTGCAAGAAGGGAGCTTCTACTGGTGGAGATTCAAGTGTGCTGTGGCACTTAATGCCAACCTCTATAAAAATCTGCACTTGACGGAGCTTCAGGAATCGAAGAGGTGTTTGCTTTCTTGGAAGCTGAGCTGTTCAGAGACCACGAGGGCCGATCTCAGAAATCGAAGAAGTACCTGCTTTTTCAGCCTCGTCAGCACCTGTCACATGCACACTCAGCTTTGCAGAAATTACGGGCAATCTGTCGAAGATTTCTGGTGAAATAGAAAGCACGTGAATCTTACTGTTCAATCACCATTCTCCACACGCACCATCAACTCCTCGGGTACTACATATAACTTTGCCAAAGATCTCTGACAAAGTTTAGGCACGAGAATTTCGAAGTTCCAGCTACCCTACTATTACCCACAAGGGTAAAGGAACAGCACCACTGCTTGACAACTGGAAAGTCTCTATGTGTGTCGACCTCCGTGTTCCGTGGCAAGACAGGCTAGCAAGAACGTCCAACCTTTACTCACATTCGAGAAAAGACTCTCAACATAATTACTTTCTCAAAAACCGAAGCGGCACCGATTTCCGAATCTCGAGAGCCAGATCCCCTACGGGATTGCTTGTTCGAAAATCGAAGAGGCACAGCTCTCAGAACTTCGAGAGCCAGATTTCCTTAGATAAAGCTTGTCTGTAATCTTCACACGCAACATTAGCTTTCCAAATACCACATACCACTTTTTCAAAATGCTCTGACAAAGTTAAAACACGTGAAGCTGGCAGCTCCCACTACATTGATGTAACCAAGAAGGGTAAAGGAATAGCATTACTACTTGTTATTGGGAAATCCCTATATACATCGACCTCCCTCCTCAACGGACAGGCAAACTTGCAAAAATGCTCAACCCTTTCTCGCATTCGAGAATGCACCCTCAACATAACCTCTCGAAATACTCAGCTTTATTTCCCCCCGATAATACCTCAGCAAATAAGCCACACCAAGAACAAGAGTATCTCATATCATCAGGGTCGAAAGCAAAAGTATCCCATATCATGCTTTCTCCCTGTCCTTGTCTTCGTCCTTGTCCACACCTGCAGGACAAAGAGAAAGAGAGCAGTCAGTCGGAACCTGAAATCAAACCTCCAATCTGGAACTGACGGCCTGAGACCTTTGCCTGGTTGTTTACTTAGCATTGCTCTCGAGAACTCATCCTCAACTGCTGTCAAGGTCATGAATTCCACCGGCACATACTTCATGACAGTTGATCAAATATTGGCTCTTTACACTGAAGCTGCCAAGGGTGGATGAGTCACTATGAAGGAATGTTCTGAAGGACCATTTAAATGCAAAGGTTGCACACCACTTTTGCCATGCAAAAGATTGAAGCAGAAGGTTCAACGGTGAGCTGAAACAGATCACTACAGCACGACACCTTTCCATACCACATTCATTATTCCGTCAACAGCAAAAGTATCCCATATCATCAAGGTCGAACGTACTCTAGATTTGATGGACTTGTTTTGACCCTTAAATTCTTGAGTCGGCCTTACACTCTGAAGAGAACCAGAAAACCCTTCAGCACAGTTCAAGAATAAGTCTGTGGAAAGTTACTTCTTCAAAAGCAAAAGTATCTCATATCATCTCTTCTCCATTTGCTTCTCCTTATCCTGGCAGCTGAATGAGAGACAAAGAGAAGGAGAACAATCAACCGGAAGCCGAAGTCAAACCTCCGATCCTGGGTTGCTTGCTTGGAAGTTTGACTGCTTACCTTGTCTGTCACCTCTTTCGGCAGATCTCCTAGCTCGGCGACTTGGGGGACTCCTACTATAGGGTTTGTATCGCACTTGACCAAGCCCGAAACTACAAGTAAGCTTCAAGTGAAATTGATACATTACCTTGTGCATCTTCATCGGTTAAAGATACCACCTATGGATGGAGGAAAAATACTTCCAGAGAAGATGCCACATCTACATATGAGACAGATAAGGCACGTGAAAATGATACCATACTTCAGTACTTAGAAGTTTCGTGATTACTCAATGGCTTGGATCTTGCAAGTCCCCAACCGAGAAGCTTCCCTCACTCGGGAACTTAGGGGAGCACTGTTTGTACCATACTTGACAGATAAGGCAAGTCAAGACGATACCACACTCCGGTACTTAGAAGTTTCGTGGTTACGAGATCATTCTCCCACAATATTTCCTAATGTCATTTGTACTAAATCATTCACTTGTACTCACTAAAGTAGAACTTGAACCTATGTACTTGTGTAAACCCTTCACAATTAATGAGAACTCCTCTACTCCGTGGACGTAGCCGATCTAGGTGAACCACGTACATCTTGTGTTTGCTTCCCTGTCCCTATTCATTTACGTACTTATCTTCACTAGTGATCGAAGCAACCAAGCGAAGGTCACAAACCTGACACTTTCTGTTGTACCAAAGTCCTCACTGATTTTGTGCATCAACAATTCTCAAATTGAACCAAAAGTAAAACATAGGTTTGAGAAGATAAAACCAAGAAAAATATAGTGAAGCCTCTTCTTCTCTCATTCTGCGCCCTCTGCTTCTGTCCGTCAGTCTCTGCCTAGCTCCTGACTTCCCTCTGCGTTCACTTCCCCCCCCCCCCCTTTTTTTTTCTGTTCTGCCTTCCTTTGCTTTTATCCCGTAAGTCTCCCTCTGTCCTCTGTCAGTCCCCACTTCTCTTCTCTGCTTATTTTATTCCTTCTCTTTGTTCCATTTATTTTCTGTTCCCCTCTGCCCTGCGCACTCCTCTCTTTTCTATTCTTTTCTGTCCGTGCTCTCCCACTTGTGTCTCCCACTTCCTAGTGCTCATTTTATTCCTTTTCTTTTCTGCTGTCCGTCCACTTTCAATTCTTTTCTTTAATCTTTCCCCACAGTCCGTGTTGCACTCCCTTCTTCTTAAGCCTTAAGATGTACTTTATTGTAGTGGTATTGTAGTGGTCTGCAACTTTGGATAAAGATAATTGAAACTGGTATATTTTGGACCCATCTGCACATAATAACGGACTGAATTAGGTTCAATTATACAAAACACAAAGTGTCCTGTCTCTTTCTTTTTATTTTTCTCCACTTTGCTTGAAATTAATCTTAAAGCAAATTTAATTACACATTAACACAAGGTAAGGTAAAGTGCCACAATTTTAACACAAAAACATCACAAAGACTTTAGAAATGGATGGTGCATGAAATATATGAGTGATCAGACTCATCTAATTTATACACTCTTACTGGTTATTCTCTTTTCCCTCCCTCCAAAAGTGGGTTTGTTTTTCTTTTTCTATAAAAAATTAATATAAGATGTTGATGTGGTTTAACCGTGACCGTTCAAATAGGACGAGAGGGAAGGAGATGGAAAAAAAAAAGGGGAGAGAATCATACTCCTTATTGTATAGAACTCAAGAGCTTAGGTTATGATGAATTCGGAATCAAACTCAATGTTTCACCTCACTATGAATGTCTTATTGCATGAAATTTTTAACATCATGTCTATTTAAGTCATTATAAACATCCATTAAAGTCTTATGTCAAAATTTATCAAACAGTGTGACATGGTTTTATTCAGTCTCAACACTACTAAAAATACAATTTACCGAACACTATTGTTTTACTTATTATTCTAAAAGCACAGTATAACCCATTGTGACAAAAAAAAGCTAAAAAACACCAAATTCGCCTGAAGACATATATATAAAGGACGAATTCATGGCATATGAAGGATTAAACGTTTAGAGGTTAGAGAGTTCGATCAGCTAAAACTCCTTTTTTTATAGAACCATATTCTTCAATTTTCTTCACTCCAAATGAATGTCTTAGTGATCTTGGATTTGTATAATTTTTTGTAAGGATGATGCATGAATACATTATGTAGTGGACCCCACAAAAACATGTATAAAAATTTGTGTGAAAGAAGTGATGTCACAGATCTGCCCCCATAAATTATTTATTTGTAGTTAAAAAAATGGACGAATACAGTTCTAGAAAGAAACCCTAAATCCTTAATCCAATGGTCATATGATTTGAGATTTAGGTGATTTTTTTTAGACATGATCTTTAAGGAAGACTTAAGAGATAGATAATTGAAATACATTAAAAAGTTGGCCCTACAAAAACATGTGACAAAACTTGTGTAAAAAAATTGGTGTTACAGATCCCCACAAAAAAAAAAGATAGAGACTATGTAGGGCCCTCGACATTAAATTTCAATTATCTGAACCGTTTCAATTCACTCTATTATCATTTAGTATTATGGTCTAGTCGTATTCCTCTTAACTTAAGTGCAGGCTCTTAGATTTGAATTTTGAGAATGATGAGTCTGCAATCAATTTATTCTCTCACCATCTCAATGTAAATATATCATTATATAAATAAAAGCATTTACCCCATTGAAAAAGATTGAGATATCTCATTGTGATCCAAGAAATTGTGTTGAGAAAGAAGATATTGTAGCAATGATCCTTCAACAAAAAATTTGTGACTAATGGTCTCTTAACTTATCAAAACGTGTAGTTATGGTTATTTTCGTCAACTCTATTAGAACTTCAATCAAAATGAGCCAAGTGCCACACATGTGAGACTAAATCAAGACGCAAATATGGAAAATCAAATGAGAAAAATTGTAGCAATGGTCCTTCAATTTTAATACAATTGGAGAAATTGTCACTCAACTTAAACCCAATGAGAGAAATGGTCTCTCAACTTTAACTCAATTGTTGCAATAGTCATTTCAACATCACTCATTTTGACGGTGTTGAATAAAAGGACCATAGTTGCACAATTTGATGACTTAAGGGATAAATGATCATAAATTTTTAGGTCGCTCTGATTGGGTTAAAATTGAAATATCATTGCTACAATTTTCTCTATAACAAATATTGAAATGGGTTTTTAGCCAAAATGGTCTTTGAGATTTGCATAACTCCATACTTTGGTTCCTATGATTTGAAATTGGTAGAATTAGTCTCTGAATTTATCAACCATCAATCATTTTGGTCATTCTATAAAATATTTCCATTGAATAAGGATAAAATGACAAAAATACCCTCAAATTTTGTCAAATCATTTGTCCTATTGTTTATTAAATTAAGGATATTTTTATCATTTTGAACCTTACTTAACATAATATTTCATCAAATGACCAAAATGATTGATGGTTGACAATCTCAAGGATCACTTCTATTGATTTCAAATCTCAGATACCAAAATGAAGAGTTATGCAAATCTCATGGACTATTTTGGCTAAAAAAAAAAACCTATTGAAATTTATGAATCAAATAAGTAATTTGGATTTGACAATCCCATTCACCTGGAACGCAGGGTCCAGGGAAATCTTGGTCAACAGCCTAGGATTAAAATCCAAAGGTGGAGAAATAAAAGAGTTTTTGTTTTAATATTTTATTTATTTAAAACAGTTACTCTCTTTCCAAACTCTCTTTCCTTAACGCATCTCTCTCCACGTCTGTCTCTCAGTGCCATCGCTAGATTCGAGCTGTTGATGACCACCGCCGCCACATTCAACAAGCTCCGTTGTTAACCATCGCTAGATTTGGATAGCAGTACACAAAGAAATCTTGGACGCGACGTTCGTCTTCTCCGTCAATCACCATCGCTTGTTGGTCTCCTTCATTCGTCATTCTTCGTTGGTTGTCTTTCATCGATTTCCGACATAGCAAAGGTTTGAGGAAAGAGAGAAAAAAATGAAGATAAAATGACTTATTTTTCTGCAGCGTTGGATTAGATTCAACGATGGTTGACCAAGCTTTTCCCGATAGTTTGATGTAGTAGTAGCAGGGAAAGGATCCTCTCGCCGGATCCTAGTCCTAGTGATAGTAAAGATTCTGTCATCGTGGCCGTTCATGATATATCGTGCGGTTAATTTTCATTAGGTACTATTTATTTTAAAATTTAAATTTTAAAATAATTTCTAACAGCACGATGTACTATAAACGATCGCGGTTACAGTATTTCTAGAATTCATAGGAAAAGAATCCGATGAGAATCCCTTTCCGTAGTAGCAATAGTCACATGTCAAAATTTGAATGAAAAAAGTGAATAGAAAAAGGTGAGTGGGAAATGTAGATAGCATTTCTCTTATCATAAATAAAAGAATAAATTATAGCAATATTTTCTCAATTATAATTAAATTAAAGTAATAATTTCTCAACTAAAAATCCATGACCATTGACTTCTCAACTCATCAAAATGTGTAACTATAGTCCTTTTCATCTACTTTGTTAGCATTTTGTCAAAATAAATTATGTTGGAATGACCATTGATATAATTAGTATCCATCAACTTATCAAAACGTATAGCTATAATCATTTTTGTCAACTTCCTCAGAATTTTATCAAAATAAATTATGTTAGAAAAACCATTACTACACTTAAGTTAGAATTGAGAGACTATAATTGAGTTAAAGTTGACAGACCATTTCTCCAGTTAGACTAAAGTTGAGAGACCAATGACAATGAATTTTTAGTTAAGAGATCATAACTACACTTTTTGATAAGTTAAGAGACCAATGGTAATAGATTTTTAGTTGAAAGATCATTACTCTAATTGAGTTAAAGTTAAGAAATCATTGCTACAATTTACTCTAAATAAAAAGGCTAAAAACTTTGGCCATCTTTCAAAATTTCCAAGATGGGATTGATAATAATTTAAAGTAATAAGAATCATAATTTTTTTTCTTCGCAAATGTCCAAATCACCCCAACTCCAGGAATAAAGCACGCAATCCAAACGCCAACCAACCAGAGGTGCTCGGATACAACCACGACAGCCCAAAATCACCCACAATGTACAACGTTGTCGAACACCCATATTCATTTCATACCCAGTAAATAGTCATCATAGGAGTTGCCATTCATCTTCTTGTGCACTTCCATCCGCATCGCTCATGGGCAGAACAGAAAATGAATCATCGTTTTCAACTGCACCACTATCACCCAACGCATCACTGTGGTTAACCGGCCTGGGAACACTATGTGTCTGAGTCACAGTAAACAGTGGAGCACCATTTGATTCATCTGCCAGCTTGGAGGCTCGAAAACAAAAATCATTAAAATCATCTGCCAGCCATGAAACAATACTAAGTAAATCAACTTAACTACAAGTACATAAACCAAGGTGTGCAAAAATACGAATTCAGCAGAGTGATCAGCAAACCTCTGTCACGACAATAAAATCCAATCGCCAAGGATGGATCAATCAAATCAAGGGGAATGTGCCGTATAACACTGCAAATTACCAGTAGTTAGTATTAAACACCCAATTCAATGAAGACAATTAGTCTTAAAGAATCTTACTTGCAGTGGTAAGACAAAGTATCAGCCTCCAAATCATCCCTTCTTATATTGATTACCTGGCACAACCAACGAAAAAAACCAGTATGCCATGAACAATAGGACAGCTAATGTAATAATTCAAAACATTATCACAAGTATCCAACCCAAATAAGAACAAATAAGAACCCCTGTAACAAGAACATTCCAATGTAATTAATAATTATCACTCCATAAGCTTCTTGTGGTACCATATACCACAGCCAGTCCAAATCCCAGATAAATGTGGGGCCAAAAATGTGTTAGATGAAGTCATTGCACATGGTAGTGGGCAAGAAAAGTGGGGGAACTTGAAACTGATAAGTACATTTTACCTATTATATTTCCATCACTTTACAGTTTATTATTCAACTCATTTATGTCAAAAGGGTAAATTTGAATTCATACACTGGATTATAGACGAACTGGATCTATGAGATGAGTGGAACATTTCCTACTAGTGATGCGCTGCATCACATCCAAGTGTAGTGAAAGAGAGGGAGTGATCATCTAAGGTGTTCCCGGAAGCACCACAGTGGCACCAATTGTGTTGAGTAGACATAGAATTTAACAGACATCTTGCAGGTAAAGAGACTAGTCCAGGAAAGTAGAATATTTTTGGAGACCTGGAATACAGGGGCTTTCACGGGTAAAAAGAGAATTCTAGATAGGCATGGTGTTAGGAGGCAAATCAAGCAAAAGCTTGTTTGCTAGACACTATACCGGTGGAACAAACGCTAGATAGACTGAGTTTATTGGACAGAAACTTCACCATACAACAAGAGAAAAACAAGGGAACAATTTGGATAGTAGAGTTGCTTCTTACTAGGAATAACTTGAAGGGAAAATCCAATAATACTAGAAGATAAAAACTCATAGAAGACAGATATGGCATCTGAATTAAGAGACCGATAATATGAGGCATGAAATGGCTTATAAATCCAGTAAGATAAATAACAGCTACAAGAGCAACTCAGAAATTAGACTATTACAGCTTTCCAACCAGAAAAGTCCCCAAGAAAGAACACATCATGTAGACAGCCATTACTGATGCCTGTAGTAGCCCAAAATCTGACAGTCTCCCAAAAGCTTTCACACCTGGAACTTAAAGACCTGCACTAGAATTTGAACAAAATCCTAAACTATACGAGTCTGCTTTAGTAATATAATATTGACATTGAAATTAACTTGTTTCATGCCGAGACTCGCATTCAAATTTGAACCCCACCCTATTCTCTTCAGTCACTAAAACAACCTATATACATGATAGAGACTCAAGTCTTACATTGAATTTGGGCAAAACCCCAAATTGGAGAAGTCTGATCAGTCACTAAAACATCCTAATTTTATAAATTTTTATTTTGGGAACATAATGAAGAATCGAAATTAACTTGATTCATGCTGATTTTTATACTATTTTCAATTTTCTAAGATGTGGACAGAATGCATGCAGAGTTTCAAAGCTTGAGTGAGGCGATATTCCTTGATTGAGTGGAATACAAAAAAGGATTCATACAGTCCACACCTCATGAGGAGCTCTCGTCACCTACACAAATTAAATCAATAATACGGATTTTCCCAGCTGATGCAATTGCCATAGAGTTTAGCAGTATTACTCTCCACAGTTAGTTCTAGAAAATCCACAATCAAAGAAAAGGACAACCATGAGCGAATTTGGAATGGGAGACAACTGGATGTCACCTAAATCATGACTAGCCACTAGCCTGGATGTCACCCAAATTATGACTAGCCACTAGTCTATCTTAACCTATATGTCCTTAGTATGAGATATATTCAAAATTCATCAAAGAGTATTTGTTTCACATAAGCCATACAACTTCTTTGCCATTTGAAACACAATTTGCTTGTTGAACAATGCAGATTTTCAGATTATTGGCTTTTATTTTGGTTGAAAACATACAAAGATATCTGAACGAGAAGTATTTAAAAATAAATTCCATACCGGCTGAACTTCATGGGGATCAAGGTAAAGTGCTTTTTCATCCTGCACACCAATAATGTAAGTTGACGCACCAGGTTTTCCACCCATGATGCCAAGACTTTGGGGAAAGGTGAATGTCGCCCGCAACGATGGAATGTACCTGATTATAATATCAGAAACAATATTTTATTAAAGAGCTTATAATCACAAAACAAAAATTAGTGAACCAAAGGTCCACCACCAAAATGGTACAACCCTTAGAAAAAAGAAAGAAAAATAAAATCCATCATAAACCTCTTACTTTGTAATGCAACTCTACACTATCCTAAGGCAGCACCTGATAATCAATTAATGATCCCATTTAAGTAACATCAATGGTCTAAAGGCTCCAAGTTAACTGTATGGTTCGATGAGACTTATAAGCTTACAGTTTTGGGAAAGGACTTCCTAAATTCTTAATCTAACAATGTAAGAAAAAGGAAACAACAAAAGCTAAATAACACTAACTCAAACAGCTAGACAACAAATAAAATGACCAAATATTCCCCGCGTCAGCAACTCAGCATATACCAATCATAATCATCCGTGTACTATAAATAAAAGAAGCACCTGGGGTTGACTTTTTCAAGTCCAAGAACCAAAGGAACCAATAAAAGAATAGGCGTCCAATCAACTTGGCCTCTTGAGAACTCCAAACAGTGTCTAGAAGCATCTTCAATGCAGACTACCGGGGCTCCACCTCGCTCCCCATCTTCGTCCCCAGAAACAATATAAACAGCCATTGGAAGTGGCTGATCATCAAGGTCAGTTGCTTCTCTCCTACATCGTACTAGAGTCTCCCAAGTGCGGCACATGGCATATGGGCCAACCCATGATCCGGCAGCGAGGTCATAAGCCCTTCCAGCCTGAAGAAGATTGTGGATGGAGAAAGTTGATGTTTCGGAATCACCGAAATGATACAAGATCCCAATATATGCTTCATCTAAAGGCTGCATAACAGAGATATAAAAAAACATGTATGACTAATCAGATTCCTGAATGTGATTTAAGAAAATATATGTAAAGGGCTAAGATGTGAACTGCAAACATTTTAAGGCAAAACTATATCACAGAAAAAACAATCCTACCTCACCCAACTTACCTTGTGCAAGGGCCTTGTCCAAGATCTTCCCAATCTATGGAAAAGCAATGCCTGCAAAAATATACGCTAGTCATTCACTACTTTTTTTTTTTTTTAAGAAGAGGAAGAAACAAAATATTATTGCATATGACAACAAAATTACAAAAAAAGTAGACAAGATGTCCACAAAATAAAAAATAAAGGCACACAGAAAATCAACAAGCACAATCCCCCTAAAAGTAAAGCATCTATGAAGACACCAAAAAGTTATCTAATTGCAAAGACCGAAGCCATGATCAAGAAACCTTAACAATAACATTCACACATGTACCAGTTATTAACCACATAAGAATGCAAGAACCCAAAATGGATAAAAGACTGTACCATACCTGGGCTACAAGCATCTGACTACTCCGAAGCATGCAACCCCAATTTACATCACTAGTGTACTTTGAATTTCCAATAGCCTCAAATCCTAGAAATAAATATGTACATGTTGATTTTTATCCACAAACTCATAAGTGCTAAAGTTAAAAATGGTGTTTGCAAGCCAAACCTTTACGATATGTCATCAAAATTCTTGATGAGAAATCCTGTTCAAATGCTCCTAAGCCATTATTAATAGGTGCATCTCCGGAGGAATCATCTTGTGAGACCTTATAGCACACACCAAGAAGCCATATGTCACTAGCAGAAGAAATTCCAATCCTGCTGGATCCAAGTACATGCTCTTGAATTCTCCTCATAGACCCACTACTCACAGCTTTCCTCACAGCTGCTGTCCATCCATTGTTTCTAGAGTGACTTTCCTTCTTGTCAGTAATTGATGACTCACTATGTGTTTCGAAGATTGAGAAAGCGGACTCAAAGAAGTTTGACCACAGGGATGCCTTATTGTGCTTACTGTCCCTAGATCCTGAATCTGAACAAGCAGATGATGAACCTCTATCTGTTGAATCTGTTGAACTTTTAGAAGAATATTTCGACGCAACAGCCGTCTCACAAAAATCCTTCATCAGCTAGTCATGAAGCATCATATAATGCTAAACTTGCTCACACAAGCAACCTGAGTTTTAAGCATCCATCTCAGTCCAGCGGTAAAAGAAGCAGCAAGTTCCAAAGAAAACCAAAATGAATAAATAAAGAAGCATGTTTACGGCAAGTTATGTGCAATAATATTATTCAAGAACTAAGGCGGAATTTTTCAATCCTCAAATTGAAGTATTCAATTGTAGGCGAGAATGTCAAAGAATCCATCCATATAGCCCAAGAAAAAGACACAGAGGAAGCAAACAAGTATAATTAATTTGCAATTAATCGTGCAAACCAGCAATTGATCAATCGAGATTAAGGAAACAACAAAGGATGGGATTGCCGACCAGTCAACCAATTTCTCAACCCCAAATCAATACGTAAGATTAAAAACATACATACTTGCATGAATACATTAGCTTGAAATTACACGAAAACCGTCTCCAACTGAGGGCTAGGCCAAAGGGCTTGTGGGCCCCACCGGGCCAAAACCACCAAATCAGGCCAGCGGGCTGGCCATCTCCAGCCAGCCAGCCAGCCCGCTGCAGCCAATCTGAACTGTTTCATGAACTCAAGCTCAAACAAGCGGAAAATTCAATCGAAGAATCGAGCCAGCCAATCTTAACAAACCATCCAATTGAAATCACACTGTAGTTTACAAAATTAGGCGTTTTTTATGACATCACAAATCTAATCTATGCTTCAATTTAAATACAGAGAAGGATAGATTTCTAAATTCACAAGAAAAGCACAGAAATTTGGGACATTCAAGAGAAATCCATTAAATTGGAGCATAAATACAGCTTAAATTCAAAAAAATACGAACATGCATAAATAATTAAATTTATTACAGATGAACATCGAAACAATGGTTTGAGAAAAGGAAAAGAGAGACGGACCAGAAGATTTGGGGTATCTCTGAGGAAACTTGATGCGAGGTATCCTCTTCATCGCCTGGGCTCCAAGTTCCAACCATCTCTCTCTCTTTCTGTAGTACCAGTTCCTCCGGAGATGACGATTGAAAAGAAGAGCTAAAATCTTCCACCAGCGATTTGTTTGACAACTCAGGGAGGAACAGAAGTTGCTATAAAGGTCAAGGGTTAGTTCAAGGGTGCGGGTTGCGGCCCTTGATCCACTCTTTTTTCAAACTGGGTTGGGCTAGTCAATCTAAATCCCTGATCCACTCTTTTTTTCAAACTGGGTTGCAACTTGCGGGGTCGGAAAGTCAATCTAAATCCTGATCCACTCTTTTTTCAAACTGGGTTGGGCTAGTCATCAAGTTCGGGTTCTATCGGGTCCTGTTTGCCCACTTCTTTTTTTTTTTTTTTTTTTTTTTTTTTGGAAAAAAAAAATTTTCTAATTTGTTTTTATATCATTCTATTTCAATTCTTCACATTATATTCTCTCCCAACAATCTTTCTTTTAATTTTTTTCAATAATTTTCTTGTTGATAAGGATTCTCAATCATTTTATGTCTCAGATTTCGAGTGTCACATGTAATGTCTGAGTGACTTTGCAGATTTCTTGTCGATAAGGAATCTCAATAACGGATTTCGAGTACCACGTGTCGATATCTGAGTGACTTTGCAGATTTCTTGTCGATAAGGAATCTCAATAATTTTACGTCTTGGATTTTGAGTGTCACATGTCGATATCTGAGTGACTTCGCAAATTTCTTGTCGATAAGGAATCTCAATAATTTTACGTCTCGAATTTTGAGTGTCACGTGTTGATATCTGAGTGACTTTGCATATTTCTTGTCAATAAGGAATCTCAAAAGAAGTATGTAGTAGGCATTTAAATTTTAATGTTGTTTAAGTTTAATGTTATTTAATGTTGTTTAATATGTTTAATGTTATTTAATGTTGTTTAATATGTTTAATGTTGTTTAATGTTACTTAATGTTATTTAATGTTGTTTAATGACTTATGTAGATATAGGAAAAAAATTGAATTCTTAAAAAAAATTTTAAATTGTAAAAAAAAAAAATCAAATATTATGGCTAGCTGATGTCAGCAAGTAGCCGTTGGATTCAAATTGTTGGACCACCCTGAGCTGGCTGGGTTGGGCTAGCGGGTTGGCCCTTTCATCCTTTTTTGGCCCAGTGGGGCCCACAAGCCATTTGGTCTAGCCCTCAGTTGGAGATGATTTTCGTATCATTTTGAGCTATTTTCAGCCTCATGGCCCTCTGGTTGGATCAGATAGAGATGGCCTTAGCTTCCCAATATCCAAAGAGCAAGAGGGTGATTGCAAAGGTGTAATGGCGTGCATTGGCTGATTTTTTTTTTTAATTCTTTTTTTTTGTCCTTATCATTAAATAAAATTATTATATAATTTTTGGTTAAAATTTAAAGTTTTGAAGCCTTTTTCATTAGTTTTTCTTTTATTTTTTTATTTGATGATTCAATATGGTGTATAACGTCGTTTTTTCTTTGTATGTTCTTAGTTTATTTTTGGTTTTATTTTCTTGTCGTCATTTATTCAGGT
The DNA here is from genome assembly GCF_042453785.1 of Malus domestica. Classification (NCBI taxonomy): domain Eukaryota; kingdom Viridiplantae; phylum Streptophyta; class Magnoliopsida; order Rosales; family Rosaceae; genus Malus; species Malus domestica. Next base: position 74,177 of record NC_091667.1, on the reverse strand, counting down.
AAATTGTGTAAAAGGGTGTGGCAAAGAGTATCTATATACTCTTTGTGTTTTTCTCAATACACACAATGCAAAAGTTGTTCAGTTATGTCTCTCAGATAAAAGAGAGGAAAATCCTAAGCCAAAACACATTAATGCTATCCATTTTATATTGATCGAAGTGAGAGATTTGCTAGCACATTTAAATCGACCACTCCATCATTGGTTGCTAGTGTATCAGTGTGGATACTTTTAGAGGCTCAACACTTGCGGAGCTTCGTGTGATCAACCATGAAGAGGAAGAATGCAAGCATGAAAGGAAAGATTGAATTGTGAGTGATCCAATCACGCGGCATGCACGTGGCTAGAGATTCAAGTAAGTTAATCTCTTTCTTTCTTTGTTTGTTGCTTTATCAATTACAATGAACCAAGTATATAATTGGGATAACATATTGCATGTATTATTTGAATTGAATTAATCCCAATAATATGCTCAAAAACCCAACACAAGTGACGCATACCGAGATCTTGTAATACTTCATCAATATTTATGTAATCGAAGTGTAGTGGATGATGCAAATGCCCATTTTGTCCTTCATAATAATTTTATAACACATGTAGTATGAACATGCACAAAGAGGCTAAGTCTTGTGTTTGTAGCATTTAAGTAATTAAATTGTAATGACTTTACAATTTAGGTCCATTTGCTTGTTTATGCTTTCAAATTACTAAATTGTAATACCCTTGCAATTTAGTTATGTTGTTTGTTTATGTTTTCAGTTTAGCTCTCTAAGCTACCAATGTCATTTCAATATGTAGTGTGTTTTTATTTTGAAATTGATAAAAGTAAGCCCTTTTAGTAGAACACCTTATATCATTTTATGTTTAACCATTAAACATACAAACAAAAAATATGAAAAAATAAAAATAAAATGAGAGTATAAGTGTATTTGCAAGTGGTGGGAGAATGAACCAATTTGACATGGGCTATTACTTTTCTCGTACCCACTGTTTTTTAGGGCTGGATGTAACCTAAATTTTTGCTACCCAAGGAAAGACGATGCCCACCCAAGTGGTGGATATAGCCCCATTTTCCAGTATTGGGGATGAAATTTTTCACTAAGACTTCATATATATGTATAGGAAGCCTTTAAGGGAAGGGGTCCCTATTTTTTTTTTTATAAAAATGAAGATTAGTTGTGGGGTCCACACCACATCAAACTTTAATGATCCGAACCGTCTAATTTTCAAGTTGTACCTCATAGATCATACTTGCAAAATATTAGCCAAATCGGAAATATTTAACACATCTAATTGGGTTTAAAGAAATGAACAAATACTTTGTTATATAAAGAAACAAGGAAATTTGATCTTGATAATTATGACTTACAAAATAGACGGTTCGGATCGTTGAAATTCGATTTTAATGGGGATCCCTTTGCATAAAGGGCATGTATATTTGTGTGTGTGTATATATATATATATAGTAGCCTCGCAGAGTATATATAAAGCCACCATTGAAGATGCTCGAGGACGGTGATGTCATTGTGCGACCGTAGGAGTTCCGAACGAGGCTACAACGTCTAGAACAATAGTGGGAGTCTTTTTATAACCACCAAAAGCCCTGGTCTATGTAGTAGAATAATTCTTCCACTCCTAATGCTTGTAGTTGATGCCGCCCAACATCCCAATAAGACCATGTTTCTTAGCTTTATTCAAAAGCCATTGCAAGTCTATAGATTAGAGCAAAGGTATTTCTTCATAGGGGTGAGCACAGTTCGATTTTGGTCTCGTTTGTATCATACTTCATCAATTCAAAAACTACCGAGCACCGGTTAACTTCGTATCTTCAAGGACCCATTGAAGGATTCATGCTGAGGCACCCCTGCTGAAGTACAAAAGTTCCTCTCCAATCAAGAGACCAATCACAACAGGATACGTGTCAACATTAGAATAAAGCTCTTAAAGTCTCACATCGATCGCAAATGGAAGTGAGTGACTCTCTTCAACTATAAAAAAATAAAAAATAAAAAAAATAAAAAAACCGTTCTCCTACAATTAATCTCTAATGTCATTATTGTATTTAAACTTGTCATTAGAACTCGCTAATGATGATAATGCTTGAACCTATGCATTGTGTACGCTCTTCACTATTAATGAGAATTTCTCTACCTCGTGTAAGTAGCCCAACTTAGGGTGAACCACGTACATTTTGTGTTTGCTTCCATATCTCTATCTCTTTACATATTATCCTTACTAGGTGAACAGAGCAACCTTGTGAAGTCACAACTTAACACTTTACGTTGTTCCAAAAGTCCATCCGATTTTATGCATCAACAAGTCTAGTTTACCGCTCATACTAGAACATATATGGATATCTCTACAATTTGGTTTGGTTTTTAGGTTACATAATTAGTTCTGTATGTCTCAATTTATAGGTTCAATATTATGGTTTGTGTCGTACTAGGTTACATACTTCCCCTTTACTTGTAAAGTGCGTTTGTTGCACCAGACTATTTCGGATTGGACTAGTTTTAGGGACTAAGTTGGACTGCCTTAGACTAAACTATGTTGGACTAACTTAATGAAGCTTTTGGTGCAATGTCAGACTAAGAAGTTGAACTAACAATAATAATAATAATAATTATTATTATTATTATTATTGTATTTTCTTTTCTTTTCTATTAAAAATATCAATATGGAAAAAAGGGCATCTTCTTCACAAATTGTTGGTACTCCTCTGCACCTTGGAAATTGCAGAATTTCCAATATCAAATGCTTAACCCAAATTCGAGAGAAATAAGAAATTGTTCAATTTGATCAAAACCAATTGACATCCCAGAAAACTCATAAATCCAGCCTCTCTTCACAAACCAAACGCAACGAATTCACATAATCCGTCAAATGTTTTGAGACTTCAAAGAACAAAACAAGTAAAGTAAAGTAAAAAAAAAAACAAGGAGAGGGAGAGAGAGAGATTGGTGGTGGTTTGGACTGGTGGTGTGATCTTGCCGAAGTTTGGTGAGTGTAGGACGCGACGCGAAGAAGAAAGCAGGGAAGGACGCACTGCGAAGAAGAATGCAGTGAGGGTCTTTGCAGTCCCATGGTATTTGGGGGTCTCGCTATGACGCTTTAGTGAAAGAGTTAGTGAACGCGAGTCCCCTTCAATCCCATTAAACATAGTCCACTGTGTAACAAACACAAGACTGTACTGATGAGTAGTCTAGTCTCGTCTAGTCCAGTGAAGGTTAGTGAAGGCAAGCAAACATACTCGTAATGGACAAAGAGGCCTTGCTAGTGTTGGAGAACTAAACCAAATTTCAGCTATTGAGTTAAGAGTCACGAATATGGATTAATAAAAGATAGAAATCCTAGAGTTGTGATGATTGAGATTACTAGAGTCAGTTATTTCTCTACATGTTTCAGTTACAAAGTTGTTCTTAATTAGCTAAATAAATTATGATGTATTGTATTAGCTATAAAAGCCATGCACTGTTATATAGTTTTTATATGTGAAAAAATAAAAAAATTTTCACACTAAAAACGTCTCCCTTCTCCACTACACCAAGTTTTAATTAAGATTTCTCCCTTCCTCCTACAACAACTACACAAAGTTTTAATCAAGATTTTTTTTCCCTTCCTCCTGCAACTAGTAGTAGACTAATTGGTGAAAGGCAACAAACGAATTCATTTGATCATGTAGAAAGAATCCCCTTAAATTATACATAAACAAATATAATTAACTAAAGTCTCATTTTTCATCGCCAGTCCAGTTGTTCTTCATCTTGGGACCAGTAGGCCCTTCTTCCCCTAACACTTCATTTGGTAGATTCTCTACGAATTTCTCAAATGCAGATTTGAGCTTTCCAGGCAAAAGTTTCTCCACCTTTTTTAGTTCGTCGGTAATGTCATAACTAAGTTTTGGACCCCATTCCCGACAGTAGTTGAGCCATGGTGGCTCGGAAATAGCGGAGCCCAAATAGTCAGCTGCAATGATTATAGGCTGGCTTCGTCCCGTGTCCAATACCATCTTACTCTTGGCAGCATCATTTCTTATTCCTATTCCTCCAGTGCCTTGCAATACAAGTCCTGGCTTGGCATAAAAAGCATGGCCGTGCAAAGATGCATAGGTCACGGCTTTGTTCCCACCACCATTCTGAAACTCAAGCTCGGAAGCGTCCACCCATATACCCCCGCTGTGCTGCGAGAAGTAGACCTTCCAGAGTTCCCCAGTAAAATTGCTGATTCGTAGGGTCACGTGCTCCCAGTCGCCAACATGTTCACCAATTTTCCCCAGGGAGATATTCAGAAACTCAACTTTGGCCCTGGCGGGGCCATTGAAAGGGTAGAACACCCATATAGCGATGTCAGTAAATGTTGAGCCCAGCATGGGCTTTATATGTGCATAAACCTGAGAGCTGGGTAGATCTCCTTTTTTCACTCTTTCATTGGCGCTTTTGTCGACGGGTAGGTCCAACCAATACGAGCCGTCATTTGAGCCACCTTGGGGAAGATTGGAGCCAGTTGCTTCGATCGCAATGGGGTTTAAATCATCGTCCTTCTTGTACAGAAGGGCCCCATTGGTGAAAAACCAACCCACCGAAGAAGGGAGGTATACTTCTTCAGGATGGAAGTATATAAATGGAGAGTAAGCTTCAAGTAATGCCTCAATTTGAGTTAGGTTAGGCATAGATACTTGGGGATTAGATATGGCGGCGTTTTTCAAACAAGCCACAGTTGACAACCCACCATTTTGTAGAGCAGCTATAAAAGTGCCAGCGGAGACACCCATGGCTTGGGTCCCCCTGTTGCTGGGTCTGAGGCTAAAGACATTGAATCCATTGGCATCGCTGGCGGTACCTGGTCCCCAGATCCACGAGTCGGCCTCGCACTCGTCAGTGAGGCTGGAACGAACGCACCTGATTTTATCGAGGGATGGCTTCTCCGGAGAGCTAGTGACAACAAGGCCTATGGCTTTATAACCATCTGAGGCGGTGGGTAACCAGACATAGCCATTGCCATCTTTCTTGATGTTCAAGAACTCACTGCTCCAAACGAGAGTGAAATCAACTGGTTGCCGCAGCAAGGGCGAAGAAGGGTCATCGTCGTTGTCTTTTGTCTGTTTAGCAGCAAGGGCCCATCCGCAAAGGGGTTTGTTGTTGGGTTGGCTGTAGCAGCCAAGCATGTAGAATCCTTGGGGTAGGGGTGAAGGTTCGAAGAAGCTTGCCCCAAGGTTGCCTGGTCCCCCCTCATGAGTAGCCCAAACTTTGTTGAAAGACGATATTTGACACACTAGTAATCCTCCCAGATCGATCATTCCACTTGCGAACCCATTACCTAATAAAATATGATCCATATATATCATGTTCATGTACACCAGTAAATATAGATTAATTGGCATTACCACTGGAAAGTATATTATATAAAACTCAGAAATTACAACAACAACAAAGTCTTGGGGTATATATAATACGTAGGCATGTGTGTGTGCGTGCGTGTAGAGATATAATATATATGGTTCAAGCTTTAACTGGATACTAAGTTTATACTGCAAATGCATTTGAAGAGAGTACCGATTGCAAATCATCATTGCAACACATATCAGAACTGCCTAAATAGCTAGAGAGATGAACAAGTACGTACCAGGAGGCCAGCTAGGTAATGGAGAGGGAAGCTTGAACGTGGTTTCGATAGGCAAAGCTTTGGTTTTCTTGAAAACACTCGTTGCTGAAGGTGAGAGGGAAAGGCAATTTCCCATTGTTGAGGTCTTAAAAGAAATTAAGATTAAATCTCTATAACCAAATTAATGATATAGATAATCTTCATGGGATGGAAGTTTGAAGCACAATAAGTTCAGCAGACGGAACGAGAAGCATATTCTGTTTCAATTGAAGGGGGATGAAAAAATGATGCAAAGAAGAGTGGGGATAAAAGGGCCGGCCCTTCCCTTGGATGTAACGTGCAAGCAAGCCAATGTGGCCACATAAATGCTTCTAAACATCGTTCAACTTGTCTTGTACACCCAAAGTTGCTTCCTTAGGGGAAAAATATTGTCGTGTACTATGCAACTTCTCATCTCCGTTGGCATTACAAATGGTCATGCCAACCCTACCACAAATAATGATGATACTCAAAAGATAAGATCAACTCATTGTAATTTTGGATGGAAGAATTTATTATTATTCTTTTTTCTTAAAAGGGGACTAATTGGTGGCTTCGGTTTGTCAATCCATCATTTCAGGGGCTGAGAAGACTCACAGAGAGATTTTAACCTCTACCCGACCACCATCGTGTGATTCATCATAATCAGGAATCAAACCCAGAACGTGTCGTGTGAAATATAGGCCTAAAATTCATCACTATTTGGACATACAAAGAGGTCGTTTGATAACTGACACACCTCAACCTAGATTGAGGCATGCTGGTTGTCACGTGAGGGTGACGTAGCCATGTGCACAGTGCATAAGCAATAGAGATATAAGGAAATGCGAATGAATAAAAAATCATACTACTAAAAGTACTAGCTAAAATAAGGTGCTAGTGTGAGATTAAGTGTGAAATACACAATTAGAGTATAAATAGCCTAAGTGCAGTCCGACTGGACAAGTACTAATTATACAACACCCTAAAGTGATCCTACATTTATGATGTTCTGTCAGAACCACCGTCGAAATCCCCGTGAGTCACCAAAGCAGTTCTACCTAAAACTTGGAGGGGAGCAAAACAGAAAGTGTGAGTGGGCAAAAAAAAAGCTTTTCAAATTCATTTCATTTATTAAAAGCACTAAACCCTCGCCGTAAAACCTGTATAATTTCCCAGAAAAATAATATATGCTATATCAGAAATCATGCTCAGGAGGAAAATTCATAGAAATATACCATGCCAAAGTATCTCGAAGAAATGCTATAAGTAATCCAGTTAAAATATATCAATGCCCGATATCATATCAGCCGGATCCACCTAACGTGACCTGCCCGGTTAAGTCTATAACTCATAACCAATCTCAATCATATCAAATCCTGCACACGAGTCGGAACCACCTAAACTGGTCTGTATGACAAGACTAGGTGTAAAATAAATATGCTCTAGTGTTACGATCACGTGAAGACTGTACGAATGATCGCGGGTCACCTACGAGTCGGAACCACCTATAATGGTCTATACGACAAGTCTGTGCACCTAACTTGGATCCAAGGTGAGCATATGGTGCGGAAGGTGAACATCACGTGAAGGACTGTGTCCTAATTCTGGGCGGGAGCACTAACACTGAGGTGCAGGTTTATGAGCTCTCAATGCATCACATCATATCTCGCATAACTAAAGCAATCTCATATCTATAATTTATGAACTTACCTAGCACTTACCTGTGTGTCCGCAGCACCAATCATAAATATATGCAACTACTAATGCATAAATAAAATAGGTAGATACTTTGCATGGCATTTCAAAATGTATAATCATTCAAATTCATTTTTTGGGAAAAATCTCAAGTATATAGGTATATACAGAAAACCAAAAGCCCACTCACTGGTATGTCGAAGGGTCGTAGCCCCCGAGCCTTGATTGATGGCGCTTGTTCTCTGGATAGGTCTCACCTATATGCGAAATAACTAAATAAACGTTAATTAAAGCACACAACCAAAATTAGCTAATAACTTCACATACAATGCTCAAATGGGATGTTTGAATATACCAACGTGATCTACTCAACCTCATGAACATCCTCATATTTTTAAAATAATTTTTGGACCACCCACGCGCCGCCATGCACTGGTAAGGGCATGGCCAGACGCTCCCCCACAAGTGGCCAAACCCTAACTGAGCCTAACGGCCGTTAGGAATATTCCGTTAAAACCTTAATAAAAGTTAACGGCGTTACCTGATGCCGTTAGAATATTCCGTCAGACTTGACGGAATATTCTCCTTTGTCTTCCTTGGTTCGCCGGTGCCGTTGCGATCGCCGGTTTCTGGAAAATATTCAAACCTCCATTTCTTACTCACTTTTGCACCAAAATCCATGAAATTTGTCTCAAAATGAAGCTTAGAATGAGTAGAACACATTCTTACCACTTTCAAGCCTTGAAATCCACGGGATCTGGCTGAGAAACCTTGATAATCTGGCTAAATTTTGAAACTCGTCAAACTAAGCTTCCCGATGTCCAAAGCACTCCAACTTTCTTCCCCAAGCTTCGTGAAGATGTTCTAAAGCTTCTTAGGACCTCAAAACTCCTTGAAAAGTCCACAATTATGATCACATGAATAGTGCTCAAAATCGGGGTTCTTGGTTTCTTGGGAAAACGAAGGCTTCACGTCCAATGACAGGTATAGATGGGTTCCTAAGCTCATAAGGAACACGAAAATGGCTTCCAAAACCTCGATGTGTGCCTGAATTGATTGGTTCATGAGTTGACCGTACAATTGTACGGATAATGGATGAAAACTGAGAGAGGGAGGACATAGAAAGGTCAACGGGTAAGGGTATGGATGTGTGTGAGTGTGTGTGGTCCTAGTTGGCAACAAAACAACCAACCACAAACTAGGAAAAATTTAGTTCTAGTTGGGTCCAAACAATTAGGACTTAACATGAATTTGGACCACAACCCAAACATATCACCCACAACACCAACTAACGTCCAAGGGCAATTTAGTCATTTCACGCCATCGATAAAAAAATAATTCGGGACGGGCTATGACAATAACCATATCCTTTTACGTTTTTTTTTTTCATTTTTTTTAAATTGAAAATTTTTTTGGTAACTAATTTTAGTTAAAAAAATGAAAAATACTCTTTTAGAGTGTGCAAAATTTGGATTTCAATTTTCAGCTTTCATTTTCTTTTATAAAAAACCCAAAACTAGTTACCAAAAAAAATTTCATTTAAATAAAAAATAAAAAAGTTATTGTAAACACGAAATTTTCTGAAACGAAAGAGACAAGAACAACGTGCACAAACAAATATTTGTATTTGATGATTTTGGGTTACCATCTCTCTCTATTTTGATCCTCTGATTCGATCTCCGTAAGGTATTGATTTGTGGATGTTTTGTTGATCCAAGGGTCGTCGAGGCTTGATCTTGGATGAACTGTTGAAAGTTTCTTCAAAGGGTCGTGGGCTTGATCTTTGAAGGTGGATTTGAGCGGATCTTCAAGGAGCCGTTGGGACTTGATCTTGAGGATGAGTGTTTCTTCAAGGGCCGTTGAGGCTTGATCTTGAATAATGGTGATGAACGGATCTTCAAGGGCTTTTTGGGCTTGATCTTGAAGAATAGTGATGAACGGATCTTCAAGGGCTTTTGGGCTTGATCTTGAAGAACGGTTGGATGTGTGGATTTGTCGACGTTGTTGATCCAAAGGGCCGTTGGGGCTTGATCTTGGATGAACGGATGATGAACAATGGTGCTTTCTTCAAGGACCGTCGGGGCTTGATCTTGAATTGGTGGAAGTTCTTCAAGGGCCTTTGGGGCTTGATCTTGAATTGGTGGATGGTTGATCCAAGGGCCGTCGGGGCTTGATCTTGGAAGAACGATGAACGAGGAACGAAGAACACTTTCTTCAAGGGCCGTCGGGGCTTTGATCTTGAATTGGTGGATGATTGTTGATCCAAAGGGCCGTTGGGGCTTGATCTTGGAAGAACGATGAACGAAGAACGAAGAACACTTTCTTTAAGGGCCGTCGGGGCTTGATTTTGGAAGAACGATGAACGAAGAACGAAGAACGCTTTCTTGATTCTTCGGGAACCTGGATGCTTGAGAGCTTCGGAGTTTCAGAGCTTCAAAGCTTCAAGAATTTTGCCTAATGATTTTGGTTCCTCCTCTAATGAATGAATTAGCCTTCTATTTATAGAAATTTCCAAGGCCTAATTTTGAATATAATATTCCAGATGAAATAAGTCGTTTCTGCCAGGTGTTGACACGTGTCCTGTTTGATGACTTTTCCAACTTATTTTGATTTTTTGTTTAGACACACGCTATGTGTAAATTTATGTAATACATGAGCGTTGAAATTTTGATTTATCGGTCAACATTTATTTACCGAAATTTCGATGTCTACAAATGCCCCCACTTCAAGACGCATTGCATACATGTGCTTGTCGCGTGTAGGAGATGCGTTTTGAAGTCCCTTAATGTAGATGTCGATCTAAGGGCCATCGAGGCTTGATCTTGAATTGGGCTGGAGATTTCTTCAAGGGCCGTCAAGGCTTGATCTTGAATTTGTTTGGAATTTCTTCAAGGGCCGTCGAGGCTTGATCTTGAAGGTTGAAATTGGACCACAAGGAGCTTCATGTGGTAGATGATCTTTGGCTTGGGTAGTGAATGAATCAGCACGTATTTGTTTTTTGCGCTTTGTTGACTTTCTACAGCTTTGATCTTGAACTGGGTTGGAGGATTTTCTAGATTCCTCCAATTGTTGATTTTCCACAGCTTATTCTTGAACTAGGTTTTGATTCAAGAGTGGTAGACACTTGATCTTGAATTGGACTTGTGATTTCTTCAAGGCCGTCAAGGCTTGATCTTGAATTTGGCTGGAAACTTCTTCAAAGGCCGTTGAGGCTTGATTCTTGAAGGTTGACTCGAACACATGACAAGCATGCACGAGGTGAAGGTGACGACTTGTTGCTCTGTTCAATCTTTCTAATTCACACCTGAGCAATTTGGTCAACGGTATGATCTTCAAGATTGATGGGCTCTTCTTCCAGTTGGTAACTTGATCTTTAAGGATTTGATTCAAGGGTGGTGAATCGACACGTGCAACTCACAACGCCTAGTAAGCCGACCCAAGAATTTGAGGGTCAAATCGAATTCACCGTCCAGAATGATTGCAACCCTGATGATACGAGATACTTTTGATTTTGAAGAAGTAGCGGATAACTCAGCACGTGCTTTGTTGCACTTGTCTCCATATGCTTCAAGGTATCATTTTCATTTCCTTTATCTGTTCCTCAGGTAGATGTGGCATCTTCTCGAGTTCCTCATCTCAGACTCCTTCTGTTGAGTTGACTGTGCATGCTGCATTCTTCTCTGCTTATTTCTTCTGCATGTTGTCTCCACGTGCTGCAAGGTATCATTTTCACTTGCCTTATCTGTTCTTCAGGCAGATGTGGCAGCTTCTTTGGAAGTACAGCAGCAGTGGGAGACGAGTACTCAAGAGTAGTGCTAGGTAGGTAATCAGGGAAGGGTTCCCAGCAGTCGGTTCCTTACCCGAGTTTGAGTGGAAGTTCCGGCATATTGTTTTCTTTATCATTGTCTTTGTAGGTAGGAACAAGGACAAAGGAAAGGACAGGGAGAACGCATGATATGAGATACTCTTGCTTTCTACCCTGGTGATATGAGATACTTTTGCTTTGGAGTCATTGGCTTGCAGAGGTACCCCAAGGAATAAGGAACACTAAGTGACCCGAGAGGCTTCGTTGGGAAGGCATTCTCGGAGATGAAGAAAGGTTCTATAGGTCTGCCCTGCTATGAAGGGTGAAGGTGGACATTTATATGGATTAATAACCGGTACTGTTCTTTCACTCTTGTCGACAACCGTTGGATGATTGAACAGTAAACTTCACGTGTTTTCTCCTTCACCGAAAATCTTCGTCAAATTGCCCGTGATTTGTGCAAAGTTGAGTGTGCATATGACAGGTGTTGACGCGGCTGAAAAAGACTGGCGCCTCTTCAATATCTGGGATCGACGCTTCGACAAATTGCCCGTGATTTCCGCAAAGCTGAGTTTGCGCGTGACGGGTGCTGACGAGGCTGAAAAAGACTGGCGCCTCTTCGATATCTGGGATTGGCGCTTTAACAAATTGCCCGTGATTTCCGCAAAGCTGAGTTTGCGCGTGACGGGTGCTAACGCTTCTGGAAAAGCAAGATGCTTCTCCGATTTTTGAGCTTGCCTCCTTGATTTTTTGAATTGGCCTCTTCGAATTCTGAGCTCGCTTCTTCAATCTCTGAAATCCCGTCGAGTGTTGATTTTTATAGAGGCATGCAGTTCGTTTCAAAGCACACTTGAATTTTTTTTTTTTGCTTGTAGAAAACTCCCTTCGTGCACTTATAAGATCTTGATTTTGTCCGACTTCTTATTTCTTCAACACCTTTGAAAATGTCTGGACCCTCCGACCGTCGTTTTGATTTGAACCTTGGTGAAGAGGCAGCCCCGTCTTCTCCAGATAACATATGGCACCCATCCTTCATATCCTCTACTGGTCCTCTTACCGTTGGGGATTCGATGATGAAGAATGATATGACCGCTACGGTGGTGGCTCGGAACCTTGTCACTCCCAAAGATAACAGACTACTTTCCAAGCGGTCTGATGAGTTGGCTGTTAAGGATTCTGTGGCTCTTAATGTGCAGGTTCTGTGTCTAATATGGCCCAATGCCTATTTGCTCGAACCCGTCAAGTTGAATCATTGGCGGCTGAAGTGATGAGTCTCAAACAGGATATTAGAGGGCTCAAGCATGAGAATAAACAGTTGCACAAGCTTGCACATAACTATGCTACAAACATGAAGAGGAAGATTTGCCAGATGCAGGAATCTGAAGGTCAGATTTTACTTGGTCATCAGAGGTTTGTGGGTTTGTTCCAACAGCATTTACCTTCGTCTTCTGGGGCTGTACCGCGTAATGAAGCCTCAAATGATCAACCTTCGGTGCCTTCTCTTCCTAGGGTTCCGCCGAGTGGTGTGGCTTCAAACAGTCAACCTCCGGCGCCTCTCATTTTTGGGGCTCTGCCGAGTGGTGAGGCGCCACCTGATCGTCCTTGAAAATCCCCTCTTGTAAATTTGATTTGATTTGATTTTTTTTTAAAAGGTATGTATAATGCAAATTTATGTAAAATTTCCAGAAAAATAAATGAAATGGACTTCTATTTCTCTCAATGCTTTTTTTTTTTTTTTTTGCTTTCTGTGGTGCTCACACCATCACCACTAACTAGATGATGGCCACCATAATCATACCGCACCATGACCCTTTCTCTTGTTTTTTATTTTTTATTTTTTATATACAATGCTTTTGGTGCCACGTACATATATATAATACATACCAACCATATACACACACCCACCTTTTTCTTTTGCTTTTCGGTGGTGTTCACATCCACCATTCTTTTTATTTTTTTATTATATATAGTCTTTTTCTTTCTTTTGACTGGCACTACCACTACTATTCCTTTCTCATTTTTTATTTATTATTTTTTTTTTCTTTTTGCTAGCACTACCACTACCACTCAATTTTTTTTCTTTTTTTTTCTTTTTGCTCGCACATGGTGCCAGATGCACCATCCATTTATATTATTTATTTATTATTATTTTTATTATTTATTTATTTTTTATTTGTTATTTTTTTTATTATTATTATTTTTTAATATATATTTTTTTTGTATAAATTTGGGTTCTGGGCGAGAAGGAAAGCACGGGTCTCGCCAGGAGGTGAGGAAGAGTTGGAAGTCGGATCAGGTCATGGAGTCCGATGCCGATTTAGGCACGAGATGAGCGAATTCAGGTGGGGCGATGGAGGTCCACGAAGTACCGGCTCTGCCACATGGAAGAGCCCGATTGGACAAGAACGACGTCGATGAACTCGTAGCTCCCGGAGGTGACGTTGTCGGAGGAGGTCCATTTCGTCTTGCAGATCGCCGCATTGTGTCCCAATCCCCTTAGAAACAACATCACGCTCCGCCGCAGAGCCGACCTGCTGCTGCTGCCGCCATTGGATCTCAAACACGCGAACGCCTCCTCCGCCTGGGAAACGTAAGAATGGAGCAGCATCAGGTACGAGTCCGCATTTCCAGAAACGGCCATGGACCTAAGGACGGAGTCGATCACGTCCGCGTCAGAGGCCGAGTCGACTCGGTCCGAGTCGGACTCGTTGTCGGGAAAACCAGCGGTGGACGACTCGTCGTCTTGGAGGAAGCGATGGACGAGCTCGGAAAGGTAGGGGGAGTTGTAGTCGCCGGAGTGCTCGCTTCCGCTGCTGACATCACTGAGTCCGGAGCTGTATCCGCCGACTAGTCGCTCTTTCACCCGATCGTCGAGCAGGTAAGTGACCCTCTTCGATCTGGTTCTAACAAAACCAGCCATTATTGATTAAACAGTTAATCGAACTCGAAACCTTGGAAGAGTGATTAACTTGCTTTCGAAAAGTATGAGCAGGGGAGGATCTGGGCGACAAGGCTCTGGTTGTTGAATAGAATGACATTGTCCTGCCGTTTTGGGATCGAAGACGATGGAAGCAGAATGGGCCTTTGCGCCGCCAACGATATCAATCGATCTATTGACTTCTGGGCTTGTGAAATGGAGGGAGGCCTGCGATTGCTGGTGTCCTTGCTGAAGTGGACGCCGGTGTTGCCGCAGCCGAACTCCCTCGCCAGGAATGAGTTGTTCTTCATTACGATCTCCCAAATCAGTTGTCCCGGAACGGTAGCCATCGCACCTAGATTCTGTCTTGTAGTTGCAGAGTGACTGAGTGAGAGAGGAGGCAGCACCATGGGTTTCAGCCGCATAGTGAAGAAAAGTTTTAGGCCCAAAAGCAAGACTTATCATTTCTTTCTCCTCATGGTCTTGTATCAGAAGCAGGCTGGGTCCAAATTTTGAATCCTTGAGAACTCAGTTCTTCTAGCTTCGTAGGAATCCATGGCGGATGGAGAAGTTGGGTTGGCAAAGAAAATAGTTGGGCTTATTGGAATTAGAAAGATGGGCCGCCCCCCGCCCTTTTTTTTTCACAAAGAAAATGTTTGTATTTGTAATAAAAAATAGACTCTCAATAGTCAAATATTCAATAAAATCTTATTTTTTATTTTGATGTGACTGAACTCGAAATTGAATGCTCGAGCTGCCTACGTACCCTTCCAAAGAAAAAGATCAAGTCAAAACGTAGTTCAAATACAGATTTTTTTTATTTTTTTTATTTTATTTATTTTTTGTGTTGTACGCAGTTTATGCTCTTGCGAGCCAGGAGCTTCATGCCATGCAGTTTTGACTTGTGCAAGCAAGGAGAATTTGGTGCCGTTTGCAGTTTCAACTCGTGCAGGCAAGGAGCATGTTGTGTCGCCTTTTAAACCCGTGCAGACCAGGAGCGTTGATGTTGCCTTTTATGCTCGTGCAGACCAGGAGCTTTGATGTTGCCTTTTATGCTCGTGCAGACTAGGAGCTTTGTGTGTCCTGCAATTTAGGCTCTTGTGGGCAAGGAGCTTTGTGAATTTGTCAAACGATCCTGGAGAGGCATTCCTTGCAATTTTCATAGCAAGGAGTCTTGACCGAGTGATTGAAGAAGTCTTCAGGAAAGAAATCGCGCATCGTGATGGGGATGGACGATCTATGTGTCGAAATTTCATCATCTTTAACACGTTCACGTTGCTTTGAAGGTTGACAAGAGCTGCTTTGCCCCCTTTCCGATTGGCGGACTTGTGGAGGAGACATACGCTTCTTGTGCAATTTCTTAAGAGTGACTTGAGTCCATCCTTCAACTTTGCTTGTCTTGGAGGATGCCCCCAGCGGTTGAGGTAAAAACCTTGAGTCGGAAGAGCCAGAAGTGATGGTGGTGTAGTTTGACTTCACCACATCGTCAAGATCTAGCTCGATGATTCCTTTCTGAGCCAGCTTCACGATGAGATCTTTTAGCACGAAGCTCTTTTCTGTCGGATGACTGATAAAGTGGTGGAATTTACAGTATCTTGGACTGTCGGTATGATTCATCTCTTCCGGCCGTCTGCACTCAGGCAAACCGATCACATTCTTGTCAAACAGGTCATCTAGCATGGCAACCACATCAGAGTCGGGGAATGGATAAGTCTTCTCCTCAAGCTCCTTCAAAGTGCGTCTACGCATCTCTTGATCACGAAAAGCTTCGGTTTGAATCGCCTTGCCTCGTGTAGGGATTTTGACGGGAGTCGTGTTGACCGTCATTGCTTCTTTGGTGGATTTCGACGCAGCATTCTCCACCTTTGTCTTAAGAACTTTGTCAATCTTGTAGTCAGAGATCGATTATTTCTTCCCATGATGGGCGATGCTTAACTCCATGTCATGGGCGCGGGTGGCTAGCTCTTCGAAGGTCTGTGGTTTGATGCCTTGAAGGATGTATTGCAAACCCCATTGCATACCTTGGACGCACATCTCGATTGAAGAGGTCTCTGAGAGCCTGTCTTTGCAGTCGAGGCTTAGAGTGCGCCATCTGTTGATGTAGTCAATGACTGGCTCATCTTTCCATTACTTTGTGCTCGTTAGCTCTAGCATGCTCACAGTGCGGCGAGTATTGTAGAAGCGGTTGAGGAATTCCCGCTCCAATTGCTCTCAGCTGTTGATGGACTCAGGCTCTAGGTCCGTGTACCACTCAAAGGCGTTTCCTTTCAGCGAGCGCACAAACTGCTTGACGAGGTAGTCCCCTTCGGTCCCTGCGTTGTTGCAAGTTTCAACAAAGTGGGCAACGTGTTGTTTCGGGTTTCCTTTTCCATCAAACTGCATGAACTTTGGTGGTTGATAACCCCTTGGCATCTTCAGGGCATCAATCTTCTTGGAGTAGGGTTTCGAGTAGAACAAGGAGGTATGTGAGCTCCCTTCGTACTGTGCCTTGATGGTGTTGGTGATCATCTCTTGCAGCTGCTGGATAGAAAGAGATCTCATGAGTGCCGCTGCTTGGTCTGGCTCCGGCTTCACATCGATTCTCTCCACCGTAGGCTCATCTTCTGGGTTAGGGTTCTCACCGTCCTGTGGCTCCAATTGGCTGACGAGTGCAGCGATTTGCAAGTCTTTTTCTTCCACAATCCGTGTTAGTCTTGCGATCGCTTCATTCATTTGAGCCAGTTGTTCTTTGATGGAGGTAACGCCGATGGTCATGACTTGTGCAACCAATGGACATGACTTTCCTTTAGACATCCAGGATGCTGACAAAGAACGTTGTTGGCTGCTTTGGGACGTCATCTTGTGTGCCTCAACGGCATGCTTTGATGCCCCCAGCGAGGTTAGGTTGATGATGGGCTTGCGTCTTTGATGCTCCACTTGCTCCCTCAGCGGCACTGACTTTGAAGTGGCATGTTGAGGAGTGGTTGTGGCGCCAATGGATGCTCTGTTCGTGGTGGAAGTGCTCAGGCTTCTTCCTTTTGTGAGAACGGCTTGTCCTTTGCTTGATGCCATTGACTTTGAGGTGTGTTTGGATTCCTTGAATGGAGAAAGAGATGAGAGGTAGAGATGGTCCCACTGGGCGTGCCAAATTTGTAAACACGAAATTTTCTGAAACGAAAGAGACAAGAACAACGTGCACAAACAAATATTTGTATTTGATGATTTTGGGTTACAATCTCTCTCTATTTTGATCCTCTGATTCGATCTCCGTAAGGTATTGATTTGTGGATGTTTCGTTGATCCAAGGGCCGTCGAGGCTTGATCTTGGATGAACTGTTGGAAGTTTCTTCAAAGGGCCGTGGGCTTGATCTTTGAAGGTGGATTTGAGCGGATCTTCAATGAGCCGTTGCGACTTGATCTTGAGGATGAGTGTTTCTTCAAGGGCCGTTGAGGCTTGATCTTGAATAATGGTGATGAACGGATCTTCAAGGGCTTTTTGGGCTTGATCTTGAAGAATAGTGATGAACGGATCTTCAAGGGCTTTTGGGCTTGATCTTGAAGAACGGTTGGATGTGTGGATTTGTCGACGTTGTTGATCCAAAGGGCCGTTGGGGCTTGATCTTGGATGAACGGATGATGAACGATGGTGCTTTCTTCAAGGACCGTCGGGGCTTGATCTTGAATTGGTGGAAGTTCTTCAAGGGCCTTTGGGGCTTGATCTTGAATTGGTGGATGGTTGATCCAAGGGCCGTCAGGGCTTGATCTTAGAAGAACGATGAACGAGGAACGAAGAACACTTTCTTCAAGGGCCGTCGGGGCTTTGATCTTGAATTGGTGGATGATTGTTGATCCAAAGGGCCGTTGGGGCTTGATCTTGGAAGAACGATGAACGAAGAACGAAGAACACTTTCTTTAAGGGCCGTCGGGGCTTGATCTTGAATTGGTGATTGTTAATCCAAGGGCCGTCGGGGCTTGATCTTGGAAGAACGATGAACGAAGAACGAAGAACGCTTTCTTGATTCTTCGGGAACCTGGATGCTTGAGAACTTCGGAGTTTCAGAGCTTCAAAGCTTCAAGAATTTTGCCTAATGATTTTGGTTCCTCCTCTAATGAATGAATTAGCCTTCTATTTATAGAAATTTCCAAGGCCTAATTTTGAATATAATATTCCAGATGAAATAAGTCGTTTTTGCCAGGTGTTGACACGTGTCCTGTTTGATGACTTTTCCAACTTATTTTGATTTTTTGTTTAGACACACGCTACGTGTAAAATTTATGTAATACATGAGCGTTGAAACTTTGATTTATCGGTCAACATTTATTTACCGAAATTTCGATGTTTACAGTTATCAAAGGGCTGCAAAATTAAGATACTTATGTTGAGAATGAATCTCACATTAAATAAATGAGAGACCTTACATATGCTTATAAGTAGTTTGACATTACCTTTATTGTTAATTAATTTTATGATAGACTAACTTCTTCAACTTATACACTTTATGATATAAGCTTTTAAGGGAAGGGATCCCTATTTTTTATATATATATAGAAATGGAGATTAATTGTGGGGGCCCATACCACATCAAACTTTAACGATCTAAACTGTTTATTTTTCAAGATGCACCTCATAGATCATCCTTGCAAAATTTTAGCCAAATTAGAAATATTTGAAGCATTTAATTGAGTTCAAAGAAATTGATGAACACTTTGTTCTCTATGAAATTGAAATTTCATCATGATAATTAAATAGGCAAATAATTTCAGATTGAATTGAATTTTTGCAAAAAAGATTTATGAATTGAGTCTTACAAAATAGACCGTTTGGATCGTTGAAGTTCGAAGTGAAGTGGGTCTCTTAACTAATTCTCATTTTTTAAGAAAAATGAGAATCCCTTCCCTTATAAAGTCCGCTTTCTTTTCTAATATAAGCAGATAAATAACATTAGTGATTAGTATTGGGCAACAAGAAAGATGATAAATAACATTAGTGATTAGTATTCGCAAAAAGAAAGATGAATAAACTATTAGTATTCGACAAAAAGAAAGATGAATAAACTATGTGGTATTTGCCAAAAAAAAAAAAAACTATGTGGTAAGGAAAGAATGATTCATTTTTTGTGGTACAGTTATGGCAGGTGCATTTTCTTTAGTTAATTGTTTTGTTTTACAGGTCGAATTTACAGCTTTTTGAGGAGAGCTCTTCAATATACGAATATGATTTGATAATTTTCATATCAAAGGCAACTCTAAAACGGAGCACAATAAACGAGATACAAATTCTGTGGAAAATTTCATCGATCATTAAGAATATCTTTGATATTTACTGGAGCAAATTTCTGGTTGCATAATCAATCATATTTGGAGCATACCCTTAAATTAAGGGCCTTAATCGTTGTATATGTTGGATTTATCCAATATAAATCAACCTTTAAGTGGTCTACTATATGTAATAGGAATGTAATATTGGAGAATAATGTTAATTATGATTTGATCTCTTAAAGATATCAATCTTATATAAAGTGTCTTATATTGGAAATAGGATTGATGGAATCCTTAATAATATATGATTATGATATTTTACTTGAGAGCCAAGAAATGAGAGTTTTAGTTTTCCCTTATGGACGGAATCTAAGACTTTTTGGCTAGTATATAAACACCGGTCCCTGCTAACCCTAGACACGACAACTAAGGCTTCCCATAGAGCATTGTCATAAAGCTAGGAGTTTACAGAAGAGTTGGTGTTTCTGTTTGTCACGGCAAACATAAAGATTGGAGTTTTATCGATGACGTCTTGCTTGCATGGCTACTGCATCTTCGGTAACTACCATTGGAATCAGGTCAGTCACTCTTCGTTTGTGTTTTAATTGTATAACCTTATAAGGCTAACAATTGGTATCAGAGTCACTGGTTATATGATTAAAACCTATTAGGTTTAATATTGGATTATATAATATTATGTGTTTAATCCAAGTTATTACATATACTCGGCAACATCACCATGCTGTTTAAATCAGTTTCAACATAGCCTTTGCTTGCCATTGGAAATTGGACTACGCTTAGAGGCTCTTTTGATCAAGCATGAATTAAATTATAGAATTGAAGAATGAAATTTAAAAATCATATAGGAATTGGAATCCTATAATGATATAGGTACGTAAAGAAGCATATATGTAAGGCGTAGTATTATTTTTAAAGTATTTTACAGTGGGAACTCTATTATTCTTTTAACTAGCAGCAAGTCGTTAAGTTTCCTTTGCTCCAAATGTTAAAAGTTTTAAATGGGAGGGTTCTATGATGAATAGCTCAAATTCATGGAAATCAGTGTGTTTGGAAAAGGTTGAATTTTTACTGGATAAGGTAAATGTCTCGGACAACGTATTGGAGGTTCTTTGCAACCTGCTCAGGTTCAGAATTCCAACTCTGAACAAAGCAGCAACCAAATATAACAGGAAATAATCGCTTGTGTTGGAAAATTGCATGCGCATGCAATTTCTAAGACTAATTATATACAAGGTTTACATGTAAAATTTTTATCATGACACTTGTATTTTACGTGTGTTTGCTTGATCAACAAAAGCCAATTTGATTAGTCAAAATAGATTACCACCAATAGTTCTGATAAAGAAATGACTAAGAAAGTTTGATTAGCGTCAGTTTATTGGATTAACAACGATTGAAAATCATGGAATATTTCAGAGTTTCTATTTCAATTTTCATGCTAATGTTTTGGTTGATTTACCATGTGCCACTGATGATCTCAATTTTTGTAAGCATGCTATATTTGTTCTGACCTTACTGAAGAGGCCCTCCGATTAGCAAGCAGAACGAAGTCATCTACCAAAGCAAAATTGTTTGTTTCATTGACTTTTAATTTCCATGATGGTTTATGGTATTTTGGTTGATATATATTCAAGTTGATCCCTGAAAGCTTAAATTGGTAATAAGATAAAGATATAATTGCATGAGTGATGTGCTAATTATTGTAGAGCATGGACATACAATGATTACCATGTATCGGTTAAGTATGTCATGAATATGGATCCAATTATTATATATTTTGGCAATACGTATCTAAATTGGCATATGCTTATTGAATAAGAACTAATATTATTTTCCATGAATTGCATTCTATATGAATTGCTACGAGTGATACGTTAATGCGACAAGAAACAATTGCATAAGTGCCAGCAATTGTTGGATCAAGCAAGTATATATAATTTTCTAAAGCCAATTATGCATCTACAGTTCGCATAGCAGGTATATGTATTTACATTTGTTCTAACCTTGCATTGGAGAATTTCTTAAGATTCCTCAGTGGAACAAGCCCAATGAAGAGGTTCGTATTACATCGGTATATGAAATTCTGGTATGATCTTTCCTTTTGGTCTTCATGATAAATTATATAAGGAATGGTTATGTTGGATTCATGAAGTGTTATATTGTTCTTGCAAAATCCAACCATCTCGTGACGTCCTTCTGATTGTAGGAGACATAATTAGTCATATCCTATAATTTATCAATACTATTGGGATATGTTATGCCTATGATTGTAATAACATATATTACAATAGTGTTGCAGGGAAGCATACGCTAAGTTTTATACATGTCAACTATATACATGTATGTTAATGAATTTGATAAAATTCCCATACATGAAAGTAAGTCATAAAGATTTTGGCAACATTTGTTAAGCAAATGGCGTGTATAGTGTTGCTTGTATGGCTAATTTGCTTCAAGCATGAGATTACATATTTTCAATATTGTCGTGGGTTTTGGACTATAGTGAATTGTAGTTTTGTTTCCACTAATTTTCACAAGATGAGAATGAACTTTTATGCCATTAATAGCACAAGAAATATGCATGACTAATCAATCAGGTTTGTCTACAATTTGCTTTCTTATCTCAATAGTCATTTAAATTATACATGACTAGTTAACTATAAAAATTGATTTATAATTTGTGGATTGACTGAGAATGACAGAAAGCGTCCAGTGACAAGAACAAGGGTATTATACAAATGAATAAGGTTTGTAGTAGTTATGTGACAGTTCTCATTTATATTTTTATTCTTATATGAGAATTTTGGTTGGTCATGTGATTTTATATATGTTTACAAAGAAGTGGTGAATATATGAAGGCATGAGGTATGTAATCCATTCAAAGTATGTGGCTTAATTGACAAACATGAATTTTCAAACATGTATTATTGTTTGTGGTTTTTCCTATGCCTAAAGAATTTAAACAGTGCTTTGATTAGTAGTTTTTATATGCCATAAGGGGAGAAGAAAAGAAACTTTTCAAGGCTAATGTAGGGCATATATTGGAGATGTTTTCTATGGAAGAAAATAATTTTGGTTGTTCCTTTTACTTAATTTGGTAATTACAAAGCTAATGCATGATTTTAATGCTCTATGTTTAGTAGTTTTGTACTACGGAAAGAAATATATAAAAGGAAAGGAACCCGTTTGATTTGAGTGATTTAGCTTTTAAATTAAAGGAATGTATTGTTCTTTCCCATTAAATAAAGTATTTCTATTAAGTAATTGACTCCATAATGATAAGTATTGACATTCTTGTGGTGGAATAAAACTTGTTCTATATGTGATTAATCTCTTTCAAGTATGCTGTCAGGTTTTTTGAGATTAATTTAATGTCAAAAGGAGTCATGAAGGAATTAGTGCCATTTGTTGGCAAGACTCAAAGCTTGAATCAGATTATCATAATTTTGTCACTTACAGTTAATTAATCCATGTGACTTCTTGTATTGTTTCAGGGTGGAGTTGACCAATGCCTTTTCAACTAAGCAAGACGCAACGGCTTAGTTGACGATGAGACTATGTTTTTGAGTTACTTCGGTCAACTTTGCATCTTAATTAGAATAAAAGGGATAATCTTCTTGCCTACAGGTGTGGATTACTTCTTTTAGTTTAATTAAGATGGCATAGTATGGGTTTTATTTCACAGAAGTTGTGAAAACCTTCATCTTGCCTACAGGTGTTGAAGTTTTTCATGAAGGAACTTTTGTGACATAAAATCTAGTACTAGAAACTAGTTAATTTTCTTGCCTACAGGTGTAAATTAATTTAGTTTCATGAAGTTTATTGGGATAAAGTTCCATGCCATTAGTGACAAATATTTCCACAATGAGCCCCATAAAAGGTTGTGGTTTGAAGACATGGAAATCATTTGCATCATGATGTATTTTGTATCTCTTCATGAGACTTGTTGATGCAAAGTATTGGACCCATGAAGGTTAATCAATGATTGCTAAGGTACGCATTGTTTAAGTCTTATGCTTGTAAATCTTTTCAATTTGAATTATGATGTCGGTTTAGAGGATGAAATTTGACTACTAAAGTTTCCTTTGGACATCGAAATTGAAATGATATGAAATTGAATTTGTTATGGATATATAAATTCATGATAGATGCACATAATTGTTTCTGGCAGATTGCGTGTCTTGATTTAAATCAGGTGAATGACACGTCTAATGATCACCAAATGACCTGAATTTTGGATATGTTCAACATATAGATGTCTATTACGTGTCTACAAATTTTCGTAATTTTCTGCCATGTATGTTAATTATGATGAATTTACTAGTAACCCATGCTCGTATAGACAGTATTTACTGACAGATTGTGTTAGTTCTTTTGAGACGTCACTTTAGACTATTATTTGACCCAAAACAGCTCCATTTTTTTATCTTACGAAGATTAGTATGTCTATTTTGGTCAGTATCACTTTGGTAGCAATCAAGCTTGTAAATTAATTATGATAAATTCTAAAGTAAGTGTAACTCATTGCTGAAATTCTGTTTGACAACTTTATGTTGGTTGTGATGTCTATTTTATTATGTCTAATATATAAAGAAATTTTCTTTAGGTACATCTTTGAAAGAATATATTAACGAGTGTTTGCCCAAATGAGAGAATTAGTGAACGAAAATTGGGCTTCACACTCATTAACTTATTTGCAAGCATAAACTCTGATAACTTAGTGGGAGTTGTTCTAAAATTTTGAGCACTAAGTGGACTTGCATGAATCTATTAAAGCATTATTCTATCTTCCATGAATTTGTGTTACTTGAATGTCTATAATATGTTTAAGTTGCACAAATGGATACTTGGTATATGCGTACATTTTCTATTACTTGCAATCATTTAGATTTCTCGATTGATCATATTGTTTTGGGGCTCATAAGGACTTAGCATAAATGTGGACTTATTAATACATATAAGATGGTTGTTGGATACATGTTTTGTGTAACAGCAGTGAATGTTTTCAAGCTTAGTTGTACCTTTCATTGAGGTAATATGCATTCATTGACTAAGTAAGGCTACTCCCAAAGGCATATTTTCAAAAGTATGATTTAAGTATTGATTTGCAAAATAAGTAACGATGTTGCAGATCAGTGGGAGTTTGAGTTTCGTGTTAGTAATGCTTTACAGTTGCAGATGACCTATAAGGTATGTATAGAATCCATGTATTCATATTAATCTCCAGTTGGATTCATTAAGTCATATTTTTCGTGTGCTAGTCAATCATCTGATGAAATATATATCAGATTTCAAGTTGTTATCAAATTGCATATTAAATGTCATGGCATGGTTTGTGCACTACCTCAGTTGTGAGGATTTCCATCTTGCCCGCAGGTGTTGGAAATCACTATGAAAGTAACTGGTATGGTGCATAGATCAGTGTCAAAAACATATTAATTCATCTTGCTCACAAGTGTTGAATTAATTTGTTTTATGAAGTTTTGGGATATTTTACTTGGACATGTGCCTATTTGGTATTTTCAGTTGTGTCCGTTGGCTACAAACATTGTTTGTATTATTATTGATCTAATGAAAGTGATGCATGATTGTTTTGGAGATGTATTCACACCTACAGGTTATGGTGGTTTCATTAGATGAAGGATATCTGCATTGGCAGATTTAAGGCTTCGAAGAAGCATAAAGTGTAACTTGTGAGTTACAATAAGGTGGACCTGAGATGATATAAAGTAAGACATTTTGGTTAATTTAAAGTTTAATTTTAAAGTTTCATCTCTTGATCATAATTTGTGTTTCATGTAAATGATGATCTTAGCATGTGTGATTATGAAGGTTCTGGGTTGTGTCAACTCTACAACCTTGTTAGTTCCATGTTAAGAAATGCATTTGACAGAAGCTGCATTAAGGACGAGATGTAATCACTGTTACATGGCCACTAAAGTGACATTAGTCTCCAATCTCAAGTATAAACATGAATATTACATTTTGTAGACCAAGTGGGAGAATGTTGGATTTATCCAATATAAATCAACCTTTAAGTGGTCTACTATATGTAATAGGAATGTAATATTGGAGAATAATGTTAATTGTGATTTGATCTCTTAAAGATATCAATCTTATATAAGGTGTCTTATATTGGAAATAGGATTGATGGAATCCTTAATAATATATGATTATGATATTTTACTTGAGAGCCAAGAAAGGAGAGTTTTAGTTTTCCCTTATGGACGGAATCTAAGACTTTTTGGCTAGTATATAAACACCGGTCCCTGCTAACCCTAGACACGACAACTAAGGCTTCCCATAGAGCATTGTCATAAAGCTAAGAGTTTACAGAAGAGTTGGTGTTTCTGTTTGTCACGGCAAACATAAAGATTGGAGTTTTATCGATGACGTCTTGCTTGCATGGCTACTGCATCTTCGGTAACTACCATTGGAATCAGGTCAGTCACTCTTCGTTTGTGTTTTAATTGTATAACCTTATAAGGCTAACAGTATATAGGTTCCTAATTTTCCTCATGTAATACTTGATAGGTTACTATTTCGATGAGTTTGAAAATAAGATCCATCTGTATGTCTTTCAAAACAAAACAAGGCTCCATTGGCTTGATTGTTCAACAACCTTTAACAAGCGCATGCATATGCTTACGTGTGGGATAAAGCAGCACGTGTTGTATCCGCAACGCGTCGCACAAATGTGATGAAGAATATCAGGGTTAACTCTATACCGTACTAGCTAATCAAAGGAACTAAAACAAATCTGGAAATTTTGATGAATTAGCTAATGCATGACCTTTCAGTCATTATCTTCCTCAAGTCCAAGTGGAAAACGAGAATAGCAAATAAAAGAAAAAATAAATCATGCAGATGTCATCTATCTAAATATCTATATTACACAGAACAAGTTTTAAGCTCATACCGTGACAGATCCGCTTAAACTTAATTAATAATGTTACATGAGTACACAAACCAAGCATATTATGATCAATGGCGGAGCCTAAAATCGTTATTTGAACAGGTTTAGGTGACATAATATTGCAAATAATGGAGATTACGATAACATTATACATTAACACTAGCCCAACATTATATTAACAGTAGCCCAAGCAACCTACTACAAATAAAATTCAATTGTTGAGGCTACACTTTGGGGCATGTTTACCATGTGTTAGAGACCTTTACTATAGATGGAAACATATTGTATCATCTCAAAACATAATGGTTGGTCTCTTGCCATTCTTGTTGTGCTACGAAGATAAGTATGTAGATGCTCAATTGTGATTGATCACATTGAACGTGATCAGTCGAGTTCTTGCAAGGGAATTTTAACGACATGTCAAGTAAGTAACTCATTAGTTATAATAATGCAAATTAATCCCCAGACATAAGTCATCATTGTCTGACATGCGGATAGGTTCGTGACTATGTGATTATGCACTACACTTCCAAAGTGGTTTACTTAGAGGTCATCTTCTTTGGTGGCTTTGGAGAACTCTCTTCAAGAAAAGGAAAAACACTTCCATGGAGATTTTGAAGGCCTTTCTAAAAGGTGTTAATTTGGCTCTACGAACTAAAGAGAGTCTTCAAGGGTAATCATCTCATACGCTACTCTTTAACTTTAGAATAAGTTTGGTTCATCAACACTTGGGTCTTCAAGATTTTGAGAAAATGATTTAGTTTTGAATATATGCATCCCTAGCTTCCGCCTTTAGTTTGATATTTACCATGATTATTCAATGAATCCTCTAATTTAAGGCCAAATTGGATTCATGGTCCATATGGTGATAAGGTATTCAAAAAATCGCCCATATGGTAAAAAAATTAGGATTTAAACCCTTGTGATGAAGGTTACTAGCAAATTTAACCCAAATGTGAGATTTATGTTGAACATCAGTTAAATGTAGGGATAAAAGTGTCCAAACACTCTTTCTTTTTAGCCTTCTTCTTTCTTCCCTCTTTCTGTCTTTTGTTGTGCCTTGTTCACTTTGCACTGCTAAGATTCACCAGTCCATCGTAAGCTCTGTAAAACACATAAATATATGGAGGGCATTATGACGTTTGTTTTTCTTTTGTATTGTATAAGAGTAAACTAGAGTAACAAACAAAATATAAAAAGGTCAATTGTTCAAAAAAAAAATAATAAACCAAGCCTTAAGCTGCTGCTGCTAAATCGGAAAATCTCTCTCATCTCATCTCATGCTCCGGTTTGGTAATTGCTGCTGCTAAGACAAAGAAGCAGAAAAAGAAGAAGAAAAAGAAGAAGAAGAAGAAAAGCAGTCAGCCAGTTACTGTCACTGCCACTGCCTGCAAGCACTTTTTCATAAACTTGTAATTCTTCTGTCGTCATTTGTCATCATTTGTCGTCACTCTCTTCTTCTTCTTCCTTATGTGCTGCCAGTGGTGCTAATGTAGAGGGCGGTGTTGCTGAGGCGCTTGAGGGTGAGCTAGCGCTTGCAGACGAGGGAGCAAGCATCACGACTGGGCTTGGAGTCAAGCAGCCGAAAGACCTGGATGATCAGTATGCAAGGAGACATGTGTTGATCCGATTGTGGCCTTGCATTGCATCGTGGAGGTAATTACAAAGACACAGAGAGAGGAATAGAAGGCTAGCATAAATAAAAAGTGTGGTTGGACATTTTTATCCTTATACTTAACTGAGTTTAACATAAGTTTGTTTTTTGGGTTAATTTTACTAATAATCTTCACTACAAGGGTTTAAATCCTAATTTTTTTTACCACATGGACAATCCTCCGAATACTCTATCATCACGGGGACTATTAATCCAATTTGGCCCTAATTTAACAAAAGTTACTTCAACCCGTTAAGGGGACCTTTTATTTCGTTATTTGTTTTATATATGGAACGTTTGATTGAATATCTTCACAATCTCACTACTGTGGAGTAAACAATAATCCCAAAATTCTGGAGATGATACATGCGTTTTTTTTTTCCAAAGAAAACAAGATTTCCATCATTAAATGGGCAAAGTATACAAATATTCCTACGCGCAGCTCAACATCCTTGAAGGTTTAAGCAGTTGAATAGGACTGCTCAAAACTGTTAACAATAGCTATGGAATCTGAAAGATCAGAAAAGACTAGAGAGAGAAAGAGAGAAAGCTTAGAAAGAGAGGGAAAATTGTAACTAATTTTTTATTTCTTCAGTTCTCATCTATTACAAGAGATATTTCACTATAAATACTTGTCAACCTATCTATCTCAACTCATATAATCCAATGACACATGTCACAATCTTGACCACTAATATACTCTAACATTCCCCCTCAATCTTATGTCTTAGGTAAACCAAGCATAAGATTGGAACAATGAGTGGTAAACAAAGGGGAACATAAACCCTTGGTGAAAATATCGGCAAATTGAGCTTGGGAAGCAACAAATTGCAGAGATATAACACCTTGTTGAACCCTTTCCCGCACAAAGTGACAATCCACCTCGATGTGTTTGGCTTTAGAATGCAAAACCGGATTGGTAGCCAAAGCCATAGCAGAGACATTGTCACAATGTAAACTGGGAGGAGAGGAAATGTCAAGATGAAGATCCTTCAAAAGTTGTTGAAGCCAAACAACTTCGGCAGTGGTAGTGGCCATAGCCCTGTATTCAGCCTCTGTCGATGACCGACTAACAGTATGTTATTTCTTAGAGCTCCAAGAAATGGGATTAGAGCCGAAAAAGACAACAAAACCTGTAGTAGACCGCCTATCGTTGGGATCACCAGCCCAATCAGCATCTGTGTAAGCTCGTAAGCACAGGGAACCAGGTTGAAAAAAGATGCCCCAGCCAATAGTACCACGGAGATATCGAAGAATCCGCTTGACAGCAACATAATGAGAGTCCAGAGGAGAATGCATAAATTGGCACACTTGATTCACAGAATAGGCAATATCGGGCCGTGTAAATGTTAAGTATTGAAGGGCTCCGACAATGCTCCTGTAATGTGTGGGATCGGAATAACTAGGACTGCCATGTGTGAGAAGTTTCTGATTAGGATGACAGGGTGTGAGACATGGTTTACACTCGAGCATATTCGACCGTTGCAACAGATCATGAACATATTTAGACTGATGCACAAATAAGCCCGAAGAGTGATAGTCAATTTGCAAGCCAAGAAAATAATGAAGAATCCCCAAATCCTTCATGTCAAACTCGGTGGTTAACTGAGAGATAACAGACTGAACACAAGCCTCACTATCACCAGTAAGTATGATGTCATCCACATATAACAGTAACACAACCATGTTGGTACCATTATGTTGAACAAACATGGAAGGATCGGCATAAGAAGACTTAAACCCCAATGAGAGTAAGAAAGTAGTGAACCTGTCATTCCAAGCTCGGGGAGCTTGTTTGAGTCCATAAAGTGACCTTTGTAATTTGCAAACATAGTCGGGATGAGCCTTGTTAACAAAACCCTATGGCTGGGACATATACACCTCCTCCTCAAGAAAGCCATGTAAAAAGGCATTCTTGACATCAAGTTGTTTCAGTTTCCATCCCTGAGTGGCTGCAAGAGAGAGAATAAGGCGCACAGTAGTAGGCTTCACCACCGGACTGAATGTTTCGTAATAATCCAACCCAGCTTCTTGAGAAAACCCCTTGGCCACCAAACGAGCCTTATATCTAGCAACTGACCCATCAGGATGGCGTTTGACTTTGTAAATCCATTTACAACCCACCAAATTTTTATTTGGTGGCAATGGAACAAGGTGCCAGGTATATTGCTGTAGTAAGGCATCCATTTCCTCCTGCATAGCAAGCTGCCACTGTGGAGACTTAGAAGTTGCAGAGTAAGATGTCGGTTCTTTAACAGAATCAAGATGAATGGTAGTATGATACACCTTCTTCTTCTTAGAAATCCCCGATTTAGACCGTGTCTGCATAGGATGGAAATTCTGAGAAGTCAAGGGAACAAGGTGTAAGTCCGGAGCTTGAGAAGTAGTAGTATCTGGATGCAAGTCCGAAACCATAGGAGGTTGAGACGGAGGAGTTGTTGGATGTAAGGATGAACCCATGGCAGAATCTGTGACTGAACCAGAGATGTCCATCGGTGTGGAGACAAGATCACCTTGATTGAGAATATGAGACTGAGTAATAGGACTAGGAGTATGGGAAAAAGCAGGAACACTGGCTCGAGGTAAGACAGTATGATTTAAGGAAGGATGCTCAAAGGAATGTGAATGAAGACCAGAGAGTGGAACACCGGAAGACAAAGGTGAAATAGACTGTAGAGGATGAAGGTTAGTGGAACCAGGAAAGTGACTTTCATCAAACAGGACATGTCTAGACACAATTAACTTGTGATCTTTGACAGAGTAACAAATATAACCTTTATACTGAGATGCATACCCCAAAAAAATACAAACAGGGGTTTTTGGATCAAGTTTAGTTGTTCTGTAGGGTTTCAAAGAAGGAAAACAAGTACAACCAAAAATGCGTAAGTGAGCAAGTTGAGGAGGTGATTTATACAAGACTTCAAAGGGAGACTTCATGAGTAAAGTGGAGGTTGGCATCCTATTTATAAGATAGGTTGCAGTGGCACAGGCATGATACCAAAACCTATAAGGTAATGAAGCTTGCTGCAAGAGAGTAATGGCAGTCTCAACAACATGCCTGTTTTTCCTCTCAGCTAACCCATTCTGCTCAGGGGTATAAGGACAAGACTTTTGATGGGTGATACCCTTTTCCCGAAGAAAAGACTGAAAAGAAGCACCAATATATTCCCCACCCCCATCACTCTGAAGTGTTTTAATATGAGCATCAAAAGAATTCAATACAAAGGAATGAAATTGCACAAAAAGACCAAAGACAGCAACTTTATTGATGAGTGGAAAAATCCATGTATACCTAGTACATTCGTCTATGAAAGAGACATAGTATCTATACCCCTCAATGGACATACAAGGTGCAGGTCCCCATACATCGGAATGTATAACTGCAAAAGGGAGTACAGATTTGGAAGCAGGAGAAGGAAAAGGAAGTTTTGTAAACTTTCCTTCCAAACAGGGAGTACAAGGCTGAGGGTGTGCAGTACAATGAAAAGGAATGGCAGACTTACTAAGAGCTACCTTAACTATGTGATTAGTAGGATGACCCATGCGACAGTGCCACAATGAAGAAGACACCTTTTGACCAAGAAATGCTGCTGGTAAGACCTTTGATTTTGGAAGCACAGGAAGAGGATAAACGGCATGATTACTCAGTCCTTGGAACAATATTCTCTCAGTGATCTTGTCCTGTATACAGAGAGAAAACTCATCAATGATACATCGACAATTATTATCTTTGCATAATTGATGCATAGATAATAAATGTTGAGACAAACGAGGAACATGCAATACATATTGAAGTTGAAAAGTATGAGACTTGGTTGGAAGGGTAGAATTGCCAATATGAGCAATAAGCAAACCTTCACCACTAGCACCAGTGACAGTATCCGAATGAGGATAAGGAGAAGCCATCTGAAGATTAGAAATATCAGAGGTCATGTGATGAGTAGCACCGGAGTCAAGAAGCCAAAACTCTTGTTGAGGTGCAGATGGAGTGGGAGTAGCTTGAGCTGTCATAGCCACAGGAGAAGAAGAAGAACCACTCATGCCAGAGGACTGACCATTGAAATGCATGCCAGATGACTGACCAGTGAAATTCATAGACTGGTGAGAGGCCGAAGGCTGTTGAGAATGGAACTGTGGAAATGGTGGTTGATAATACGGCTGAGATGACTGATATCCTGGAGCTGAGGAATTATTTCTGTCAAAACAGGTTGCAGCCGTATGCCCCACTCTATGGCAAATCTGACAACCATGTTGAAAACAATTGATAGCAGAGTGACCCTTTTTATCACATATTTGACATTTCTGCAATGGTTGATAACTCTATGGAGAGAGCATTTGTTGTTGTTGTGGACCGGATACTGAATGGAAAGGAGGCTGAGGTGAATACTGATTTCCACCAAATGACAACTGTTGTGGAAACTGGCCTTGATTACCCTGATAAAACTTCTTGCCTTTGCCTTTGTGTTTGAAATTATTCCCTCTGAAATTATTGTATGTACCGGAACCACTTTGAGAGACAAAAGCCAGGGGTCCAGGAAAAGGAAGTTGGTGAAACTGAGGATAGGGTAATTGGGGCTGTGAAAAAGGTTGTGAGAAAGGAATAGGAGAATACTGAGGAGGTTGTTGAAGAGGCACATAGGAATATGGTGACTGAGAGCCAACATAGTTGCTAGATGAACCATCCTTAGTACCAGAGATACCTCCAGTTTCATACGCAGAGGAAGACTTATGAGCCAACATAGCAGACATAAGAGGAACTTGCTTAGTGACTTCATTCAACGTATCTTCTTCAGCTTTCAATTGAGACCGCAGTTCCTTTAGAGAGACCAATGTTTCTCGTCCACGAATGACAGACTTAATAGTGTTATACTCAGGAGGTAACCCCCGCAATGCAACAATAGCAATGTCCTCATCAGAAATAACAACCCCAACAGCAGCTAAATGATCCCTAGCATCTTTAATTCTCTGAAGATATGCATCAATGGATTCAGAACCTTTCCTAATATTCTGAAGATCAATCTTCATTTGAACAATACTGGTCCGAGTCATATTTGCAAATCTTTCTCGAAGACTAGTCCACATTTCCTTAGAACTCTTACACCCAATAACACATGATAAAGCAGCAGTTGACAGGGTAGCAGTAAGAAGCGTCATTAAAGCCTTATCATGTATCTTCCAAACATCATAAGCATCAGAATTCAACTCAGTCTTATCAGGACATACAACAGATCCATCAAGAAAACCAAAAATGCCATTGCCATCCAGCAATAACTCCATTTGAAAATTCCAAGTCACATAGTTAGAATCATCAAGTTTGACAGTGACAATATTACCCACAGTGGGAATGAGAGACGAAATTGGGGATTGAGTAAGAGCCAATTGAGCCGTTGTAACCATTGTTTAACCAGAAAATACCACAAAGCAAGTAATGCAAATATACACAATGCACACTCAGAAGCAATCCACAAATGACGGTACAATCGCAGAAATCAAAATTCCACAATCTAGGGTTTTCAGACAATACGGGATCAAGATTCCACAATCTAGGGTTTTCAGACAATACGGGATCAAGATTATCAATATCGCAAGAATACTGCAGTAGGTATGAGAAGAAACAAGATCACCTTCCTGAAGCTCAAAGATGAAAGAATGCAGCCGCCGAAACACCAGCGACGAATCGAAGAACTCCAAAAGATAGAATTCGTGACGCAACCGACAATCAATCGCACCAGCAACCTTCAACAACCGACGCAAACGACGAGCAGTAAAGCCAATCAACGACGAACGACGAACGACGAGAACAACAAAACAATGCGGAAGCAGAGGATCGTCAATCAATGGTGTTACCCGTGATCGGCGATGATACCATGTTAACAATAGCTATGGAATCTGAAAGATCAGAAAAGACTAGAGAGAGAAAGAGAGAAAGCTTAGAAAGAGAGGGAAAATTGTAACTGATTTTTTATTTCTTCAGTTCTCATCTATTACAAGAGATATTTCACTATAAATACTTGTCAACCTATCTATCTCAACTCATATAATCCAATGACACATGTCACAATCTTGACCACTAATATACTCTAACATCTCTTCTCGTGGCATGGAAAAGTCAAAGGCATTAGAGATAGGATTAATCACCAAATCCTATCTTTAATGCATTCCTAATTGTAAGGAATCTTTATCATAATCAACCAAGGATGCTTCCATCATCATCCTACGGATGACACAACATTGGCCAATGGGAAGCCGCCACATGAAGGGTAAAGCAGTACACCTAGGCCGGCCACCTCCCTATAAATATCTCATATTTACCAAATTCTGGTAAGCTTTTGATGCGCACTTAAGTCCTAAACACTCACTATTTTTCAAAGTTACTGACTTAGGCATCGTAAGTCACAACTCGTCCCGAATTATTGTAAATGTCTAAATTGCCCTGGGACATTGAGTGCATTATGTGGTGTTGTGGCTTAAGTTTGGGTTTAAACTAAATTGGTTAGTTCCTAAGTTTTTGGAACTTAAAGTTAGTAACTTTGGTTGTGATTAGTGACCCAAAACTGGACCATACACTTACACTCACACACACACACACCTCCCGTTGATCTTTCTCTCCTCCCTCTCGTATTTCCTCCATTGTCCGTACAACTGTACGGACAATCCCTTAAACCACATCAAAACCTCACGGATCAAACCATCTAAGATCACCACTTTGTTCCTTGTGTTCTCATGAGTTGAGTGATACCTTTGTTTTTAAGAAAGGACGTCGGGAACCATGAGTTTTCATAAGCTCCGGCGAGGTAAATTGTGACTCGATCATGATTGTGGGTGATCTGTGAAGTTTGAGGACTCAAAAAGGTATTATCCTAACTTCCTTGACATTTTGGAGTAGTTTTAACGTCGGGATGATGAGAACCAGAGAGCCCCGATTTAGAGCACTGTTCACATGGTCGTAATTATGGATGTTTCAGGAGATTTGAAGCTTATAGGAAGCTTGAGAACATCCTTACGAAGCTCGTAGAAGAAAAACCAAGTAATTTGGACGTCGGGAAGTCGAGTTTGACGAATTGCAAGTTTTGGTCGGATTATCGAGGCTTCTCCGGCGAAATCCCATGAAATTCAAGGCTTAAAAGTGGTAAGGTTTTGTTCCTCTCATCCTAAGCTTCATTTTGGTACAAATTTCACGGATTTTGGTTGAGAAATGAAGAAGTTATAAGGTTCTATAATTTTTCCAGTTTCCAACAATGGCGACGGTCGCCAGAGTTTGAAGGTAGGAGACGACGGAATATTCCGTCAAAATTGACGGAATATCCTTAACGACGTTGGTTAGTTTTAACGGCATATTCTAGTTTTTAACAGAATATTCCCTAATGCCATTAGGGTTACCGTTAGTGTGCCTGGCATGTGCTTGCGCGCGGGTGGCGTGTCTAGCGTGCCTTGGCCGGCGCGTGGGTGATCGAAATTTTTTTCTAAAAATATGGGGATGTTCGTGAGGTTGTGTAGATCACATTGGTATATTCAAACATCTCATTTGAGCAATGTATGAGAAGTTATTCACTAGTTTTGTTTATATGCTTTAAATAACGTTTATTCAGTTATTTCTCATATATGTGAGACCTATCCCGAGGATGAGCGCAATCAAGGGTGACTCGGGGGCTACGAGCTTTCGACATACCATTGAGTGGGCTTTTGGTTTTCAGTATATATTTATATACTTGATATATTTCCCAAAAAATGTGTTTACATGAAAGTATACTTTGAAAATGCCATGCCTATTGAATTATGCTTAAACCATGAGTTAGAATGGTATGCATAAATGTGATTTGGTGCTATGGGTGCTTAGGTAAGTTCTAGGTGAGTTCATGAATTGTGAATATGTATTGAATGGTTGTGATTAATTGATAAATATTGAGCTCATAAACCTGCACCTCGGTGTTAGTGAATAACCAGAGATATAGTACAGGCCTGTATATAATGTCACCTCCCGCACCCTATGCTCACATTGGATTCAATTTAGGTGCACAGTCTTGTCGTACAGACCAGTATAGGTGGTTCCGACTTGTAGGTGACTAGCGAGTGCAGTGTAATACTGTATAGGTCACTTGTGGTGACTCCGGCTAGATTGACTAATGAGCTATGAATTCAGCAGTACAGACCTTTGCAGGGGTTTTGGCTAATATGTTATTTTCCATATTTGGCATGGCATACTTATGTTTGTGGTAATGTGAAGCATGATTTGAATATATATATATATGTATATATATATTATATTTCTGGGAAAATTATACATGTTTTACAGCGAGGGGTTAGAGCAATTGATAAATGAAATGGTTTTGAAAAGCTTTGTTTTTGCCCACTCATGTTTTCTGTTTTACGCCCTTTTAGGTTTTAGGTAAGCTTGTTCGTTGGTGGCTCACGAGGATTGAACATAGGTTCTGACAAACTATCACAATCTAGGACATCCTTGGGTGTCGTTTAATTAGTACTTTTCTGGACTGAACTTAGGCTACTTACGCTCTGATTGTGTATTCACACATTTTCTAGCACCTATCTTAGCTAGTACTCTTATGAATTCGGCTTTTATTTATTCCTATTCTCTATTATCATTTTTGTTTTCACACTGTGCATATGGCTACGTCATCCTCATGTGACGGCCAGCATGCCCTGATTTGGTCGGGGTATGTCATCGGAGATCTATTGGTCAAACAAACCGTCCCACCTCGTAGGCACGTGTGGCTTTGGCCTAGATCAAAAGTGTTGATGTTTTTGTAGTTACAAATTCATCAAGATTGAAGACGACGGATTCTTGCTACCACAAATTGTTGCTTTCGTTGAAAGCTTGATTCAAACACTCGAAGAAGGCTCTAGTATTTACGTTTTGAATTTCGTATTACGTACATTTTCCCACATGTTCCTATTCCTAGAACTTTTTATAAATTTTTTGAATAGCTCTGGGAAAAAGATACAATGGCGAGAAATTTCAAAACCACAACGAATGGAAGATCCTACGTTCAATGACACTAGACGATGGAGATCACGACGTGACCCCACGTTATCGCTCTTCGAGGCTCAACGCCACGACCCTAACACTGTGGAGAGCGATCACAGCCATGAAAACAGCGGCAGCGGCCACTGCAGTGCCCATAATGCGGCTCTGGTGACCACCAAGACTGCCAAGTCCTTAAAAACGTCATCCATGATGTGTCAACGTTATTTCTTGAACCATTTTTTTCACACTGGAGCTGAGCCTCTCTCACTCACCATGTGCAAAGAACTCATGCACCTTACTTCATGAATGGGCAATCTGAGAGGAAATGAAAACGATTTGCTTATGAATCTCCTATTGAAGAATTATAATATGATCGCTTGTTGTTCCCATAAAGCTAAGATCATTTGCTTGGCGAATGAAGCAGGTCAACCTTTTTGGCTTCGGCCCCAAAAACTTTTTATCACTGGTCGAGCTTTTTACAAACTTGAAGAACTGGCCTTGGTTGTCCCTTAATTACCCTAGTGCCCAAAGAATCCTCTTACAACAGTGTAGTTTATGTCACGCCCCAATCCCGACATACGACCATAATCGACAAGTGACGTCACCAAATACCTGTATCTCTAGCATAACCCGCCTCCGAGAAATGACAAAACACAACTTAAGATCCAACTACGCAATAATTCTTCATAGACTTTATGGCTTAATCTAACATCCTCGTTAGACTGCCTACGTACCCTAAATAGGGATCAACAATATATCACAATGCATACCATGCAATATGTTCAAGAACCAATGACGAAACACAATATTCTTCTCAAGCCACATTGATCAACTAGAATAATCATAATAATAACATTTGTTGATACACAAAATCAGTGAGGATTTTGGAATAACATAAAGTGTTAAG
Source organism: Malus domestica (assembly GCF_042453785.1). Lineage (NCBI taxonomy): Eukaryota > Viridiplantae > Streptophyta > Magnoliopsida > Rosales > Rosaceae > Malus > Malus domestica. Next base: position 36,422 of record NC_091667.1, on the reverse strand, counting down.
TTTATGACATTCGCTGGATTGCTCCGGTCACTAGTGTGGATAAGTATGTAAATGGATAGAGATAGGGAAGCAAACACAAGATGTACGTGGTTCACCCAGATTGGCTACGTTCACGGAGTAGAGGAGTTCTTATTAATTGTGAAGCGTTTACACAAGTACATAAGTTCAAGCTCTACTTTAGTGAGTACTAGTGAATGATTTAGTACAAATGATATTAGGGATTATTGTGGGAAAATGATCTCTTTTTATAGAAGAGATTTTCTAGCTTTGTTCTGGCCTTGACACTTGTCATGTTGTGATTGGCCTTTGATATTGACACATATCACCTTGTGATTAGCCTCTTGGTGTTGACACATATCGCCTTGTGATTGGCCGCTTGGTGTTGACACGTGTCACGCTGTGATTGGCCTCTTGGTTGGAGGGAAACTCTTGTGGATCCTTGACGGTATAATGTTGACCAGTGTTCAGTAGTTTCGGGATTGGTCAAGTATGGTACAAACAGTGCTCTCATAAGTTCCCGAGTGAGGGAAATTCCTCGGTGGGGACCTGCAAGATCCAAGCCGCTGAGTAATCATGAAACTTCTAAGTACCGAAATGTGGTATCGTTTTCACTTGCCTTATCTATCTCATAGGTAGATGTGGTATCTTCTTTGGAAGTACTTTTCCTTCATCCAGGGATGATATCTTTAACCGATAGAGATGCACAAGGTAATGTATCAATTTCACATGAAGCTTATTTGTAGTTTCGGACTTGGTCAAGCGCGATACAAACCCTATAGTAGGAGTCCCCCAAGTCTCTAAGCTAGGAGATCTGCCGAAAAAGGTGATAGATAAGGTAAACAATCAAAGTTCCAAGTAATCAATCCCAGATCTGAAGTTTGATTTCGAGTTCCAGCTAATTGTTCTCATTCTCCCTATCTTGCAGGCAGCAAGAATGATAAAGAGAAGAAAAAGGAGAAGAGATGATATGAGATACTTTTGCTTTTGAAGAAGTAACTTTCCACAAGCTTATTCTTGAACTGGGCTGGAGGGTTTTCTAGTTTCCTCTAGAGTATAAGGTCGACTCAAGAATTTGAGGGTTAAAACAAGTCCATCAAATCAATAGTGCGTTCGACCTTGATGATATAGGATATTTTTTATGTTGACAAAGTAATAGATGAATCGGCACCTATTCTGTTTCGCTTGTCTCCACATGCTTCCTTGTATCCTTCTCACTTGCCCTATCTGTTCCTCAGGCAGATGTGGTATCTTTTCTGGAAGCACAAGATATTGAAGATGAGTACTCGAGAGCAATGCCAGGTAAGTAATCAGGCAAGAGGTTATAGGCTGTCAATTCCTGACTAGAAGCTTGATTTCAAGTGCTGACTGATTGCTCTTTTTCTCCTTGTCTTGCAGGCAAGAACAAGGGCAAAGGAAAAGACAGGGAAAAAGCATGATATGGGATACTTTTTCTTTTGACCCTGATGATATGAGATACTCTTGCTGTGGTGTGGCTAGTTTGCAGAGGTATTATTGGGGGGGGGGGGAAGAAAGCTAAGTATTTCGAAAGGCTTCGTTGGGAGTTCCCTCTCGGCTGTGAAGAAAAGTTAAGCATTTTTTTTATTTGCAGGTCTGCCTAGCTGTGGAGGATTGAGGTCGACATATATAGGAATTGTCCCAACAACGAGTAGTAACGCTGTTCATTTACATTTTTCAGTCATAACAATGTAGTGGGAGCTGTAAGATTCACGCGTTTTAACTTTGTCAAAGCACTTTGAAAAAGTGGTCTGTGGTATCTGGAAAGCTGATGTTGCGTGTAAAGATTACGAACAAATTTTATCCAAGGAAATCTGGCTCTCGAAGTTCAGAAAGCGATGCCTTTTCGGTTTTCGAACAAGCAATCATGTTGGGGATTTGGCTCTCGAGATTTAGAAAGCGGTGCCTTTTTGATTTTTAAGAAAGCAATCATGTTGTGAGTCTGGCTTTCGAGATTCGGATAGTGGTGCCTCTTCGATTTTTGAGAAAGCAATCCTGGTGGGAGTCTGGCTCTCGAGATTCAGATAGCGATGCCTCTTCGATTTTTTAGAAAGCAATCCTAGTGGCAGTCTGGCTTCTGAGATTCGGATAGCGGTGCCTCTTCGATTTTTGAGAAAGCAATCCTGGTGGGAGTTTGGCTCTCGAGATTCAGAGATAGGTGCCCCTTTGATTTTTGAGAAAGCAATCCTGTTGGGAGTGTTTTCTCGATATGAGTAAAGGTTGGGCATTTTTGCTAGTCTACCTTGCCACGGAGCACGGAGGTTGACGGATATCAATTATGAAATTAGGGCATCTAAGTTAACTTAGAAAGACATCGTCGGCCCACTGGTCACGCCTTGCTGCGAATGGCGGTCGGCCGCCCTGACTCGTGCAGAAAATTCAACTATTTTTAAAAATTACCAAAAATTACAGAAATGAAGATCTCAAAGATTAGAGCAAGCTTTATACCTGTGGCCAAATCCAATTTGACCGAGAAAAACCTCAATTTTATCCAAACCCGCCGGAACCCTAGAAATTGGGTGACTTCGATTCGGCTTCTCTGGTGCTCCGCCTCCCCTATAGTTGTTTGGGCTTTGTTCTACGCCTCAAGAGGATGCTATAGGTAGTGGTAATCGAAGGAATGCGTTTTAACTTTGGGGGATTGACCTCTATGAACCTGCACACCCACCGATGCGATTTCCCCAATTTCAAGGCTATTTTGTATGGAATTTTGGGGTAGAATAGGTAGAGGGGATGATGAGAAATGATTTCCAAGTGGTAAGGGGCTTCAACTCGCCGAAAATTGGTCTGGAGACCACCGGATTTCCATGGCACCGCTGGTTGGGTTGCACCGGTCAAGAGACCCGTTCCTCCCCCCCCCCCCCACTCCTTTTTTTTTCTCTCATTTCCCTCCTTTCTTTATTTCCTCATTGGGCAACCCTCTTTCCTTTCCTTCCCATCCTGTCCGTCCATCCCTTCCTTTCTATTCTTTTCTTTTTATCTCAACCACACACGTGGCATAATCTCAGTGCTTTAGAAAATCTGGAGCCTTCTTGATTAAGGTAAAATTACCGAATTATCCTTAATTTTAAACATTAATAACTCCTTCGTTATTGCTCCATTTCATGAACGGTTTGCGCCTACGCGCTCGTGAGATTGAGCTCTATTCGAAAATATAAATTGTGATATCGAACGATCTACATATTTTAAATAATTAGTTTCCAAACTTCACTCTTTGTAACTAGTTTAATAAAAATCTAAATTCAAATAAATTAATATAAATTTCCGAAAAATAAAAATCTCCATAATACAAATACGTAGATTATAACAGTGAAATCCAGGAATGGGATTTCACATTCTTCCCCCCTTTAAAAAATTTCATCCTCGAAATTTCCAATATCAAATCACTATCCACAAATGCAACATTTCAAGAAAATAGTGATGTACAAACATGTTCACATTTCGGCTATAGCCAGATTAAGCTAACTCAAGTTCAACCACATTGTACCTCAACTCACAAATACAATCATCATTGCCCTAGCACAACTTCAACACCAATCCTTGCACAATCACAAGGAATGCCACTATCAACAAGAATTCATAATATACTCACGATTATGGCAACCATACCAACCAAATTTGTAATTACAAGCTTCCCCATCATTCCATTTATAGTGAATAAAATCATAACCTCAGTCTACGAGTTTAGTCAAGCTCAAAATAAATAAATAAATAAATTAACGGATAGATCATCATGATTCTCACTCATATACTCAGATTCCCAGCAACATTTATTTGCATAATAAATATTAGAATTCTAACCATGCACATTGGCAAAATATTTATCAAACATCAAGCCACAATCCGAATTGGCTAAATAATTACCAGATTATCAAACCACATCTACCATTGGCTAGATAAATATTAGCATAGTGACCACAAGCATTGGTAAAACCACTTACCATCATTGATTATACACAGCCGTTACCACTATTCTTCCTCAAAATTTCTAGCCACTCACTAGCGATACCAACATTAGAAAATTTTCGCTATACTCCTCATTAGCAAAACAAATATCATAAGTTTCAGCCGTAACCTTCATTGGTCAAATAAGTATCAGAATTGCAAGCCAAACCATCAGAATTGGCAAATCAAATATCAGAAATTCCAGCCAAATTCATTGGAATTTCAAATCACAATTACTCACCACTGTATATTAAACCAATCATAGCCTTGGGTTGTGATTTCATTCCTACTCGTAAAATCATCATGACTTTCATAATGTATTAAAATTTTCAACCATAATTATCATGACCATAAGATTTGAAAATTTCTAGCCATAATCATCATTGGCAAAACAACGATTTCATCATCTTTTTCTTTTATCCACATAAGTGACTAGTAGTCTGGAAAAGATTATAATATACTTGGTCAATACACATCACACATATTTATCACTTCGATAATTTATTCTCGCAGCCTACACATGGAGCTTCTCCCCAGAAACATTAGGTCTTTGTGCCCACTCATCCATTTCTGTGATTTAAATGAAAGGCATTCTAACTACTATTTGAAGTAATAATGACGCACATGAATTTCATACCACATTTCCTAAGATTAAATAAAAATTAAACGAACCACTTAAGCAACGCATTATCAACATTCATAAACAGGAACTCTGCTTCAGAATAAATTAAGACAACGCATGAGCTTAACACAATGATACCCACCAAGAGCAAAGTCACATAAACAACACAAGGTTTCAAACCAACAAGGTCAAACGCTTATGTAGCGTCCCGTCAGAGTTACACATTACGTTACACAAAAACCGTTCCTACACTAAGGTAAAGGTATGAAGACCTACTACCTAAGCTCTGATACCACAGTTTAGACCCATTAGTTGCACCCTTTAACAAATATATACCAAGCCAGTGGTAAATCATCTGAGGCCTTTGATGAAAAAGTTAATCAGCCTCCGCTAGGTAGGCATATACGTGAGAATATTCTTATTACTCGAGATTTTTCGATACCAAAAGGTCTATCTAGAACACATCTCCCTAATTACATCTCTACACAAAGGCTGGTCGAGCCTTTATTCAACTCATCAATTTCATTGGCTGGTGTAGTGTTGCTCCAACCTAATACTCATTTAGGATGTTCACCGCCCATTCTTTCCCTCTTTCGGTTGGGGAGAACGCTCTTCCCTCCTCTTTTTTCTAGTTGGTCCCATGAATTCATTCGCTTTCAGTGAATAAGATTGATTCTTACGATAAGAGATTCCACCAGGGATGATAACACAACTTTTAAACCAAATTTGTAAATCAAATAATGTGGTGGTTAATAATTGGATTATTAAAGTGTTAATTATCGTGCTTATTTTTTATTGATGACATATCAGTTGGTTTAAAAATTTAGTCTTCATAGCATTATCCTTTTACAAACGGATAAATTTGTACTTAGAAAATTGGGTGTGAAGATAAAGACATTATGATGAGAGAGGAAATTATAGCTTAAAACGTGCAACTAAGGTCATTTTCGTCAACTCCGTCAAAATTTCAGTCAAAATGAGTAATGTCAAAAGAATCATTACTACAATTGAGTTAAAGTTTAGGGACATTTTCTCCAATTTAGTTAAAGTTCATTTTTTTCATTTAGTTTCTCATATTTGCTTCTTGATTCAGCCTTCTGTGCATGTCACGTGACTTATTTGATAGAAATTTTAATGAAATTGACGAAAATGATCATAAATATACGTTTTGATTAATTAAAAGATCGATGAGTTTTTAATTAATAAATAATTCCTTCAATTTGGTTAAAGTGGAGAGAAAATATAGAAAAGTCAAAATCTAGAACCAATGAGTTTTCACGGGATACATATCCGTCAAATCATTGTGTGCGGTGCTTCGATTAGTGGTTTGGGACGGCATCAAAATCAAATCCGAAAGTAGAGAATATGAAGGGTTTTTACAGGCAAAGGAAAAGCAGTAGCGTCGGTGGTACCCCTAAGAAGAAAAAATCCCAATCGGTCGCTCACCCAAAAGCTACTGCTGCCTTTTTCGGCTCAGGTGTAATTTCACACGGCTCTCCGGAGCTCAAAGGTCCGTCTCTCCTCTTCCTTTCATTTTTTTCATAGATTATTTTCTTGTTGTGTGAATATTTGTTATGGTTTTCACTACCCATTTCCTTGTTCATGTATTGTATCCACTCCGTTGCTAAATTCCTTCTAATCTTCCGTTGTTGGGCGTCCCAACCATTTTTGCAATAAAAAAATTTAGTGGACTTGGATTATCATTAAAATTTATAGACCCAAAAAGTATACTTTTGTTGGTTTAATTTACATGTTATTCTGTGTTTACATTAGTATTGAAACCCCTAATTTCCATTGTAACCAGATCTTTGTAGTTGCATGAAATTCAAGTACTTTTTGTCCTCAGATGCAAACTCGCATCAACCGTTGTTGTGGTTGTTCATGTTGAAGTTGTAAATGGATTTGAAAAAAATTAGATGAATTGGTGATTGGAAGGGATAACTTTCCTTAATGACTAGGTTCTATTACTTCTTTCAACTGCATTTATTTCTAGGCACCAAATATGGGCGTAACATATTTTTTTCCCTAGATATTGGGTAGATTTAAGGTATTTAAACATCCAAAATAGAGCAAAGAATGTGTAAAACTTGAGAGTTTGGACTTGTTTCCATTATTTACCTCAAGGGGGCACCGATAGGCACTAGTAGATAATGAATCTTACATAGCTAAAAATTTAAAGGGAGTTGGACTAAGATTGATATCTAAAGGCATCTTAAATTTTTGTATTAGGATACAACTGCCCCTAACTTTTAACCCTTGGAGTTTTGAAACTTCAAAGTAGCCTCATATATTGGAGTTCTCATTGTTTCTTATGGTACCGTTTGGTACATGGGATGAGACGGAACGGAGTGAGACAAGGCGTTTCATCCCACGTTTGGTGCGCCTAAAATGGGTGGAACGCGCGGTTCCACGGGACGAATTTCGGGTGAATTTTCGTTCCGCCTCACCCCCTGGAACAACTTGTTCTACATCCGTGGAACACAAAATTATAACCTCTCCATCTCCTTCTTCTTCCTCCTTGTTTCCGTCTGAGGGCATCTTTGCTCCCTCTCTGTTCCGTCCCGTCCTGTCCCGTCTGCATACCAAACGATACCTATAGGAACATAGAAGGTCAAGTTTCAATTTATTGTTTGGAACTAATACATACCCTAAACCCTAATTTATCATTGTTTTACAATAGTCTGTTTTTCTATGTATTCTTAAATTTCTCTACCGTGGAATTAATACATACCAACAATGTACACGTGATCAAATATTATTGGTGTATACTTTTTGGTACTGGGACCCTAGGTACAGAAGATTTGAGGTTATTTTTTTTGTGAAACCAATTTAATTTTTTTAATTTTTATTTGAAAAAAAAAACAGTATAGAAAAGTCAGGAGCGAGAACCAATAAGTTTTCATGGGATGCATATCCATCAAATTATTGTGTTGCAGTGCTTCGATTAGTGTTGGTGGTACTAGTATACTGCGTGCTGCTGATACGACAGGCCAATTCTCACACCGAGTCGGGGGAATGGAGCTGCGAGTCGGAATCTGAGATCCGGGTCCAGGCCGAGTTCGGACCGGGCCTTATCACTCTGGATGGTCATGCCGACGACTGGAAGGATATCGATGGGTTCGAGTTCTCCCTCCTCCCTGCTCTTGACCCAGATGCTGAAAACGAGTACAAAGGTGGAAAGATGACTGTTAAGGTACTCGTATTGTTACTGTGATTTTAAAAATCTTAAAACAATCCTAAATAATCTTGGTTGATTTTGTTTTTGTGTGTCTATGTATAATGTTTTTGAGTTTTGTTTTTCTTATATTTGATGCACAATTAGAAATGGGTTTATTGCAGGCTTTGCATGATGGCCGTGATGCCTTCTTCATGGTTCAAGTTGATGGGGACTACGCTTACTCTAAGGGGTAAGTTTTATCTAGTGTATGAATATTTCATATCTTGGTGGTCAAATTTTAGGGTTAAGTACGAATAACTACCCAAACTTTTAGGGCGATTCCAAAGTAGTGTCAAATTTTTAAAACATTCCAAATAACTACTCAACATTTTAACATTTTGAAAGTTATACATATGTTAGGTCACTGATGTTCAATCAAGAACTTACTAAAATTAAGCTATGACGTTACTAGAATTCAATGTTGAGGTGGACAATTACTAAAGTAGGTTTTCACCAATTGCCATCTTTAGTGCTATAATCCCCAAATCGACCCCTTTTAGCCAAGTTAAACTGTAAATTTTGCTTAGCTAAATTGCGTTTATTTGGAGATTCAAAGCACCATAGACGACTTGAGAGTTCAAACACGCTTCATATTTGACCACGTCATCGCTTAACGGTAGTGAACCTAACAGATGTCTATTTTCAAAACTTTAGGTAGTTATTTGGAATGTTTTAAAAGGTTAGGACCAATTTGGAATCACCCCCAAAAGGTTGCGTAGTTATCCAGACTTATTTTTACTAAATTGTTGGGGACTACGCTTACTCTAAGGGGTAAGTTTTATCTACTGGATGAATATTTCATATCTTTGTGGTCAAATTTTAGGGTTAAGTACGAATAACTACCCAAACTTTTAGGGTGATTCCAAAGTAGTGTCAAATTTTTAAAACATTCCAAATAACTACTTAACATTTTAACATTTTGAAAGTTATACATATGTTAGGTCACTGATGTTAAGTCAAGAACTTACTAACATTAAGCTATGACGTTACTAGAATTCAATGTTGAGGTGGACATATACTAAAGTAGGTTTTCACCAATCGCCATCTTTTGTGCTATAATCCCCAAATCGGCCCCTTTTAGCCAAGTTTAACCGTAAATTTGTTTAGCTAAATTGCGTTTATTTGGAGATTCAAAGCACCATAGATGACTTGAGAGTTCAAACACGCTTCATATTTGACCACGTCATCGCTTAACGGTAATGAACCTAACAGATGTCCATTTTTCAAAACTTTAGGTAGTTATTTGGAATCTTTTAAAAGGTTAGGACCAATTTGGAATCACCCCAAAAGGTTGCGTAGTTATCCAGACTTAGTTTTACTAAGTTTCAGTTTTATTTGAACTTTGATTTGGTTATAATTTTTTAATTTAATAAAACTTGCTCAATCCAATTTTCATTTTAAAATTGAATGTTTAAAGCTTTTTATTATTCAGTATTGGTGGCAAGAGTTGCAATTTCTTTTACTTTTTTTGTTTTGTTTTACAATTACTGTCGTTTTTACCCTCATATATTCTTTGAAGATTATGTTAGTCGTCATTGTCTGGTAAGTTTCTACTTTTGACGACATGTTGGTTGAATTGATTATGTCTAAGTGCATGTTTTCTTGGATTGCATTACCAGTTAATTATTTCATGCTTTTTTTCTTAGCAAGACACTTGTTGAGATTTGTTTTTCTTCTTTGATTTAGGGACAACAATAAATGCCCATCTGTTGCCCTCATGTTTCAAATTGGCAGAGATTCAACTTATCATAGCGTAAGTTACTCCACTGGCCTGTTGAACCAACAATGGAATATGGATATACTTTTATTTTTCTATCAACTTATACAATACTGGCCATCCCTTTCTACTTGGTCGGGAATTCAAGTAAAATGGATTTTTGTGTTGCTAGATGGGTGGCTGCAAGGAAGGAGTTGACTCTTGCACAAACAAGACCTGCAAAGGCCATGAAGTTGACATTATGCACTTCTCAATTGGAAATGCTATTCCTGGACGACTCTATGGTGGAAACCCTATAGACAACAGCAATGGAAATGGCGGTGACAGGTGCGTTCTAGTACAACTCATTCTCTTGAATTTATTGCAATGATCCACTTGTTTGGGAAAATGGATTCTGTTTTATCATTTCTAAACTCCATTTTATTATATTTTCTTTTTATCTTTGTTTCAACAGGTTTGGTCATTTGGTTGATCTTTATGCATGGAATCCGCATTGTAGATACCTAGACGGAATTGGTTCTTCAGGTATTTTTGGGAGTTATTTATCCTACTACTACTTTAATCTCTATTTCTTAATGGGCATGAGAACCTACATATACAAACAACAACAACAAAGCCTTTTCCCACTAAGTAGGGTCGGCTATATGAATCCTAGAACGCCATTGCGCTCGGTTCTGTGTCATGTCCTCCGTTAGATCCAAGTACTCTAAGTCTTTTCTTAGAGTCTCTTCCAAAGTTTTCCTAGGTCTTCCTCTATCCCTTCGGCCCCGAACCTCAGTTTCGTAGTCGTAAATTCTAACCGGAGCGTCAGTAGGCCTTCTTTGCAAATGTCCAAACCACTGTAACCGATTTTTTCTCACCTTTCCTTCAATTTCGGCTACTCCTACTTTACCTCGAATATCCTCATTCCTAATCTTATCATTTCTTGTGTGCCCACACATCCAACGAAGCATCCTCATCTCCGCTACACCCATTTTATGTACGTGTTGATGCTTCACCGCCCAACATTATGTGCCATACAACATCGTCGGCCTTATTGCCGTCCTATAAAATTTTCCCTTGAGCTTCAGTGGCATATGACGGTCACACAACATGCCGGATGCACTCTTCTACTTTATCCATCCAGCTTGTATTCTATGGTTGAGATCTCCATCTTATTCTCCATTCTTTTGCAAGATAGATCCTAGGTAGCGAAAGCGGTCGCTCTTTGGTATTTCTTGATCTCCGATCCTCACCCTAACTCATTTTGACCTCCATTTGCACTGAACTTGCACTCCATATATTCTGTCTTTGATCAGCTTAGGCGAAGACCTTTAGATTCCAGCACTTCTCTCCAAAGGTTAAGCTTCGCATTTACCCCTTCCTGAGTTTCATCTATCAACACTATATCGTCTGCGAAAAGCATACACCAAGGAATATCATCTTGAATATGTCTTGTTAACTCATCCATTACTAATGCAAAAAGGTAAGGACTTAAGGATGAGGCTTGATGTAAACCTACAGTTATGGGGAAGCTTTCGGTTTGTCCTTCATGAGTTCTTACGGCAGTCTTTGCTCCATCATACATATCCTTTATAGCTTGGATATATGCTACCCCTACTCTTTTCTTCTCTAAAATCCTCAAAAGAATGTCTCTTGGGACCCTATCATACGCCTTTTCCAAATCTATAAAGATCATGTGTAAATCCTTTTTTCTATCTCTATATCTTTCCATCAATCTTTGTAAGAGATAGATTGCCTCCATGGTTGAGCACCCTGGCATGAACCCGAATTGGTTGTCCTAAACCCGTGTCGCATGAGACCCTACATATATGATATAAAAAAGGGACTAGGGAAAGTTGCTACAAGAGTTAGGAAATCATTAAGGCACATTAAGTTTTTGAAATGATATTTCAATGTCAAAGATGATAATCTCGCAAGTTTGGTTTATTTTAAAAAGTGATCTCATTCATTATCTTGAGTATCTCTGGCCTAGCTAGCAACACTCAACTATTATCTTCTGAAACCCTCCTCCCCCCACGTGCAGAAAACTGCTTAAGTTTCAGTGATCAAATCATTTAATTTATCTTTTCTCATTGTCAGCAAATGATTCTAGCGCACAAAATGATTGGAAAGGTGCTTGGTGGCACAGTAGCTTGAATGTTCACTCAGGTAAATTGGTATATCATCTAAATATTATATAAAGATGGATGTAACTGTATATGTTGCACCTTCAGAAGAGAAATGTATAACTTTGTGTTAATGGTCCACCGCTGGAAAGGTCCATGAATGTGACATGAGCTTGAATTATCTATTTACCCTCCTTAAACCCAAAGATATGTTTTTTCCCCTCAATGTTAATTAATTAATTTTTTTTTTTTTTTTGTTTGCTGTTACAGGTTTTGTGGAAGAAGATAGCCCGTATTCATCAGATGCTCAGAAGGGCACATTTTATTTTGAATTCTCAAGGCCTCTGAGAACTATGGATCGTCTCCAACAGGTTCACTTGATGCTTTTAAATTTCTAGCGACCTGGAATTTAGTTCTTTTCCCTATTAAATTTTGGTACACCTTGTAGCATGTGTTGTGAAAGTTGCTCATTGTTGAACAAAGAGGATGACAAACACTACTTAGCATTCTTGCTAGTTGAAAATTCATTTATATCCCTAGGACAAGATTGTTGCAATCATGTAATGATCCTTTGCTTTGTTTTTTTGTTCTCCTTTGTTATTTTACTTACAAATTTTTTTTGGCAATTTAAGCTATAACTCTCTTAGAATATTTACATGCTGTCAAAACATACTGTACAAAAGGTCTTTTTCGATTGATTACTGACAATACTGTTGATCCTCCTTTAAAACTTCAATTTGAAATTTGTTTGCACATCCATCTTATGTAACTTGAGACTAGACATATTACATAGTTGAAATAATGTTATTATTGGTCTATATATATATATATACATATTTATATTTATAGATTCCCCTCTGTTAAACGAGTTTTTTTTTGGTTCGCTCTTGCAGGACGTTCAATTCACAATTGGAGGATCAAGTAAGATGTCAGTTGCATTCTGGTATCCTGTAGATAAAAAACCGTGGCATGGCTCTGGACACTATTCTATTAGCTGTGACTGGGTTCCCTTAGATATCTCTTCAAGAAGTTCTCTGCTGACCACAGCAAGACCAAGTAGCTCGGTTAATGCTGCCAGTGTTTTTGCCCTTCTCTTATCAGTAATCTCGTTGTGTGCTTCTGTCTTTATTGGGTATTGGGTCGTGAAACCCAAAACTTTTCAGTTAACTCCCATGGAAAATCTTTAAATAGCATTCTAGGTGTGGGATTCTTCTCAACTACATGTCATTCTGGATTATTTTTTAATTCAAAACTGAGCGGCGTTTTAGGATTCATACAGTCGATCCCACTTAGTAAGGTTACGTTGTTGTTGTAGTCATTTGTCAGCTTACTTTAACATTGCTACTGGATTTTCTTCATTGGTCAATTCCTTGCTTTTGGAACCGTGTCCGCTTTGCTCATTGTGTGGTTCAGTGTCTATAATATGTGTTCCATTTTTTTTATTTTTTTGGGAGAACACAGAAATTCGGATATCACCTATTTGTGCCTCAATATTTTGAGTGAGTGTGGTAACCAAAAGTACCGGCTATTGGAGGGGCGACACGCGGACTAAAGCAGCCCAGTTTAACGAAACTGTCCTTGTAATGACGAGACACCACTTCAAGAATCTCTCTGGGCAGAGGAGACACCTCTGTTTGGCTCTTGTATTTGTTACGACTCGTGTTGGAAGGAGTAACCCAATACCAGGGCCTCACTCAGCAAAGTTGACGGGCCCTAACAGAGATGCTTAAGCCATCTCTAACTCGAAGGTGCTATGTTTAGCCTAGGGTTATAATTCTCTCAGAAATTATTTTTAAATAACAGTATTATATCATATTTATATACTATTTTCAATTGAATGAGTTATTTTTTAGCCCTCCCAAGAATTTATTATTTTTAAGTTTGTTCTTAAACTTTATTGGTTAATTGAATTAAACTACTACATTAAGTTTGTTCTTAATAATTTTTCAAATATGATTTTCAAGTGACACGTGTCGAGATGTAATTGGTTTAGACATTAATTCAAAGATCACCATTTAATTGAAATCAACTTAAATTTTTTTTTAGTACAAAATACAACTTAATTGAAATACAACATCTTAAATATTAAAACTACAACTTAAATATTAAATACTACAATAACTAATAATAATGATCTTCATTTGTTATTGTTGTAGGAGTATAGTCGGATGTTGAAAACAATTCCCGTCGGGTCATAATTTCCCTTTTTTCCTTTCAAAATATGTCTTACCCATTGAAGTATAATTTGTAGTGTCCCTTTCCATGTTCCTATTATTATCTTCTTGTATTTGTTTTGCCTGTTCTTTGTGTTTCCGCTTCCTTTCTTCTACAACAATGGCATTTTGCTCCTCTATTAATCGAAATGAGGAGGCCATTTCCTCTTGAAAGGCTAACTCCTCATTTTCCTTCAATTTTCTAGCCTTATTTCGTCCCACAGCCCTAGGTATGGAAGATTGACCTGAAGACATATTTTCTTCAAGGAGATACTTTTGCATGTCCAACTGAATTAGCGGAAAAATTTCTAATCACCAGCGTAGGACCAAATTTTTCTTGCGGTGAATCTTGAAATAACACCTACCCTTTACAAATTTCCCAATAACCTTAATGAGTAAAGGGTTTTTTCATGTCATCCATATACAATTGCTCCGCTTGGTTTTCCTAGAAAATAAAATTACAAAATTAAAGGAAATTAATTTATGAAATTAAATGTAATATAATTAAATATTTAAAAGAACTTGTGAAAACACTTACTTATGTTATAACTTGTATCTTAAATATTATATTTTATTCTCAAGGCACGTGAAATGACTATTTTGCCCATGAATGGATGTCTAAATTTATTTATCGAGCCTTGACTCGGGAATTATATCCTCATACTTTCTTAGTTTCTTTATTTTTGTACGTAAGTTTACGTAAAAATCGAATTATGAATCGAGGCCTTGGGGTCTATTTGTAATTAAAAACAATTGAAAGGGCAAATTTGTAATTTCACTTAACATGGGTTAAGTGGGATCACCTCACTCTCGATCCCTCTCTTTCCCTCATTTCAGACACTCTCAGTCTCTTTAAGTCTCGAACTCTCTCTATCTCTCCATTTTCTCTTGCACCGAGAGACACCATCATCACTTTCACCACTCTCCGTCACCACATCGTGCTTCAAACCTTCATAACCTGCATTTGTGCATTTTTTACAGATTCTGGTGCTCTTCTCCATGTAAACTCCGATGGGTTTGTGGGTTCTAGAGCTCGGGCTTAGTTCCAATCCAATCCATTCCAGGTATTCGAATATACCTTTGCATGTGAGTGTTAGGCTTGAAAACATCAAGTTTTGACATGCATACTCCCTGTTCTTCATTTTCCAAAATCTGGCGAGAGTTCTCGAAGGAGATCCATCGAATCCACTTGGATTCGACCCCTATTTCACCCAAACTCGTTCGTGGTAAGTTCTTTTGATTATTGGGGATGTTTTATGTGAATTTGGACGTTTAAATCGTGAAATTTGGACTGATTTCACCTCTGCAACTATCGGGGATAATTTTTGCAGTTTCTGGTAAGGTCCCGGTGTCGGCGACCAACGGCAGGCGGCGGTCTCCTTTAGGGTTAACGGGGACGTCACCTTCTCCGTTAAAGTTAACAGAATTTGGCGACGAAAAATGTATATTCCGTCAACTTCTATTAAACTCTCATCGCGCTGACGCCTGGCAGACACTATAGAATCTGAAGACTATGCTTTCATTCAATGTAATGAATAATTACAACAGAGTTTGTTATATATAGTATTGGGTATTCTATCAGATTACACTTATACCCTTGACCAAACTGATCATTTACAAAAACAATATAACAAACTATAAGCAATTGTTATCAACACTTTGATGACTCAATTTTAGCTTCTTTACACCCCCTCAAGCTGAACTTGGAAGCATCAAAATGACCAAGGGAAAGCTTGGATTGAAGATATAAGAATCTCTGCCGAGACAAGGACTTGGTATGAATATCAGCCAATTGATGTTGACTACAAACATATTGGATCTTGATAAGGTGAGCAAGAACCAGTTCACGGATGTAATGGTAGTCGATTTCAACATGTTTAGTCCGAGCATGAAAAACAGAGTTGGAAGCTAAAGAGATCGCAGAAATATTATCACACCAGAGATGAGGAATCTGAGAGAGAGAAATGCCAATATCCCGAAAAACTTTACAAATCCATGTTATTTATGCAGAGGTATGAGCTAATGACCGATACTCGGCTTCAATGGAAGATCAAGCAACCGTGGATTGTTTCTTGGCACTCCAACTAATCAAATTAGAACCAAGGAAGACACAATAGCCACTGGTGGACCTTCTGTCAAAGGGACACCCTGCCCAATCAGCATCAGAATAAGCAGTAAGAGTTAGAGGTCCTGGTTTGAACCATAAGCCATGTGTGAGAGTACCTTTCAAAAATCTAAGGATACGTTTAGCAGCCTGAAAATGAGAGTCCCGTGGAGCATGCATAAATTGGCAAACCTGATTAACGGCAAACGATATGTCAGGCCGTGTCCAGGTAAGATATTGCAATGCACCAACTAAGGATCGATACTCTGTAGGGTCGGACAAAAGAGAACATGTATGATCAAGCTTGGACGTGCCTAAAGGAGTGGAACATGGTTTGGCACCATCCATTTTAGTTGTCTGAAGAAGATCAAGTAAATATTTGCCTTGATGTAAAAAAATTCCTTCATACGACCTGTGCACCTCAAGTCCCAAAAAATAGTGTAAAGAACCCAAATCCTTAACTGGAAAGACAGTGCTCAGTGTATTGATGAAATGTTGACAGAGAGTAGCATTAGGTCATGTGACCAAAATATCATCAACATATACAAGGATGATAACCAAGGTTGAAGCTTATAAGACAAAAAGAGAGGCATCAAAAGATGATTGCTGAAAGCCAAAGGATCGTAGCACTTGAAATAATTTGTCAAACCAAGCCCTCGGAGCCTGTTTAAGGCCATAGAGAGACTTTTGAAGCTTGCACACATGATTAGGAAAAGAAGGATCACTGGACCCAGGAGGCTGCTGCATAAAATCATCTTCTTGTAAATCCCCATGCAAGAATGCATTACTAATATCTAACTGGTTTAAAAACCAGTGAAACTGAGCAGCAAGAGACAAGAGAATGCGAATTGTGACAGGCTTAGCAACATGACTGAAAGTCTCCTTATAGTCGATGCCCGCTTGTTGATGAAATCCTTTGGCAACAAGCCAAGCCTTATAATGATCGACATAACCATCAAGATTTTTCTTGATCTAAAACACCCATTTACAATCAACAACATTGTGATGATGAGATGAGGGTACAAGAGCCTAAGTCCCTGTAGATTGCAGAGCATTAAACTCTTTCTGCATGGCTGTTCTCCAGTGAGCATGCTTGGAAGCCTGCAAATAAGTAGAGGGAACAAAGTCGATGGAAGAAGGAAGAAGATGCTTGGTGGCCGAGAAGGCTTTTGGTTTAAATATCCCTGCTTTTGATTGAGTAATAATAGGATGAATATTTTGCACAGTATCTGCAGTGATATGAGAGACCGAGATGGGAGGACTATGGACATCAACAGAGGTAGCAGGTGGAGGAACAGTCTCAGCATGGGAAGAAGTATTAATAATACTTGGGATGGTAGATAGTGAAGACAAGTCAACAGTGATATCAGGAGATGAGACAGGTGCATTAGTAGGAGAAGACCGGGAAGAATGGGGAACACTAAACTGCAAATCAACTGAAGAAGCTGCAGTAAACCGATAATCAGTAGAGGACATTGGTTGACTGGAGGATGATGACTGAGAGTGATGAAGTGGAAAGGTAGACTCATCAAAAACAACATGACGAGAGATATAGACCCTTTGTGTCAATGGATCCAAGCACCTATATCCCTTATGCTGAATATTGTAACCCAAGAACACAAAATACTTGCTTTTGCTGTCCAGTTTGGAAGTTGTATAGGGCTTAAGCCATGGAAAACAACTACAGCCAAATACTTTCAGTCGACTGTAATCGGGTTGAGTATGAAACAATAATTTCCAGGTTGACTGCATGAGACCAGAGATTGGAAGGCGATTAATCAAGTATATAGCATTGGAAAAACCTCTACCCAGAAAACATGAGGCACATTAGAAGCAAACAAGAGGGTTCGAGTAGTCTTAACAAGATGGCGATGTTTCCTTTCGGCAATCAGAACGAAGTACCTTTATTTTATTAACAAGAAGGTTTTCTACATAACTCTTGAACTCAACAAATACATAATACACTTCAGATTTTATCCGTAAAGGAAAGAACCAACTGTATTTACTATAGTCATCCACAAGCAACAGATAGTACCTATAGCCACTCACATATATAATAGGAGCTGGACCCCAGAGATCACAATGTACAAGTTCTAAACAAGAAGACAAAGTAGAACTAACATGACTAAATGATTGCTTGTGACTTTTGGCAAGAGCACAGTTGGAACAGAAGAAATCCACTAAAGTTCTGCCTTGAAGAGCAAGCTTATTCCGGGAAAGAACACGCTTGAAAATTGAAGAAGAGGGATGGCCAATGCGACTGTGCCAAACTGGAACAGGTGCTGTGACACTTATTAAGGTAGTGGTTGAATGAGCAGATCTTGTAGATGACGGAGATGAACATTGCAAGGGATAAAAGCCATCCTTAACCGGTCCCCGTAAAAGCGTCTTCCCCGTAGAACGATCCTTAACAAAGGATCCATCAGAATTAAGTGTCAAAGAACAGTAATTATCCTTGAGAAATTGATATGCAGAGAGTAAATTGTGCTTCATTTGGGGAACATGAAGAACATTTTGCAGTTTAAAAGTAGCAGATGGAGTATGTAAAAAGGAAGAACCAATATTCCTAATTTTCAAACCTTTACCATCACCAATATAGACCTTGTCTTCACTGCGATAAGGAGTAGGAGATGAAATGTTAGAAATTTCATTGGTAATATATGAAGTAGCACCCGAATCAATAAGCCAAGAAGAAGAAGGCTTGGAGGAGAAATGAGCACACATAGCAGCAAGTTTAGCAGGAGGGACTTTGCAAAAAATATCCGGATTCATTCGATCAAAACAGTCAATAGCCTCATGATTGGTTGATCCATAAATTTGACAATTAAGACCATAAAAGCCTTGAGAGTTGCTGTGAAACCCTTGAGAATTGCCACGAAAATTATTGCCTTTGTAATTACCTCGATGACCACGAGCAGTGCCTCTATAATTTCCACGATGATTGCTGCGATAATGTCCACGAGAAGGCTGTGATTGAACAACGAAGGCCTGGTGCAGTGGTGGTGTAGGCAAGAGATGAGGTTGTGATTGAGCGGCAAAGGTATGAAAAGGCTCTGTGGTGCTTGATGAAGCAGCTTTCTTCCTTCAAAACATTGACAGTTCTTTGGTGAGCAGTAAGCCATGTAATTTATCCAGAGTTGTGGAAGAGATGCGAAGAAAAAGTGAGTCAGTGAAAGATTCGAACTCATCAGGTAAGCCAGCCAGGGTAGCCGCAATTAGGGTGCGTTTGGTACGTGGGACGGGACGGGACGAAACGGGACGAGGCGTTCCGTCCCGCGTTTGGTGCGCCAAAAATGGGTGGAACGGGCTGTTCCACGGGACAGATTTTGAGTGTTTTTGCGTTCCACCTCCCCCCCTGGAACGGGTTTGTTCCACGTTTGTGGAACGCAATGTTTTACCATTTTAAGACAAATATACCCCATGTCTTTTTCAAAAATTACACCTTCGTTCCGTCCCGTCCCGTCCCGTTCCGTCCCGTCCCGTCCCGTTCCGTCCCGTCTCGTCCCGTTCCGTTCTGTCTGCGTACCAAACGCACCCTTAGGTCACGGTCAGTGACAGGAGCACCGGCCGCCATTAGAGCATCAGAAATTTCCTTGATTTGCTAAAGATAATCAGAAATTGATTGCCAGCCTTTCTGAATTGACTGGAGACGAGAACGTAACTGATGAATGTGAGCATCAGAGACTCATCCAAAGCGCTGCTCAAGCTTAAGCCATAAGTCCCGAGATGATGAGACACCGACGGTGAAAGGAATCACTTCTTCAGACAGAGTCGAATTCAACCAACTGAGAAGATTCTGATCTTTCTCATACCAAATCTCAAAAGCAAGATTGAGAGAGCGATCAGGAAGAAAAAGCGATGGACAAACGTCAGTACCATCAATGGTGCCAAGGAACTTGTACCGGCGCAGAATTGGGTCAAATAAAGCACGCCATGGGAGCTAATTGGATCGTTTGAGTTTGATTGGTACCATACTGCTGATGTTTTGAATTATAAGATAAGCATACGAATTCGAAGACATCGCAAAATTGGAGAAATTATGGTTTGGAGCTTGCACTGACTTAATAGGAGAAGACGAAGCAGACGGTGACGCCATGATGAAATGGAGAGAAATACACCAGGCAATGACATAGAAGTTGCAATCAAAGAAGAATCACAGCAGAAATTTAGAAGAAAGATCAGAAATTGGGAGCAGAAGCGAAGAAGATCGAGAGGATCGAGAGAGATGAAGCCGTGAGGTAAGAAGGGCGTGATACCATATAGAATATGAAGACTATGCTTTCATTCAATGTAATGAATAATTACAACAGAGTTTGTTATATATAGTATTGGGTATTCTAACAGATTACACTTATACCCTTGACCAAACTGATCATTTACAAAAACAATATAACAAACTATAAGCAATTGTTATCAACACTTTGATGACTCAATTTTAGCTTCTTTAGACTCAAGACCTAACCTTAGGTTTTTCGGTGTTCTAAATCATGTAGTACCCTTCGTTTGTGCAAATTCGAAGCCTAAATGGTTGAATTGGACTATGTTCCATTAAATTGATGATTTAAGCTTATCTTAGCTTATATTGTCATTCACATGATTGATTGAGGATCGGAAGGATACATGTAATGAACCTATTTGCGAGGGATGCTTTGCTTACTTATGAGTGGACCCATTTGAAAAACCAAATGTTTTTACATTATATATATATATATATATATATATATATATGTATATGATATGTGGATGCATATTGTTGTGTTAGTCTCAGATGAGACTTTAGATGATATGGATAGTATCTTTAGGTCATTCGTGATCTATTTTCATCACATGGTCATCATGTGATTACTTGTATAGCTATCTTCAGTAGTAGATTTGTTTGCAGGTTATATTTGTCCTAGTGGACACTAGGGTTGATGATTATTACCGGTATTGAGATTAACTAGTTGTTGCTAGTATATTTCCTACTTGCTATACTTATGTTAGTGGATGCTAGCATGATTGATTAATGAAAGGTATGCTTTCTGGACTTGACTTGATGATTTTTCGTTGATATTGATGAATAAGACTTTACTATTATGGTAGTATTATATTATATAATTTTTCGCTATATATGTTTTCAAAACAAGGGTTATTATGTTTAACGATGATTTTATAACTGTGATAAAACTGGTCCGCTCACGTTTTGTTTTATCGACCCCTTCAAGACTTAACGAGACTAAAAAGAACTTTAGTGAGGATGAGTGGGCTTGGCAGTGAGGCTTTCATCCTCTGGACTTTAGGTGATGGCTCTTTTGTTGCAGTTTTATCTTGGTTGTAATAATATTTGCATGATCGTACTTTTGACTATGCATAGCACTGCACTTTGTTGTATTTACTGTTGTGTGAAACTTCTAGCTGCTCTGATATGATGTGATTAATAACGGGGTCAATGTTGGAAAATTAGATAATCGAAATTAGCCTCATTAAGTCTCAAATTTTTGTGTTCGCAAGTATACGAGCAAATGATAGTATAGCATATAAGCACATATATCATCTCACAAAAATCAAATTGATTCTAAAATCTTACTAACTAAATTGAAATAAAATGGATGTAAATAATAAAATGAAAACATAAGAAAAGAAGACCTAGGGAATCCGAGTTAACCGTAACCAATTCTACTTAATTCCTTTAATATTTTATGCTCAAGTAGTTCCCAAATATTGATGATCGATTTTGCCTATATTATTCAATGGTCACGACATCAATTGCATCAAAAGTATCCTTACATGTTAACCCTCTATGGCATCTAGACGAATTTAAACAAGTAAGAACCCATTAATTGCAAAGAGGTGTTTGTGGTATCAATTGCAAGAAGCTAAACCCAAGTTAAGTATGGTATCTACTCTAACTTGCATCAAATCAACTCAATTAAAACCTAGATGGTGATCAAGCATCTAAATAAAAATCAAGTGCATTAGGAATAGCAAAAGATACGCAATAAAGATGGAAAACTTGATAATACCAATGCCACAAGGCAATTAAATATTCATGATCAGGCTACATCGTGGGAAAAAAAAAACTAGAAAAGCTCTTCCTTTTTTCCCTTCATTGCCGCAGCCCCCCTTTGAAATATGAATTGTGTTGTTTTGTTTTTTTGTTTTTTGTTTATGTGGCTACCAAACTAAAAAAACAAGGAGATGAATCCCTTTATTATAATAGAAAATTTTATTTGAACCCAGTTGTCTTATCTCTACACGTAACTAAACATTTTCTCTAATAAACTTTCAAGGTGTGCCCTTAAATAAATAAGAATAAAAAAACATTGGTGTTTTTATCTCTACACCCATGATAACTCAAAACCTAGCACACTACTGCACTCTTCCATAATTATTTCTGGTGAAACCCACCCAAGTGAAAAGCAAGATCATCAAAGACCATGGGCTCCAAAATTTTCAATTGGGATTATTTATTGAAATTTTTAGGAGTAAATTATTAAGACTATTGATGCACAAAATCAGCGAGGACTTTGGACCAACATAAATCCGACCGTGAATCACACAAACGCACAAGAACATAAAGATGTATTGTGGTTCACCCCAATGTTTGAGCTACGTCCACACTGATGTTGATTCCATTTCATTGTATGAATGTATGGATTACAATAGATGGGCAAGGGAGCTCTCTGTGGATGCAGCCCTTGCCATTTTGCTCTCTGTTTGGCTAAGAGGGTATTGCCCTCTATTGTTGTGAGGAGAATTGTATGAGCGTGATGTTGTGTCTTTGGATGTGAGACTCTCAGAATGAGGGTGATGGAGAGTCCATTTTATAGAATAAGGGTTATTTCCCCTCTTACATGGGTTATGGGCTCAGTAATGAGGCCCAAAGACGAGGCCCAATATATGGTACCAACAGGAGTCCCCCAAGTCTTCAGTCAAGAGAGTTTTTTGGCTGGAGACTTCAAATCCAGTCCATGTGTGGGCCGAAGTGACTAGATATTGTCCTAAACCAGTACTCAACATAAGACAATGCTCAACATAAAGCAATACTCAGCTAGAGGTATTACACGTTGCGAGACTGCTTGACTAGAGGCGATGCTCGTTGCAAGGCTGCTCGGCTAGAGGCTATGCTCACTACGAGGCGGTTGCTCGGCCTGAGGCGATGGTCGTTGCGAGGCTACTCGATTAGAGGCTATGCTCGCGATGAGGCGGTTGCTCAGCCAGAGGTGGTGCTTGTTGCGAGGCGGCTCGGCTCGTGGCGTTTCTCATTGCAAGTATGTACTTTATGTCAACGTGCACTCAGTATGAGTTGATTCTCAACATGATTCGGGTCCGCTCGTCGGGTTCGCATATTGGGTCTATGTGTTGAGTCCGCAGATTGGGTCCCTAAGTTGGGTTTTTGAGTCG
Organism: Malus domestica; assembly: GCF_042453785.1. NCBI lineage: Eukaryota > Viridiplantae > Streptophyta > Magnoliopsida > Rosales > Rosaceae > Malus > Malus domestica. Next base: position 13,098 of record NC_091667.1, on the reverse strand, counting down.
GGGCCATAAGTCGGGTCTCTAAGTTGGGTCCATAAGTTAGGTCTGTGAGTCGAGGTTCGAGCTCAAGGGTGTCTAATCTCATAAGTGCCCGAATGAATGAGTGTCTGGGCCTGCGGGTGTCCAAGTAACATAGGTGTCCAAATGAGCGAGTGTCCGAGCAAGTAGGTGTCCAGTCAGACAAGAGATCATTGTTCGGACTAAATATTTGTCACCATAAGTATGTGGCCTATCAGTCTATAAGTTGGTAGACTTCTTTAATCAGCACAATGTTGATCAGTAGATCTAGTTGCTCAATAATTTCTGACAATAAATGACAGTATAAGTATGACCGTATAATGAATAAATCAAATTGACAAAGTTTGTCAAGGCAAAATATTGTACTATGTGCCTTCTATAAATAAATAATTTATTCAGTCGTGTGGTAAATCACATGTTGTATAAGTGACATAGTTTAATGGCAATCACAATACTCTAGGCCATGAATAAATATTGTATAAGTAATTGGACACTCACATATTAATAAATATTGTATAATTATGAGGTAGTCACAATTCATGCACGTATAACTATGCATATCAATTTGTACTTGTCACTTGTATCAGTAGCTGCATGACTCTATTTGTCATGTTGCACATACCATGTCATGAACTATTAATCAAATGCAAATAGTACTATCTAAATATCATGCTGACTGTCATTGCGACAAGATTGAAAAAGGTGCATAAAGCAATTACTTATATATATAGTGGCACTTAATGTATAGTGGACAAAATAGGCAGTATGGCGTGTATGACACATATATAGTAATTATGTATGAAAATAATATTTAAATAATAAATATAATCTTCATAATGATTAAAATTGTGTTATTTTAAAAGGGAGATGGCCGACATATTAATAAAAGAATAAAGAATTCTTATCTTCTTCACAGTTGTCTCGTGGGCTTTTTTTCAGAAAGTGGGCATGGTGGGAACATGCACTCCCCTTCATGAAGAAAGTCTTATCTTTTTCAGAATTTGGTGGGCATCTTCTGGTACAACAGAAAGTGGAGATGGGGAACCTTGCACCAGTTCTTATCTTATTCATGAGTGCTTCTCGTGGGTGTTTTTTCAAGCCACAGGTTCATTGATCTGCTCGTTAATGGCGGTCTCACTTTCGTCAGTGTATTTCTGGTAGGCCAGAGAGACTTGTGGGAGAGTAGGAACAAGATCGAGCTCTTTCTTCACCTCCTCTAACGGTTCAAAAACCACATCGGTAAGCGGCCAGTTAGTCGCATTCTTCGACGCGTAGACACGAGGTGGAGGCGGAGCTGGAAAAGGAAGAAAATGAGGCTGCTTCTACTGCTCCGTCGGTGTCGTTGTTGGGCGATATGTGTGGAACAAACGTCGTCGTTAGTGCTGAAGCGTCAGCATGTATGACGGACGAGGTGGACGGCCCCGACTCGTCCATTTGGGCGCCGCTCGACTCGACGTTGTTTGGCCCGGAAACAACAACGTTTAAAATCCAACAACAATATTTTGAATTTGCAGGCTAGACTGAGAGAATTCAGGGAGAAAGCACAATCATTTTCCGTTTATGACACGTAGCCCTTCCCTTTGGACAGCCTTCTGCAGTAACTTTACAGTCGGTAAGACTCCGGCAGTCGGCAGCGGCGACGTCGTGAATAGCATTTGCGATTTCGCATGTGCAGACGTGATTAAGACAAAGAACAAAGTTTAAGGTGCATGGATATGTCTTGCAGTCGGCGCTCGAATTGCATCGTTGAACAACCATAACCGCTTCTACTCCTGCAGCCACGTAAATGAACTAGAAGACGACCCAACTAATCATACTCTTCTTAAACGCAGCCTTCTCCATGTTTTTCTTGTTATGTCACGCTGCGGGGAGGACGAAGCAGAAAACATGTGGTGGAGGACAAAGCAAAAAACATGATACGGTGCGTTTTAGTATGCGTTGTGGAATTTGGTTTTTTGCATATCCACGATGGAGATAAGTGGTTTGATGAAAAAAATGAAAGAGAATTGACATAGCTTTTCATATCGATTCCTATAGACGGCGCCAAATGTTGATGCACAAAATCAGCGAGGACTTTTGACCAATATAAATCAAACCGTGAATCACACAAACGCATAAGAACACAAAGATGTATTGTGGTTCACCCCAATGTTTGGGCTACGTCTACACTGATGTTGATTCCATTTCACTGTATGAATGTATGGATTATAATAGATCGGCAAGGGAGCTCTATGTGGATGCAGCCCTTGCCATTTTGCTCTCTATTTGGCTAAGAGGGTATCTATTGTTGTGAGGAGAATTATATGAGAGTGATGTTGTCTTTGGATGTGAGACTCTCCGAATGAGGGTGATGGAGAGTTCATTTTATAGAATAAGGGTTCTTTCCCCTCTTACATGGGTTATAGGCTCAGTAATGAGGCCTAAAGACGAGGCCCAATATATGGTACCAACAAAGACCATATGCAATTATATATCCTAAATCCAAGTCGTGTAAAAGCAGTTTCATCCACAACACAATTTGGAGAGCCCAACAAAGAAAATAAGTAGAAGTTGCAAACCAAAGGAACTTTTGTAAAGGAGAAGCTGTGGGAAGCCGTACCTCCCCTAGTGCAGAACTCCAGTGGAGAAAAGCAGCAGGTACAACACTGGAGCAGCTATTACTGCTTGAAGAAAAAACATTCATATGGTCATATGTTACTTTGGGAACCCTTAGCTTCTTATCAGGCATCATATTTTCCATCTTTAGAAACTATGAATTGGTGATACCATTTGGTTTGTTTGTTGGGTCCCTATTGACTTATGTTTTGAAGGAGACATTGCAAGAAGTTTGTTTTGCCGGAAATAATGGAGGGGTGGAGTGGTGTGCTAGGTTTTGGGTCATTGGGTGTGGAGATAGAAACATCGATTGTTATTTTCTTATTTATTTAAGGTTAAACTTGGAAGTTTAGTGGATAAAACTTTTTAGTTGGGTGTAGAGATTAGATAACTGAGTCCAAACAAAATTTCCTTATTATAACCTCGTGGCAAGAATTGGAAAGGTTAAATAAGAGCTCTAATGGACTTTCAAGTCCTTATTAAAGAAAATGAAAGATAACGGAAATAATAAAAACTGATAATTAAGTTCTCTCTTATACTCCAACGAATAGCATTCCCATGTCCATTTGATCTCCAAAACCGTTGTAGTTTTATGCATTTGTCTTGGTGCAGTTATTAGCCTCTTGCTCCACTGGAATTACTCTAGACACCTGAAAAACTTGTTTTCCATTCCTTTTTTTGCATAACTCCTGTATTGAATCCCTATAAAATAAATAATTAATTTAGTGCATTTAACCTATTCATATATACAAAATCCAAAAGAAATATATGATAAAAATGAATGAAAATATGCACCCATCAGTCAAACCCGAGATAATTTGTGTCCCCAAGTAGGGAGGATGATAAGTACTTATGTAGCAGCTTTGGATTTATTATTTCAATGAACATCTTTTGGTTCAAATTCTTACACATCATCTTTATCTTACTATGGTTTTGTCATTAAGTTGGCTTGTGACATCATCTTCGAATGGGGTCATACAATCAATTTAGTATCGGCCAACACACCACAACCTCATAACTTGTGTTATTGGGGTTGAGGTGTGTCAACTTTGTTGTATAGATTGGCTCCACTAACATGTCTCATTTCAGCCCTTACCAAGGCTTGATGTTATTTGTTCAATCTTGGATGAAGTTGTTTTTTCCATCGTGAAGGACAACTCTCGTGGTTTCTAGGGTTCCGTAGAGTGGTGCCTTCGTAGAACTCACAGTCCCTTTTGAATGTACGAGTTCAAATGCCTTCACTTGTTTGAGAAATACGCTTGATACTATCTTCCAAGACCTATTTATTAGCCTTGCAAAGAGCTTCATCTTCTTTTCGGGTCCAAACCTTTCATTTGGTTGAAGATGTGGCCATTTGAAAAATATTGAAAAGTTTAAATTCAGATTATTGGAAAGAGGTAAGAGAGGGGTGTGTATGAAAAGAGTGTTTGAGGTGAATAGAATGTGAAGTTTGAAATCAAATGAGGTAAGATAGTATGTAAGGGTGAAAATGATGTGAGAAATGACTTAGGTATTTATAGAACAAAATTAAAATTTATTTTTTTAAATTTTGAAAAAAAAATAAAATTAGATGACGTCATGTAGCTGTTGGCTGTTGTAGGTTAGGCCCTTCAAATGGGTTGGTTGGTTGGCTCAACTTGCCCAACTCCATTGCCAAATGGCTAGAGTTTGGCCTGGTGGGTCTCTTTTTCTTTTGGCCCAGACTTTCATTTGAGATAGCTTTTGTCTCATTTCGGGCTAAACACACAACCCATAGCCCTATGTCCTGATCCATTGAAGATGACCTTATAGTTAGAGATATTCGAGCCAAGGGGCTAGGTTGGGTCTTGGGTCTTTGATTTTGCTCTTTGAAAGTGGTAGGTGAGTTATGCATCACACTCACACATGAATGAATTTAAAATTGGGAAATTTTGTAACCCTATACTCCGAAGCCGTACAATGAGCGATCAATAATTTGTTGTCTAACTCAATATTCATAATAAAAGACCTTAACCTGTGCTGATAGTAGTTCGGTGTCAAAGATGAGTAGAAAATCTCTATAACAACATTTCAAACATCACACTCACCTAAGCTACTCTGGATTCTTTCTGTGACAAAACAGTAGATGAGTTTTATTCAATTATTGGACACACAAAAATAAAAGCTTACCCTTGGCTCTCGCATAGTCACATTACATTATTTGGGATGGAAAATAAAAATGTAATCTATTGGGGCTAGAAACAAAATATTTAGTTCTGAGAGGACCTCTTAAGGAAAAAGAAATTTCCAATAAATACTTACTGGGCGTCTATTTATTTTCTCTAAGAAGAAAGGAATTCAAAATTCAAAAGTTGAGAGAGATAGAGAGAAAGAGAGATAGAGAGGGGTTAGGGATGGCGTCAAAATCAAATCCAAAAGCAGAGAATATGAAGGGTTTCTACAGGCAAAGGAAAAACAGTAGCATTGGTGGTACCTCTAAGACGAAAACATCCCAATCGGCCGCTCACCCAAAAGCTACTGCTGCATCTTTCGGCTCAGATGTAATTTCACACGGCTCTCCAGACCTCAAAGGTCCGTCTCTCCTCTTGCTTTTAATTTTTCGTAGATTACTCTTGTTGTGTGAATACTTGTTTTGGTTCACTGTCCATTTCCTTGCGATGTATTGTGTCCACTCCGTTGCCAAATTCCTTCTAATCTTCCGTTGTTGGGCGTCCCAACCCTTTTTGCATTAAAAAAATTTAGTGGACTTGGATTATCATTAAAATTTATAATCCAAAAAGTAATACTTTTGTTGTTTTAATTTACGTATTCTGTGTTTACAGTAGTTTTGAAACCCTAATTTCCATTGTAACGAGATTTTTGTAGTAACCCCTAATTTCCATTGTAACGAGGTTTTTGTAGTTGCATGAAATTCCAGTACATTGTTGTTTTTGTCCTCAGATGCAAACTCGCATCAACTGTTGTTGTGGTTGTTCATGTTGCAATTATGAATGGATTTGAAGAAAATTAGATGAGTTGGTGATTGGAAGGGATAACTTTATGACTAGGTTCCATTACTCTTTCAACTGCATTGATTTCTAGGCACCAAATGTGGCGATAACATATTTGATTTGATGCCTGCAAACATTTATCTTTATTTTTTTCCCTAGATATTGGGTAGATTTAAGGTGTTTAAACATTCAAAATAGAGCAAAGAATGTGTATACCTTGGGAGTTTGGACTTGTTTCCATTATTTAACTCAAGGGGGCATAGATAGGCACTAGTAGATAATGAACCTTACGTAGCTAAAAATTTAAAGGGAACTGGACAAAGATCGATATCCAAGGGCATCTTAAATTTTTGTATTAGGATCCAACTTCCCCTAACTTTTAACCCTTGGAGTTTTGAAACTTCAAAGTAGCCTCAGATATTGGAGTCCTCATTGTTTCTTATGGGAACATAGGAGTTCAATTTTTAATTTATTGTTTTGAACTAATACATACCCTAGACCCTAATTTATCATTGTTTAACAATAATCTGTTTTCCTGTGTATTCTTAAACTTTACTACTATGGAATCAAGGGCTAAGGAAACCTCATTATAATACACTCCTAAACCATATCTGTTTTGAGTAATGATAGATTCTTCTATGGCGCTTTTTCTATATATTGTGATGGGCTAAATGTATTTTTTTTTGTCCTGATTGATAGTCGATTATGACGAGCAAGAAGAGCTATTGAGGCAATTTGATATGAACATGGCATATGGACCGTGCCTTGGGATGACCAGACTTGCACGGTTGGAGCGGGCTTGCAGTCTAGGAATGAACCCTCCTAAAGAAGTGGAGAATCTTTTGAAGGGTGGCAAAGTTTGCTCTGAGTGCTTGTGGGATGGTCGCATTTAGAAAATTAGCCTGATTTGTGTATTGATGGTCTATATTGGATGCTAAGTACATCTTTTCTATTCGCTCGTCCGTACACCAACTAGAAAACCTTCTTCTGTACTATGTTTGTCTATTTTGTTTATCTGTTGTCATTTATTGGTATGTATTCCATTTTCGGGATGGAACATGTCCCTTGTTTGTTATCCGGTGACATCAACTCCAGCATCTGCTTTTGGAATGCATTAGACGCGCCGCTAGAGGTTGAGAGGTGGCGTTGGAGGGAGAGGGATTGATCGCGATAAGGATGACGATCAAAATTTGACGTTTTGTAAATGTTTCACTCAATCTTTTCACTTGCCTTGATTGTTCTTGCCAAGGCAGTGACCTGATTCTCACCTCGTGGCTACGGTAAAAGATTTAAACTCATGCATAAACAAGAACAAAAACGAACATGCATGGAAGCCAAACCAATTTAATAGAAAGCTGCATGTTTCCTTTATTTATTATTGTTATTATTAAGGAGATAGGGAGGGTTCGAAACTCTTACAATAATATAAGAGAGGTGGGAGTTGCGACACATGATGCATAGATAGAAACCTAACATCATATCCACTAGAATATTAAACCATATGCTGAAGAAAGTTGAACGTGATAACTCATATATTTCAAACGTGGAAAAAAGTTGGGTGGTCTATTTTGAAGTCCAAATAAAGTTTGATTGCCTATTTTGGGGTTTGGGGCTTGGGGTTTCGTGTTTCTAGTTTAGGGTTTTCGGTTTCGAGTTTAGGTTTTAGGGTTTGGGATTTTTGGGTTTCAGGGTGTCGGATTTTGGGTTTGGGATTAAGGAGTTTGGGGTTTAGGGTTTAGGGTTTAGGGTTTAGGGTTGAGGGTTTAGGGTTGAGGGTTGAGGGTTGAGGGTTGAGGTTGAGGGTTGAGGGTTGAGGGTTGAGGGTGAGGGTTGAGGGTTAGGGTTGAGGGTTTAGGGTTGAGGGTTTAGGGTTGAGGGTTTAGGGTTGAGGGTTTAGGGTTGAGGGTTTAGGGGTTAGGGGTTTGAGGGGTTTAGGGTTGAGGGTTTTAGGGTTGAGGGTTTAGGGGTTGAGGGTTGAGGGTTTAGGGTTGAGGGTTTAGGGTTGAGGGTTTAGGGTTGAGGGTTTAGGGTTTAGGGTTTAGGGTTGAGGGTTTAGGGTTTAGGGTTTAGGGTTGAGGGTTTAGGGTTTAGGGTTGAGGGTTTAGGGTTTAGGGTTGAGGGTTTAGGGTTTAGGGTTTAGGGTTTAGGGTTTAGGGTTTAGGGTTTAGGGTTTAGGGTTTAGGGTTTAGGGTTTAGGGTTTAGGGTTTAGGGTTTAGGGTTTAGGGTTTAGGGTTTAGGGTTTAGGGTTTAGGGTTTAGGGTTTAGGGTTTAGGGTTTAGGGTTTAGGGTTTAGGGTTTAGGGTTTAGGGTTTAGGGTTTAGGGTTTAGGGTTTAGGGTTTAGGGTTTAGGGTTTAGGGTTTAGGGTTTAGGGTTTAGGGTTTAGGGTTTAGGGTTTAGGGTTTAGGGTTTAGGGTTTAGGGTTTAGGGTTTAGGGTTTAGGGTTTAGGGTTTAGGGTTTAGGGTTTAGGGTTTAGGGTTTAGGGTTTAGGGTTTAGGGTTTAGGGTTTAGGGTTTAGGGTTTAGGGTTTAGGGTTTAGGGTTTAGGGTTTAGGGTTTAGGGTTTAGGGTTTAGGGTTTAGGGTTTAGGGTTTAGGGTTTAGGGTTTAGGGTTTAGGGTTTAGGGTTTAGGGTTTAGGGTTTAGGGTTTAGGGTTTAGGGTTTAGGGTTTAGGGTTTAGGGTTTAGGGTTTAGGGTTTAGGGTTTAGGGTTTAGGGTTTAGGGTTTAGGGTTTAGGGTTTAGGGTTTAGGGTTTAGGGTTTAGGGTTTAGGGTTTAGGGTTTAGGGTTTAGGGTTTAGGGTTTAGGGTTTAGGGTTTAGGGTTTAGGGTTTAGGGTTTAGGGTTTAGGGTTTAGGGTTTAGGGTTTAGGGTTTAGGGTTTAGGGTTTAGGGTTTAGGGTTTAGGGTTTAGGGTTTAGGGTTTAGGGTTTAGGGTTTAGGGTTTAGGGTTTAGGGTTTAGGGTTTAGGGTTTAGGGTTTAGGGTTTAGGGTTTAGGGTTTAGGGTTTAGGGTTTAGGGTTTAGGGTTTAGGGTTTAGGGTTTAGGGTTTAGGGTTTAGGGTTTAGGGTTTAGGGTTTAGGGTTTAGGGTTTAGGGTTTAGGGTTTAGGGTTTAGGGTTTAGGGTTTAGGGTTTAGGGTTTAGGGTTTAGGGTTTAGGGTTTAGGGTTTAGGGTTTAGGGTTTAGGGTTTAGGGTTTAGGGTTTAGGGTTTAGGGTTTAGGGTTTAGGGTTTAGGGTTTAGGGTTTAGGGTTTAGGGTTTAGGGTTTAGGGTTTAGGGTTTAGGGTTTAGGGTTTAGGGTTTAGGGTTTAGGGTTTAGGGTTTAGGGTTTAGGGTTTAGGGTTTAGGGTTTAGGGTTTAGGGTTTAGGGTTTAGGGTTTAGGGTTTAGGGTTTAGGGTTTAGGGTTTAGGGTTTAGGGTTTAGGGTTTAGGGTTTAGGGTTTAGGGTTTAGGGTTTAGGGTTTAGGGTTTAGGGTTTAGGGTTTAGGGTTTAGGGTTTAGGGTTTAGGGTTTAGGGTTTAGGGTTTAGGGTTTAGGGTTTAGGGTTTAGGGTTTAGGGTTTAGGGTTTAGGGTTTAGGGTTTAGGGTTTAGGGTTTAGGGTTTAGGGTTTAGGGTTTAGGGTTTAGGGTTTAGGGTTTAGGGTTTAGGGTTTAGGGTTTAGGGTTTAGGGTTTAGGGTTTAGGGTTTAGGGTTTAGGGTTTAGGGTTTAGGGTTTAGGGTTTAGGGTTTAGGGTTTAGGGTTTAGGGTTTAGGGTTTAGGGTTTAGGGTTTAGGGTTTAGGGTTTAGGGTTTAGGGTTTAGGGTTTAGGGTTTAGGGTTTAGGGTTTAGGGTTTAGGGTTTAGGGTTTAGGGTTTAGGGTTTAGGGTTTAGGGTTTAGGGTTTAGGGTTTAGGGTTTAGGGTTTAGGGTTTAGGGTTTAGGGTTTAGGGTTTAGGGTTTAGGGTTTAGGGTTTAGGGTTTAGGGTTTAGGGTTTAGGGTTTAGGGTTTAGGGTTTAGGGTTTAGGGTTTAGGGTTTAGGGTTTAGGGTTTAGGGTTTAGGGTTTAGGGTTTAGGGTTTAGGGTTTAGGGTTTAGGGTTTAGGGTTTAGGGTTTAGGGTTTAGGGTTTAGGGTTTAGGGTTTAGGGTTTAGGGTTTAGGGTTTAGGGTTTAGGGTTTAGGGTTTAGGGTTTAGGGTTTAGGGTTTAGGGTTTAGGGTTTAGGGTTTAGGGTTTAGGGTTTAGGGTTTAGGGTTTAGGGTTTAGGGTTTAGGGTTTAGGGTTTAGGGTTTAGGGTTTAGGGTTTAGGGTTTAGGGTTTAGGGTTTAGGGTTTAGGGTTTAGGGTTTAGGGTTTAGGGTTTAGGGTTTAGGGTTTAGGGTTTAGGGTTTAGGGTTTAGGGTTTAGGGTTTAGGGTTTAGGGTTTAGGGTTTAGGGTTTAGGGTTTAGGGTTTAGGGTTTAGGGTTTAGGGTTTAGGGTTTAGGGTTTAGGGTTTAGGGTTTAGGGTTTAGGGTTTAGGGTTTAGGGTTTAGGGTTTAGGGTTTAGGGTTTAGGGTTTAGGGTTTAGGGTTTAGGGTTTAGGGTTTAGGGTTTAGGGTTTAGGGTTTAGGGTTTAGGGTTTAGGGTTTAGGGTTTAGGGTTTAGGGTTTAGGGTTTAGGGTTTAGGGTTTAGGGTTTAGGGTTTAGGGTTTAGGGTTTAGGGTTTAGGGTTTAGGGTTTAGGGTTTAGGGTTTAGGGTTTAGGGTTTAGGGTTTAGGGTTTAGGGTTTAGGGTTTAGGGTTTAGGGTTTAGGGTTTAGGGTTTAGGGTTTAGGGTTTAGGGTTTAGGGTTTAGGGTTTAGGGTTTAGGGTTTAGGGTTTAGGGTTTAGGGTTTAGGGTTTAGGGTTTAGGGTTTAGGGTTTAGGGTTTAGGGTTTAGGGTTTAGGGTTTAGGGTTTAGGGTTTAGGGTTTAGGGTTTAGGGTTTAGGGTTTAGGGTTTAGGGTTTAGGGTTTAGGGTTTAGGGTTTAGGGTTTAGGGTTTAGGGTTTAGGGTTTAGGGTTTAGGGTTTAGGGTTTAGGGTTTAGGGTTTAGGGTTTAGGGTTTAGGGTTTAGGGTTTAGGGTTTAGGGTTTAGGGTTTAGGGTTTAGGGTTTAGGGTTTAGGGTTTAGGGTTTAGGGTTTAGGGTTTAGGGTTTAGGGTTTAGGGTTTAGGGTTTAGGGTTTAGGGTTTAGGGTTTAGGGTTTAGGGTTTAGGGTTTAGGGTTTAGGGTTTAGGGTTTAGGGTTTAGGGTTTAGGGTTTAGGGTTTAGGGTTTAGGGTTTAGGGTTTAGGGTTTAGGGTTTAGGGTTTAGGGTTTAGGGTTTAGGGTTTAGGGTTTAGGGTTTAGGGTTTAGGGTTTAGGGTTTAGGGTTTAGGGTTTAGGGTTTAGGGTTTAGGGTTTAGGGTTTAGGGTTTAGGGTTTAGGGTTTAGGGTTTAGGGTTTAGGGTTTAGGGTTTAGGGTTTAGGGTTTAGGGTTTAGGGTTTAGGGTTTAGGGTTTAGGGTTTAGGGTTTAGGGTTTAGGGTTTAGGGTTTAGGGTTTAGGGTTTAGGGTTTAGGGTTTAGGGTTTAGGGTTTAGGGTTTAGGGTTTAGGGTTTAGGGTTTAGGGTTTAGGGTTTAGGGTTTAGGGTTTAGGGTTTAGGGTTTAGGGTTTAGGGTTTAGGGTTTAGGGTTTAGGGTTTAGGGTTTAGGGTTTAGGGTTTAGGGTTTAGGGTTTAGGGTTTAGGGTTTAGGGTTTAGGGTTTAGGGTTTAGGGTTTAGGGTTTAGGGTTTAGGGTTTAGGGTTTAGGGTTTAGGGTTTAGGGTTTAGGGTTTAGGGTTTAGGGTTTAGGGTTTAGGGTTTAGGGTTTAGGGTTTAGGGTTTAGGGTTTAGGGTTTAGGGTTTAGGGTTTAGGGTTTAGGGTTTAGGGTTTAGGGTTTAGGGTTTAGGGTTTAGGGTTTAGGGTTTAGGGTTTAGGGTTTAGGGTTTAGGGTTTAGGGTTTAGGGTTTAGGGTTTAGGGTTTAGGGTTTAGGGTTTAGGGTTTAGGGTTTAGGGTTTAGGGTTTAGGGTTTAGGGTTTAGGGTTTAGGGTTTAGGGTTTAGGGTTTAGGGTTTAGGGTTTAGGGTTTAGGGTTTAGGGTTTAGGGTTTAGGGTTTAGGGTTTAGGGTTTAGGGTTTAGGGTTTAGGGTTTAGGGTTTAGGGTTTAGGGTTTAGGGTTTAGGGTTTAGGGTTTAGGGTTTAGGGTTTAGGGTTTAGGGTTTAGGGTTTAGGGTTTAGGGTTTAGGGTTTAGGGTTTAGGGTTTAGGGTTTAGGGTTTAGGGTTTAGGGTTTAGGGTTTAGGGTTTAGGGTTTAGGGTTTAGGGTTTAGGGTTTAGGGTTTAGGGTTTAGGGTTTAGGGTTTAGGGTTTAGGGTTTAGGGTTTAGGGTTTAGGGTTTAGGGTTTAGGGTTTAGGGTTTAGGGTTTAGGGTTTAGGGTTTAGGGTTTAGGGTTTAGGGTTTAGGGTTTAGGGTTTAGGGTTTAGGGTTTAGGGTTTAGGGTTTAGGGTTTAGGGTTTAGGGTTTAGGGTTTAGGGTTTAGGGTTTAGGGTTTAGGGTTTAGGGTTTAGGGTTTAGGGTTTAGGGTTTAGGGTTTAGGGTTTAGGGTTTAGGGTTTAGGGTTTAGGGTTTAGGGTTTAGGGTTTAGGGTTTAGGGTTTAGGGTTTAGGGTTTAGGGTTTAGGGTTTAGGGTTTAGGGTTTAGGGTTTAGGGTTTAGGGTTTAGGGTTTAGGGTTTAGGGTTTAGGGTTTAGGGTTTAGGGTTTAGGGTTTAGGGTTTAGGGTTTAGGGTTTAGGGTTTAGGGTTTAGGGTTTAGGGTTTAGGGTTTAGGGTTTAGGGTTTAGGGTTTAGGGTTTAGGGTTTAGGGTTTAGGGTTTAGGGTTTAGGGTTTAGGGTTTAGGGTTTAGGGTTTAGGGTTTAGGGTTTAGGGTTTAGGGTTTAGGGTTTAGGGTTTAGGGTTTAGGGTTTAGGGTTTAGGGTTTAGGGTTTAGGGTTTAGGGTTTAGGGTTTAGGGTTTAGGGTTTAGGGTTTAGGGTTTAGGGTTTAGGGTTTAGGGTTTAGGGTTTAGGGTTTAGGGTTTAGGGTTTAGGGTTTAGGGTTTAGGGTTTAGGGTTTAGGGTTTAGGGTTTAGGGTTAGGGTTTAGGGTTTAGGGTTTAGGGTTTAGGGTTTAGGGTTTAGGGTTTAGGGTTTAGGGTTTAGGGTTTAGGGTTTAGGGTTTAGGGTTTAGGGTTTAGGGTTTAGGGTTTAGGGTTTAGGGTTTAGGGTTTAGGGTTTAGGGTTTAGGGTTTAGGGTTTAGGGTTTAGGGTTTAGGGTTTAGGGTTTAGGGTTTAGGGTTTAGGGTTTAGGGTTTAGGGTTTAGGGTTTAGGGTTTAGGGTTTAGGGTTTAGGGTTTAGGGTTAGGGTTATAGGGTTTAGGGTTTAGGGGTTTAGGGTTTAGGGTTTAGGGTTTAGGGTTTAGGGTTAGGGTTTAGTAGGGTTTAGGGTTAGGTTTAGGGTTTAGGGTTTAGGGT